>NC_051079.1:59433784-60036909 GCF_004664715.2 Peromyscus leucopus
GATTTAATGGAGTGAGAATATTATGCTGCTTTTATCTATCCATTAGCTCCTGTCTTAGAGCAAAGATAGTGGAATGTTCCTCAAACAGGTCCAGAGACTGAGTTCACTAACAGTATTCTTCTCTCGATTCACACCATTAGGCATTGACTTAGTGTTTGTTTTCACCAGGGCCCAACCTAATTAAGAAGCAATATACATGGCATCTTTTACAGGATTTAAAAAGAAAAAATAAATCACATATAATGGTGATGGATCAGATGAGCAGCAAATACTTATGAGGCAAGAAAATTAAAAGAGTGTTTCTTGGCAAATATATGTGGAATTTAGTCATTGACTTGAAAGCTACATCTATACTAATAGCTCAAAGTAGAACCTGCAGGTGAGGGGCTAGAGTGATAACTCGGGGTTAAGAATGCTTACTGCTGTTCCATTGGATCTGAGTTCAGTTCACAGCACCCATGTCAGATGTCAGACAGTTTACAGCTGTGTCTTTTTATAAGTGTTATCTGACATCTCTTCTGGCCTCTGTTCCCACACCTGTGATTTATACTCATATACGGGCACACACACACACACACACACACACACACACACAGAGAGAGAGAGAGAGAGAGAGAGAGAGAGAGAGAGAGAGAGAGAGAGAGAGAGAAGAATATTTTTTTTTAAAAAAAGAAGTCACAGGTAAACTAGACCTAATTAAAAATATCTAGACCTAATTTGTTGTACATACCAATTGTTCCTAACCTGTTGGCCAGAGGTAGGGGGATTCAGGTTTTAAGGATATGAAAAAGAGTCTTGGAATGAATTTGTATGTTGGTCATTTTTTATAAGTTCTTAACATGACTTTTGAAGTACATTCAGCAGATGAAGAAATATTTTGAGTAACAACTCATATTTTAATAAAAATTATTAACTCTTAGCTTATATCATTGATTAAAATGAAATTTAGATTAGTACATAGCTATTCAAGTGAATCTATCATCTTGAATTTCTGATATCATAAAACATTTCTTTATATATAAGAAATTTGCTTATATATAGGTGGGGTGGATGCACAGATTTCCTTTTGTTTATGTTTATGTATGTATGCATTGAAAAGTCCAAGCTAACCAGTAATTTCAGCCTGTAATGGATTATCTATACAAGTCTGAGTCAAATCTTTTAAACAAATTTGAGTTGAACAATGATGGATGTGTTTACTGGTTTATACTATAAGTCTCTGTAAGGCTGATATTACTTTTAGTCACCATCCTTACATTCACTGGAAGGATTATACATACACCTTTAAAAATTGCCTATCAATTACAATTAATGCACATCTTCTTTAAACACAGTAGCAATTCTTTGAGCCAGGAGTTGTTATTCCCATCTTATTGATATTGACACTGAGGCTCGGAGATGTACATAGGCTTATGCTTTATTTATGATAGTCCTAGGAAAGACTCTGTGACAACTATTTCCAGAATCTCTGTGTCATCTCTAGCAATGTGATCATGTTATCACTGACAAAATGATTTATCTGGTATGTTACAAAATAGAACTTTTGTAGTGCTGATAGTGTTAGCAATTGAAGCCAGGAGGACCCTGTGCCTGCTAAGCCAGGGTTGTGCCATAAAGCTATACCCCCAGCTCTGTAAAACAGAATTTTGAAATCTTGTAAAGTTAGGAACAAACCCAACACATTGTCTTGTTTACTACTATTTGTGCATAAAGAAATTATACAAAGAATATCAATGCCATCTCAATTTATTCTTCCACCCTTCTTCTATGACTTTGGCATCATCCAGAGGAAAGCAGAACTACTCTAGACCATCTCTAAGTAGAGATGGTTGCCTGGGCTAAGAAGAAATAATAAACAAGGAAAGGCCAGGGGGTTGAAATCAGATAGTGAAATGCACGAGGACCTGGAAGACAGCAGAGACCAGAGCAAATGGGGATGGCTGGGCTTCTACACAGAGGAGGAACCCCCATACAGTGCTGAAACACCATGCATAATGTCCACAACTTCCATTGTTAGCTGGATTTTTCGTTTGGGGAGTTATGCCATTATGATCAAAACACCTCTTAATTCCTCTCTCAACAAGAGTCAAGACACTGCCTAAATTTTATGTCTGCCCCTGGAAACCATTTCTGACAGCTTCACTTAGGAAGCCCAGGTTATGCATAGCTTTCATTCCAGTGGGAACTAATTGTTTTTGCTCTGACAAAGAACACAACCACCTCCAAAGCCTTGAAGAAGGCATGTCTAGTGCTAAATGGGTCACCAGAAACACCTTTGGAAATGAGGACACATTTCCTTTCTAGAATTGCAGCTTCAAATCCTGCTGGTAGGAATCATAAACAAACTATTATATAAAAGCAAGTTCTTAAGAGGCAAAGTTGTGTTCTTGGGTGGATAGCTAACAACAGAATCTCATTGGACACTGCTGCTCTTGCAGAGAAAGGACTCACATTCAGTTCTGGGTATCCACATTATGGCTTACAATCATATATTTATCCAGTCCAGAGATCTGACCTGTTCTTCTGTCCTCTACTAGCACCAGGCATGCATGTGGAATACATACATGCATGCATGGAGAAACACATGTACACACATAAAATACATATAAATAACACTTATAAAAAGAATTAACCACTGTCTGAAGTGTGTCTAGATGCACGTGTTTCTAGCAGCTGAAGTGCCTGCTTTGATTGTAGGTCTGTGGATAATGATTCAATGAGAGAACTCGATTCTAATTTTATGTATTTAGTTTTAAAACTCTAATGATAAAATATATAAACCATTTTTATATAACCTGCATGGATAAAGGTATTTAATCTTTTCTTTTTTGCTTTTTGTTCAATTTTTAAATTGAATAAGATCTAATAAAATAAAAGAAAAATTAGCACACTGAAATTGGACGAAAGCAACAAACAGAAGGGTAAGAGTCCAAGAGAAAGCACAAGAAACAGAGACCCATCCATTCGCATACTCAAGAATCCCATAAAAACACTAAGCTGGAAACCATAATATACATGCAAAGGACTTGTAGGGTAAAATGAGAAAAGAAAAATATATAAATAAAATAAAATGAAAATAAAAGATAAGATAAAATTAAAAAAAAGAAAAACGAAAAAGAGCCCAAAGAGCCTTGACATGTCACAATGAGACAGGGAACCTTGAAATATGTCACTAAGTTCTTTTTCTGTTATCCAGCTAATGCTGGGTATGCTGCCTGCCCTAAACAGTAGTTTGTTTCCCCAGTGAGACTTCCTTTGAAAAACTAACTTTTCATTTGTAAGTGATTATCAATTGGAAATCATTTATGGGTTATGGATGGGGTCATGTGTTCACTTCTTTGAGCTCAATCCCTGTGCATGCCGCCACAGTCTCTGTGAGTTCATATGTACATCCACCATGTTGATTTAGAGCACCTTGTTTTCTTGGTGTCCTCCATCCCTTCTGGGTCTTACATTATTTCCATCTCCTGCTCTTCTTTAGGGTTCCCTGAGCCCTGGAGGGAGGGGCTTGCTGGTGACATCTGTAGTGTCCCCAGGTTATCACTCTCTGCATAATGTCTGGCCGTGAGAAGGGATTTAATCTTAATTAGAAAGGTTTACTAAACCTAGATAATGTTGATTTCTCTATCTTCTTCTGTTCCAACCTATTTTAGAGTCAAGTCCACTCAAGCCTTAGAGCAATTACTACAAGAACACCAAGTATTTCAGAAATTGCCTCAGTTTACCATATAAATGAATGCAAATTATGAGAAAAGAATACTCAAGAGGCTATAATTTTCCTTCCCTCAAGAAATAAAATAGTATTTAAAGAATTCAAATCGACTGTCTATTTGGAATAACCATTGTGCTTCTTTGTGGGCTGTCATGCAAAATAGGAAGCTTGGCGCAGATTAAACTGCATTCAGCAGAATCTCATGTATTCCATGATATCCTCAAACTCCCAATATAGCTATGGTCCTTGTAGAGGAGGACCTATGGTCCTTGTAGAGGAGGAAACCTCACCTGAGAAAATGTCTCCATAAGATCAGGCTCTAGCCAAACCTGTGGGTCATTTTCTTCATTAGTGATTGATGGGGTTGGGCCCAGCCCATTATAGGGGTTAGCATCCCTGGTCTGGTGGTCCTGGGTTTTATATGATAGCAGGCTGAGCAAGCCATGAGGAGCTCGCCAGTAAGCAGCACTCTTCTACAGCCTCTGTATCAGCTCCTGCCTCCAGGTTTCCTGCCCTGCTCAAGTGTCTGCCCTGACTTTCTTTGATGATGAACAACGATGTGGAAGTATAAGCCAAATAAACCCTCTCCTCTTCTATGGTCCTGGAGTTTCATCACAGCAATAGTAACTAAGACTATGCCACCAGCTTAGAACATTCCTTTTGATATAGTCTGTGTCCAGCATTCCTGTTTTACAGATGAACACGCCAGTAAACTAACATGATGGAGGAAACTATAAACCTGAAACCTATTGATCTAGGCTGTGGGGATTGAGATTCAAACTGTTTGCTGCTAGGGATTTGGGTTTTTTTTTTTTATTATTAAAAGTTTTATCTTTCCTCGTGTACAAATAAGCAGAAAGTCCAAGACTCTTGAAGCCTTGATCCTGATATCCTCAGAGGGCTCCATCTGGGTATTTCTTACTTACTGCTTTCTTTCACAATGGCAATACCACCATTTCCCATTGGAATATGTGATCTGGAGTTTACCTTTGCAGAAGATCTAGAGTGGTGTTTATCCCTCCCTCACCCAGGAGTAGTGAGGGCAAGATGAAATGATATTACAAGGTGCTTCCAGGCTCTGAGAAACTCACAGCCTACTACTGTTTCCTTTTTCATTTCCCGCATCTTGTGTCTGAGTACACGACAGGAGAGCACCAAAAAAACAGTGACAATACTAGAGATGTCCTTGCCTCACCTCTGTCCAGTTACATCCATCCATTTAACTGTCCTACTACCTCAACATCTGGCTTCCTCTGCGACTTACACACCTGAAAGCTGCTTCATAGGATGCTTGTGGAATTGAATGAAGGGTGATATGATAGGCTGTTTAAGCCAGACCTTTTTGTTTTGTTAACTTTTGAGACCTGAAAGCCCTGAGTGGCTTTCTTTTTCTTTTCTTCTTTTTCTCATCCCCCTTTTCAGTTGCAGCTGTTTGAAAAAAAAAAAAAAAAAAAAAAAAACATGCTTAGCCTCTGCTTTCTGCTGGGCAATAATATGGTGCTTGACCCATGAAATCACACACAGATTCCAAAATTATGGTTTTGCCCGAACTCTCTTTCTCTCTCCTCTCTTCCAGCTCAATTCTCTGCTTGTGTTGGTAGCCAAACTCCATCATTATGCCTGGTGTTGTCCATTTTATTAGAGACAGGAGTTGAAATTTTGAGATACTATCAAGCTAAAGAGTTTCAAAGAAGGAGACATGAAAAGCCACTGTCTTTGGTGAAGAAATAAATGGAATGCTTCTAAGGGGGGTTCACTCACTATATGAAAAACATCACTATAGCATCAACTCATTTCCATGCTCCCTCATTAACTGAGATCCATCATATCACATGCTCCATATGGATGTTGTAGGGGGGTATGTAAGTTAACCAATATATCTTTATGTATGTGAGTCTAGTATTAATTTAATGTATGTAGATTTCTTTTCAGTCAAAGGAACTAACTATTGTCCAGAATATTGTTCTCTAAATTCCCAAGTTCATTATTTATGCACCTTACAGAAAAAAAAACTGAAGTTTCCAAAATATTGCAGGATATCTCTCTATGCAATGGACTCATATAAAAGAGGAGAGCTTTATTTCTATTGAGGCATGTGTTTAACATAAATTTACAAGTACCTTCAAAGTCCATGGAACATTCAGGGACCAACTGAGTTTGATATATATTCAATATCCATAGAAATAAAATATGTTCACTTTGTATTGGTTTGTTTGTTTTCACAGAACATTAGAGAATTATCTACAAAAAGTATTCTGGGTACCTAGAGAATTCTGTCTTATTTTATTATTGTTTTAAATCGTATTACTCTTGATGTCAGACACATACAACAGATGGATAAAAGTTAACCATCATTTCACATTTGAGAGTTACTATGAAAATATAAAATATGAAAATTCTTGCTACCATGCTCAACATAATATCCATATTAAAAACCCTGCTGGATCTAAAGAGTAAATAGTTTTGATTTTTTTCTCTTGTTATATCTCTGTTTGATAACACACATTAGTGAATTATGATATTCATTGCCATATTCTGCCAATTTTCTCTTTATATTATAAAATCAATTGTCAGTTAAGTACAATAATAATGGCTAAACACTGTTGAAATAGGAAAACTTTGAATAAAGTGGTTATATTGAGCATATCCAAATGTTTGTGTGCTATGGTTTGTATGCTTTATACAATTATAGTGAATGTCCCAATCATTCTAATGATAGAATGTAAAGTCTGATATGTAAAGTCTATATGATACTTAAAACATAGTATCAGATTAAAATAATCTATGGCTCTTTTAAAACTGAGCAGCTGGATTGAGGTCTGCTACATAGGAGGAGATCCAATAAGTATGTGTCAAGTGGCTACTATCCTGTTTGTATATCCATTAAGTCAATTGACCTTCAGTGTGAAACTTGACCTTGTTCAATTCCAGGTTCCTTCCTAACTCAATTTTCTATTCACTTAGAAAAGAAGAGCAGGTTAAAATAACAGAGGAAAGCTGGGCGGTGCTGGTGCACACCTTTAATCCCAGCACTCGGAAGGCAGAGCCAGGCGGATCTCTGTGAGTTCAAGGCCAGCCTGGACTACCAAGTGAGTTTCAGGAAAGGCACAAAGCTACACAGAGAAACCCTGTCTCAAAAAACAAAAAATAAAATAAAATGACAGAGGGATGTGGGTTCATTTTGTACATGGCAAATAAAACAAGGGAAACTAAACGGGACAAGACTGAGTAATGGGGTATGTGATTATGTTAGAAATATATCATATACATGTACAAATATGTCCCACTGAAACAGTATTGTGAATAGTTATTATATACTAATAAAACATTTGAAAATAATAACTCAAAATGAAATAGTAACAATTTTATGACTAAAATACTTTCAATCAATGCTTCTATGCCAGGAATTATAAACTTAGTACATAAAAAAGGGAAGCTGATGGAATTATGAACTTGTGCTTTACTGATGTGTCCGTGCTCTGTGCCATGTACTGACAAACACAAGTCAGTAGGCTGACTAGGAACTGTGTGAGCCTAGAAATTGGCCCATTTAATGGAAACAATGTTTTCTGGGCTACGACTTACATACTGCTCTGGCTAGTTTTATGTCAACTTGATATAAGCTAGAGTCACTAGAGAGAAGGGAACCCCACTTTTAAGAAGTGCCTCCAGAATATCAGGCTGTAGGAAGGCAAGCTTGTAGGACATTTTCTTGATTAGTTTTTGGTGGTAGAGGGTCCACTGTGGTTGGGAAGCCCTGGGCTGGTAGTCCTGGGTCATAGAGCAAGCAATGAGGAGCAAGCCAGGAAGTAGAACTCCTTGGTCTCTGTATCAGTTCCTGCCCTGCTTGAGTCCCTTTCTTGGCTTTCCTCAGTAGGTTGTGATTCAGAATAAGTAAGTCAAATAAACCTTTTCTCCTCATGTTGCTCTTGGCCATGGTGTTTCATTTCAACAGTAGAAAAGGAACCAAGAGACCTACTTTTAAGAACATAATAGTTTTGTCTACAATTTGAATACAATTGAAAAAATATCTAGCAGGATTTGTAAACAAGATACAACAAACAGGAAAAAATAGAACAATATGTCCTTAAAATGTGTACATATGTAATAAAAAGTTTCAAGATATATCTTATCATATTGTGAAAGCATTTTTATGGGCAGTGGCTAATTCATATTGGGTGGAATGATGAGTACAGATATTGAAATACAACAAGAGTATCAGATGCATGTGAGTAGTTGTGTCTGCCTATGGACACTTTTTATTTTATTAAGTTATTAAAATTATCCAAAATATATTGAATTAATTGTTAGTTTACCATTAGAAATATAAGAACTTTTAAATGGTACTGCTAAATCTGCAAAACACCATGTATTTTTTTTTTTTAATTTGGGAAGGATAAGAAGATAAGTTAAAGGCAATTGTGTAAGTCATTCATTGGTGTGACTGGACCTTGTCAGCTGCTTTAAATATGCAACAATTACACAAAGTCAGATCTGGTACTATAAGTTATTCTACATTTCTACCTTAGAAGAACAAGAGAACTCCAAGTTCAGACAAGAATCCATCACCTGAACTACATTTATTCAAGTTCTTTGTAAAAAAAAAAAAAAAAAAAAAAAAAAACCAAAAAAACTAAACATGTGTGTTGAGGCTGGAGAGATGACTTAGTTACCGAAATGCTCATCATACAAGCATGAGGACCTCAGATCGGATCTCCAGCCCCACATAAAATCTCACTGATTAAGGATTCCTGAGGCTCTTTGGCTGTATAGTCTAGTGACTCAGTCAGCTCCAGCTTCAGTGGAGACCTGCTCTGATGGGTTGGCAGAGTGAGAGACACAGTCAATGTCTACCTTTCCATTGTCATGTTTCCACATGCATCTGGACACACACGATCCCACATACATACACACACACACACACATGATCACACAGACACATACCTGCATGGTCACACACATGCACATACATGATCACACACATAAATACCTATGATCACACATACATGCACACTTGATCAAAAACCTGCAAACATGCATGACCACATAGACACATGATCATACACGTGTGTATGAAGGTGAAGCTGTAGGCAAAGAAGAGCAGAGATTTCTGAGGAAGACTTTCTGGATCTATTCCAGATGCCAGATAGTGCTTACTGCTCATCTTCATTAAGAGCAAGCAGAAAAATCTCAATTGAGGATGCAGAGAAAATAGAATCTTGATATACAGAAAGAGTTGGGAAGAATTCATGTTCCTTTGAGGACATAATCAATAGGAAATATATCCAATATTCATCTGTAATAATCTAGTTTTAAATAGAGCAGGACAGAGTTTTGAAAAAAATTGTTTCTGAAAAGTGAATGCTAATTGCTGAACTAACTGTGCTTCTCTTGAATTTCTTATGTACAAATGATGTACTTCCAGATTAATTAACTTTACTTCTGAAGAACTGGGAATGAGTACAAATTCTGTCCGATTGTTTTACTCCCATGGAAAACATTCCTCCAGCTCTGTCCTTGGGACACATGATGCTAGAGTCACTATCATATGATATGCATAGGAACATAGAAATCAATCTTACTAGGTCTTTCTCAAAGATGGCAGAGTGCATTTGATATCCAAAATTGACTTCAACATTCAAACTCAAACAGATGCTAACAGTTATCTAGGCACTGTAATCTCTAATTTTATTGCTTTCAACATTATTTTATCAGAAAGCAAGAATGTTTACTTGTGACCTAGGTTGCTGTTGTGTTGTTTTACAAGACTTTATTTATGAGCTTTGATATTTTCTTTTTTTTTTACCTCCTCAATCAAATAATAAATTTGAAGAGCCTGTGTGCTGCCTCTGCAAAGCTTTCTAAATATGAACAGTAAAATTAAAAGTTCAGTTCACTAGCTGCTACAGCAGCATTCTATCTCCCATTGGCTCCTTGCTCCTTTATAAAATCCTATGCTAGATAGTCTGTCCTAAAAATGAAAGAAACATTGTAATAAATAACCAAGTTATAAAAGCAACTTTGTATGAGCTTTGCTGCTAAGAGTATATTTTGTTGCCAAGGATAGTTTATTAAAAAAACAAAAAACAAAAAACAAATAAAACAAAAAACAGTTGAGATTCTGTTGGGGAATAGTTACAAAAGATGTTCTCAAGCCTGTGTGTTTTTGTGCCATGATCTTTCCAGCTCTCTCTTCAGGCACTACACACACTTCTCAGTTACTTAGATTTAATCTCAGCTGCTCAGAAAGGGCAAAAACCCCACCCTTGATTATAAGTTCCGTTTCCTCAGAGAGTTGGAGGAAGAACAACAAACTGGCCAGTTCTAGCACTGTTGGCAGGGCTGGTGAAAATGGAACCAGCGGGGAGTCTGTCTGTGTCTGAAACAGGAGTGGAGATCTAGTTTATTTTCAGAGGGGCATGGGGGAGACATAATTACCTAGGGTAGGCATGACCCAGGACTGATAGCAACAGCAACTTAGCAGGGACACCTTCTCTAGGACAAAGCTTCCTGCTGGGTGGGATTAATTTTGGGAGTTAGAAGAAAATCAGAAAGCTTTTCACAAAATTACATGAGTTAAACTACCTGAATTTGTCCTAAAGCATTGTAACACACACACACACACACACACACACACACACGAGAGAGAGAGAGAGAGAGAGAGAGAGAGAGAGAGAGAGAGAGAGAGCACAATAGAAAGAACTGAAAATATAAATGAAATTCACTAAAAGGAGGAAGTAAAATGTAATATTTGATAACAATATCTAATATTTTATAAAGTTTCAGAATGTGTCAGATGGCATGTCAATTTTTATTTGATCCTATGACTGCAAATTCTTGGAGGTATTTATCTTCAATCCTGTTTTCTTCAAAATAAGAAAAGTATAACTAACTATGAATAGGTTATAAGAGGTGTCCAAGATTACACTAAAAATTGTCACACAACTTATTTGAATATAAATACACAAAAAATGACTTGGAAAGAATGAAAATATTCCAAACACATTTAATGCTATAAAGAAACTTAAAAAATCTCAAACAATTAGTAAATGGTCAAAAATGCTACGAGGATTGTTAAGATGACACCAAGGAAACCATCATGAAAAATAATTTTGTGATAACCTGACCAGAGCCAATGAACAAAGCTTCTAAGGTAATTAGAAATAAATAAGCAAAACTCCAAAGCTCATACAGATGCTTATGAATAAAAATATATAAAAAACTACCATATTTCTTTCATAAAAATATGCATAATATCTGTGATTCCAAGGTACATTGCTTTAATGCACAAAAATGTGTATTTCTCATCTCCAAAGCAAGCACTTACTGCTGTCAATTGATTTGACCACGAGAACTAAAAATAACAAACATTAGCAAGCCAAGCTTTTCTATTTCTCCTCCCAGCTACAGAAAACATAACCAAACATACTAAAACAACAACAACAACAACAAATCACTTTTCATTTCTTTTACTCTAGGGAATTTATGAAACAAAATACTCATCGGTTTCTAACTAATGTCAACTGATACAACCAAATGCAAGATATCAAAACTGGAAGAATCTAGAGATTGGCATACCTGCTCATGTTTTGTTGAGTCACAAAGATAATCAAGGCTAACCAGGATGTTTCTGAATTTTCAGATTGTTTCCAACTGGCAAAGCACAGAACACAGTTTTCATCTTTGCTATAATGAATCACAATAGTCTAACGAGAAAAATAATAATTGATGGCAGTACAAACCAAGCCCTTTCTATAACCCTGTACTTTTACTCTTTATCAATGTGTTTGCCAGTTGGAATCATAATATCGAAAGGGAGAATTTAATTGATGGTCAAAGGATTGACACTTGGTGAATAAAAAAATGGCATCCTGTGGGATGGGCTTATATTTCCCAACTTAGTAACTGCTTTTAATACATCTTTGTGACTCCACAGTTTGCTACAGTGTTGAAATATTCCTATTTTGATGATCAAACATGTGTTACACTCTTAGCACTTTGGTGTCCTAAGGGTCTCCATGCCTTCCGGGGCCATCTGAAGATCCAGCATCCAAAGGGCCAAAGATGTTCAAGCAAATCGTTTCTAGAGTTTGGAAGCTCCAGACGCAGTGTTCCTGCACCTGCACAGTTGTAACCGTCTTGGCCTGGATGAGGATATTCTAAAACAGTGGTTCTCAATCTTCCTCATGCTACAACCCTTTTAATATAGTTGCTCATGTTGTGGTGACCCCCAAGCATAAAACTATTTTCATTGCTACTTTACACCTGCAATTTTGTTACTGTTATAAATCATAGTATACGATATTTTCGATGTGACCTCTGAGAAAGGTTTGTTCAAGCCCCGAATGGGTTGGGACCCACAGGTTGAGAACCACTGTTCTAAAGAGCTGTTGCTCTCACTCTTTTGTGATCAGATACTTCAGACCATGCTGCCATGAAACTGGGATTTCCCTATAAATCTTATTCTGGGAGATGGTTAGGGCTAAAGCCTGGTGCCAACTAAAGAAGGAGCTTGTCACGCAGGAAATAATTTCACTTAGTTCTGACAACTTGTGAAACCACCTTGCAGGGAAGATGAGTCAAGACAATCATGGCAGGACAGTTCAGAACACGCTCTGAATGTAATTGCTTAAGTATGCATAGCTCCCACCATCTACCTACTCCCTATGTTAGGACTCAGAAGACAGGCTTTGGGGATGGGTGTTACTGAACATCTTTGCTCCTCTTTCCCATGTGGCCACACTGAATAAATATTTTTCTGCCTTTCACTATTTTTTTTTCCTCTAATTGGACTACTGAGGATTCGTGGCCAAATCTGGCTTGTTAGGGAGCTACCAGGGCACAGGCTCTGACCTTAACTGTGACAACACAATACCTTTCACTGCATCAAGCTTTGCACCTTTTCTAGCATTTTGATCACAACTTCTGAGTATTCTGAGCCCCAGAGATCGATGTGAAAGAGACTGACTGGCTAGCAAAAGTTTTAAACCATGTCTAAATTGGAAATATGAAACATATTTCTATGTCTGTATTAGGAGAAGGAACCCTAGCTAAGGAACAGATGGCAAGAGAAATGAGAATAATGACAGTCATGGATTTGAAATCGAAAACCTGTTTTTATAGAAACATATAAAAATGGAAGCATTTGACCTGTAAGGTGAGGACTTCACAATATAAACCATATGTGTTAATGTGGTCAGACTAATTTCTCAAAGGTCATAGGCCAGAGTTCACACAATATTCCCTACATTTGCACCCCCTTGTAGATCTGCCTGTCCACTTGCAGTCTGAGTCATTGTTTTCTGCACAGAACTCTGGGGGGGGGCACGTGATTTCAAACATTTACATTTAACCTCAGTGGTTCTTGAACTAAAATAGATTCTCCACTGTAACTACAGTTTCCACTTGAAGTTCAAACATCAACCATTTTTTCTTCTTCTTTTCTTTGTCCTGTTTCAGTTGTGTGTGTGTGTGTGTGTGTGAGAGAGAGAGAGAGAGAGAGAGAGAGAGAGAGAGAGAGAGAGAGAGAGAGAGAGAGAGAGAGAGAGAGAGAGAGAGAGAGAGAGAGAAAGCCAAGGCATGTATGTAGAGCAGCACCTCACATGTGGGTCTTCATTCTACCTTGCATGAAGCAGAACATGTTTGTTTTTTACTGTTGTGTATGCCAGGATAAGTGACTTAAAGCTTTGGGGGCTCTTCCTGTCTCTGCTTCCTAAAACCTCTCAGAAGCATTGGGGTCGTAGACATATGTTCCAGTGCCTGGCTTCTACATGATTTGGAGGGACTTGAACTCAAGTCCTCCTGCTTCTGTGGCAAGCACTTTGCCCACTGAGCGATTTCCTTAGCAAAGACTTTCATTCTAAATATACTCATTAGAAATAAGACAGTTTTAACATGCTTGCAATGCTTTCAACCCACACTAGAGAAATTAAAAGAAGTAACTTCTTTTGTGTGTGTATGTGTATGAGCATGTATTTGGTGTGGTGATGGTGGTATGTGTGTATGTGAGAAAGAGGGATGGATGGTCATTAAGCCTCAATGCTCTGCACCTCAGAATTTTATTAAACTTTATCTTCCATAGTATAGGACCAGAATGGAAAATTTCTGTACGTTCTTTCCATTCATGCTTTTTGTTAGAAATGAGATACTGGTAAAGATCATAAGTTAGGAAACACACACACACACACACATTCCTGTTTATAGGTTTACTGTGAGGATTCTACACCCGATGGAGACAGAACAGGATTTACATGGTGGAAATAATCCTGAAGGAGGCTCTCCTATGTTTGGTCCTGTCTTACTTGATACTAAAGCTTATTCCTACAAGGTTTGTCATTAGGATGGATTTTCTATTTAGCAGCAGAAAATTGCTGAGATCACCCAGAGTAATTAGTGACCACACTGGTCGCACATGTTATCGCTGACATTAAAATTGTATCAATAGAAGGCTTTCTTTCAAGTCCTAGGGAAGGGCTGAAAAGGCAATGTCAGCTGACTAGATAGCTCAGTTAGTTGACTGACACTTGTTGCATTTCCCTGGTGAGAAATGAGAAGCATTCTGGCAATTGCTGTCAGCTCCTAGGAGCTGCTTTAAAGCCTGATTCTTTGTCCTTTCTGCATCTTTCCTTCCCCCAACGGACCCAAGATGAGACTCTGTGGGTTCATTTTCCACCGACATCTTGTCAAAGAGGTCAGCCACTAGCACAGATGAATACCTCTTGGACAGGTCTTCACATTGTGTTAAGTAGGATGCTGCCTTTCTGTAGTGGCAAATTCTTTCCTTTCTTTGACTAAAGAATATTCTCTGAGGTTGCTCCATGGAATATATCAACTACAAAGAATGATTCTGAAGTCATTCATTCAGAACTTTTTGTCCTCTTTTGATGGCTAAAATCAGAGCTTCTCACACTGACATCAATCTGTGACAAATATCAAAAGGAAATCCATACTTTCTCTCAGTTTACAAGATCTAGTCATCAATAAAAGAAATAATAAGTTCTGTTTTCAGAGAATTCACTTAGCTTTAAACTCCACACAGACAGTCCCCAACTTGGGCTATTTCATATTTATTTGCTAAAGGTTTCTTTTTTTTTTCCTATAATATGTAGATATTAAGCTAAGCCACAGAATAGTTCTTACCAGATTCTGTAAACACTATAGATATCAGATAACCAAAGAACTGACAGAGCAAGTGGTGATCCAATTGATGAAATTGTTGCAAATTCTCTTGAATGGATCCCACACTACAGTGAGAGTCACAGGCAAATTACATATATCTGGAAAATACATGGGGAACATGTGTTAACTAGAGACATTGGAGAAGCCTTCTCTTGAAAACCGGATGATTTGTGTTTACAACAATTAACACATGGCCCAAGTGGCAACTAAGAACTAGTAGGTTTTTGCATTCCTAAATCTCATACACATATCTCGCCACTCTATGTACACACACACACACACACACACACACACACACACACACACATGCACACACACAAATATATTGCTTTCTGTCATAAAACAACATGCTAAGTCTTATCGGAAGTTTGTCTTTGTAGATAAAAAAAACCATGAACACTGTATTTGCCTAGCTCAGCATGCCTGTGCCTCAGAACTGAGAAAAGTAGGTATAGAAGGGAAGGTATCATCACTCACATTGAATTTCAAGACGTGTTCTATAATCTTTCCATCTGCTTAACTATCTTCTCCTCCCAGAAAAACCATGTAGGGGTCATCCCATAAGTATCTAAATCGTGAAAGATAAATTCCCTCCCACAGGGTCATTCATATTCACTTGGTAAATAGTAGACATAAATGATTACATTTAACTTTAAGCCACAAGCTTGTATATACTCTACTCTTTCCTATAATATTGTTCTGCAAAGTATTTAAACTATCTAGATAGAAATTGCCCTTCAAAGACTGTCAGCCTCCATGGTTCTTCTCTTTGCTATACAACAGTTTCTGTTATGCTTCACCTGTGTCAGGCCTTAAATAGAAGAGAAATACGTAAGATCTGTTCTAGCAATCTGCTGCTGACAACCAGGCTAAATTTGGCACCACAAGCAACTGATATAACTGAGGCCAGCACATGTGCACTGCAGATGGTGTTTAAGTAGTCATTGAGTGAGGAAATCTTCGGAATAGGATGCACAATGTGAGATTTACTTCTCTTCTCAAAACTCATGAAAGAAAAGGAAATACATTTAAGACACAAAGAAATTATGCCAGGAAGGAAATGGTGGTGTTCAATGGACTCACACAGTTGTAGACATTTAAATTAGTTTCAATTATTAGACCACATAGTTTCATTTCCTTTTTAAGTGTAATACTTTATAAAATTTCAAATGGTTTCATGTTTATCTATGCTTTTTCCAGGATACACTCAAACTTTGACCTTTGTATTTGTATGGTTCTGTGTAGACACAGTTCATACCTGCCTTTCTGGGGTCTCCTAAGGTCTACTCTGGAATCTAAATATATATGCACATGACATGCCATCTTCCACAGGAAACACACTTTATTGAGCACATAAAAAAGAGGAAAATAGCTCTTTGTTTTATTTTTTAATTTTATGTGCATTGGTGTTTTAATTTTATGTATGTCTGTATGAGAGTGTTGGGTCCCTTGGAACTGGAGTTATAGACAGTAGTGAGCTGTCATGTGACTACTGGGTATTGAACCCTGGCCCTCTGGAAGAGCAGTCAGTGATCTTAACTACTAAGTCATCTCTCCAGTCCCCAAAATAACTGTTTACAAGTCTTTATAGATAATCTACTCTGGAAACATCTATCTAGTAATTAGTAAAATATCTAAAAGCATTTGCACATACACAGAACTAACAGCATGTTGCTAATAAGTACAGTTATTATTTGGTCCTATATGCACCCTAGAAATCCATATAATTATCTCACAGAAATCTCAGAGACAGAAAAACACAGACCTACATTTTTTGTATAATACGCAACACATGCAAATAAAAGTCTTGCCACATTTAGTTCTTTAAGATCCTTTACTAGGTCTTTGCCTACTAAAGAGGGCTGCACAGTTTATGGCCCAGTCATGGCCTATCATCTGAATAATTTGACCTTCCCACTTTAAAAACCTTAGAAGCCTCCCAATCCTAATTGCATTGGAAAGAGAGGAGTTGATCCATCCAAACTTGTTCCTCTCAAGTTTTGCCTCCATCTCAGCCATAGAACTGTAATTTGGCTAGATGCTCAAAAGCCAAACACCCAAGATCCAACCTAAATTTTAGCCCTGCATTCCCTAGTCAGGTGCTGTACTCCTAGCAGGAAAGCACAGCAAGAGGTTCTGTTGGTCATATAATTTACTGAGGAAACTGTCCTGATGGAGGTGTCCTCAACTTGAGTGCGCCTCAGAATCATTACACAACTTAATTCATTTTTTTTTCTAGTTTTTAAAATCACCTTCAGAATACTTTGAAATCTCATCACTACAAAGCACAATGCATCACTTCTCCATGGGACTACTGAATACTCAGAATAAAATCCAACTCCCTTCCATAGCTAACAAGTTCCCCAACTTTCTGACTTAAAACATTTCCAGATTCTTATTCTGCTTACAGAAGGGTCTTCTGTCTTTATTCTAAGCCTTGACAATATTCTTAGCACTCTGTGAGATGACTGGTATTCATCAGTCAGATCTGAACTAATGCCACTTCCCCTCAAAAGACATTCACAGGTAATTCTAGCAACATGCTGACATTCACCACTAGCCTCTGAATTGTGCTTACCCTCTGTACTTTCTCTGCTCACTTATCAGCACTTCAACAGCACTTAGCGCAGCCTGAAAGTGCATCGAGTTTCGATGTTCCTGTGCTTTCCTGTTTATTATATCTACTTACAACCTCCCTCATAAGATTACAAACTCATAGACAGGAACTTCATTTCCAGGACCCATCAAAGTATCTATGCCGAGTAGATGTTATATGAGCATTTTAAATAAATATATGAACAGTGTATACATTGTAGTTGGAATTTTTACTGGGTCACCAATCAGCTCCCAAATGAAGACACAGAGACTTATTACTAATTATGAATGACTGACGTTGCCTTAGATTTGTCCTACTAGTTCTTTTTCTTAATTTGACCTCTTCTCATTTCATCTATGTTTTGCAATGGGGCTTTTTATCTTTCTTTCATTCTGTGTGTTCTACTTTCCTGCTTCCTCTATGTCTGGCTGACAAACCCCTTAGTATCTTTTTTTCTTCTCCTGAGCCCAAATTTCTCTCCTTCCTTCCTCTCTCTGCTTGGAAGTCCAGCCTATACCTTCTCTCTTGCTATTGGCTATTCAGCTTTTTATTAGACCAATCAGATGCCTGAGGCAGGCAAGGTAAAACAGTAAAGCATCTTTACATAATTAAAAAAATATTCTGCAAAATAAACAAATGCAAGACATTTTTTACATAGATAAACAAATGTAACATATCTTTGCATAGGAAAACAAATAATCCACAACAATACATGATCCAAATGAGAATGATATTTTATCTCTCTAGCTTTCATTGTCCTACTATGTCAGGATTCTTGTTTTCTTTTAGGCTGTACAAGGTTAAAAATTTGTGTAATAAGCACTCTAATAATCAATTGGATGGTGAAATGGTTCAAAATAATCAGCATAATTTATGCTCAAAATAATTTTAATTCTCATAATAAGTATATTTGCATTTTGACATTGGGTCCAGTCATCAATAAGCTGGTTATTGAACCAATCCCACCTTTACAATTAATCATATAAATAAGCTATCTGCCTCATGGAGATCAACCATGAAGCCATAAGTAGTGGAATCAAAGCAGTCCAGGAGATTAAATATTTCTTAAGGTTCAATTCTGCAATGTTAGAAGTCAAGCAAGCTTCTGGGGAAATACTACTGCTTCGTCTAGATTCAGTGGATTTTGGTCACCAGACCAGCAGCCCCAACATCAATATATATAACATCTGGGAACATTTTAGAAATAAAAATAATTGGGGTCACTTGGAGAGCTAAGAGATGAGAACCCCTGAGCAGTGTTAGTGTTGCATTTTAACAATCCTGGAGGCAATTCTGATGCTGACCCAAGTTTGAAGGTCACTGAGGAATGGAGGCAGTGCAATGTGCTGAACTGCAGTGGGGAATAAGGGAGAGTACTTTGTTTAAAGGTATCTTCATTGGGGAAATACAAGATTTGGAATATATTTATGGTCCAATATTCAGCTTGTCACTAGTCAGGCAGCCCTTGCCTCAGCAAAACCCTTTATCCACCTATTCTATGTTCAATGCTTAAACAAAACGTAACATCCAACTCTCCACAGAACACTGAGGGTGGAAGCACTCTCCACCAAAGTGCAGTGCCCTCAGAATGATGCCTCTATGCTGAGGCTTGACCTGGCTTTCTGCACAAGCATCTGAACAGTCATTACACATTTTGTCAAATGGCGGATCTTCACCTATATTATCTTAAATACGATTTGATACTATTCTGCAATGTCTTCAGAAGAGATGATGGGGAGGAGTCAGTTCCCACAAAAGAGCATTCCAGCTATCAATCTGCCTAGTGGTGCAATCACTTCCTTTAATAAGACGTCTGTAATTGTCATTCTCAATGGCATGATACGTCACTACTGATTACTACAGAAGACAAAGATGTCTCAGGAGCAAAGTAAGACAAAACTCGTTTTATCCAGTCTGTGCTTGCTTGTTGCCTCATTAGGTGGGTGTCTGCAGCCTTTTATTGTGATTAATGATGACTCCATATCTCACATGCAAACACACATGCTTGAATATCCACGCATATATGTGCACATGCTTTATCCACTTTTTAAATACAGACTTTTTGTACAAATTAAAAAGCAAAGGTATTCCATTCTTCTATATTACTGGTATACAGAATCAGTAGTGTAATTTATCCTACCACTTCGAATTGTTTAAGTAAAAACTCAATATAGATGAAGAGTTTTCCAAATTCTATTGTCTTTCAACTCTACAATGTGGTCTAAACTCTATGTGGCCAGTATGTTTTATCCTATACATTTCTTTTATTTGTTCCCTGAGCCAGCTAAAGCAATCTTGTGATTTGTTGTTGTTGTTCAATGACATCAGTTCATTTCTGTCTTAAGCTGTCAATTTTTTCTTCCCATAACCATATTAGCCCATTCTTTCCATGATCAATAAAGATGACTCATCTTCTAATACAGCATTCAAACTAAAATTTAAGTCTCATTTCCTCCTGACCCAATTTCCATCTATAAAACACTTTTCCCTGAAACAATACCTACTATTACCACTGTTCTCAACCCTCTAACTATTAACATCTTTTAGGTTAGGGATATATTTTTCCTGTATTCCCATTCTCCAAATAATGACTGGCTCAAGAAATAAATATTTGTTCATTGCTATGTTAAAGAGCTTAAAATAAGCTTTAGGTAAGGTAATAACAACATGTAATTTTTAATAG
This sequence comes from Peromyscus leucopus, assembly GCF_004664715.2. NCBI lineage: Eukaryota > Metazoa > Chordata > Mammalia > Rodentia > Cricetidae > Peromyscus > Peromyscus leucopus. The sequence goes on from NC_051079.1 coordinate 59,453,954, forward strand.
CTTTTATTTTTGAGATTTTCCCTTTCCCTTTCCACCCTCCAAACCAACTCATAACCCTTTCTTGCTCTCTTTCAAATTCATGACCCTTTTTTTTTCATTAAATGTTGTTACATGTGCATATGTATATTTCTATACATATATGTGTGTAAATACAACCTGCTCACTCTGTATAATATTACTTGTATATATGTATGTATGTATGTATGTATGTATGTTTTCGGGGCTGATCATTTGTTATTGGATAACCAACAACAAAACAAAAACAAAAACATACCAAAAAAAAGAAAACAGAAAATGACTAAAAAATTATGCCAAAGTAAGAAAGGTATTTTTTTTTTAAATTTATAATTAATTTAATTTTACATATCAGCCACAGATTCCCCTGTCCTCCTTCCTCCTGCCGCCTCCCCTTCCCCATTCCACCCTCCCCCTTCCCACCTCCTCCAGGGCAAGGACTCCCCTGGAGATTCAGCCCAGCCTGGGTAGATTCTGTCCAGGTAGGTCCAGTCCCCTCTTCCATTCACCCAGGCTGAGCAAAGTGTCCCAGCATAGGCCCTAGGCTCCAAAAAGCCAGCTCATGCACCAAGGACAGGTCCTGGTCCCACTGCCTGGGGGCCTCCCAAACAGTTCAAGCTAATCGACTGTCTCACTTATCCAGAGGGCCTGATCCAGTTCCATGGGGGCTCCTCAACTGTTGGTTCATAGTTCATGTGTTTCCAGTAGTTTGGCTATTTGTCCCTGTGCTTTTTCCAATCATAGTCTCAACATCTCCCGCTCATACAATCCCTCCTCTCTCTCATCGATTGGACTTCTGGGGTTCCACAGATCAAGAAAGGTATTTTTAACAATAAAACTCTTATCGTGTTGAAGATTGTTTCGACACCTGTGACTTTCAAAGCGGATCTACCCAAAAATGGGGAAGACGATTTCTCCCACTCTCAGCATTCCTTAGTTTCCTGCAACTCTTGGTGAAGGGTTGAGGTCTGGTTATTTTTCCCTTTTCCACCTTGTCATGTCTACTGTTGTTGTTGTCCTTGTTTAGGCAGTCATGTTGGTGACACTTTATGAGTGTAGTTTCTGAAATTACTAGAAGACATAATCTCATAGCAAACTCCCTGATCCTCTGGCTCAGGGAGTGAACTTTCCACCTTCAAACCTTCTATACCCCCTATTCCATGATGCTCCATGAAAGATATGTGAGGGATTTTTTTAAATGTAAAATTGGACTTACGACATGCTCAACAGGAGAAAAAACATGGACTAGAAACCTATTCAGATACCCAGGGCTAATGAAGTCATGGATCCTGGAGGAGAACCTGCAACTTCCACTAAATCAGCACAATCCTGGATTACACTCTAGATATTTGTCATTATACCCACAGATAAGGTATAGTTCTCATACATCATCAAGAAAAATTCTCTTTGTAACAGACAGAGCACTGGTACAGAAAACCAAAATCAATCAAAATAAAGAGTTGAGGAGCCTAGTCCCAGTGAACATATCTATAAAACAATATATTATTTTTGTTGTAAAACTTTGTAGGACTTAAAATAAGACATAAGTGAGATAATAAAAATGTATAATTTTTTGTATTTAAAGTTAAGATTTCTCATTTCCCCAGCCCGCACACTCTTCTAAAGGAAAGACATACCCAATGTAATATTGATGTATAATTGCAGAACTTTGGGATTCTTAGTAGGTATTATTCTGAAACATTCTGTAAAGCCACCAGTCATTAGATTTAAATTCAAATGTGTGTAGTATATTTCACTTCATAAGGCAAGAAAGTAGAACCATGTTTTAAAATTATTCTTTCAATAAAATATAGTTGTTGAACAAAGAGAAAATTCTGAATGTCAATACACAATTTCCCATAAAACCTGGAATGAATGACAATTTTATAAACTTTAAAGAGAAAGATCAATGGCATAAGTGCCAACAAAATTAAAGATAAATCTTTTTTTTCTTTAAGAAGCTTGTACAATTTTTATTGTGTGCATTTTTTATGTAGCCTCTCTGAATCCTATTTGAAAAACTGTGATCTCTCACTCGCACGGAAGAGGCACAAACAGGACTGTGAGTTTGAGTCCAGCATAAGCCACACAGTGAGACACTCTCTCAAAGAGTAAATCACAACAACCAAACTAGCCAGTAAAAACAAACAAGAGAAAATAAAACAAATGAACATATAAAAATAAAAAATAAAAAACACCACCAACAACAAAAGAAAAAAAAAACAGAAAAAAAGAAAAAAACAAAAAAAATATTATTCCAAAGTAAGAAAGGTAGTTTTAGTAAATAAAAGTCTTATCATGTTGAAGTTTGTTTCCACACCTGGATCACCTAAAAAACTCATGTTAAATGCAATTTGTCTTTAGAAACATAACTTTTAAAATGTGTAGGGGTCTATTTTTAAATGAATATACTTTGAAGCCATTTCAATTTGCCAAAGCAGAGATTCTCTTTGAAGCTATATTTCTACTTCAGCATAAATTGTCATACACCTGAAATAGAATCTAAGATATAATAACTGAAATTAAAACAAATTTGACTTAAATATATCCATTCACAAGATAGTACCTTATCCATTGCCAAAGCAACAAAATCAAGGATAGTTTATTTTACACTGTAGGTGAGAGAAATCAGCATTATTTCTCCCCCTTTAAAATCAGTAGTAAGACATTAAAAGAAACCTAGCATAAATCCACGGGGGTGTCTACTCGAATGTAAATCACTGAAAATGGCACGACACTTGCATGGTGCAGTGAATCTAGTTACTCTTCTGCTTAGAGACAAAGAGAGCTCGGTATGCATTGTTGTTCCTCCCATCAATCTCTTTTAGGATTTTGGAAACCAGTTATTTCATGGCCATTGCATTAAATTGCTCATCACTCCACCTTTATGAATTACAAACTAACCACAGAATATTTCAGAACGTAATAATACAGCAACCATGTCAGTGTGTTAGCTACCATTTAAAATGCATTCACAGAACTGTTTGCCCATGCAAAGAGTCAGTTAGGAAATTTCATATGCAAGTTACATAAGCACCCTAGAATTCTAAAAAAGAAGGAAGGAATGAATGAGTGAAATGCTTTAATATTTGGCAGTAACATGAATGAAATATCATAAGCTATATAAATATATTCAGACATGTAATAAGATGTATATGTTATTCACAGATGTCATACTGTGAGTCTACGCGTGTGTGCACATGTAAGTACGTACATTTACTCTATTAAAATTATTTGTATTTTCTTCTCAGTCTAAAGTCTACTAGCTACGTTGTAGAATTATAAGTAAGTGTCTTACCTAGCCACAGGGGAGATTCTATATTATAGAAGTAAAGTTGGTGTTGCTGAGAAAAAATAAATTTCTAATTTCCCAAACAATAATTTTAATAAGGCTTGATTCAAAGAACCAAATTACTTCTTTTTTTCTGTTATTTTTGAAATGTATTTATTAATTTTATTTTTACATATCAGCCACGGATTCCCCCCGCCGCCTTCCCCCCAGCCCACCCCCCATTCCCATCTCCTCCAGGGCAAAGACTCCCCCAGGATTGAGTTCAACCTGGTAGATTCAGTCCAGGCAGGTCCAGTCCCCTCCTCCCAGGCTGAGCCAGGTGTCCCTGTATAAGTCCCAGGTTCCAAACTGCCAGTTCATGCACTGAGGACAGGACCCGGTCCCACTGTCTGGATGCCTCCCAAACAGATCAAGCCAATCAATTTTCTCACCTATTCAGAGGGCCTGATCCAGTTGGGGGCTCCTCAGCTATTGGTTCATAGTTCATGTGTATCCTTTTGTTTGTATATTTGTCCCTGTGCTTTTTCCAACCTTGGTCTCAACAATTCTCTCTCATAAAAACCCTCCTCTTTCTCACCAATTGGACTCCTGGAGCTCCACCTGGGGCCTGACAGTGGATCTCTGCATCCTTTTCCCTCAGTCATTGGATGGGGTTTCTAGCATGACAATTAGGATGTTTGGCCAGGTGGCCTTCGAATACTTCAGAGATCTATTCAGAGGGCTGATCCAGTTGGGGGCCTCTCAGCCTTTGGTTCATAGTTTACGTGTTTCCATTCGTTTGGCTATTTGTCCCTGTGCTTTATCCAACCTTGGTTTTAACAATTCTCGATCATATAAGCCCTTCTCTTTCTCGCTAATTGGACTCCCAGAGCTCTACCCGGGGCCTAGCTGTGGATCTCTGCATCCAGATTCCTCAGTCCTTGCATGGGGTTTCTGGCATGACTATTAGGGTGTTTGGCTATCCCATTACTTCTAAACTAAAAAGTCAACAAATATTACATGAAACCAGTTTTTCATAAATGTCTTAAGTACTTGTTAAAGTATTACAAACAAAGATATTTGCCCACAGCCCAGACAAGACTCGTAGGTAATTCTTTGGCGTGCTGAAAACTAGGCTACATTGCCTGAAACCAGTGTCCCCAGGCGTCAGTGAATTTAGGCTCACCCAGATGACCTGTAAAAACTGATTTTGGCTCTTCATTCAGTAAACATCTTCCAACAGTAAACCCTGAGTGAGAACTTCTGGCGAATTCCCAAATAGCACCTCTGTTTCTGATCCGAGACTGTACTTCCAGAAGCACTGTTACAATTTTTCCTAAATGTCATATTTTCAGTTGTGTGTCAGGTGAATTGGACTTAAGATTGTTTACAAGCCTCACTTCCAGTGTTTGGTTCAAGAGTTCTTCCTTGAAGGTGGACCCATGTGCCACAGTAGGAAGAGGGCATGAGGGCTAATGCCCAATTACAAAAATGTCAAAGCCTTATATGTTTCAGCCTGCACGGAAGATCAGCCCTCTGCTACACAATAGGAAGCTGCAGGTAAGAAACAGAATCTCTGTAGAGCATGTGGTGGATGGGCTAAATTACAGGAACCCTGAGAGCTCTATATTGAAGCTGAGGGTGTCTCTGACCTGCTTGTTCTCAAAGAGACAACTATCTGCAGGGGTATAGGACAGAATGGGTTGACAATAGCTCCTAAGTCCCCGAATTGCCCCACTCCGATAGTAATTTCAGCTCAGAACACTTTCTTAAGCTCAGAATAAATGCTTTGGGTTTGATATTTTCAAACTGCTTGGTAGAACCCAGGCTTTAAGGTTCTGGGAGCCACAGTACAATGCTGTGGCTCCTGGCTAATCAGTGAACCTGGAGAATGTGTTTTCAAAAGAGTGTGTCCCAAGTACCTAACTAGGTGAGATTGCTGTACTTGAGTAGTTAAATTAGACTCTGTGCCTGTGAAAGATAGCTGACAATGAGCTTCATTTTAGAGTAATTAAAGCTAAGGGACATCTTCTGGCAGTAGTTAACTTCCAGAGTGTTCTAGTTATTCAAATTTCCCAGTGTTGCATAGACTATCATTATTATTTAAAAAAGCTATTTATTGTCTTTTGGCAAAGGCAGAGTACTATGCATATGGCTAATCTAAGAGTAGTTTTTTTTTAATCATTATTTTATGTGTTAAAATTTTAGGGAAAAATTTCATTGCCATCTGTGTCTCTGAGGACTAGCCAGTCAGCCTTGCTAACTATAATAGTAAAGAAAATGTCTTCTTTTAAAACAGAAACTATCCAAGTCCCACAATCAGTTTCTTTTCTGAAGTCAATGGCCAATAAAGCAACATATTATATTTTATTATTCTTGGCTGCTTTCCCTGGAAGTGATTATAACAATGACGCAGCAGGCTAATTCCATCTCCTGTCTGTTTGTTAGTCTCACTAAAAAGGATACAGAATATGTAAAAAAGAATTTAATTATTATTAAGCTGAAAATGTTCAAAGGGAAATATGTTAGGCCACTAAGACTGTTTTTCAACTAATAAAGCTGAGCATAAATATGATTATGGATGACACCCATAAATCTAAAATCATAGGGAGATCAATTTTAGGCATATAAAAATGAGCACAGAGATTTAGGATATAATTATTATGACTTTATGAAATTCTTAAAGTATGATCAACTTAAAAAAAATCCAACAAAAAAAATCCAAAAACCATATCAACAACTACAAAAAGAGCCTCGGTTATAAAAATAACCCCAGCCTAGTGTAAGCCAGTGTGTGACACAAATCATAGCCAAATTTGAACCCTGGAAAACCTCAATAATGCTCTTACTCCAGGAATTCCACATCCAAGGACCCTAAGGGCTGGGGCCGAGTATCAGGGCCCATAGGTACAGAGATATAAAACTTTTCATGTAAAATGAAAACGAGTCATACTTTGCTTTTCTTATTCTTTTTTTTTTTTTTTTTTTTAAATTTATGCTTTGGGTCCATCCAAAAGGTGACATGCTACCATAATCAAGATCTCACTAGTCTGGAATGGGTTTTAAATGCTGGGTATTGCTATATTTAAGTTTCTATTTTGATGATAAATACCATCTCCAAAAGCAACTTGGGAGAAGTTAAGAGGGTTACTTTTACAGCTTACAATCCACGAGGAAGGGGAGCCAAGGCCTGAACTCAAGGTAGGAAACTGGAGGCAGGAACTAAAGCAGATACCATGGAGGAATGCGGGTTGTGCCATGGCTGTTCAGTCTGATTTCTCATACCACCCAAGACCACCTTCCTATGGTGGCATGACCCACAATAGACTTGGCCTCCCACATGTGGTGGTACTGTGTTCCCTGAAATATTGTGCACACTAATAAAATTATAAGGGGTCAGAGACAGAGCAGCCACAATATTAAACATAGAGGCTAGGCCATGGTAGCACACACCTTTAACCCTAGCATTCCACAAGCAGAAATCCATGTGTTCAAGGATATAGCCAAGCATGGTGACTCACGCCTTTAATCTCAGAAAGCAAGCCTTTAATTCCAGGGAGTGATGGTGCAAAGCAGAAAGGTACATAAGCCATGAGGACCAGAAACTAGAGGCATTTGGCTGGTTAAGCTTTCAGACTTTCGAGCAGCAGTTCAGCTGAGATTCATTCTGGATGATGACTCAGAGGCTTCCAGTCTGAGGAAACAGGAACAGCTGAGGAACTGGCATGGTGAGGTAGCTGTGGCTTGTTCTGCATCTGATCTACAAGCATTCAGCCCAATAACTGGCTTCACGTTTGATTTTATTAATAAGAACTTTGAAGATTCATGCTACACCCACATCTATCAGTAATTGAGAAAATGGCCCACACACTTACCTACAGGCCTGTCAACCAGAGGCATTTTCTCAGTTGAGCCTTCCTTTTCCCAGAGACCCAAGCTTGTGTTAGGTAGACAAAAGCTCAGCATCACAGGTTTTACATCTTTACTGACAAAGCAGGAGGAAATACTCAGTTCAATTTCTAGGTTCAGGTTCTCTTCTTAAGGAAGATTTGTTTCTGTTTTCTTTCTCAAATCTCTTCATCAGCAACTGCGCAGGCCTCAGCTATTAGCCTTCTTTGCCCTCTCTTGAAATACTCTTTCAGAAACCTAATCCAGCAAACAACTCTAAATGGCAATGTAAGTCACAATGCCCCCAATCAGATGACTCCTAATTTGTATCTTCAGTCCAGATTCTCCCTTTGAACCTCAGGATGTATATGTTACCCTATCCATTTAGCTGTCCAAAGCAAAATTCTGTTATTTCACGCAGTCTCCTTTATCCACCTAAGATCAGGCCCACCCACCAGTTTTCTCGAGCCATCAAAACTTACTGTCATAAAGGACCCTCTCTCCTGCTCAGAGCCCACATATACTCTGTCCAGCAGATCCTGCTGGATCTAGCCTCACATTATAACTATAGTATGACAACTGTAGCAGACCCTACTGCTACTACCTTGCAGAGGCCTACATCTTCTCCCAACTAGACTGTAGTATCTTACCTGGTCCCTCGTATGTGGATACCTGCCTTCCTGTATTATATAGGATAACACGGAAGGCCATGAGGGAGCTGTGTTTGCCTCAGATCATATTTCACCTTTGACTTTACAAAGCAATATCCAAAGTCATATTGTTTATTTAATTTATTTATTTCACATCCTGATCACTTTTTTTTCCTCCCTCCTCTCCTCCCCTTCCCTTCCTCAATCTACTTCTCCTTTGTTTCTGTTCAGGAAGGGGCAGGCCTCCCATGGTGTCAACAAAGGAGGGCATATCAAGTTGCAGCAGGACTAAGCACCTCCCCTTGTATTAAGTCTGGGCAAGGCAATTCAGTATGAGGTCTAGGTTCCCAAGAGCCAGCCAAAGCATTAGGGACAGCCTCTGCTTCCATTGTAAGGAGACCTACAAGTAGACTAAGCTACACAACTGTCACATACATGCAGAGGGCCTAGGTTGGTCATATGCAGGCTTCCTGGTTGTTGGTTCAGACTCTGTGAGTTCCTATGAGCCACACTAGTCATTTCTGTGGGTTTTCTTGTGATGTCCTTGACCCACCTGCCTCCTACAATCTTTCTTCCCTCTCTCTTCAGCAGGATTCCCCAACATCCGACTAGTCAGATGTCTGGCTGTAGGTCTCTGCATCTGTTTCCATCGGTTACTGGATGAAGTCTCCCTGATGACAATTGGAATAGTCACCAATCTGATCACAGGAGATGGCCAGTTCAGGCTACTGTATTCACTATTGAAAGGAGTCTTGTCTAGGGTCATCCTTAAGGATTCATGGAAGTTTCCCTTGCATAAGGCTTCTAACTGACCCCCAAAATGCCCCCATTTCCAGTCATCTCTCAACACTCGCCCGTCCATTCACCCCACAACTGGATCCCTCATGTTCCCATCCCCACCCACCCCTGGTCCACCCAGGAGATCTCTTCCATTTCCCCTTCCCAGGGAATCCATGAGTATCCCCTTGGGGCTTCTGAGCCCACAAATGACTATATGATCTAGCTGTAACTTACCTCATAGTGCCTGCCCAACCCTTCCCCCCCACTAGCCACTGAACTTACACACACAGATCACCCTGCCATGCTGTGACCTGAAGAGTCACATTTGTCTTATACATTTTGTTTTTTTTCTTTTATTTTTTAAAATCACCTTTTGTTTGACATTGCTTGCTTCCTAGTCCCACACAAAACTCTAAAGAATACTTTCCTGGCCTTCTGAAAATTCTGCTTAAAATAGTTTCCTAACAAAAGTTAATCTGGAATGTCCTATCAATATCAAGATACCTATTTCCTATCCATTTGTTCATGTTTTCTTTTTAAAATTCCATTATACTAATAGATTTGAAATAACTTTTATGCATTTCTAATACTATCTTTCATATTTGGCGTTCTTTATTTTCTGATATTTGACTCTATTGTATGTTAGAGATAATCCCTCTTGTTCAATGAAGCGTCCCAAGTAACTAGATCTGTACCTAACAAAAAGTAGGTGTTTCCTTTTTTGAGTGAAATGTTCCTGGGCCTACAAAGTTAGGAGAAATGGTCTTCTTGAGTCCTTACACGGTATGTGCCCAGGCTGTGCTTGCTCAGCATTCAGAGGGTCCTGTTAAATCTCCAAATACAGACCCTAAAATACTCAACATGACTGATACAATTTGTCTACGCATTTTATCTCCATCCCAGCATTCCATCTACGTTGAACATTGGTTTAATTGCTATCCCCCCCCCCCCCCGAGACAGGGTTTCTCTATGTAGCTTTGCGCCTTTCCTGGAACTCACTTGGTAGCCCAGGCTGGCCTCGAATTCACAGAGATCCGCCTGCCTCTGCCTCCCAAGTGCTGGGATTAAAGGCGTGCGCCGCCGCCGCCGCCACCACCACCCGGCCGCTATTTCTTTTTTGAAAACTTCATTTAATTAATTGTGGGTTTTTTTGTTTTTTTTTTTGTGTGTGTGTGTGTGTGTGTGTGTGTGTGTGTGTGTGTGTGTGTACATATGTGAAGATCAAAGGACATATAATAGGAATTGGTTATCTCCTTCCACAACATGGGTCCTGTGATGAAACCCAGTTCCTCAGGCTTGTTGGTAGACCCCTGTAATTCCTGAACCACTTCACTACCCCCTCCTTGGTATTTCTTAGATCACTTTTGCAATGGCTGTTCACCCTGCCTGAGACATCTCTTTTGAGAAATCTTGAGGGCTGGGACTTTCGGCCAGCAGATCATGCTATTATTTCATCCTTGACAATATTTGCAGTGAAATTCTTAGCCATGGATCACATTTGTTTACTTCTAACCTCTCTAATTTCTCTATACTACTTAATATGAAGAATATTTTAACCCATTGCCCTCCTGTGTTCCATTTCTTTACCCATGCTCCCCTAGGGTAGTCATAAAAGTAGAGAGCATGTTATGTTTTATGTTGTATTTCTAGCATCTAGCCAGTGTCTGGGGAAAGTATATTCTCCATGAGACTATGTGGTAAATGGATGATTAAATGTAAATGTAGATAAATATACATATGCACAAAATTCCCATACATCCTCCTGAAGGCTTACGTACCTCAAAGCATGCCTTAAGATCTGAGTAGTCCCATCACACAATGGAGCATTGAGAGGAAAATTATCACTTTATGTCTGAATTCAGCCTCTATTTGTCAATTGAAGCAGTATTATATAAACCATTTATACTATCCTGTTTCTCCAGACATATTTCACAAATGTACAGGTGTGTACAAGGTTAGAGATTAAAGACACTTCAAGGGTGAGCCAGTCTCCTCCACAGTAGAGATAATGAGTTCATAATATATCTAAAGTCAATTAGCAAGTTACCTTACCTACCCCAGCACAGTGGCTAAAACTTGGGTGCTCTTAGTAGCATTCTGATCATACTGTAAGCTCCCTCTTAGATTTGTTACTGTACATAGAAAAGAATGCAGAAAGAGTATTGAATAATGGCCATCTCTAATGTATGGAACTTTACATCAGAAAAGACAAGATGGTTGAAGTATGACATCCTGTGTCTTGGCTTGCAAGTTCTTACATGTACTCCTGAGGTAGCTGATAACTCAGATGGAGAAATAGTTAAAATAACTAAATAGTTTGAAAATTTAACTAATAGCACATAAGTCAACTGTGCCAGTGTTTAATCCAAACTAGTGGTTTTATTCATAAGGTGAGCAATGTCATTATTTCATCATTTGATGGGGAACATGTCTAAGATTAAAATCACTATCACAGGATGAAGACAATTTGCTTTTCATAAAATTCCCCATTATGAACTTGATATAGAAGCAAATAATTGTTTAATTCAGAAGCTATTCCTGCTGTTTTCCATCCTTAGTAACTTCCTCTCTTGATAATATCTCCCTCCACAGCATTAGCATATTAACTGAAGACATGGGTCACCTGGAGCATCGAAGTGGATTTTACTGCCCAGGTAGACAGAAACAATAGATATTTCAAAGTTTATATCGAATAATTTCAGTTTCTCTGAAGTTTTAGTACAATCCAGTTTTAGAGCAGACCTCTTTTCAAATGAAGAAGTTCCATATTCCAATTCAAAATGACAATAAAAATATTTTTCGGCAAGGACATAGATCACGCCTTTGCTGCTGAAATTGGATACACCAAGTATCTTTAAAACAAGCACAGAGATTAGATCACATTTATTGAGACCATTGTTCTTCATATATTCTTAATGCTTCTTGCTATATCTTCTGTCTTTGTATAAAGCTGGGTTATAAGTGTCTTTTGGTGGCATACAGTTAGAAGAAACAGGAAGATAACATGCAGTACAATCCAAACCAAATAAACTTACAATAATCAGGAATCAAAAACCAAGTCTTCAAAAAATTAATACATAAAGTATCTTGTATTTGTATCTCACACCACTTCAAAGTAAGGATACATATTAAAGATACTTAGATGCATGCAGAATACGAACTTAGGACTGCCTTTGATGGTGAGTACAGTTTGAATTGAATAGGGGTGGATTTCTAACACATATGATGTATTATGACAGTTAATCTACATTGTCAACTTGACTGCATTTAGTGGTCTTCTGGAAGACTGGTAAGGCATGCCTTTTCCTTGTGTATACCTGCATGAACTGACAGAGAAAGACCCCAACTCGAATATGAGTGGCATCATCCATGGGCTAGGAGCTATCTTAGGCTAAAAGGAGAGAGCCATCCTAGGGGCATCATTTTCACTTCTCTGCTATCTGACCCAATGTGATATATCTTCTGTACATTTTTACGTGCTCCCCATCAAGATGGACAGAATGCTCAGAAGTCATGAGCCAAAATAACTCATTCCTCCCTTAGATTTAAATCAATAACAAAGAAGCATAAAATTAGGGACAGAGTGCATGTAAGCAAAAAAGAGCTGTGATACTGTACAATTACGTCTGTAGAAACCTAGCCTTACTGGGACCTGGACTGACTGAATCTAAGCATTCACTCTTAAGACTAGTCATGTCATAGATAAACTCAGGGAAGGGCTAGAAGGATATGGTAAGTTTTAAGTCAATTCACCTAGTGAAAGGGAAGATGGTACCTAGTAACAGAAACAGCATCAAACTGGCCGAGAAAAGCAAAGGGACACTTTCATTTAATATTGGTATCTTTGATGCAGGCGATGCTACTCAGAAGACTTGGGCTACCTAAGCAAGTGATGACTTTGTGATCACTAGAGGAATTCGAATTTGCAGATTCACAATTCAATAGAAGTCTTGCTAAGTTTGAATCACTGAAGCATTCTGAAATACTAATTTTTAATCTTCCTCAGAGACTGGGATCATAAGGCTATAATTAGTAAAAGTCTATAATTAGAGAATACTGGTTTCTAGTTAGGTTATGGGCCTCTGATGTAGAAGACACTTAGAATCTGAGGTGTACACAGTTCAGTGAACATGAAGGACCATCCTATACTCAACAGGTCTTCTCAGTGAAGATGACCACCTGTCCTCTGAGTCCTGGATTTGTGTTCTGGACTGATCATATATATGCAGGTATACTTTTTTTTTTTTAACTTTCCATGCATTTCATACATCCAAACTAATTCTTTGTTTTCTGGGAACACCTCAGTTATATTGTTAGTCCAATAGATGAATAACCACGTGAAGTAAAGTTCATTTAATTTGGAGAACATTATAGATGTACGTGTACAAATGACCATTTTTTTTGGAAGAATTTGTCAAAGAAGAAAAAAGTTGTCTACATAAAAAGAATCAAAAGAATGAACATGCTTAAAATTTGAAATGTTTTCCCTTACTACTAGAGATAAGATTCCCAAGAGTTCCAAAATGTAGCCAGCTGAAATAATCACTGAGGTAAAATTGTCTTCAACAACAAATGACATTTTCCAAAAGTGTTATACCTATCTTAAAAATTACAGCATAAAGCCAGACATAATGGTACATGCTTTTAATCTCAGCACTTAGGAGGCAGAGCCAGACAGATCTCTGAGTTTGAGGCCAGCTTGTTGTATAGAGAAATTTCCAGGACAGTAAGGGCTACACAGAGAACCCCTGCCTTGAAAGAAAATTAAAAAAGCATATTTAATTGTTTAATGAAAGTATAAATGTGCAGAGAAATATCTCAAGATTCATTTATTGGTTTTGAGAGGCAGAAATGTAAGATGATTATCCTGCATATGCCACATGCTAATTCTAAACTCCACTTGCTTCTCTACCTTTTTATTTTGCTTATTCTACACAATAGAAATATGAGGATGACACAAGACAAGAAACGAAAGCCCAGAGCTGCAAATGAAATCACTTGGAAATGATGCTGCCATGAGTACAGGCATGAGGATGCTGGATGTGAATAAGGTATGATAGAGGATGGGAATCTGGACCAGGTCTATGGTTCTTCTAATAGCACAATAAGGAAAAGTTTCCTTCTTGAGAGACCAACAGGACTGAATTTGCTCAGTGTGAGCATGTGCCAACACCTAGTCCTCTCTCTTTGCCCTTACTGCTCCTATAGTGTCTTCCCATTCTCACATTCTCACATGATAAATAGCATTTCTGTCCTTTTGGCAGAAAAATAGATGGCCCATGCCAGAATGAATAGGATTTTTTTTTGTCTATTGTATTATATAACTGAATACAAATCATCTATGAACTAGCGAGAAATCCCTCTTAAATAGTGGCTCAAAATAGCATCTTCAGTAAATGTTTTGAGGTTAGTCATACTGAAATAACGAGGCTATTGTTGCCATATTTTATTTTCTGTTTTCTTTTAAATCCAAATGCAAAATTCAAGGACAACCTGTGAAATATTTGAGAGAAAGAGTAGTTATATACCTTTATTCAGCTTGTTGAATTTCTAAAAACCCTATTTGTATCCAATGGGAAACTTTCTGCTATGTAAGTCAACAATATATCACAATTTTCTCAGTACCTTGGCACAAGAGCCTGCCAAGTGCTATCCATGTGCTGTGATAGAAGAGTGATGGTATGGATGAGCTTTTACCTCTGATGTGTATGGGAACTCTCAAAAGAAGTACTGATTTTTCTTCATATTTATTTTGGATAACAGAACACCCTCAGGCTTGTTTATAATTCCATCTAAAATTGTTTAAAAAGTGAAATAATCATGATCATAATTTCCAGTAGTCAAGAGTTTCAAGGTCAAAATTTGATCAGAGTCCACACAGGCAAAGCTGTGTCTTCAGGGTATTCTACAGTTTGTAGCTATTATCATTAAAGTAGAAACAAATTTAAGAGTTGATTTCTATCATGGGAAGTTACACATTGTAATGAAAAATCGACAGTGTAACAGATAAGGCAAAAAGCCTGTGGTTAGTTCTCATAATTTCCACTTATTTTCCCTAATTTCCACATGATAGATGCAGGTATACATTAAACATAAAATTAGAGAAAAACATGATATACTTCATTGCTTAATTACAACAATACAGCAGAGTCCCTTCAATAGGCACAGAGCTAAATCATGCTGATTCATCTCTCGAGAGCCTTCTTACTTGGGTACAACCATGTCTATTTTAACAATAAAGAAGACTAACTCACCCCTCATCAAAGAAGTTTAACATTTTTTTTTTAAATCCATCACTGTCTCTCTCTGTTTGCCTTTCCTTCTGTCTCTTTCCCCACTTCCTCTCTCTCTCTCTCTCTCTCTCTCTCTCTCTCTCTCTCTCTCTCTGTGTGTGTGTGTGTATGTGTCTGTGAATGCCAGAAGAGGATAGCTGGTCCTCGCGAACTACAGTTACAGGCAGTTGTGAGTCCGATGTAGACTCTACCTCAGATATTCTGGAAGAGCAGCAAGTGTTTTACCTTTGTGGCATCTTTGCAGCCCCAGATAAAACTCTACACAGTGGATGATAATTAATATAAATATTCACAACTGGTCAAAGTGAAGAAAATAATTGATGTAAGGTAGCTAGGTCCAAATGAGACATTTTTTATCATACCCTTCCCACCTTACTAAGGGAACACTCTAGAAGAGAAGACCACAAGAGTTTAAGTGTCAAAGGTCAGGGAAGTTTGTTTGGGAAATAGTGGTGTCTAGACATGACATGTATGCTATACTCATGAACTCAAAGCAGCTAGACTTACACCAAATCAAGCTGGTAAACACTCCAGTGTGGGCTCACAGACAATATTCTAACTTGAGGAACCACTGAGAGTTGGAGAAGGAGAATCAAGCCTCTTCAGCAGTATGGCTTATGGGTTTTCCCATATTCTGCTGATGGCACCATACACCCATATACATATGTGCAGTACTAAGGACCTAATGTGTGTGATGGGGTGGGGAGAAGAAGTAGAGGGAGGAGGATTAAGGAGAGAAGGAGGAAAGGAAGGGTAAGAAGACATGAAGTTGGGAGGGCCATGAGAGAGGGTGGATCCTGGAGGAGTTGATATGATACAAATACTTTGTATTCACATTTATTATTACAAGTCAACCAATACTACACAGCCTGATAAAGCTGAGGTATGATTCTGGTATAGCATCTTTACTGTAGTAGACTCACTTTACATAGAAAGTAATCCTTTGAATGGGGGGAAGGAGCTTTAGTGGGTAAAGTGCTTACTCTGAAAGCATGAGGACATGAGTTCAGACCCCTAGTACCAACATAAGGGCAATACAGAAGCAGAGCAGGACAGACTGGCCCCTTCAGCACTTGGTACATTAGGAAGAGGGCCAGAGACAAGCCAAGCAGACTAGCTAAAATGACAAACTGGTTTCAATAAGAGACTGGATCTCTGTGGGTTCAAGGCCAGCCTGGGCTACAGAGTGAGTTCCAGAGAAGGTGAAAAGCTATACAGAGAAACCCTGTCTTGAAAAAACCACCACCACAACAACAAAAAGGACAAAGGCTCATTAAGAAAGATGTAAGAATGACCACTCTAGTTTTCACAGGTGTCCACACAAGTACAGAGCACCCACATACATATGCCTACATACATACACCACACACAAATGCTCTTTATGCATAACACACACAAAAAAAAACACAAAGAGAAAGCAATACTTTGACTCTTTAATAGAAAAGTAGTGCAACAAATTGTTTAGCCGAAGATGCTAACTTGAAAACCACCCATATAAGTAGCAAATGGAGAACACACTATGCAGCCATTAGATCTTCAGAAAGCTCCTACAATGAGGATACTGAGGACTGATTTGGCCATTGTGGTACCATGGATGGGTTCTCTGAAATTTTCAACTGCCCATGACTAAGAGATCTCACCAAATTTGCAGCAGCTCTAAGAGATTTGGCCCCTAGTTTTTTGTTGCTTTCAATGTCCTAGCATTATTAAAAAAAAAAAATTGCCGTTTTTTATCTCTCAGCTTTGAAGGTTTTGAAGAACAACCACACAAAAGACTATCAATCAATACTGCCTTAAAACAATCACAATGTTTCCTATAACTTCCCTCCAGTGGATCCTGCCAGCATCCCATGACATACAACTGTGTCCAACAGTCTTTCCAGAATGTTTGTCGTGAATGTGCAGAATAAACCAACCACTTCTTGTCTTGCAAACTGTTTATCTTTCTTCACAGTTCTGAAATGGAGCTGCTATTACTCACATACATGATGAGTCAAAATGGCTTTTAGTTCTTTGGGAAAGTCTACTGGGACTAGGGTAGAGAAAGGACTTCATCTCTACTCCTATAACTGAAAACAGGTATGTTTCCCAATAAGAGCTGTATGGGAATCAATTTTTAGCATCCAAAATAGTCTTGAAACTAAATCAAGCAGCCAGTCTTTTTACATGGAGAATACCAGCTGGCCAAAGAATGATTACTTGCTTTTCCCCTGTGAGTAATCTCACTGCATTTTCTCACCTTCTCATTTCAGCGAGAGTAGCTACTTATGCCTCTCTGCTTAAAGCTTCTCAGTCATTCTCATGTAATGTGTGGTGCGTAACACCTACATAACATTACAGACTCTGTATGCTTTGCTCTATGTGTCATTGCCAGTTACAAAACACTATCACACCTTATTCTCTCTTTAATCATCTGTGTACAGACACTCACATGCTGAGGGTCCTGAACAAATGCTTTCCTACATACTGAGCTTATTCTCTGTAAACAGTGATACCATGTATGAAAATCTGTCACTAATAAGTACAATCAGGATTATGGTGGTGTCATTTGAGTTTCATGGATCACATAATTAATGAAAACTATTTTTATTTTACCTTTATGCACTTCCTACTTTAGTAAAGTAAAACGGAAGGTGGCCGGAAGACAAAACATTTCTTTGACATTCAAAGACGTCTGCGATTGTAGAAGATCTTTACTTTTCAAAGACAGCTGCTCAGAGTGTGGAGGAAATTGGGCCAAATACTACCGACCACAGGTCACACTATAAATATATCACTTAAAAATAAAGTCTTTATATTTTAAACAAGTGAAATAAAGTGCCATCAAGGGGGCAGATTCTGTGTTTGTTCATAAGTCTACAAGGAATTCAGAAAAGTTTTCAGCAATCCTTGAATGTATTTAAAAACTAAAGGAATAGGGTTGTAGCAATGACTCAGTGGTTAGGAGCACTTACTGCTGCTCTTGCAGAGGACTGGAGTTCAGTTCCTAGCTCCCACTCAGCACCTCACAACCATCTATAACTCCAGTTCAAAGGGATCCAATGCCTCTTACAACCTACATGGGATTCTACACACATATGATACATATAAACACACTCAGGCACACACATATGCACATAAATTAAAATTAAAAATAGTTTAAAAAACAGAAGGAGTGGGAAAATACTGAGATTATGAATTTTAGATAAATTCATGTATTCCTCCTTGAATTTATAACCTTGAAAAATGGTACTTCTTATACCACCTAGCATCTGAGATGATTCATTGGTCCTATAACGAAAATGATGCTTCATTAAGAATCTACAAACATGGTCGAATTCTTTATGGATAGATTCCTGGAAACAAATAACTTTAGAAAATAAGGAATTCACACATCTACTATCTATTTCCTCAGTCTGATCACTGAAGACCAACATTTTTTTCTCTGTAGAGGAAAAAGAAAAGCAAAAAGAATTGCATTAAGTGTAAGCTTCAAAATTATTTCATTGAAACTGTAGACCCTCAGTTCCATAGACTCTACCTGGGAAAGTCACTGATGATCTTTTGTGTGGGACATTTCTTTTGAATGTAGTAGGCATCACTTGATATTCTTTCATTGTGACCTTTCCATATTGTTCAAGAGAAAGTAGTGTATGAATTTTGGTATGGAGATACTGAAATTATTTTCACATATTTAAAAAGTGTGTTTCCTTATATTTTGAAACAGGAATGTAAATAAAATTGTGTTCTTTTAGCTCAGGCATCAGTTGACTCTGAACCATAAAAAAAAAAAAAATCAAAAATCTTTTTTCTTATCTATACCTTAAATCTAGGTAGATCATTTAGGTCAACAGCTGGACAGATATCATTGGAAGGTGTTGGAAAGGCAAGTACTGGGAACCTGATGGGGTATTCTCACAGTCTACCCCGTGTCAACATTTACCTCAGCATGGAGAGGTTTTGGGAAGGAGCCACAGTGGCTCAGCGGTGTTTCCTGTTGGCTCTGTCTGCAAACACTTGACTGCAATTTTTGCCATAGTCTGGCAAAAGTGAGTAAGATTTATTTTTATATATTCATGAAACACTAAGATTAATGGCATCTGAGAATATGTTTGTTTAACCTGAGTCAATTGGAGAGATTCCACTGTAAACTATACAAATCACTGGACAAATGGAAATGAAGAGATTTTAAACCTCAACTGTTAATTCAAACAAGACACTATGGCTCTGGTTATAAGTGGTCAGATATCATAACTCGTAAAGATATTTGTCTTATTTGTAAATGCTATTGGTGTTTATGATTTTACAATGTCAAACATGTGATTGGCAAGGCTGTAACTTCAAATAATTCAATAATGATGTTTGGGTACACAGCATGCACCAGATATTGTTCTATATATCATGCTTTAAAACATGATCATGAAAAATAAGACATAAACTTAGCCACATACAGTAAATAGACAATAAGACCAGGCATTGGGGTGCATCCTTAAATCATAGAAGTATATATATATATATATATATATAGAGAGAGAGAGAGAGAGAGAGAGAGAATATTTCAATAAAGGGGAATAAAGGAACTAGATAAAATATTTTTGAGATATTAAATAAAATAAAGGCTGATATAGACTTTGGATTTGGCAAAAGTTAAGTCCTGAGAAAGGTCTCAAAGGAAAGTAGAGTGAACATCCTCAGAGAGAGAGAGAGAGAGAGATGTTGGAATAAATGATGAAAAATGGGAAGTGATAAAATGAGGATAGTGTTTTGATAAACTCATCCAAAAGCTCTGCTTTAAGGAGAATATAGGAATGGGACAAGGCCTCTAGGGCCTACATTGCCAAAGGTGTATCTACAGAATCTTGGAGATGTGCTTTAGACTAAGAATGATCCCATAAACAGTGGAAGAAATGATAAAGGGAAAGCAAATCTAAAGGACTAGAGATTCAAGTCCATGAGTGGAAGGGTAGAATGACAGAAGCAGGAAATAGCTGTGCATGTGCAGAGAAAGCAGGAGAGCCCATCACCACAGGTACAGCAAGGTCAGAAAGTTGAAATTTGAAAGGAGATAGTTATTTCCCAAGTGTTCCAATTTTTTGGCAAATAGGATCTGAACACAGTAGTTAACAAAGGAAAAAAAGCATTCAAAGAGAAACTCTATATTTTTAAACAGGATGAGATAATAAATTTACCAGAGAGATAGAATAGGCTTACTTCTCTAAGGGTTACCTGGAGATTCATGTCTCATGAATTGCAATTTTTATCCAGAAATGTTCACCTACTCATATGCCAGCATAGGGAGAGTTCAGTATTACTCTCTTATTATCAAAAACAAAAGGATTTTGTTAGAAGAGTTTCTGAATTTTCAGTATAAATTCCTATCTATAAGCTGCTAGCATCTCAGGGGCATGACTTGATGATAATAATTGGTCAATGTGTGTTTGAGAGAAGAGACTCAGCATGGACCCTTGAAAGGCATCATGTACGTTTGCATTTTATACTGTGTCACCTGATATAGGTACTGATCCCAGCTGAATTTAATGCAGTATTTGGGGATTAAAAATAAATAAAACTCTGACCATTCCCAGTTGAACAGGTTATAATGCTTAGTTGTTCCTTAACATTTTTCTGAGTGCACTGCATTATTTTTGCTGAAGTCTGAGAAGTAGAAGGCTCCATAGGCTTCAGAGTACTTATAAAATATTAGTATGTGGTTTGCTTGTAAAAGTTGAAAAAAAATATATTTCAAATTCAGAGTCTTCTCACTTACAAAAGAAAACTTACATGTTTAAATGCAATGTCAGGCACTAAACGGGTGTTTTTATTTATGTCCACATGCACGTAAATGCTAGGCAAAGGCATTTCAGCTGCTTTTGTCTATGTTAAATCACTGTCATAATCATAATCCATTAAAGTTTTTCTAGCTTATGTATCTTGGATGATTAGTAACTATATCACCACAAGTGTTTCATCCATAAGTGTCTTTGTTCACCTCTTCTGGTATAAAATGCATGGCATGATAGGAAATGTTCTATCTAAGTATCTGTTCATAATAGACTCACATAGGGTGAAGAATCCAAATATGTCCATTAAAAACAAGAAATGCTTTTATCCAATAATTGTGCTCACTTACATGTTTAAAATATAGCATGAAATTCTTAAGTTGATCTCCTCTAAGAAAAGAAAATCATTTTTATTTAAAAGTAGTATTTTCAAAGGTAAATGGTACAGGTTAACTGTACCATACTACACGGCCATATTTAAAAGTCTTTAGATATGAAATGCTCATTAGCCCTTAAATTCTTTGTAGACATCACATGATGCAAATATAATACATTTATAATAACCTTACATACAGTTGTGAATTCATGGTACAGAACTGTAAGAATAAACAAAGATAATAAAGTTAAGAGTATAACATCATTCACCTCCCTCATCCTGAAAACTTGGAAATAAAATTTTCATTTTGTTCAACAGGAATGCAATTGGAACTAAGAAGGAAGTCAGTTTGTGAGTAGTAAAATTATTAGTTTCGTTCTCCATCTGTCTCTTCACAGCTATGTTGATACTATTGTCCACAATGATCTTCGATGAACTGTAAATGCCACACAGAACACCCACAGGCAGGATACTTCATTGGTTGCAGATCGTACTCTTTATTTCTTTAATAGCAAATGATATGAGAACACATACCTAAAATATTTATTTATGTCACTTGGATGTGTGGGGCATGAGCTTATAATTGTCTACAGACTCTATCTTACAATGAAGTAAAGAACAGAGTAATGAGAGTCTGAGATGCAATTGCTAAAATGATTCAAAGTTTCAAAGCACCAAAGGATTTGAATATCCATTTTTTATATCTGTTCTCAAAAGAGAATGAAGAACATCTGCTGTCACACCAGCTAGCTTTGCCGTCATTTATACTTCCAAGTAGGCTGAATTATATACTTCCTAGCAGGCTATACCCTAGGTTTTCTGGACAGTCAACCATATGTCTGGTACACCAATTGGTAAGATAAATGTACAGTGGCATAGCTAAACATTGAAATTATAAACTCTAAAGAAAACTCCAAGTTCATCATTGATCTAGTGATTTTCTGCTTTGACATACTTTTGGTTTTTTTTTTTTTAGTTTAATCTGAGTATCACAGTGCAGTCTTTCTCATCCATAAAGTCAGCAAACACAACAAAACTATGAATAACATCTTAATTTATCACTTTTAGTTGGAGATGTTTGATGTTAAAAATGCTATTCATTTGACATTTTCTTCCTGCTCTTCTTTTTTATTCCTGTTATTATAAACAACTCTAATTATGTTGTATCCTTTAACAAACAAACAAAAAAACCTGGTCTAGATAGGAAAGAATTCCTACCTCCTGGAAACTATGCTAGGCAGCATTTCATAGCTGTTCAGAGCTCTTAAAAACCAATATTGTAAGGCTGGGGAGATGGCTCTTCAGATAAAGTACTTCCCTCTTAAGCACAGTTTGGGGCCCAGGCACCCATGCTAATGTGGATGGGTAAGCTTCTCCCCATATCCTAATTGCCAACACACATGTTAACATACACACAAAAAAGAAAGGAGAGAGAGAGAGAGAGAGAGAGAGAGAGAGAGAGAGAGAGAGAGAGAAGAAAGAGGAGGAGGAGGAGGAAGGAGGAGGAGGAGGAGGAGGAGAAAGAAGAAAGAAGAAAGAAGAAGAAGAAGAAGAAGAAGAAGAAGAAGAAGAAGAAGAAGAAGAAGAAGAAGAAGAAGAAGAAGAAGAAGACAATGAAAAATCCAAACTACCCTTGCATAACAAGGAAATTCGGTAATATACAAAACATGACTTTTACCTGGCTCTCTTTTTCCTTCCCTATGTTATCCTACCCCCATAGAGAAGTTCCTCCCTGCAGCATATGGGAACAAATACAGAGATGCACAGCCAGATATTATGTGGAGAGTGAGAGACCTTGGAGCATTCAGCCCTAAATG
The DNA here is from genome assembly GCF_004664715.2 of Peromyscus leucopus. NCBI lineage: Eukaryota > Metazoa > Chordata > Mammalia > Rodentia > Cricetidae > Peromyscus > Peromyscus leucopus. Next base: position 59,476,803 of record NC_051079.1, read on the forward strand.
GGATGTCTCTGTCAAATCCCTCTCCTCCAGGCTCAGGGAACTCAGCAGAAGAGGATGAAGGAGTGTAAGAGTCAGAGGGACTTGCTCATAGAATCCCTCGCCTCTCTCTTTGACTGGACTCCCAGAACTCTGTCTAGTGATTGGCTGTGGGTCTCTACATCTGCTTCCATCAGTCATCGGAGAAAAGTTCTGTGATGACAGAGATCACCAGTCTGATCTCTGGGACAAGCCAGTTCAGTTCAGGCACCCTTTCCACTATTGCTAGTAGCCCAGGCTGGGGTCATCCTTGGGGATTCCTGGCAACTTTCCTAGCATCGGGTTTCTCTCTCTTCCCATGATGTCTCTATCACGATATCTCTTTCATTGCATTTCCCCTCACTCCCTGTTCTAGCTCAACCATTCCAGTTCCTTATGTTCTCATCCCCTATTCCCTACCCTCCATTGCCCACCCCTCATCCCCAGTTTACTCATAGAGATTTCATCTATTTCACCTTCCCAGGGCAGTCCATGCATCCCTCTGGGTCTTCCCTGTTAGTTTCTGTGGAGTTGTGGGTTGTTGCCTGATTACCCTTTGCTTTATATCTAGTCTCCACTTATGAGTGGGTACATACCATGTTTGTCCTTCTGGGTTTGGGTTACCTCACTCAGGATGAAATTTTTTTGTTCCAACCATTTGCCTGCAAATTTCATGATGTCATTGTTTTTCTCTGCTGAGTAGTACTCCGTTGTGTACTTTGGAGTACATTTTCTTAATCCATTCTTCAGTTGATGGGTTAACGTTCAGAGACAACCAAACCAAACTAGAGGGAACTCATGAAAGTTGAATCAATGGCTGTGGAGCCTACATGGGACTGGATTAGGCCCTTTGCATGGTGAGACAGTTGTATAGCTTGATCGGCTTGGGAGGCTCCCTGGTGGTAGGATCAGAATCCATCTCTGGTGCATGAGTGGGCTTTGTAGAGACCACTATCTAGAATGGGACACCTCATACAGCCTTGAGGGGAAGGGCTTGGATTTGTCTCTACTGAATGTACCTTCCCATGGGAGGCCTTGCTTTCTTGTTGGTGGCAGTGGGGATGGGTTGGGAGGAGGAGGCTGGGGGGGTGGGAGGAGGGAAGAGGGGGATCTTTGATTGGTATGTAAAATAAATGAAAAAAATTCTTAATTAAACAAAAAGAGTCAGAGGGAATATAGGACACCAAGGAAATAAGGCCCTCTAAATTAACATGATCAAACATTATATGAACTCACATGGAACTGAGACAGCATGCACAGGGCCTGCACAGGTCTGCACCAGGTCCACTGTGTATATATTATCATTTCCAATTTAGTGTTCTTATGGCATTCCTAAGTGTGTAAACAAATGGGTCTCTCATTCTTATGTCTTCTCTGAGGCTCTTTAACCTAAGCTCGTTATGATATGAAACTGTCCCTGTTATAGTGCTCAACTGTTTGCAGCCTCGAATTCCAATGAGCAAAAGAGGGATTTTAGCAGACAAGGAACACATAAACCACTTACTTAGGGAAGCTCGGCAGGCATTGAGTAGGGTTAGTACTAATATATAGCCAATTGAAAGTGCACATATTATGTACACAATTATATCTCATCATCCCTGTAATCTTGCATTATGGGTTCCCTGTCACCTCAGCAAGAGATGCTTTGGGAAGCAGGAAGCTACTCTCCTATAGGAATATTCATGTGGAACCTGGCTGACGCACCAGCCCAGCTCCTAGAGGAAACTGGCCTGTGGTGTCTTAAGTTTTCGTTTTCCATAAGACACAATGGTTTAGTGAAAAATTTCAATCAAGGCTCATAAAATTTAAGGAAATTTCCTCTAGGGGAATGCTTGCTTGGAGATTCATTGGTCACTCTGTCTCATTCAGTTCCAGGATTCTGATTCTCTCTGTAGCTCAGATCTCTTGTCACAGAAAAATTACATTAGTAATAATGGTTACCTAAGATGCTGTTTAAAGGTTTATGAAATGAATACATTTGGGGTGTGTAGAAAACACAACATAGGGGAGAGGAGGTGAACTTAGTAAAGCGCATGTCTAGCATGCAAAGTCTCTGAGGTCTACCCCTAGCACTACATAAAAGCAGGTATAGCAGGGCAAGCAGATAATCCCAGGACTAAGGACACAGAAGCAGGAAGACTAGGAGTCCAATATCATCCTTCACTTACAGCACATAATGAACAAACTGCCTTCATCTTAGGCTTAAAAGCTATCTTATAGTAAAGACAAACTAGGTTCATTGCTGTTTATGAATCAACCTCTGTTTCTCAAGGATGGGCTATGCCTCTCCTGGAACCTTAACTACAAATGCTTCTGTATAGCCTGTTCCTGGAAACAGCAACCATGTTTTTGTTTCAAAAAGTTGTTACGATTGTCTTGTAACCCTACCTTTGTTTCAAAAGGTTGTTATAACTACTTTGTTATGACCACCTTGTTGTGTTCTGCTTCTGCAACCCCACCTATGCCAATTCCCCATTTGTAACTCCCCGCAACCTGAGCTATAAAATCCTTATCATCCCCACATCCAATGCTGACCCCTTGAACCTCACCTTAGGGGAGACAGCCCATGTTCATGAATAAAAGAGCTTACTTCAATTAATTGCTTGCTTTCATTAATTTGGCCATAATGATTTGGGTCAGTGGTCTTTCTCCTTACATCTTTGAGATTAACACATGTTCAGTCTCTGTGTGGGTAACATGAAACCATGTCTCTAAAATCAAATAATGAAACAACAACATAGAAATCAACACACACAAGTGCTTAGTAATTATCACTTACGGCTATCAGTATTATTACTGATGAATTTGTTGCTTTGTTCTCTCCTTTTTCTCACTTCTGGTCACTATTTTCAGACTAATACTATTGTTCACTGTTGTAGATATACGCAAACATTAGACGTGTTTCATCATTTTGCCTAGTAAGAATTTCTAAGCAAATTAGCATGGTATTATATAATGGTTTCTGAAATGTATTTATATTATGTATAACATATTCTTAGAAATAAATACAGCATGGTTATTAAATAATGAACCTATACTATATTTATTTTACTGATATTTATTTTCTTGTTCTATTCCTTAAGTATAAACATTAATTCATCTGAATCCCAGGTAATTTATTTTATAAATATGGAAATTACTGTGTTCATCAAATTGAGCTGCCTTAACAAAGTGCCACAAACTGGTTGGCCTGCACAACAGAAATTTATTTCCCATAGTTTGGGAAATCACAAGTCCAAGATCAAGGTGTAGCAGCTGTGGCCTCAGGTGAGCATGCAGATACCCACCCTTTCACTTTGCCTTCAGGTAGCCACATTTATTGTCTTAGTTAACCTTTATCACCTCCTTGTTGAACCCATTTCCAAACACAGTCACACTTGAGTTGATGTCTGCAACACATGAATTTGGATGGCACCCAACTCAAGCCTCTGTGTTATCTAATTTTCTACTCTGTCTTAGTCAAGTGTGAATCAGTCCCAGTCAATTAAGCTAGCATTTGGCTACAACTGGGTGTCATCTCTTACCACAAAGTCACTTATCATCTTTGGACCACAAGGGACACCCCTAATTTCATCTCTCTAACTGAAACCTTATTTTTTTTTCCAGTTGCCACGTTTAATTTGGAAGTTAACATTGGCTTTCCTCCCCCCCCATCATCTATTTCCAATGAGTTACCATGTTGGATTGACCCATCTTTTGAAGCACCCTTTCATTTTTATTAACCCTGTCACCACCTCATGATACAGCTCTAATCACTTGATGGATTACTAGTACAACATCCTCACTAATCTTGCCTGCATTTTCCTCCCTCCGAAGGATCGTGCACACTCAATTACTCTCCCTAATACAATCCTATTTTCATTCCACTGCTTGCATTTCCCCATCATGCTGAGTCTAAGAGAATCTCCTTGGTATCTCAGAGTCCTTGAACTCTTATACATCAGGTTTGGCTTTCCACTTACTTTTCATCACAAATTTGTGTACAAACTACACAATTAGTGGAATGGCATTAAACTATGATGCAAGTACTTAAGAATGAATTTTAATAGATTATTATGCATAACAACTATTTCTATAGTTCCTTCTTCCAGTACACAGTGTCTTTCAAGACAACATTTTCTACCATGTTACTCAGAGGAGATCATGTCTAATCTGGTGCTATGTGATGTCCCAATCAAGATGTACACAGGGGAAACTGATGCTCACTCAGTGTTGCCTGGATCATAACATGTTTGTTTTTTTTCAGAGGAGAGAATGTATATGACTAAGTTCATCTGCTGGGGCTTCCTTCCTCAATAAAGGAATAGAAACTGCCCCTCCCCCAGCTTAGAGTTGTCAGTAACAGTGCTGCTATATGCCTAAGAAAATTCTATACACAAGTCTTTTGCCAATAGGGAAGAATCAGCACCTATTCATTGTGTTTGTTTCTTCACTGTAAGTCTGTTTTTCTGGGGCTGTGAGAGGTAGGACACACTAGGTTCCTGTTTAAGTGAGGGTTTCTATTGCTGCAGTGAAACACCATGACCATAAAGCAAGTTGGAAAGAAAAGGGTTTGTTTGGCTTACACTTCCACATTGCTGTTCATCCCTGAAGCAAGTAAGGATAGGAACTCAAACAGGGCAGGATCCTGGAGGCAGGAGCTGATCCAGAAGCCATGGAGGGGTGCTGCTTATTGGTTTGTTTGCTCTGGCTTGCTCAGCCTGCTTTCTTCCAGAACCTAGAACCACTAGCCCAGGGATGGCACCACCCACAATGGGCTGGGCCCTCCCACATTGATCATTAAATGAGAAAATAAATGCCTTACAGCTGGATCTCATGGAGGTATTTCCTTAACTGAGACTCCTTCCTCTCTAATGACTCCGACGTGTGTGTGTGTGTGTGTGTGTGTGTGTGTGTGTGTGTGTAAACACAAAGCCAACAAGTACATTTCCTGCACTGGGATACACTTTCATGATGCCCCAATTGTGGCACACTTCCAGCAGAATGGTAATAGTCAGGTTTCCCTATGAAACAGGCTCAACAGGATCTATTCATGTAAACCCGTGACTCCACAATAGTGAAGATTAAGTAATCTCTTGATATTCAGTAGATAAGGAAGAGACATCCACTCAGTCAGTGTGTAGACCCTTTCTACATCTGGAGGCTTGAGATGCAGAAAAGCTGAAGATCTATCCTCTAGTCGAAGGTCAGCTCCCTCAAGACTCAAATTGAATTGATGTTTTAATCTAACAGATACAAAAAGCAATGTCCAGGTCAAGCAGCTAGGCACGCAGGGTTTCCCCTCTCTCAATGCTTTTATTCTAATCATACCTTCAACAGATTGGGTACCCATGCACATTCAGGAGAGTGATAGGCATTCCTCATGGGCTATTACTATTAATACTGCCCAAACTTTTTCATGTAGATGTATCCAGAAAAAAATGCTGAGTCAAATTTCCAAACAACATATGACATATAGTCAAACATCACATAATACCGTTAAAAGAATTTACTCATTGTTGACTCCAAAGATTTTTTTACTGTCCCCATTCTAGTAAATCCTCAATTCATGTCATTTGCCTTTTGGAATAAACCCTAATTCCCAGATCATGGAATCAGGTGACCCAAGTGGGACCAATCTTGCATGAAAATGGTAAAGGAGGAGTCCTTTTATGTGTCATTCAATCTATATTGTTTATTCCCACTGCTAACCACCATCTCCATGGCTTTCAATTACCCCAGTGCCTTGAAACCTAAATTGTTATTTTCAAAACAGATGTCACCTACTTCTTCCTGAAATTATTCAATAATTAATGTCTTTTTAAAATGTTGCTGTATTTCTTATATACACAATGCTGCACTCATGGAATTAATGTATTTTAAACCATTTATGTCAAATATCTAGTCCCATTTTGACTTAGTGTCTATGGTAAATACTATCCTGTGGGGACTCAGTCTCAAAGAAGGTTTACATGATACCTCGTTGGACTGGCAGCTTAAATGGTCTGGTTTCTAGATTACACTGGACTCAGGAAATGAATAGTTTCATCTAATGGATACTAGAGATGTCCTCTCTAAATGTGAACTTTGTCTACTATATATTTAACTTACGAAATTAAATTTTATTTAAATTATTCAAGCATAATTTCCTCAATGACAAAATGCAAATTATATCCCCTACCTTGTAGCTACAGTGTTGTATTGCTTACAAACCTCCTATAATGCATGCACACACAGTTCTACCTTTTTACTTACAGAAACGACTGCTAGAAGCAAGCGTTCATTGGTTTTATACTTCATCCCCTTTTCTCTCTACCAAAGTTATAAGACAAAAAGATTTGCAGATGACATACTCTTTTTCTCCTCTCAAATACACTCTTTTGTTCTGTGGCCTTTTATATCTCAGTGTTTGTGAACAAATGACCTTTCCTAATACATTTTCATAAAATGACCTTCCTGGAGTTTTACTATTGAAAAAGCATCTTCCACCATTCACAGAATCTTCAAATGCTAGTAAAATATTTCCAGAATTTTACACAGGCAATTATATTTCTAAATATTAAGTGTTCTCTATAGGATCAGGCCACATCCCTACTGAAAAGCATAGTGACTAGAATTAAAATTTGTTGTCTCCCTATACCTCAAATATCCTAAGTCTGTTAAATGAACATAATATTCTTTCCATTATGCTCATAGATCAATGCATCTCTTAACTCTCATGTAAGATTAACCCACAACTGGTCAAGGTGTGCGAAATATGAGACTGAAGAATTCTCAGTCCTAAAGGGAACATCTATACCAAATATCCCCTTCCCAAGGCTCAGGGATCATTGCTGAAGATAGGGGAGGAAGACTTTAAGAGACAGAAATGTCAGATGACTATCAGGAAACATCTTCCAGACACCAAAGGGCACACATGAATGCAGAGTAGTTGTGACAGCATTCACAAACACTATCCAGCTCAAGCCTGACCATATCCCAGTGTGGAGACAGGAGCCGGGCATCTAATCACACCTTTATCCATGGAAATATTGACAATTGTTAGCTGCTGGGAGAGGGAGAGAGTGTTTTCTCTGAGAGTGTAGGTCCTGGTAAGTAGATCATTCAAACACCAAGCATCCAAGAATATTTGGGCAGCACAAACCGCTCTTGAAGGTTTGCTTTGTTTTGTTTTCGAGACAAAATTGGGTGACAGGGAAAGAGAGATGGATATAGGAATGTCTGAGGATGGAGTTGAAGGCTATGAAAACAAGTTGTCTCAAACTTTTGAACAAATATAAATATATATAACCATAAAAGATGCAAGGTGATTTTAGTATCTTATGTGGAAAGCTCAATTAAATTCAACTTTACTGCAGGAAACCAAATGTATTATCATATTTTCTTTAAAATATACACATCGTAAGGTCATGTATCATCTTCCATGAAGTTCTGGAAGCTGTTTTTCAGTTCTCCATCCAGACCAAGAGGAGCTGTTCAGTGAGGCTGTTCCACCTTGTTTATTCTCAGGAGATGAAGATTTCTGCCTGCTGGCTCCTGGTGATCACTGCAGACTCCCACACAGTTCTGACCTGTCTTTACCCAAAGGCTTATGTTCCCAGCCTGAAACACTGTCAAAGTCCTAGGCCTGTAGTATTTGGCAGTTATGAAGGGCTGTTGAGTTCTGATGGAGTTTTGCCATTGGGTACCAGGAGCACCAAGCACACAGTATGAGACTGTTCAGACACAGACCTTGACTACCTGCATCCAATTTAATTAAATGTAAACCCTTAAGCACTATTTAAGCTGCTGAGTTTTCTGGAAACACACACCCTTGGGCTTTGACTAAATAGATTTCAGGTTCATCCCAGGTCTTGGCCATCAGAGTAAATCATCATTATTATATTTTAGGTTGAAAGAACTGAATTTGGGTAACTTTTCAGCTAAATTTTCTCCTCTCTGGTCCTTAAGACCTTAGGTGAGTACAGTATGTGGTCGTCTGCCCTTTGGGTGTATTCCTAGTGAGCTCCATAAGAACTAATATTTTAAAAGGGAATTGATAGTTTTATTGGAGCCAATTTTCTCTCTTCCAGAGTGACATTACAATCATCCTTCCCATCTACCCTTACAGAAAAATATAGTTTTCCTTTTAAGTATTGTACTCATGTTGCACACTGGGGAAGTAAAGAAATCTTCTACAAAAGACATTATATAGATCAGTTAAGAGATATTTATCCATTAATATCATATCAAAATCAGTGACTTAAGTGAATTAGAATCCTTTCCTTTTTATAATCCTACACATTGTTAGTACTACATTCAAATGCTCTACATTGAATTCAATATTCTCAACCAACCTCGGGGTTTGTTTTCACAATTCAGAAAAAATTACTTTCATACTTCCTCAATTGTAATCCAATGTGAATATGCAGAACCCTCATGCAAACTATGTGTAACATACTCTGATACACAAGCTGAAATAAGAGTTCACAAAAAACATTTAGGATGGAACAAATGTGGAATTTTGGTTGTCTTTCCTTTCTTTAGCACCTCTTAGGCTTCCCAATTGTCTTTTGTTGATAAGAAAAAGGCAATTGGAAGTGTGATTGGTGCAAATTATAGAAGAGAGCTAGGTTTGAAACAAAAGTGTCTGTTAAGAAGAAATACTATCTATTCAGATCTTAGACAAAGATAAGGGAAAGCTAAATGGAAACATGGATTACCTGTAATTCACTATATTGATCTTCTTTTGTGTTTAATAAGATTGTGATTGTGTTATTTTACTCAAATTTTTTACTTATTTTCTTGTGTTAAAAAACAAAATTCTACCAGCTACCCAAGTCAATGAATGAAAATAAATTTAGATGTAACCCAAGTGAAAACCTTAGATTTTCCATAGCGTTTTTTTCAATAATTTGAACGCTTCTCACAAATAAAATGTTTTAATTTTCTTTTTTAAATTTATGTAAGAGAAGACACTTGCCCATCTTTTTTCCTTGTGAATGAGTTAGGACCATTGGCTGGACATTTTTTCTTCAACCATTTCATGACAGCATCCTATAACATTGAGTAGATTATCCAGATAGCAGACCCAATGCATGAATGGATATCACCCATAGTAATGGCTACTCTGATATTTCGTCACATATTTAATACAATCAATAGAGATTTGAGGAAAAGGCAGCACACATACACTGTAGTTCATCATATTTACTCATAAAATTTAAGGAAGTTGGCAGGGGAAACTGTTGAGCTTGTGCATGACCTCTGAGCTGTGTATGCAGATCCTTCTTGGAGAATTTGGTGGTTGTTTCTGTTTTCTTAAAGAAATACAGGTTTCCTTTTTTCCAAACAAAGTATAGAACTAATATTCTGAATCCTATGATTTCTACATCCTTTGAATTGATCAACTCTCTCTGTTTTGCCACTACTCTATTTTAGATGATAAAACAAAATGACATCCTGTCCATTCTCCTGACTTGGGGGCCCTGTGAAGAGTTTCTTGTCTCTGTATTATAGCAGATGGCCCTGCTTTGACCTCACTGTCTCTATCTTATAATCCCTTCTTGTTTTAAGAACAAGTAGGTCCCTGGGACTGGTGAGATGGCTCATTGTGTAAAGGCGCTTGCCACTAAACTCCATGACCTGAGTTCAATTCCAAGAATCCACCAGGTACATGGAGAGAACTGACTCCTAAAAGTAGTCATCTAACCTCCAGACATGTGCAGTGGCACTTGTACACACACACACACACACACACACACACACACACACACACAGACAGAGAGAGAGAGAGAGAGAGAGAACAAGTTCAAAAAATAAAACAAAAATAAGTAGGTCCCTAATGATATTTTCATAAACAGTCTATTGTTTTAAGAGAAAGCAAGGAAATTGGTAGTTATCTTAGTAAACACATATACAATTTTTGTTTTCACTGAAATGAATTTTCTTTTTAGAGAATATATTCATCTTACTGTTTTAGTGGTTCAGGTGTACTGTCTTATAAGCAGATGATAATTTTCACTATATTAAACTGAAAATATATAAAAGTTGTCAAATAATATTTTTTACAAAAATATCAAAGTTTGAATCAAAAAATGTCCTCAATTTTAAAGTTCTACTTGTAAAGGGTTCATAAAAGAACCCACTCCACCCACAGTCACAGCTACCTTTAAAGACTCTCGTTCAAGAGAACAGAGTCCCCTGCCCTGGGTGGAGATCTCACAGTGACCTGGGAAAGGGTGGCTGACATTAAGCTACACTAAGGAGGTAAGACAGACTGCTTAGTTCTTTGATGAGATGCTAGCATTTTTCTACCCCAGAGTTCCTGCCCCAAGAGCAGCTCACACAGTGCTTGACACTTTTCTGTGCAATTGGGAAAAGCATGACTATCCCTTTTCCATGTCTATCTCTGCTCTTTGTATGCTTCCCCTAACACTGGGCTTCCCCAACATTTTATGCTTCATTACTGTTTCTTAAAAGTCACCTTCCTTGCCATGTGGCTCCTTGCCAGTCATGTGCCTGAGCTCCATGCCAGCTTAAACTACATTGGCTTTTCCCTTCTCTCCTCTTTTCTCTTCCTTTAGGCAGTTACTGATAGTTATAACTTGTCTGCCCTGGGATTTTTCTCTTTTAAAAATTTAGCAAAATTGTACTTGCACTTCTGTTTGAAATCCAGCTTAATTTTTTTTTATTTGTGAGATTGGTGAATCTAATAGTTTTCTGTATATCATTACGAGCCAGTTGGTGGGTAAAAACAAAAGACACTTTGCAATGCCTTCTGTGTCCTTATCTCTTCCAACATAAGGTGCTTCAATTCATGCTTTTCTGACTGTCTCAGTTTTCTTGATCATTGCTGATTAGTTCACATTTGTGAAACTGGTATTTTGTGTAGCCAGAGTTTTCTCCAGTCCTGCATGGGCCTACAACTGATCAGACCCAAATAAACACACAGAAAAATATTATTTTCAAACTACATGACCTAATGGCTGAGGCTTCTAACTGCCCAGCTCTTACATCTTAAATTAACCCATTTCTATAAATCTATACTTTGCCACGTGGCTTGTGGCTTACCAGTACTTTACATCTTGCTTCTCCTGGCAGTAGCGGCTGGCAGCATCTCCTCTGTTCTGCCTTTCTTCTTCCTCCCTCTCTAGCTGGAATGTCCTGCCTAACCTTTTTCTGCCTCACCATTGGCCAAACAGCTTTATTTATCAGCCAGTCAGAGCAACACATATTCACAGCATACAGAACAACATCCACAACAGTGTTGTAGTTTGTTATTTGTGGCAAATTTATAATTCATTTGATGCTTTAGAGGCTTTGTGTAAAGTCAGGGATTGGAGTGGAGAGAAAACAACCAAATCGTTTTCCTCTCTCCCTCCCTCCCTCCCTCCCTCCCTCCCTCCCTCCCTCCCTCCCTCCCTCCCTCCTTCAGAATGATAAACTGTCTGTAGGAATGTCACTATGTAGCATTCCCTGATGGTTCAGATGTCAAACTGAACCATTTTGTCAAATCCTCCATGAAAAAACAAGTTCGATATCAAACTAATAGTCATAAAACTATCCAGAATAAGCCCTATTAGGCACAATGTGGATGGGATGAGCTTCCTGGCCCTTGGGTGGGTGGGTGGGTGAGTGGGGGTAACCTCTGCCCAGGTCTCATCAGGTACCAAGTTTCTGAACTCTCATACACATGGGAAAACTTCCTAGGGAATACTGCAAGGAGCAGACATCAGAAGTAAAGTGCAGGTTTCAGCGACACAGCATTAGTGGTCATGGCAACCACAGTGCCAGCACCCCAAGCCATTTAATACCGCATCAGTCAGAATTAACACATGAAAAGGGATGGATCTCAGAAGCATGGGCTGAATCACCAGTGAATGAAATATTTCCTGTCTGTTCCTGGAGAGGACTGAGAGAGGAGGTGTGTAATTGGATGATCCCTTATTTGTAACAGGAAAACATAAAATCACATTAAACTCTTAAGCAAGTGGGCGCTGGTGTGAAAGCAGTACTTGGGAAGAAGGATAAACACCTGCTTGCTGTACAGTTGGTAAAAACACCAAGTGTTATAAGATTATTATGGATGTTGTTAAAACCAGTCCAGAGGCAAAAGAGAAGAATATGATGAAATTGATTTATTTCAGTCCGATATTTAATGAAAAGCAGATCCTGAGGCCAGAGTTCTAATACTATTTCTTCAGCCCTTCAAACTCTAGCATTTTCTGTCTGGAATCATTTGCTAAGCTATTATCTGTGCTTTTGACAATTTATCATTATTTTAAAACAGGGAAGCAGGTGTGTTTAAGTCCACATGGGCTTGGCTTTCTCTTTGACACAGCGTGTAATATGAATGTGTGTATTAATATCACATAGCCAGATCAAGTGTCTGGGAAATGGTTGTGTTTTACACTTGGCTATTCACAACCCAGACAAAATACATGTTCAGGCAAACATTCTCACTGTACCTCTGGAGTTGGTGATCTCATGAGCCCAACACTGTGACAGAACTCTGTACATTAAAAATCAAGGAGTCAGTCCAAACAGGGGTCCATACAATTAATTATTACTTTGCACCCTGTACTGGCTGGTTTTGTGTGTCAACTTGACACAAGCTAGAGTCATCAGAGAGGAAGGAGCCTCAGTTGAGGAAATGCCTCCATAAACTCCAGCTGTAAGGCATTTTCTCAATTAGTGATCACTGGGGGAGGGCCCAGCCCATGGTGGGTGGTACCATCCCTGGGCTTGTAGTCCTGGGTTCTATAAGAATGCAGGCTGTGGAAGCTGCATGAGGCAAACCCATAAGCATTTTGGTCATGGTATTTCACTGCAGCAATAGAAACCCTAATTAAGACAAGTTGACACCAGGAGTGAGGTATTGCGGTGACAGACCTGACTTGTGTTTTGGGGAGGATTGTGGGAGAACTTTAGAACTTAGGGCTAGAGGAGCCATTGAGTGTTAAAAGGTCTGTGGGATGTTCGGTGGGAGCTTGGAAGATAAGAATGTTGAGAGCAGTCAGAGGATGGAGGCCAATCTTGTGAAGTTTCAAAATGAAGTTCAAAGGCACTATCGGGGCCATTTATTACTGTGAATTAAGATTCTGTGGTCCTGAGTAGCAGGGTATTGAAGAATCAGCTGTAATTAACTAGTTACCAGAACTACTAAGCAGAACTTTTCTGGGATACTTGATGTGGATTGGCTGGAGCTAAGAAATTTAGGGTGATTAAGAAGAAACCATCATTACTTAGGTGAAATCTTCTGGGAAATGTTTCATGACAGCACAGAGAAGCTAAGTTCCAGAGCTGGCCATGGTTGTACCTCCTGCTGGCAGCCAGACTTGGCAATGTGTAAGAGTCACTTAGGTGATTCTGGCTTGGAAGGCATGAAGGGGTCATGGAGAAAAGTTGAAGCTTGGGATGCTGAGAGTGCAGGGGAGGCCATTGGTGAAGGCATAGTCTCCGTGGCAGTTGAAGGCCCAGACCTGAAGGGGTCATGCAAAGAAGTTGGGTCTTGGAACAATGAAGAGAGCCTATGAGAGGCTAGTGGTGAAAGTGCAGCCCAGTTGCAGCAGAAGACCCCAGCATTGTAGAGATGCCAGGACCATGGGATGGCCACCAAGAACAGCAGCAGCAGTGGAGTAGAGTCAGCTGGAGCCTAAAAGACAAGCTGTGTCTGATGCAGAGGATAGAGCCAGAGAATTGACCCAAGCCCTTTGGAAGAGTTCAGATCCCTTGGGTGGATCCCAGCCATTGGACAGCTGGAATTTGGTTTTGCTTTTATTTGATTGTGGCTGTGCCCTGATTTTCCTTCTCAAAGTAAGAAAGTATTTTACTGGAGCCCACAGTTGAGAAATTGAACTTTAAAAGGCTTTGAATTTTAAAAGAGATTGGGTATTTAAAAGGGGCTGAAATGTTAATGTGTTTGAATTTGTAAAGACTGGGATTTTCAGGGTTATTTATGTTTTTAATGTGAGGTCTTAGGGATGGATAAGAAAGGAAGGTTGTGGCTCTCCTGCTTCCAGGATCCTGCCTTGTTCCTGTCCTGACTTCGTTCAATAATGAAGAGCAATACCGAGAAAGTGTAAACCAAATAAATCCTTTTCTCCTTAACTTGCTTTTTGGTCCCAGATAGCAGGAAATGATTTTAAGAACATGATGCTCACATTCCTGAGAGGTGGGGTTGGTGGTTTTTGATCATTCTGGGGCTTTTGGATGTTTGTCATTGTTTAAGGGGATTTAGTTGCAAGTTGTTGATGTTCATGGTCAGGGAGGAAACTAAACAAAGGAGGTTGGATTAAGGGGTTTCTTTCTTTTTTCTTCTCTCTTATTTAGTGAACATAAGGAGGAGAGGATATATGAATGATAGGATAAAAGGGTAGAGTACTGAATCTACTAAAATGTAACTACTAGTATCAAATATTTTACATGTTTTTTGTATATTGATAGAAATTTAAGATTATTTTTCTTATATCATATTGTATATGTATTTCTACTCTTGTTTAAGGTATTGTACTTATATAGCTCATTTAAAAATATAATGTAAAGTTCTTGTCCTTAAAAGCTATTATTAGAACTGTTTAGGATAATTAAGAGATACAGTTTAGTAGTTAGTAATCTATAACAATCAAACTTGTAGTTAGGTATTTTCAAGGTCAAATATTTTAGATAGATAGGTGATCTTCAAACACTTCAGAGATCTACAGAATATAGCATTTAATATGTTTTAATAACATAAGGCTTTTCATGACAGCGAATATTCATGATATGCTCCTGGGCAGTGTCAATCTACTTCAGAGATGATGGGCATCAAAGAACCTCCATATGTAGTTTGCTTTCAATGTGTCAAAGCTAGTCACTGGACAAGAAACTGCCCTTGCCTCAACTGCTGACATTGTGCTGTTCAAATTAGACAAATAAGACACAAAGGAAGTCAACTGCTAAACTTTGCCATGACAAGATAGGCCAGTCCTTCAAAATTTCTGCTTCACAGAAAAGTCCATCAGATATTATGGGCCTGTAGGCAAAAGATTGATGCCCCAGTATTGCAGAGGAACCTTGGGTGACTGTCCAGGCAGCCATATGTCTCTATCATTTTTATAGATTTGGAAGTTGCTTGTTTTGCTCTTCCTGTTTACTCAGGTAATATTTTATCCTTCTCGGGTCTCTGATGGGGTTAAAGACCAGATAGTTATCATTTTGCAATTTTCTTTGTTACTAAATTCAAAAAAGAAACTCACAAAAGAGTTGTAAAGTTTATAAAGGCTCAGAAGCATAAAAGATTAAGTTGTTTATCTAAGAAAATATTTTAAGGTCTAAAAAGATATTTTTTAAGTTGGTAATATAAGTTATGATAGAAAGCAGTTTAGGTATAAATCTCTGAACTCACCAAGAGAGGATAAGATAATAGAGTACTTTCTCTGAATTTGCCAATAACAGATGGACTGGACATGGTGAATGTTATTCTTCCCTGATAATTTTTCTTATTGTATATAGTTTTACAGTGTTAGGGTTAAAAAATTTCCTTTTTATTTAGGCAAAAGAGTGGAAATATTTTGAGATATTTGATCACACTGTGTGAACATGTGTCACTGTTTTATTCTGATTGGTTTAATAAAGTGCTGAGTGGCCAATAACTAGGCAGGAGAGGATGTGCAGGACTTCCAGACAGAGATAGGAACTCTGAGGATGAATCTGAGTACCAGGAATTCACTAGCAAGATGCAGAGGAAGTCAGATATACACTATGGAGGAGAGGTAACAAGCCATGTGGTAGAATTCAGATTAATATAAACAGGTTAATTTAAGCTTTAAGAGCTAATTGAGAAGAAGCCTAAGTTAAGGCCAAACTTTCATGTTTAATAAGAATCTTCCATGTCATTATTTGGGAGCTGGCTATCCAAAGAAAGACCTGCTATACCTCATGAAAACTATAGAATTTTGATGATATTCCTGTGTGAGAATAGACTCTTCCAATGAAAGAAGCATATCAATATATTACGGATGTAGATGGGAAAAAGTTTGCTTTTGTGGAGATTTGGAGTGCAATGGAATTCTAGTACTTTTACTTACATTTTACTGTGAATCTAAATTTGAACTTTATAAAGTCTATTAAAATAAATAAGATTCAGAAAGAACTTTTCAAGAAAAGCTCTCTGTTTATTGAAGCCAATGGGAATTGATTGAAGAGACTATTAAGGGGTGTGTTTCAGAGACATCTAAAACTCTTTAATCTCCTTAATCCTTAAGGATCACAATGTCTTCAGTTTGTCCCTTCCAAATACATCAAAAATATATTGAAATGTAGATGATCCTTTGGTCCACTGAAGTCGAGACCTCTTAATAAAAAGTGTAATCTACATATCAGCTGGGGCTGCCTCACTCCTGAGATAGCTGAAAATTGCCTTGAACCCTCCAGAGTCTAGACTTCTGAGAATAACAGTAGCTTTTCTTTTTGATGTCTTTTGTCTGTCCCATCATGTATTGCTATGATTATGTTAATCCAGATAGGATATAAAAGTTATTAACATCCACTATTTATAAATATGGTAGACTTTGGTGAAATTTGATTTGGGAAAGAGTTTCAAACAAATTAATGTAAGCGGTTTTTAAACTGAACAACAGGCTTCTTCTTCTAAGATGTCTTCCTATCACCCTTTACAAAATTTTGCTCATCTTTTCTGCTAGTCCTCACATCACCCTGTCTCCTTACTTTTCCTCCTTCCTGCCTTTTAATATTTCTCCTCTAGTTTCCCTTTTTGGGAATAAAACAAAAATTCCTATAATTTTCTTATCCAGAACAATTTAACCATCTCTTTTTATAGTTGGGTCTCCTGCTGACATCTGTGCCCTCAGAGTCACACCTTGCACAATGCTTTCCTAGGGTATTTTGACAAATCACCCCCCGCCCCAGGATGGCTTCTGGTGCCAGCTGTTAAGATAGCACATCTTTTACTTGATTGTATAAGAGGAACTTTATTTGTCCTTAAACTACCTGGAGTGAGTGGAAAGGTATAGATAGAAAAAAAGTCGGAAATTGCCCATTTAATAGCTCAGAGGTGCTGAGTACATGACAATACATGTTTTCATTTTCACGTATACTTTGCTGCAGTTCTGTGAGGAAGCCAGTGATTCCCATCCTTACCATAGAGATGATGAGACAGAGGTTCATGGAGGTTACCAGTTTGTTTAAAATTGTATCTTTTCTTATTAGAAAAGACCTATTTTGAAAAAATTTACACTAATGAAAAGAAAAATGAGGTCTAATGCTATTGTGACAGGAAAGAAATACAGATAATGAGGACATATGTTATATTTGAATAATTTATAGAAGCTTTTAGGTTTTGACTAATGAACTTGTAGCCTGACTTTGTAGTCTGGGGGAAATCAGGTCACCTTCACTCTCATCATGCTTCTCAATAAACGTCAGCTCCTACAATGAGGGGTCCTAAGAATTAGATAAAATAATTTCCATGAAAACATCTTGTTAATGGAATGTAGTTTAAGTTTAGTTCAGTGAAGAAACAGGGTTTGGGCCTTACGAGCCTAGCTTTAAATGATGCAACAGTTGTCACTCATAAGCATAGTATCACTATGCAACCCTCTAAACTTCAATGTCCCATATATTCAAATAGAAAGTACTAACTTCTGAAGACATATATACTGGATGAAATAATTTACACACGTGCTTGATTGATTCAATGTATAATAAGATGGGAATTGATTTAAATATATAAATATTATTTGGTAATTTCATACACAAATATAATGAATTTACAAATCACTGGTTAAATTAGTGGAAATGCTGGAGTCAACAATTATCACTTTCTCCTTATCAAAGGAAGTTGTCAGTTATGCAATACATGATCTTATGTTACATGTGCATGGACTCATATATAAATCATATTATGCTTTACAGTGGCAATGTACTTTAAAATAATTAATAAATACACCAAATGCAAATGGCAAAAGTTACTGAAGAACTTTCCATATCTGCTAATTTCTAGATTTAGATTGAATTTGGAATGCTTCCTTATCTTTACAAAAGATTTGTTTGAAAAATATCTGATGTGCAATCCAGACTAGAAATTTCTATGGTGATTTATATGTATGGTCAATTCCAGCAAAATAGAGAGACAGAAGAGCATTCTCACGGTCTGTGGACCTATGACTGCTAACCATGTGTTTTAATGTAATTGAGGTCATCCTTGACTTCAGTCAGTGCCTGGATTTGGTTGAAATCCTATCCAGTGCTTTGTTTTCCCAGAACATGAATCTTAGTCTCTTCCACTTTAATGTAGATAGATAACTAGATGTCATCTGTACTTTGACCAAATTTAAAGAACACTCAAATATAAATTATGATTATTTATGTGAGAGTATATCAGTTTAACAACAAGTTGAACTAAGTAGCTCATGGGCACCAATGTGCTTCCTTTTATACTATCAGTCTTCACATGCTACATGTAGAACCAGGCACATTACCATGTACCTGTGAGCCACTTTTCATTTATACATGGGAATGACAGCTAGCCACCTGGGCTGTTCACATGCCTTGGGCTCTGGCCTTCCCTGAACCTAACCACCACTACTGCTGAGCTCAGAATTATTAGAAATTCTTTGAATTTCCCACTCAATCTCACCTTCAGGCTGAAACACAGGGAGATCAATGCTTTCCTATGAAATACAAAGTTTAATTTTTTTTCTTCTTGGAGTTTAGCTCAGCTGGAGCTATCTCCCTGTAGATTTCTTAGTTTCAGAGCTTTTTGAGAGTTCTCATCAGACACACAGGTTCTTGAAAATCTCTGGAGAAGTGTGTCAGAACAGGTTCAAGAGCAAAATTCTCACATTCTTCTCAAGGACACAGCCTCCTCCACCCATTCACCTGTCACCCTTCCCATAAAAACCCCATTGACCAGGGAGTAGCATTTAGGGACACCTAATTCAAAGGTTCAGTTCTCAACAACAATCAGAGGCACTGCCCACTCTGTCGCAGACAGGCATGCCTTTCTGTTGAGCACAGAGTATTATGAACATACTGCATTTCCCATGCCCATTTTTTGTACTTGAAGTCCTTTCTTCTAAGTTAACACCCAGGTTCACATCCTACTCTTTGCTTTATTCCATAAGTGGCTAGGATTAATTTACCTCCTTTAATTTCCCAGTGTCCAGCTATAAAAATGAGAATATCTGTTGCATTATATTGTTTTAAGAATTAAATATAACTCTGACACCTACCTAGTTACTATTAGACCATTACTATTCTTTCTACAAAGTCTAAAACAAGTGCATAGGCAGAAGCAATTTGATGTCTTCCTGAAGCAAACCAGAAAACTCTACATGGATACATATATGTTAACATGTATATGTATGCACACACAAACACAAATGAATATGGAGAAATACACACATACAACATCATTTTGTATGAAACTTGGCATATAAAGATTTTGTTTAATTTCTCTGGATATTTGAATCCTCTGACATAGCCTACTCTTGATTGTAGAATGTCCCTCCCCAGAAAAACTGTTACTTTCTTCAGGATGCTACCTTATCTGTATGACTTAGGGGTGATCCTGCTAATCTGTCTGTCTTAAGATGAGTGATTCAGAAGCAATTAGATGCAACTGAAGTTTCCTCAGTATCTTACTTCTTTGCTCTATTACTGTTTCCCAACTGTCAGCACAGTTGATGTTGAATTACTTCTCAGAGACACATTCACATAAAAAGAAGAAGTAGGAGAAGAATAAAAGGAGAAGGAGGATTAGGAGGAAAAGGAAAAGAAAAGAAGAAGGGAGGAAGAAGAGGAGGGTGGGGTATTAGAAAAGACTGAATACTGAAATACAAATAAACTAAGAACTTTGGAGATGATGTATATCTAATTGGTTGAAATGTTACATGTCTACAGGATTAGTATTTTTTTTTTAGATATCTCAAAGCAAATAGAGATAGGAAAAGTATTTTGCATACATCCTAATGTTCTCAGAGATAGGTATACTAGGAATAAAAATAGGATGAAAGTGACATGGCTTCCAATTTAAACCCTCATTTCAATATGACGTTATTTTCCAACCTAGGCTTTACAGGTTTTAACTACTGACATGTTACACACTAATAGATACACCATGCCACACAAAAACATTTTCCTAAGTTACAAGTTTGGAAAATGTGACAGAAACTTGACCTTTAAAAAGATTCAAAATTTTCTTAATATATAACTCAGAACTCCACAGGGTAGATGGATAGGTAGATTCTTTTTTTTTTTTTTTTTTTTTTTAGATAGGTAGATTCTTAACCACTGGTTTTTTGTTTTGTTTTGTTTCTTTGTTTTTTGTTGTTGTTTTTCAAAACAAGGTTTCTCTGTGTTGTTTTGGTGCCTGTCCTGGATCTCGCTCTGTAGCCCAGGCTGGCCTCAAACTCACAGAGATCCACCTGGCTCTGCCTCCCAAGTGCTGGGATTAAAGCTTGTGCCACCACCGCCCAGCTCTTAACCACTGTTTATTCTGAATTGTCTACATTTCAACAGGGAAATGTCATATGGATCAGCCCTCTCTTTGGAAGTCTTATCGATAATGTAAAGGAGCTGGGCAGTGGTGGAACATGCCTTTAATCCCAACACTCAGGAGTTAGAGCCAGGTGGATCTCTGAGTTCGAGGCCAGCCTGGTCTATGGTCTACAGAGTAAGATACAGGAGTTTCAGGAAAGGCACAAAACTACACAGAGAAACCCTGTCTCAAAAAAAAAAAGGAAAGAAAAATAAAATAAAGTGAGGGAACCTGATAACCATTTCATAGGGCTTTTATAAAAACTGCAAAAATCCATACACAGCATCAGCTGTTCTAGGCACATAGCCTTCCAAACATGTCACCTCTTATGGTTGTGGTGATATAGTGTTCCCCAGTATATTGTGCACCTTAATAAATTTATCTGGGGTCAGAGAACAGAACAGCCACTAGATATAGAGGCCAGAAGATGGTGGTACACACACCTTTAATCCTAGCATTCCAGAGGCAGAGATCTTCTGGATCTCTGTGAGTTGAAAGACACACTGGAAATAGCCAGGCATGGTAACAAGAACCTTTAATCCCAGGAAATGATGGCAGAAAGCAGAAATGTATTTAAGGCATGAGAATGAGCAACTAGAGGCTGGTTAAGCTTTCAGGTTTTTGAGTAGGAGTTCAACTGAGATCCATTTGGATAAGGACACAGAGGCTTCCAGTCTGAGGAAACAGGATCAGCTGAGTAATTGGGAGGTGAGGAAGGTGTGGCTTCTTCTGCTTCTCCAGCATTGACCCCAGTACTTAACTCCAGGTTTGTTTTTATTACTAAGACCATCTAACAATTCATGCTACATATGGTTATTGCTGTGGTTCTGGCCACTATTTAAACAATACAACTTCTTGAGAAATGGACTGGAAGCTCACTGCATTAACTGTGTTAAATTATAAAATGGCTTACAAACTCTTTCCCTTCTAAAGGGAGGAGTACATTTTTCTATTCCTGGCATCTTTGCTTGGCTCAGTGATGGTACAGAATCTGCTCCAGCCTAGGGCTCAAAAGACTGACCAAGTTCACTTGGGCTTTTATTGTTGGAACCCTGAACTCTCAGTGGAGCCATACTAGCCTGCTGGGGGGAACACTGCCTAGAGAAGGGCCCCATCTGTCCATCCCAGGCTGTCACAAGCAAACCACTTCTGTTGATAAACCAGTTGATCATAGAAATATGAGGAAAACAAGTCTGGCTGTTTCAGACCAGAACTATCCATCTGACTACTACAATCATGAATGGTATAATTGTTTTAAGTCATACGCACCTAAGAGGTTTTGCTATGCAGTGACAGCTTATGTATCCGTCAAAAAAAAAAAATGGTACTTCAATTCTAATCCACTCTGCTGGCAGTCACTCAGGAGCAAAATGTGCTTCTCAATACAAGGCGATCTGTTAACAGAGTGTATGTTTTTCTATTTATGAGCAGTCATTGATCCATATAAAAGTATGCAGCATCTGTTTGAAGTTGAGAAGGCAGTCATGAAGATTTTTTTCAAACATGTTTATATCTGCATCTAATCTCCCCATTGGCATCATTTTGCACCATGAAAGACAGCTGTCTATGCATTGTTAAACAGTCTCTTATCATCCTTTTTACCTAGAAATCCTAGAAACAGTGCCTTGAAGCAATGGACAGAACACACATTGCAAATATAAGATGCTGTCCAAACCTTAATAGGAATGCCATATTGGAGAACATCTAACATTTCTCCTGAGAAGATTAACACAGCACTGTCCTCAAATACTTAAACTTTAAAAATATTGGAATAAATCTTGTTTAAAGACATACTTAAAACATTAATGACATGGTTGCTTTTGATTGTTCAGGCAGCTGGATGGCAGTACTAACTGAAGATCTCAGGCATTCAAACATATTTTGCTTCAGGTTTAATTTAGAAAGAACCCAGGAATATCTTTTCTCATGGACAACTCTACAACAACAAATTTGATTAATTTACTGAAAACCACAAAAATGTTTACCATTTACAACAAAGGATAATCTGGGATAAACTTAAGCAAACTCAATTAATATTTGGTGACAATTTTTCTATCTTAAAACATTGACAGTCTTCAAATGATTCAAGGTAAAGAATGTGATGGCTGCCATCAAGGATCTTTCGAGTACATGAAACAACAAATTAACCCAAGGAATAATTCACATTATTCCTCTTGGCATTGCTGAGGCCTACAAGACTTTTGGCTTGGCCTGACAGAGACAATGAGGGAATGAAGAAAGGAGAGATGCTCACACAGAAAAGCTGAGATGGGGTAAATCTTGTGCTCTGATGGAACCACACAAGCAGCTAGGAAACTCTGAGCATTTATATATAATATTTTGCTGAATGAGGAGGCAAGATTCGTGTGTGTGTGTGTGTGTGTGTGTGTGTGTGTGTGTGTGTGTGTGTGTGTGCAGCTGAATGAGGAGGATGATTTGCTAACCAGGGTAGGAGGTCTCTGTAGGGAAGCAGTTTCAGGTTGCAGTCGTCAGTCATCTTAGAGAAGGAAGTTGTGGTTGATAGTTTCTCTCCAAATACTGGTTTTAGTGAAAAGTCAATCATTCTTAACGTCCATACATGGAGCAGAGGAGGCCTTTGCCATTCTCCTAAGATTAGCCTGGGAAAGGAACTGATATCCCCCTAGGTTTGAGGTACAGGGGTCATTGACATGACTGGGCCCTTATCAATAATACACATTCACTTAGGGCTTTATCCACTCTCCACAAGTCCTGCTGACTAGAATGTACCAAATTTCACCTAATCTGACTAGGTAAGCCAAAGTGCCTCATTAGCACTTGGATAGGACAACTCTGAATGAGTTCAAACTTTGTCTTAATAACAACTGGCCACTGATTCTATCATTTATTTTCTCATAGATATTATCTATGATAGTGATATTAATGGGCTAGCATGAACCAAACAATATCAAATCACTTCTTATGAAATGAATATTATGCTACACTCCTGGCCATGATCACCCTAGCATGTGACAACAGGGCATGTGCAATACCTTCCCAATTGATCTTTAGGTAACAGCTGGCTTCTACACACATATTTGGAAAGTGAGCTAAGTTCAGATATTTAGTTAAATTGCTGAAATCATTGGCTATTGTCTTTGATGATTTTCACTAAGTACATCAATATGGCACTGGTCTGGGCTAAAATTCTATACTTACTCAACACTGGTGTGACATTCAGCCACTCCCAAATCTTACTTTTTTGTTACCCTTTTGTCTGTGTGCCTCTTTGTTACATTTATACTCAAGAACAAAAACACAGCATGCCACAAAATAAGAATAATATTTTATCAAGATTATGTGACTAATTTCTTTAAAAAAATAAAGTTGGAGGTTTTAGTTTCCAAAGATTTCAAGATCTTACAGAAATTTAACACATACCAGGGTGACCAGGTACATAAATCATTAGAGCAGTGACCTGCCCTCCATTCATCAGTGACCACTTCATGAGAGTTCTAAGCAGCCTTGGAGGAGCTTGTTTCTAATTTCAAGAATTTTAGAAATATGTTTATATTTATTAAGATTGATTATTGCTCCATATCAAGCATTTAATCATCATAACAAACTTGTAACATTGGTCATTGACTCTAAATACAATTTTTCATCAATGCTTTTTCCTTTCTTTATTTCTTCCTAAACCTGTTTACTTCCTTCAAGTTTTTCCAACTCAAAATGCCTCAGGAACACACATAGGAAGTCACTGATATTTAAAATGTCTCCATCCACCTCAACTCAGAATGCATTAGGACTTCTACAGAGAATACAACCACTGACTTTAGTAATTACTTTTCTATCTTTTGGGATCAAATCAGGCAGTGCCTCTTAGGCTTCTTCCTCCAGCATGGCCAGACTATTCCATAAATCGTTGCTTTTCATAATCTAATGGCAGGCTTACTGCATAAACCAGGTAGAACATCATGGCATAGTCTTCTGCATGAGCCAATAAGGAGGTAGAAGTTGAGAAGAAGTAGCAGCTTACTTTACTCAAAAGTTTATCTGTTGCTTGCGGCCCTCAGCTACCTGCCAGACAAGTTCTAGAAGCAGTTGGTGTGACTAAGTAGTGCCTGGCAGTAGATAAAGCTACATCATGGTCTGTGTGAGAAGGATCATTCACTACCAATGTGCCTGAACAAGAATGGAGGAATTGCCACCTCTGAAGAAGATGGAGATGATGAAGATGCACCTATTGGATATCAGCATCCAGCCCAAGAGTGTGGAAAGCATAGTCAATATCTATAAGAGAAGACCTTCACCAAGTAGAGGTCAGGCCTACGTAGGTCATTCCAGGGTTACTGACAAGCCCATGACTGGGCTGTATAAGCAACTTCGATGTCCTCACACCAAGTATAATAAAATACACTCAGTACCAGGGTATACATAACCTTGTTATTATAAAGAGTCAAAAAGAATCTTGTCAAGCCATAAGTCACCTTATTATCACTAATATTTATTGTATGTGCCTGTGGATATTGAGACTAAAACTTCACTACCCTGATGGAATAGAAATTTTATGTATTTTGGTATTTGTATTGTAAAATAAATGTGGAGAAAAATAATTTCTGATTTTGCATAAATGTATGTTTATTTTACTGTAAGAATAGAAGGGAATGGAAAAATCACTTTCTGTGTCAATTGTGTCGAGGGCATCTGGAAGAAATAGCCAACTCAGTCAGATTGACAGCTTATATAAACTGAATTTCTTGCATAATTATTCTTCAGTTAAATGTTAGCATCGAAAACTTTGCTGTCTAAAAATGCTGGCGGTGTAGGTATGTGCTTCATTATGACAAGCAACATATTGTTAGAAACATCTGACACACAGGAAATGGTATACCTCTTGTTTGTAGCTTCCTTGAATCTAACAGGGCACCATCTGTCCAGAGATATGTAGGCCCTTCAACAGGTTATGTGATAAAATGAAAGAGTAGAGATTTACACTCTGAAACAAATCTGTCAGCTCGTTCTTCTAGGTAGAGTGTCAAGTATTAAAATCAAAATGTTTATGGAAAGAGCATAATGGGAACTAAATTCCCCTAAACTTCCTCTTTTAAATTTACATCTTATTAAACAGAGCATGAGATAAAATCAAAACCTTACACATGATTATTTTTCTCCCATGGCAGCTTCAAGGGGAACGAGAGAACTTCAAATAGATGAGCACAAATGAGAAAAAAGAATTAGGTCCAGTAAGTCCCATCATAGGAGGTCAGCATTCAGAAACTGAGGAAGAGAATGTGCATGATGGATGAACAGGAAGGAAGGCAGGAGACTGCCTGGGATTGTTCTGGCTAGAAAAAGGACAGGTGTTGACATATCCTTATGGATGAATGAAATGCTCAGTGCTAATGAACCACATATTCATTTTGTTTTTGCATACATACCTATTGTAAAATTTAATATAAGCAATTCTTGCAGGTTTATAATAATGAACAGTAGAGAAATTCAAGCAATATACTGTAATAAAGTTATATGATTGAAAGTTTTCTCTCAATGTATCTTTTAAAAAATGACTTATTTTATTTTTGAGATCGTAATTATATCATTTTCCCTTTCCCTTTCTCCATCCAAAGTCCCTCATATAACCCTTTTGCCATATTTCAAATTCATGGTCTATTTTTTCTTTGTTTATATATATATATATATATATATTATATATATATATATATATTATATATATATATAAATTCTGAACATAACTTGATCCATTTATATAATGATCCTCATATGTATGTTTTTAAGGCTGACAATTTGGCACCAGATGACCAGTTGGTATGCTCTTCTCTGGGGAAGACTGTATCTACCACTCTCAGAATTCCATAGCTGCCTGTAGTTTTCTTTGTGTAGGGTGAGGTCTCCTGAGCTTCTCCCTGTCCATTTGGCATGTTTATTGGTGGTGTTCTTGCTCAGCTTATGTTCAGGTATTCATGTTGGTGTGACTTTATGGATATAGGTTTGAAATTCCTAGGAAACACAATCTCACATCAAATGGTCTGATCCTCTGGCTTTCACAGTCTTTCTGACCCCTCTTCTACAATGCTCCTTATGATTTAGGTGCTACAGTGCTTTGTAGATGTATCTGGTGGGACTGAGCTCCTCCACAACTCTGCGTTTTGATTGGTTGTTGTTTTCTGTAGCAGTTTCTGTCCATTGCAAAGAGAGATTTCCTTAACGAAGTGTGAGGACTACATCTATGTGTATAAGGACAAATGCATCTTATTGTGTTGTGATGTCTGTTCAGTTATAGACTGACTACTGGTGATTGAAATCACAGGGGGTGGGGATTGTAGCTAAGGAGGACTAGTGCACTTGGGATTAAAGATGTGAGTGGCCACAAAAGCATTAAGAATCTAGGGTAGAAGCTGAGATCTCAGCAACAGACTCGAAATAGCAGAGAACCCAGGGTCATAAGCAAGCTTAGAGTTGGACTGATGCAAAAATTGTGAGACATGATCAGAAGGGGAAAACAAAAAATAGAAACTAAATCCTTTCTCCTAACTTCTAAATCCAGCATGCCCTACCCACCTCCTCCCAAAAGGCTACAAGTTCAGAGATGATGCGGCAAGTCAACACATGTTGCTGAAGCCATGGCAATAAAGCTAGCATTGTCTTCCCTGAAATGGAAGGAGTGGATCGTTCCTCTCTGGATTCTTAGAATACATTGTGTTTCAAGGAGTCTGTTGAACTAAACAAGGCCCTTTGAGAAGCTTTTCTTCTGAAGTGCACCTCCCTTTGTAAAGGCACCTTCCTTCATGAAGAACCTTTGTGCTCAGCTCTAGAAATACATTACATGAAGAGAGCACTTTCTATTTTTATCCAACTGTCTTCATGTGAAAATAGTCTTTTAATCATTTTGAAATTATTTTCTTTAAAAATAAAATTACACACTGTTACTCATTGCTTAGAATTGTCCTTGTATATTCAATTAGTAATAAGAAAATGATTTTACTTAGCTACCCAATAATGTTTACACATTTAGACTTCAAAATACATTATGGTAATATTTTTGTTGTTTTAATTAAAAATATTATTTTTAGAATTTGTACATACATATTGTATTTACATCATTTTCACTCCCCCTTTTACCCTTTCCTACTCTTACTAGGCACTAGCTCCTCTCAATTCATGATCTCTTTTGTAATACATGTATATATATGTATGTATAATCTTCATATATTTCTGACATTTAGTGCTATTTTTATGTTTATGTGTTTAGGACTGACAACTTGGTATTGGATAAACAATCAGGACATTTATCCCTGGAGAATAAAATGATGTTCTTTTGCTCCTTTTTTCATCACCCTTGGATACCCTATAGCCCTTCACCTAATGATGAGACCTTAGAAATTCCTTCTATCAATGCTGAAATGTCTATGCACTCTGGTTGACATTATGCAGGTCTTGTTTAAGTCAACACATATTGTTGAAATCTCACTGGTACAAAATCCCTGGCATTTCTAGAAGATACTATATAACAGCAGGTATCTTGTTCCTCTGGCTCCTGCAATATTTCCTTCCACCATTTATTCAGCTCATTAAACTGGAGACAGAAAATGGAAGCAATTGATCCAGTGAGGAGGAAACCCACAGAATTCGAGAAAATCTTTGCCAGATATACATTCAATAGAAGATAATATCCAGAATAATCATACCTAAAAGAAATCAGTAAAAAAAAGACTTTATTAAAAAAATAGAGAGATCTGAACAGAGAGATATAAAAATAAAAAACAAAATTAGCTAACAAACATCTTAAGTTTTTAATACCCTTAGCCATCACGGAAATGAAAATCTAAACTACTTCAAGCTTTCTACTTACACCAGTCAGAATGACTAAGAGAAAATAAACAACCGACAACAAATGCTGGCAAGGATATAGGGAAAGGGGAAGCCTTATTCACTATTAGTGGGATTGCAAACAGGTGCTGCCAGTATGGAAACCATTGTAGAGAATTCTCAAAAAGCTAAAAATAAATCTGTCATATGACCAGGTATACTACGCCTTGTAATATATCTAAAGACTCAACATCCTACTCCACAGATACTTGCTTATCCATGTTCATTGCTGCTCTAGTCACCATAGCAAGGAAATGGAAACCACCTAGATGTCCCTCAACAAATGAGTAGATAAGAAAATGGAACATTTACACAATAAAATTCTCTTCAGCTGTAAAGAAAATTGAAATCATGAACATTTCCAGAAAATGGATGGAACTGGAAAATACTAAGTTGAGTGAGGTAAGTCTGACACCTCCCCGCCCCCCCCCCAAAAAAACCCAAATGCTATATGTTCTCTTTTGTTTATGGATTTTAGCTATGATAATTTGAGGTATTTATGGAAGGCAGGAAAGAAAAAAAAAGGATGATGGGGCACGTGGGAATCTAGAGAAGGGGATAGTAGAGCATAGATGTCATGAAGAGAGAAAATACAGTGATAACCCAGGGAAGGAAAATAATAAAGAGGGGGAGGAAAGAAAGAAAGATAAATGTTACTAAGGATATTTGAAACACCCATAAAGATAAACATTATTTTATAAGCTTACCAAATATATATATATATATATATGCATATATATAATGTGAATACACACAAATGCATTATATATATATATATATATGTATGTATACACACAGACATATGTTAATGGAGTAACAACATACAGCATGGTAATGTTCCCCTTATGAAACAGACGAACCAACGAAACCCCAGTACTAGGAATAAGAAACCTTCTTTCAAATGGTTAACTGGGAGAGGGTCCAATAGAGCCTTCCAACAATATATATTATTGCCATTGACCTTTATCCCTCCCAGACCTTGAAGTTAAGACTCTATAAATGAAGACACACACACACACACACACACACACACACACACACACACACACACACTACAAACTTTAGTAACAGCATTTGGAAGAATATAGCTCTAAAAGTACAGGAGGTGCTATGGAAGCTTCCAAAGGAGAGGATCAATCAGTAGTCCTTCTCAAGTGTAAAGCCTATGCATCACAATGATAGACCTGACAAGATAACCCCAGTGGTGCAATAGTGGCATTTTTAACTTAGAAGTAACTAATTGCGGTCTAATTGGAGTTCAGGCCAGCTGAATGAGAGGGGATTCATGACTGACACTATAAATATACCCAACTACCAATGACTAGAGAGGGGATAGACAATAGAGAGGAACCTTTAACTGCCATTTTCCTAAACCAATATAATTACTAACTTTATTCTTCAAATGCTTATGCATACACCCACAGATTCTATAGATTCTATCCCCTCATCAAAGAAGCTTTTCTTCAGCAGATAGCGGCTACCACAGAAATGCATAACTGGTCAGAGTTTAGAGAATAAGCGACCATGAGGTACCCTGCTTTACTTTTTATGTCTACAAAGTAATATCTACACATAAAGCCATTTCTATTTTGTTTTTAGTTTTGAAATATGGTCTCATTCTGTAACCTAGGCTGACCTCAAACTCATGTAATTCCAGCATCCCAGCACTGGAATCATAGGCTTGAGTTGCGATGTCTAGAAGCAGCAAAATAAATAAATAAATAAATACATAAATAAATAAATAAATAAATAAATAAATAAATAAAAAAATAAATAACTTTATTTGCTCTATACATACATGAGACAGGGTCTTACCATGTAGCTCTGGCTAGCTTGCCTCACTGTGTAGTCAAGGCTTGCCTATAAGTGACCCACCAGTGATTTCTAATAATACATTCATGCATTTTATTAATTTTCAAACTGTTAACTGCAAAGTCAAACTGAATAATTAAACTTTAAAAAAATGAATCATCTTTCTGATTTCAGCTAGTTATCTATGCTGCCCTCTATCTATTGAATCCTATTTAAAAGTCAAGCAGATACAATTTAAAAATGCTATTTAAATTATCAGGAAATAATATATATGATATATTATTTAAAAATCTCCAGAAATATATTCTGAGCCTTCTATTGTTAATTAATAATACTTCAGCATTTCAAAAGTATGAAAATGAATAAATATGTATTTATAGATTTGAAATTTCAGAGCTCTAAAGACACCAAATTCTATTTCCTACTTTTATAACTGCCATAATTCCAATTAAATCTGAACATTTGTCTTGGAAAAACATCATAATCAATGAATTTCTATGAAATGAAGAGAATAAGACAAAAGGACAAAGCAAGGAGATATTGTTGTCAAGGGATGAGCATATTGTCACTTGTGCATGTGTATTGGGTAGGCACATGATGTATGCTCCTGTGGGTGTGCACTTGACTGTTTGTGGACGTGGGTTTAATGTCAGGATGTCTTCCTTGTTTTCTTCCTTCTTCATCTAATTTTTTGAAATATGGTCTTTCACTGAACCAGGAGCTTCCACATTTCAGCTAGAATGGCTGAGTCTATTGGACCCTCCAATACCTTCTCTCCAGTGTTGGAGTGCATGCAGCTGTGTCCAACTTTTACAGGGGTGCTGAGAATCTAGACTCAGTGCATAGAAAACACTTTACTCAATGAACTATCTCTCCATCCCAAGATATTCTTTCTAAAGTATCAACTTACTTAGTGGTCTTGCTCTGGCATGACATTATGGCAAAAACAGACAAGACTGACAGAGAGTGCAGGGTTTGGAAACACAACAGACAGTAACGGACCTTAATATAGGATAGGTTTATGTGTCACTGAAAAAATGATGGGTAAAGATGATTCTGTGTGTTGCCAAGCAAAGGACAGGTAGGTATTGACACTAGCGAAAAATCAAATCAAAACCCTACTTCCTCCTATATATAACAATTATATATATATTTGATGCCTAAATGTAGAAAATAAAACAAAGCTTGAAGAACCCTAAATTTCAAGATAAATGACATTTTTGATGCTTTTTAGAAACCTAAAATGAATGCTAAAACGTATGATGATGATATGTGACACACTGAGCCTCATGCTAATCTGACCCCTGGGCTGGTCTATAGTGTCTGCTTCCTGTATCCTTGGATTCAAAAAAAGACATCCTGATAGGAGTGTGAACTTTGTAATCTCTGACCTGACCTCTCTATCTCAACAATCTCCTTACTATAACATAAAATCAGAAATTTGGGTGTCTAAGTATTTCTAGTTTAGTATTAGTATTTGGGTGTCTTAGTATTTCTAGAAAGTAAAGCTCCAAAGAATTAGGCATTGCTTTTATTATCTGTTTGAGTCAGTGCAGTGTGTGTGTGTGTGTGTGTGTGTGTGTGTGTGTGTGTGTGCAGGCATTGTCATGTGCATGGGAATATATACATATTAGCTGGATAATAGAACTCCACATGATTCTCTAATATTTTCTTCTTTCTCCCTACTATTAATAGGACAAATCTTGCCGGGCGGTGGTGGGTGCATGCCTTTAATCCCAGCACTCGGGAGGCAGAGCCAGGTGGATCTCTGTGAGTTCAAGACCAGCCTGGTCTACAAAGTGAGTTTCAGGAAAGGCGCAAAGCTGCACAGGGAAACCCTGTCTTGAAAAAACAAACAACAACAACAACAAAAGACAAATCTTAGGAGACTTTCTTCTATGCTCTCATCTACTGATCTTTATGTTGTTTTTTTAGATGTACCATTGTTTTATTTTATTTGTCTAGTTGTTTTGCTTGTATGTTTGTATCACATGTATGGAGTGCTTATGGAGTCCAAAAGAATGCATCAGATCCTCCTGGAAATGGAATGACTAGAAGCCATGAGCCACTATGTTGGTGCTGGAAATCCTACCTGTGTCCTACGCAAGAGTAGAACGTGCTCTTAAACCCCAAGCCATCTCTTGAGCCTTCAGTTATTGGTCTTTAAATAGAATATTATTGAAACAGTTTAGACTGTAAATACTATATTTTGCAGTGTATGTTATTGATTTTTAACTGAAATGACCTCTCAAGTTTCTCTAAAAATATTGTATCAGTAGTCTTTAGAGATCCTTTGTTTCTTTGAGTGACTTGGGAATACTTTTTATGTTTCTGCTGCTCACCTTTGCCTTTCTTCATAATGTTGCAAGAATTCTTATAATGTTTGCTAATGCCTTGCTGTAATTTATATTCAAGTACAATTGGGAAGATATTGATTGGGAAACTCAGTCTAGTGTCAGTGAGCCAAGACCTCATGATCATGTCAATAAACGTTTCAGTTCCAGAATTAAAAGGCTTCTGCTATTTTATATTTCCTCAATTAACTCATACTTTAAGAAAAATCTTTCTTTTTCACTTAGGGAATATGAATACTTCTATGTGTTATACTGAAAATAGATAGGAAAAAAAGTACCAGAGAAAATTAGTTATATAGTTGATTATGATTTTGCTTTTCCCTCCTCTCTCTTGCCTTGGGGATTCCTTGGGTACTAAAACTTCTCTGAGAATCTGCCAATTCAGTAAATCCCATTTTTTTCACCAGAGTCTTTCTACACATGCTCTGAGCCAGTGGTTCCTAAACTTGTGTATTGATCATAATTTCTGGAGGGGTTATTAAACACATATTGCCAGCTACTCCATCCCCTAACCCAGTCTCACATTCAGTAGGTCTGGTTGAGACTCATTAGTTTGCAGTTCTGAGAATCTCCCTGGTGATGCTCATGCAGCTGATCAGAGACCACACTGAGAGCGGGTTCCAGGCCACAGTTTCCCTAACCAGCCTGAATACCACAAACATCTGGGACTCTTATTCCATGATGATTTCCCAGGCCTCACAACACTTGGGTAATTACAAATTGGTACATTTAACAACCACCTCTGGAGATTCTCATCAGGGAAAATTCTTTGCCTACAGCTTCATCAGACCTGAATCATTCATCTTCCTTTGCAGAGGACATCTGTGTGTTTTTTTTTTTCTTTTCTTTTTGTTATTGATGTTTTTTTTTTTTTCCAAATTGTGACAAGCATTTGTCTGTGTATGTTCTTGACTATTTTATTAGTTTTTCTGGGGGGTTAGCTTTTCAAACATGAAAGTGTTGTTAGCAAGATGAACATAGTTGGTAAATAAATCATCATGATTAGAACTCACAGTTAAATATATAAACACAGTAAACAAAACCAACACTTTGCCTTGTTAATTAGATCACAAAACTGACATAATATGCTCATCAAGTAAGCTGAAAGAACTTCAGTATTAGGATTTTAAAAGCCAGAGTCCTTCCTAGTTTCACATACCTAACTAGAAGCATAATACTTGAGTTTTATGGTAACTAAATATCTAAAATACACATTCTTCCAATCAAAGTATTTCCCAGCAACCCACAGATGATATAGGGCTCTAATCCATTAGTTCATAAAGTGGGCTAGGTTTCAAAATACAAGTCTGTCACAACACAGCTAATCCACTGCTGTGGGATGTTCTGTATGCTGTGCATGTATTGCTCTGATTGACCAGTAGCCAGGCAGGAAGTATAGACAGGATAAACAGACAAGGAAAACTGTGGGAAGACTGAGTCAGGAGATGCCAGTCTGCCATCCAGGGAGCAGCATGTAATGGCACACAGGTAAAGTCACAGGAACATGTGGCAACACATAGATGAACAGAAATGGGCAAAGTTTAAGTGTAAGAGATAGTAGTTAGCCTGAGCTATGGCCAAGCAGTTTTAATTAATATATGCCTCTGTGTGTTTACTTGGGTCTGAGTAGCTGCAGACTAGGAAGGACACAGGAGAACTTCAGCTACAATCCATCTTATCTTAAGGGATACATGCCCACCACATTCTGAATTGACCAGTTTGAAAAACTGATTTTCTTGAAAAATTAAAATAATTAAATATAACTAGATAGGAGGATTTTTTTTTTAAAAATAACACTGGAGAAGAATTCAATAGTTTGCCCAAAGCTAGACATATGTTCCACCACTGAGCGCACCCTTCAGACTTAGACCCATATCTTTGGGTGGAGGAGAAGGAAGAGGAGGAGGAAGGGAAGAAGAACAGGAAGAAGAAGAAAAAGAAGAAAAAAAAAAAAAAAAGAAGAAGAAGAAGAAGAAGAAGAAGAAGAAGAAGAAGAAGAAGAAGAAGAAAGGTACACATAGTGTTACAGTGACTTCAACTTCAGAGGCAAGAAATTAAAGATAAGTTGTCAAATTATCTCTTGATAAATTTCAGCTACAAGGGGTAGGGATGTAGTGCAGTGGTTAGAGTTCTTGCTTAGTAAGCAAGAGGTTCTGTGTTCAAACCCCAGTAGTACATTAAACAAGAACAGTGTCACAAACTTGTAACCCCAGCACTCAAGAAGCAGAATAGCAAGATTAGAAGGGCAAAGTCATCCTAAATTTCACAGAGAATTTAGAGCCAACCTGACATATATGAGACTGTCTAAAAATGGAAGAGAGGGGAAAAAAGGGAAAAGGAGGAGGAGTGTAGAAATGGGAAGATAAGAAAGGAGAAAAGGAAGGAAGGAAGGAAGGAAGGAAGGAAAGAAGGAAGGAAGAAAGAAAGAAAGGAGGAGGGAGGAAGGGAAGAAAGAAGGGAGGAAGGAAAGAAGGAGGAAAGAAAGAAAGACAGAAAGAAAAGAAAGGAAGAAAGAATTCATTTTCTACTTCATCAGCATAAAGTTAAAAGGAAGAGAATAACAACAGTGTTATTATTGAAGAAATGTAGCAAAGGTTAAAGTACTGCTGGCTCAAGTACTGTTCTAGACTGAAATCTTGTTGACAGGTCCTCATCCCATCTGAGCTCAAGCTCTTCCAGTAGAAAACACAGACAATTCTGACACTGAGCCTAAAGATGTGCTTTCACCCTTTGAATACTTTCGTCAGAGTGGCTCAGGTAGCTCCTCTAAGCACACTGGGCATTAACCATGAGCCAAAATGAGTGAACTGAAGGCAGAACAACATTTCAACTCTAAACGCATTAAAGGTCTAACCCAATGGCCACATCACTTCTACCATAAAGCACAGTGATCCACGGAGGGATGTTTAATCAGGTTCTCTAAAACTAAATTTCCTATAAACCTGCAGCTATTATTCTCTTGATATCTGTGGCTTTCTGACTGGTTATAATCATATTAAAATGGAATACTGTTGAAGAATAACAGCTAAAACAAAGTTTTCAAACCAAGATATGTTCGCCATAAATTGACAAAAAAAAAAAAAAATTACCAGTTTGCCTTCCCAATACCATTTAATAAAGAGGAATGATGACTAATAGCCTCTAACAACAAATACAATTACACTGTAGCAAATAAAAGTAGATACCTATACCTAATAACTATATGATGGACTATAAGATAGAAGCAAAGTTTCTCCTTCTTTTGTGTAAGCTTCAAAAAATGTGCACATTAAACTTTGGTAAATGTCATGGTTATCTGTGAAGCTATGAATGAAATACATCACTGAGACAGGACAAGACTTCACGAAGATCCTTCTAATGCATGCCAAATTTAAGACATATAGAACAAAAGAGCTAATTAAAATATCAGTAAAGTGATTAGAGAAACAAAGAGTAGGAAAAAAATCTGCTCAATATTAGAAGAGGCATTTGATACTGAAAAACATTTCTATCTTCCTTAACTAAGTAAAGTAACATATAGAAGCTTAGAGAACATTCTATACAGTATCTACATCTCCTCTAGACAAGAGAGTAATAATCCCCAGCATCTTTGGCTTCTGGACATTCGCTCATTTGTGTTTCTATGCAATGGAAGTCCCCAGCTTCTCTGGCCACATTTAAACAATAGGGAAGAAGAGTGAGATGCTCTTCAAACACTGCAAGGAAACCAGCAATTATCTCAAGGAGCGCACACTCCAGGAACTGCCAGTGTCAGTTAACAAGAGGCCCAGTCAGGCATATTGCTTTTAATTTTAATATGCAGTTCTTTTAACTGAGTAGAACGGAACAATAATTACATTATACATTTATTCCCATTTCAAAATGTTCCTTTATCGGAATAAAAACTCTTCGTTACTGCACATATCCAGGTGTTATATAGTTTCTTGCCCTGCTCACGTTAGGCCATTTGCGTGCATGTGGTCTAGGTTC
Source organism: Peromyscus leucopus (assembly GCF_004664715.2). Taxonomy (NCBI): domain Eukaryota; kingdom Metazoa; phylum Chordata; class Mammalia; order Rodentia; family Cricetidae; genus Peromyscus; species Peromyscus leucopus. Next base: position 59,513,301 of record NC_051079.1, read on the forward strand.
AGTTCCCAGCAGGCAAGAGGCTTCCCCAGGACTACTCCTAGAGGACACTGATTACAATGGTCCCTTTGAGTCTGGAAAGTAAACTTCAGAGCATTTGAAATCTGCTTTCAGAAAGGGAAATCAGAATATCCCTTAAAGACAAAAGATGAAAGCCATCAGTTTTCTCTGTAGAGTCCTGGTGGGAGGAAAGGCCACTCAGAGTGGTCCTCTTATCTTCCTGAGCAAGTCTACCCTGGGACACAAATGGTCTCTGGATTATGGGTCCTTGAAGCATGGAAAAAGATGCTCAATGATGAACCTTTAATTAATATGATTATAAAATTCCTGGCTTTTTTCTTTCTTTTTCTTTCTTTCTTTTTTTCTTTCTTTTTTTTTTTTTATACCAAATACAGATTCTATGACTTTCTCCATCCCTGTGGTCTAGATTGGACCTAAATGCTGGGGTAAATCTTTTGGCTGGTAATTTGATGACTTGAGTCCAAGGTCCAAGGTAAACAGAGTAGCAAGGTACTCCAGTAATTGTGAAATAAATCCTCAACCTTCTGGTTCTGCAATTCTCTTCCCACTTTATCTATGATTTCAGTCACTCACTGTCTACAACTCACTCAGAACTCCCAGGTGTGGTCACTATCTGTTCCTGTGAATACAAAAGTCATGTTGTTTCTCATGTTCTCAGGACACTTGAGACAGGGAAGTAGATGATAGAGAACTAATAACATCTTTGTAATTGCTAACTGTTAAGAAGGACACTGAAAACATTGTGTCTGAGAGTGGTTAGCACTGAGACATAAAAGCTCAAACTTTAAGCGAGATTTCATAAAACTAAAATGTAGTGGGTAGCCATTCCAGCTTGGATCTGGAAGTTCCAACCCCCCATTGAGACTCTGGCAACTGTCACGCCTACGAGGCGGGGCCAGGGGAGGCGCCAGGGGACCCCAGAGCTGGATGGGCGAGCGCTCTCTGGCTCTCTGTGCGCTCTCTCGGTGCCGGACGCTGAACGGTAGAGGTTGACTGTGCAGAGCTCCGGAGAGCACCGCTGGACTGCATTACACCTTCCCCAGACCCTGCGACCTACCCATTACTTAATTTTTGAGTTACGCCCATTAAATAAATATCCTTTTAACTACGTGGAGTGGCCAAAATAATTTCTCCAATACTAAAAGGCTTCTGCACAACTAACTAAACAATCAGGTGGGTAAGAAGAAAGCCTGGGGCATAGAATAAAATCTTTGGCAGCAATACATCTGACAGAGGATTAACACCCAGAATATATAAAGAACTGAAAAAACTAAAGAGTAAAATACAAACAAAAACCAAAACAAATAATCCATTCAAAAAGGTCCCCAGAAATCCACAAAGATATCTCCACGTTAGACTACTGGCAATGGTCTAGAGAAAGCACGAACTGACATACTCTGGTGATAGGATGGCCAAACACCCTAACTGTTGTGCTAGAAATCTCATCCAATGACTGAGGGAAGCAGATGCAAAGATCCATGGCCAGGCCAGAGGTGGAGCTCCAGGAGTCCAATTGGTGAGAAAGAGAAGGGATTGTATGAGCGAGAATTGTTGAGACCAAGATTAGAAAAACCACAGGGACAAATAGCCAAACTAACGGAAACACATGAACTATGAACATTAGCTTAGGCGCCCCCAACTGGATCAGGCCCTCTGGATAAGTGAGACAGTTAATTAGCTTGAACTGTTTGGGAGACACCCAGGCAGTGGGGCCGGTACCTGTCCTTAGTGCATGAGCTGGCTGTTTGGAACCTGTCGCTTATGCAAGGACACTTGGCTCAGCCTGGGAGGAGGGGACTGGACCTGCCAGGACTGAATCTACCAGGTTGAGCTGAATTCCCAGATGAGTCTTTGCCCTGGAGGAGATGGGAATGAGGGGTGGGCTGGGGGAAAGGCAAGGGGGTGCATGAGGGGGAAGGACCGGGAAATCCATGGTTGATATGTAAAATTAAATTAAAGTATAAAATAAAAATAAAAATAAAAACAAGTAGGCCTGGGATCTAAATAGATAATTCTAAAATGAAGAAAAAAAAATCTCAAAAAAAGGTTCATCATTTTTAGCAGTTAGTGATTTCAAATCAAAATAACATTGAGAGTCCACCTTACTCTAGTCAAAATGGCAAAAGTCAGCAAACCACTGACAACCAATGCTGGAGGAGATGTGGGGAAAGGGAACCTCATTTTTCACTGTTGATGAGACTTTAAACTGTGGTGATATTTCATTTGTCCTGAAATGTGGTGATGTTTTATTTGTATGTTAATAAAGTTTCCCTAGAGATCAGAGGAAATACCAAGCCATTAAGTAAACATGGAAGTCAGGCAGTGGTAGCACACACCCTTAATGCAATCAGTTGGCAAGCAGGGTCTCTGTGTGTTCAAAGACACACCAGTGAACAGCCAAGCATCCTGACACACACCTTTAATCCCAGTATCAATCACAGAGACCTGGAGGTCTGTAAAGACAGGCAGTGACAAGGAAGTGAGGTAGTTGGGCTAAGAGCCAATGTGAGGGCAAAACAGCAAGGCAATAAAGGTGTGGATAAGACAGGAAGTAGCTCACTTTTGGTAGCTGCAGAGCTGGAGAAGTAAGGTTGGTGGCTTTCACTATTCCCTGATCTCTAAGGCTTTCACCCCTGTATTTGGCTCTGTGTTTCTTATTTAATAAGACCGTATAGAAACTCAGCTACACCAAACTGGTGTAGCCACTTTGGAAATCAGCATGTATCATTATCAAAAAGCTAAAAATAAATCTACCATATGACCCATTTATACCACTCCTTAACACATACCCTAAGGAATCTATAAAATACTCCAGAGATACTTGCTCAGCCATGTTCATTGCTACTCTATGCACGACAAAAAATGACAATTAAAGTATAATAACTATGGTATGCTATTCAATGTTGAAAAAAAAAACAGAAAACAATGAAACCATGAAATTTGTGAGGCAAATGCATGGAAATAGAGAAAATCATGTTGCCTGGGTGACCCAGACCACAAAAGACAAAGGCAACACCTTCTATCTCATCTGATGTTACTAGCTCCAAATCTTCAGATGTGAGGACATATCCTGGAGTAATTGCAGACAAAGAGAGTAAAATGGGACTATTTCTGGGTGGGGGTGAGTAGCAGGGTAATGGAAAGGATATAGTAGGGTATAAGTAATCTGATGAGGATCTCTGATCGGGAGGGATAGGAAGATAAATACAGAGAAGAGAGGATAAAATAAGATTTAGGATGTCTAAAGAAAGTCATAAGGAGTTATGCTATCAACTCTCTATGTAAAAGCACTTAAACACATTAAGTTGGTGTTTAGAAATACACAAATACTTTAAATAAACAAAGTAATGAATGCATTATCCAAGACAGTGGTGTGGGTTACAGATTTTCAGGAGATGTACAAAACTCTGTATTCCAAGACTGGATGCAGGAAAGAAGTGAGGTGTGTTGAAGAATATGTAAGAAAAACACCATTACAGTTGGAGCCTGTGAAGAGATAGGTATGAGTGAATTTATCTGTAGAGGAAGGGGAGAAAAGGGAGGGATGATAGCATAAAGATAGATTATGCAGTCCCTTTAGGTTACACCAAAAAGTCATATTTGTTTCATAAGTGGCCAATCATACAACAACCTTGATCTTAAAAAAAAACAAATCATGTAGCCTTCCTGGTGATGTGAGTAGCAGTCCAGTCATCCTTGTTCCACCTCTAGTATCCTCCTATGAGTGAGTACATACCATATTTGTCTTTCAGAGTCTGGGTTACCTCACTCAGGATGATTTTTTCTAGATCCATCCATTTGCCTGCAAACCTCATGATGTCATTGTTTTTCTCTGCTGAGTAGTATTCCATTGTGTATATGTGCCACAATTTATTTATCCATTCTTCAGTTGAAGGGCATCTAGGTTGTTTCCAGGTTTTGGCTATTACAAACAATGCTGATATGAACATAGCTGAGCAAGTGCTCTTGTGGTATGACTGAGCATTTCTTGGGTATATGCCCAAGGCTGGCAATGGTCGAGAGACAGCCGGAACTGACCTACTCTGGTGATGGGATGGCCAAACACCCTAATAGTAGGGCCAGAAACCCCATCCAAAGACTGAGGAATCTGGCTGCAGAGATCCACGGCTAGGCCCCAGGTAGAGTGCCGGGAGTCTAATTAGCGAGAAAAGAGGAGGGTTTATATGAGTGAGAATTGTTGAAACCAAGGTTGAATAAAGCACAGGGACAAATAGCCAAACAAATGGAAACACATGAACTATGAACCAAAGGCTGAGGGGCCCCCAACTGGATCAGGCCCTCTGAATAGGTGAGACAGTTGATTGGCTTGATCTGTTTGGGAGGCATCTAGGCAATGGGACCAGGTCCTGAGCTTATTGCATGAGTTGGCTGTTTGAAACCTGGGACTTATGTAGAGACTCTTGGCTCAATCTGGGAGGAAGGGACTGGACCTGCTTGGACTGAGTCTACCAGGTTGATCTCAGTCCTCGGGGGAGGCTTTGCCCTGGAGGAGGTAGGAATGAGGGGTGGGCTGGGGGGAAGGGGAGGGGGGCAGGAGGGGGGAGAACAAGGAAATCCGTGGCTGATATATAGAACTGAATGGTATTGTAAAATAAAATAAAAGGAAAAAATAATCAGTTCTGGATTCTGTGCAGGAAATAAAATTTAAGCTAATTAATACACTATTGTAGGAGAGCAGGAAAAGAATATCAGCTCTGTTTTGATGGAAACAATTGATGTGGAAAGAAAAATAAGCCATCAATTTTTTTCATATAGTTTTCCAGTCTTTGTCAAAGGAGCAAAAGCAGTATTATCAATAAAGATGTATTATCCAACAACTGATGCTAAGAACAGCTGGATAGCCATGTAACAGCTGGATAATCATGTATGAAAGAAAATGCAATGTGTGTCTTTGTGCAGCCTACCTAGCTCTTGAGAAGCCAAGACAGGAGGATTGCTATGAGTTCAAAGTCAGTTTAGGTTACATAGGGAAGCTTTTTCTCAAAATACAATGAAACATCAATAATTAATTTGGACAGAGCTATTAGACACTTCGCAGAAATCAAATTAAAACAGATAATAGACCTTCAAGTAAAATAAAAGTACAAAAATTATAGAAGCAAACAAAAGAGGAAATCTTAGTGGCTTTGAATGTAGGGTCAGCATCAGTGATACATTACAACCCAGGAAAGGAATTCTTAATAGGTTGAATTTCATTAAAATAGAAACCTTCTGTTTTGGGAAGCAGAAAGAGGACAAAGCTAGTTTGGTAGAATATATCTCCAAGATACTGTTGTTGAAGGACTATCACAAAAAAAGTACATAAAAACTTTTCAAAATGCAACCATAAGAAAATAACTTCTATTTACCAAATGAGAATAGATACCTGAACTTGGAAATGTTTGTTCAGGGATAGGGATGTAGATCAGATGTAGATGTAGATCAGAGTACTCCCTTAACACACATGACACCCTGGCAGCACATAATAACCTAGGTGTGGTGGTGCTTACCAGTAATCACAGACATGAAAAGCAGAGGCGAGGGACCAGAAGATCAAGGTCATTTTTGGTTACATAGTGAGAGGATAGCTAGAGGATGAACATGGCCCTTTCTCAGTGCAAACAAGCAAACTAATAAAATGAAATAAAAATTCAATAAAGAAGCACTCCCGGAATTTATGTATATCCAAAGCTTTTCACATGATGTTGATAACAGCTTTGTTTATATTTGACAAAATTTGAGAGGAAAGAAGACATAATAAACATGAAATGTGGTGCATACAGACATAGGAATGCTGTTTTGCACTAAGAGGAAATGAATTATTGAGCCAGGCAAAACCAATAAATCTTTACCAGGTACTATTATGAAATGGGACAACCCAACATGGAAAGACTGTATTCTTTTATCATTCTAGGTTGATGATACTCTGGAAAGGCAAAACTATGGGGCATCTAAGACATGAGTGGGCACCAGCGGCTATGCATTTCCTTGAATATTTGCCAAAACATGCAGAATGTGCTACATTGAGTTAGTCTTAAAGTGAAGTATGGACATGAATGGTGTTATAACAAATAAAAGCTCTACTGAAGGACACTAATAGTTGGGGGAGTTGGGCATATGGGAGCAGGGGCTATATGGAGATATCCTGTTCTCCATGTTCAATTTTACTGTGAACCTAAATTTTCCTTAAAAATAAGTGACTTAAGAAGCAAACCAAAGCAAGCAAGCAAGGCAAAAAGCCAACAAACAAAAACAACAAAGCTACCTGCAGATTCATTATAACCTCTAACAAAACAATAATGACTGTTTTCACAGAAAATATTTTTAAAAAATCTAAAGGTCATGTGAATCCACAGAAGATCAATTTTATAACTTAGTTGAAAATATAACAAACTTGACTTTTCAAAACATCCTAAAGTTGTACAAAGTAAGCAAGTCTAGTTAAAACCCAGCATCTAGGCCAGCCAAACAGAGGGGAGAGCTCAGAAATGTGCCTGTGTTCATCAGCTTGTGATGTGGTAAATGTGCCAAAAACATGTATTGCAGAAAAGATAATCTTTTTAATAAATGTTGTTGGAAAACTAGATACAATACACAAAAGAATACATCTTTATCTGTACCTCTTATTTTAAAAACATACATACAAGTAGCATTATACAGACAGAATGGATTCTGTTTAGGAATATATATGCATATACATATATGTATGCAATAACTAAAAAAAGAGGCCATGTATTTGAAGGACAGTAGGGAGCATTATATGAGAGGTTTGGAGAGAGGAATGAGAAGGTAGAAATATTGTAATTATATTATAATTCTAAAATCATAATTAAACTGAATAAATAAATAAAGATGAATTTAAAACCTAAAGGAAACACTGAAAACTATTCAATCAATACAATAAGAGGATTTTGGGAAACCTCAAGACATTGAATGGAGTAGGCAGACACTTTTTGGACAAGACTTTAAAAGAATGGACAACAAAAGTAGACAATGGTTGGAGGCAATCACACCACACCAATTCCAGGCATCAAGGAAACCACTCATAGAATGAAGAACTGACCGCATCAAGAAATTTACAAAATTCACTTTTGGCAGAGAATTCATATACGCATGTTTAAGTAACTCAATAGCAAAAATGATAAAAGACAATAGAACAGAAACAATATGATTATAAGTAGGCTAAAACTCTAGATAGTTGTTTTTCAAAAGGAGACACATAATGGCCAATACATATGAACAAAAATATTTACTGTGCCTAATAAATAGGGAGTTGCAACTCAATAATATAATGACATATCATATCACCATTGTTAAAATGGTTGTTAATAGAAAGAAAATGAAAGAGGCTCTCGGGGATTCATAGAAAGGATAATTCATAAGCTGTTAGGGAGATTAAAAATTACCACAAAGAAATTATTATGCAGATTCCTCAGGAAATTAAAAATAGAACTACCTTGTAATTCATTCATTCTACTACACACTAAAATTGAAAACATTTCATGAAACAAATACTCATATTCACATATTTATTGTAGCAATGTTCACAGGGGCCAAAATAGAGAACAAATTAAGTCCATCAATGAATGGATGTATAAAAAAGAGAAACCCTGTCTCGAAAAACCAAAAAAAAAAAAAAAAGAATGTGTGTGTGTGTGTGTGTGTGTGTGTGTGAATGTAACATAGTCATACAATGAATGTATTTATGTCAGTATGGATGTCAATGGAGGACATCACCATAATTCAAATATATAAGGTACAGAAAGACAAATACCACATCTCACTCATTTACAGAAGCTAAAATAATCATCCTCATGTAAGAAGATATTCTGATGATTGTGATCACTAGAGACTGCCAAGGGAGTTTTGAAGAAGGAGGGAAATTAGATCATAAACACCAAAACACATTTAGGAGGGCAGGAATGGTTGGGTTCTCTACCACAAAGGCACAGCAGTTTGCAACAATTTATGATACAATTCAAACTAATGAGAAAAGTCACATGAAGAAAGTGACTATGTCTGAGGAGACTAAAATACAAATTACATATTCTGTGCATACCTTATACATATACATATTATATATATGTACATGTGCATATGTAGACACATTTTTCAATAAAAACATATTTTAAAATCTTTCAAAATAAATAATAAAGGAATTCTGTAGAAACCAGAGCCACCTTACTACCCAATTAGAATCTGGTAGTGATAGTGAGAGCTTTTATGTCCTGGGTTTCCGGCTGGCAGGTGGATAGATTGGAGGTTATCTCTGCCCTGGGAACCAACAAAAAGATAAAGAAAGATGGCAACAAGGTGGAAGAGAAAATCCAAACCAAATCATTCTAATTTTCTCACATTGGCTCTAGAGAATATTGAGAATTCAAACCTTTGTGTACCTTCATGGGTTTTGTTTTGAGGTGTTTCATATCCTAATGGTTCCACTAAAAATACAAGCCACTCACGAGGGCAGGCATTACATGTTCCTGATAGAAAAATGTAGAGAAAAACACATGTCTTCTCTCTCTCTCTCTCTCTCTCTCTCTCTCTCTCTCTCTCTCTCCATATATATATATATATATATATTATATATATATATATATGTGTGTGTGTGTGTGTGTGTGTGTGTGTGTGTGTGTGTGTGTGTATGTACATATAGTATATAAAAAAGCATAATATAGTAGAAAAAAGTAGAGCCTGAAACCTATCATGTGTGTTCATTGGTTAAGAAAGAAATTATTTAATAACTCCAATTACTGTTGGTAGTGAAGAATATTATGTTTTTATTATGTGGCACAATGCTGCAAAGTGTTAAGATTATATTCTGAGTTTTCTCACACATTAAGATGAATTTGACAGCCATATCTAAAACTAATGTAATGTTGTGGGTGTTCCATAATACTAAATACACATCAAAAATGGCAGTTTCATAGAAATATCTTGAGTCCACATAGAGTTGATGATTCTAGTCCTCTTCTTCACTGAGGGAATGCCTCATGTTCATGAACTGCCTGCATTCCGTCCTTTGGGAACACATTCTAGGCAGTCAGTTGTTAAAACATCCCAAAGCCTGATGTTGATATGTTTCTTTTCCATTGTCTTTGTATTCTCCTCCTCTTGTCTAGCTACTTTCCCAAAAGTATTTTTTTTTAGACTTAACTGCAGACAGTCCAAAATACAATGCATTAGGAGGGTAGCTGCATTATTAATATTGGTTTTAAAACCTACACTATATTAAATATGACAGATACAGGAGAAATATCTGTCTTTTCACATTTACATACACACACATAGACATCAACACAGTAAGACTAGAGCTCACACTGTGCAACTAAAGAAAAATTTCTTCTGGCTTTTACAAAATAATACAAATATTAAAATAAACAGACTGGAGACTAAGAATTCTCCAGTGAACCAGAGTCACGTCGGCAGATATTTGGCCCAGTATATTCCTTGGGTGACACAGTTTAGTCCAAAATGATGAGGGTAGTGTAAAGGAAACTGCATTCTCTATGATTGGTTGAGCAATAAGTGTGACCTTGAGACGCAGTAAGGAAAGACTACAGGCCACAACTGTATTGACCAGATCTGTAGATTTCCTCTATTGGTCACCTGTCTCTCATAAGCCCTCTGCCTGCAAGCAATTGTTGAGGCAGAATAGCCAAGCAGTGTATTAAAAGGTTACTCTGTATAAATGAGAAATGGCTCAACTCATAATTTTTAAAACACATGAAACACATGTTCCCCAGGTAAGACCTTGCACTTCAAATGTCAGGGCAGAGTGAATTCCTGAAGCTGAGCTCTAGAAATAGAGTTCATAATGAAAATGCTGACAGGCTCTTGGAGCCCCTGTTGTATACAAAATTTAATATGTCACCTTGTTTTACATGATTTTACTGGCAAGGAAGAAAATTAAAACATTTAACATCTTTCACTTCGCCAAATTGCTTCCCTCCTCCAACCTGCGGGGCCATTTGCCCTGCTGTTTCCTTTATAAACATCCTTGTTATTGTCACTGTGCGGACCACACAGTCTCAACTCGGCACTCACATATTCTTTCCAAAGTGCTAAAGTGGTTATTGGGGCATTATCTTGCAATCTTATTCACATTTTCTGAAGGCATGTGAAGTTATAAGAGTTCTGGTAGGGAAAGGCTCAAGTTGTTTGCATAATTATATGGTCCACATAAATAATGCTGATCATTAAAATGCTTTCTAGGAAAAGCTTTTTTTAAAAAAAGCCCCTTTTAAAGAGAAACATTTCCATTACAGATATTTGTACAAATTTGGCGGGGGGTAATCTTAGAAAAGATAGCTTTGTTGGAATAAATACATTTAGACCCTCAGACACACTAGGGCTACAGCCTGTGTGTTTTAACACAAGCATAAAGTAGGGGACGATTTCTTACATCAGTTGTAACTAATCAAGATTTATATGAACATATAGCTCTTAAATTAGCCTGAACCTCTGAACCGCAGGGACATCTTATGTCTTTAATGACAATTTACATTCATGATGTGTGAAAGGCCAGCTGAAGGGCTGGCCAACTTGCCGTTCTCATGCCTTTATGGAAGGAAAAGGGACTCTTGTTATGCCAATCTAGAGAAAATTCTTCAATGCCCTGACAAATTCTACCTCTCAGTATTGCAGCGTGAGAAGGAAGAAGTGGGCTTCAAAATAAAAAAATGAAATAAAATTCTGAGTATTCGATACATATTTTTCTGACGGGGTATTATTTTATTCAGCCTGACGACTCAGTTATAAGTGCTGGTCCTACACAATCCTGACACTAAGAGCTGTAAAGAACAAACGTAATTCTGCATAGGGCTCACATGGACAGGGAAGGACTAACTACCTATTCATGAAAAATAGGTCACATGCTCACAGAAAACTAGAAGCTGTGTCTTATGTCATTCCCCTCCCCATAGGCAAAGAATATTTCTTCATGAGTTTCTTTTATATACTTCCAGGGAATTCTATATTGTGCTAATTCTTCTCTGGTTGTTAGAAACATGTTATTACTGAGCTCCTCTGCTTAGTATTATAAGGTTATAGCTGCAATACCCTTCTAGGATAAGAACACTGCCCCCTGCTCCACCGTATAGCTAGGAAACTAAGCCATGTGTGGCTTATATTTACAGAAGTAGCAAGCAGCTAGAGGTAGATTCCCAGTGATGTCTGTCTCTGAATGCTCCTTCTATGTCACTCCATTCAACAAATGATGTTTATAAAAAATCGGCACCTAGGGAAGCTAAAATAGATGCCCTTTGATCATGTGATCAGTGTCTTTTTGGAGTCATTGGCCAGCAGCAGAATGTCTATATGTGTAGTAACATTATAGATACAGTGGGTTTTGCTCTGTACTTTGACAGGTTATGAAGAGCAAAAAGAGGATAGAACTTCTCCTAACCCATGAGGCTAAAGACACCTGAAGGCAGCCTATTAGAACTGTCTTTAAAAATATGTAAATGTTATCATGAGAGGAGAGAAAATGAAAGACATGAAATAAACTATAAAGCAACAGATAACACAGTGCATGTGCTTGGCAGCTTTCCACTAAAACTGATTGGATAGATTTGGTTACTTCAAGTGAATTCAAAAGTACAGGTGCAGGCCAGACTCCCCAGGACCCTTACGCCAGTAGAAAGAGTCCCTCTTCTATGGTATGCTCATGTGGCACACTGCCATTGTAATAAGGACATGGAGTCTAGAACATTTCAGTGTTGACCTGGGAGCAGGATCCATCTCACAACAATTCATGGAGTGAAACTTGTTGAAGTGTCCTTATACACAAAGAAGGAACTACATATATTATTATTGATGAATCATAAGACACTCTGGTAGAATGCTGTATGTAAGATTCTCTCCAAAACCAGAAATTTTTTTTTTTTGGCTTTTTCTTGACAGTTTCAATTTGTCATCTCCTCGTCTTAAGTATGCAGCAGATTGTGAAGAATTTTTCAAGTAAAGGAGAAGCCAGCTTTACTTTTATTTATTTGCTGGTAGTAAAATAAATTCTAGCTTCTGATATTTGGGTTCAGATGAACAGAGGATCTTGAACTTATCAATATCATTAATATGCTCTGACTTAGTGATTACATTGCTAGGCATTTGTCTTAGAGAGTTGATCTAGCATATGCATACATGAGATTCCACTAAATAAAACACACAGTAATGTACTATTTGAAAATTGGAAAACTAGAAACAGAGTATTGGTGTATGAATAGCAGATCCTAGACTACTACACAGTGATCAAAAATAGGCTGATGTGGAAGAACAGAAATATCTTCAAGATATATCATTAAGTAACAAAATAATCAAATAATAATATTTTATGCTAAAATAGTAATGTTTTATGTTAAAAAAATAATCAGTGAAGACAGGGTGCAGATTAGCATTTTCTAGAAAATAACTAAGATCAAGAATGAAAGTGAGAAAATGTTCCACAATTAGACAGTGGGATGGTCTCCCGCAAGTTTGTGAAGAGTCTAGCAAAAATGGAATCCTACACTTTTAAAGAAAGAGTTTCCCTGATAGCTAAGGATGTTGAACATTTCCTTAATATCTTCCAGCCATTTGAGATTAGCTCAACTATATCCATAGCAGCATTATTTGTAATAGCCAGAACCTAGAAACAACCTAGATGCCCTTCAACTGAAGAATGGATAAAGAAAATGTTGTACATTTATTTACACAGTGGTGTTTTATGCAGTGGTAAAAAAAAATGTCATCATGAAATTTGTAGACAAATGGACAGAAATAGAAAAAAAAATCATTCTGAGTGAGGTAACCCAGACCCAGAAAGACAGACATTGTATGTACTCACTCATAAGTGAATATTAGATGCAAAGCAAAGGATAACTAGGCTACATTCCACAACCCCAGAGAAGCTAGATAAAGGGGAGGACATTAAAAGAGACACATATGGATTGCCCCAGTGAGCAGGAAATGTTAAGATCTCCTGGGTAAACTGGGAGGATGGTACAAGGGAACATGAGGGCTCGAGATGGCTGAGTTGGGGGAGAGACGGGGAGGGAGAGCAATGAAAGTGATATCTTGAGAGCGTGTACCATTAAGGGAATGTGGAGAAATCTGCAGATAGGGAAAACTCCTGGAACTCACAAGATTGTCCCCAGTTAAGACTCGTACCAGTGGTGGAATGGGTGCTTGAACTGGCCCTCCCCTGCACTGGGATTGGTGTCTACCCTAATTGCCATAATAGAACCTACATCCAGTGACTGATGGAAGCAGATGCAGAGACTCACAGTTAAGCACTTGCCCAAGATCCTGGAGTTCAGTTGAAGAGGGGGAGGAGGGATTATAAGAGCAAGGGGGGTCAGAATCATGATGGGAAAAACCACAGAGATACCTGACCCAAGCTAGTGGGAACTCTCTGGACTGCCAACTGGGAAGCCTGCATGGGTCTGAACCCCTATACCTGAATGTGGGTGAAAGTTGCATGGCTTGATGTGTTTATGAGTCCCCTGGTAATGGGACCAGGACTTATCCTGGGCACATGAATTGGCTTTTAAGAGCCCGTTCCCTATGGTGCGATGCCTTACTCAGCCTTGATACAAGGAGGTGTGGCTAGGTCTAGCCCCAACTTGGTATGCCAGCTGGTGTTGACTACTCAAGGGAGGCCTTACCCTCTATGAGGAGGGAATGGGGGTGGGATGAGGGTAGGTGGGGGGAAGTGGGAGAAGGGGAGGGAGTCAGAACAGGCATTGAATGTAAAAGGAAAGAAAAAAATTAAATAAAAAATATGAAAAAAAGAAAAACTTTCATAGTCTAAGAACTATTTCTCAATAGAAATCAAACTCCAGAAACATGCAATGAGCATGTGGGAGTAAGTTCAAGGTGTCCATTTATGTTATCTAAAGTTATGCTCTCCAAATGAAGGCATCTCTTGGGCAGGATTCCATTGGAAATCATCTCAGAGAAACAGTTAAAATGCCGGGTTATAATGTATCCAACCCACCATGAGACCTAATGGACAGTATTTGAACCAGTACCTGGATCAAAGAAATACTGTTTAATTCTTATATTACATTTTAGCTGTTAGACATGAATTCCTTTTTTAGAAGGCCTACAAAAATCCAATGCAATAAAGTCAATCATGGCTGAGACCTAATGTTGAATGTGTATGGGTGGCTTTAGGCTTTAACAAGGTTTCCTAAATGGGTTTCTTGTTGGGGAAGTGTTCTAGGTAGAATCACTGTAAATGAACCCTATGAGTGGCCTTTTGTAAGGGTAGTAAAGCCTCAGGGTTACAACAAATCTGATTTTCTTTGTCTTTTCTTTCTTTCTTTCTTTTTTTTTTTTAAGAAATGAGTGTAATAGAACAATGGTCCAAGGGTTATAAATCAAATGGTGGATTTTGTGACTGTGGTGTTTATCAATAGATATAAGGTATAGGGGCTCAGGTAAGGCAAGCTATATAGATGGAAAGGTAGTAAGGGGGCAGTGTCTGTCTTCTGTATTAATGGCCACTTATTTTTGGTTGAGCTAGGTTGGGAAACACATTGTGCAAACCTAATAAGTTAGTGAGCAGGATGAGAAATACGAAGAGAAAAAATACAAGGCACCGCATACACTCACGGCACACTGATGTCTACCAAACAGTAATTACATTTACTCTCTGATTTAGAAGGAGTCATGGTGTTCTAGGAAACAATATCTCAGTACTTAGTTACTTTCTAGCAGATATCCCCATGATCCCCTTGGAATGGGTTCCTTTTCTTAAGAATTTTATGTAGAGAAAATCCTACTTTAACAAACCAGGATAAATTCTGTGTCGAGGATACTTCTCAGTTATGTGGAAGGTTTTCAAAGCAAACCTTTTAAGTGAAAAATGCCCTGACCTCTGGAGTTAAGGTTTGTGAAACCTTAGAAAGAAATCTGTGAGAATCAAAACTGTGTGTGTGTGTGTGTGTGTGTGTGTGTGTGTGTGTGTGTGTGTGTACTCAGTCTTGGTATATCATGAAGGAAGAAGATTAATTTGGAACCTACTGTGTTTATTTTATTTCTATGAATAACGTGTCATTTTGCTTTTGCTTTGTGCTAATCTTGTAACTCCAGATACAAATCAAGTCTCATGATGTACCAAGAATATGCAGCAGTTTCAAGGATATCAGGGGCTCACATTCAATTATTCTCTCACCTCTAATAGAAGGCATATTTAATAATTATGAGACAAGTGGCCAATTACTTTTATTACTATAGATTACATAGATACAGATATAAGTTAATAAGTAGACTATTAAAATAATAATTTTAAGAGACATGAGTAATTGTGTTCATTACTTTTAGTTAGCATTTCAAAGATATACATTATTGACCCTGACAGAAAAATGTGCAACTATGTTTATGGTTTGTCTTCAATCCTTTTGTTGTTGATCATGACAGAAAAAGGATAAGATAGATGATTTAGGTACTGTGCACCCTTAGAATTCCCACTGCTTCTTCTAGTTTATCATTTAATTTGTAGAGCATTCTCTAGGTAGGAATGTCTTGTTACTGTGTGGGGAAAAAATGTAAGAAATAAAAATAAATACTCTCTTTCAAAGCTCTCGTGTAATATTGTTTAAATGCAAACTTTATTGCAAGAAACACAATGACAAAATTATCAGTGTCAGGTACTGATTTATAAAAGTAAAAATGTCCTTCCTTCCTTTACTACCAGCTTAAATTTTATTAGAGATTAGGAGATGGACAATTATGCTACTTAGACTAATTAGAGGTGGTCCACAAGAAAAACCATCACAAAATAAGACACCTTGCAAGCCAAGCACTGAGATTTCACACTTTATGAAATTACCCTATCTAAATCTGCCTAAACATGTTGTAAGAGCTCCATGGAATGGGTGCACTGACTCTTACTGTGAGAGGCGAAATGTAAGAGGTACAGTCTGAAGAAGCTGGCCAAGCTGAGTGACTTCTGGATTATTACCATCACACATGACATATCTTTCAGATCATAATTCTCTACCATTATTCATTTCTTTCATAAATATAGCAGAGAGCACAACCACACCCTCCCATACATAGATCTTTGAGTCTTCATTTTGCATGGCTCATCTGCCAAGACTTTGGTGAAGCAAATACGACACTTTTCTCATGTCAATATTTCCTTTGTTACATGGGTATCACAAACTTGCCATAGAGGAGTTAAATGGTGCCACTTTTTCTTACTGGTGATGTAAAACATTTTTAGGCTTATTTGTATCATCAATATTAAATTACTGTATTCCATCAAAGTCTTGCAGATGTTAAAAGAAAAATAATTTCTAATTATTATCACCTGAGTTACTTTAGCTATTACACCTTTTTCCTTAGAATGCCAGCAAAACCGCACTGTGGACAGCATAAGAAAAGATGAAAAGAATAGCATTCTTCTGATGCAGATTAAATTTCGATGCATAATTAATGATTAACATTGCCACATGGATTTTAATCTACAGCAAGGCCAAGAAAGTGAAATATTAGAGGATTTTTAAAATTTATTTTGTTGACTTTTCTACAGTCAAGTTCTCTACTGCCATTTTCTATGGAAAGCATTCTTTCTAGCCTGTCAGGAATATATTTTGATTCTAACTTATTACAAAGTTAATTGAGAAACATAAAATCCTACTCTTTAAAGCTCAATTATTTAAGTTGAGGGCAATATCAGTGATTATACAAGGTTTATTTGGTAATAAAAACTGTAGACCAGTACACATACAACAATTTCACCCATGTTCTTTCTCTTTTATGTTTTAACCAGAAAATAGCAAGAGTAGTTAGCTAAATTGGGTATAATTAAGGCCATTAAGAATTATAGAGTCAGACAAATTTATTTCCCTGCACATCAATTGAAAGTAAACAGCATTCCTGTGCATGTGAAATGGGAAGCTTTACTCTGTAACTGAACCTTCCTAAAATAGAATTTTCAGAGAGTCCAGGGCCCTGGGATACATTTTCCAAACTGCTTCACTGAATGAACTTGACCTTCTAGGCAAGATTCTTATATTTGCTCCTGTAGAGAAAAGGAATATGAGCATTTTTCTTGCTGTTTTCTTTATATAACATTTGAGTGACCCGAGGCAATGTATTTTATTCTCCTTCCCTTCAGACAAGCTTTCTCCTGTTTCCTTTTAAGCAAGAATGGAAAGGTCAGGTTATCATTTCACAAAAGGCTCTTTCTAGCTTCTCTCACCATAATACGCTTCCCCTAATTATTTCATAACTCATTTAAATGGGAGGCATTCTGGACGAGAACTCAAGGAAACAACTCCGCAAGTAACTCATTATTTAAAAAAAAAACACAAGGGAATTTTAATTATAATGCCTGGGTTATTTAAAAGCAAAATGGAGCAGTTTGCATCTTGAAATATCTATTGTAATAGGGACAGAAAAGAAAATATCTCCCTGAATGGCATAACAACTGAAGTAAATGCAATTTAGTTGCTCTTTTATTTTCTTGATCTTCAAGAAACAGAACAAAAATAATACGCAATCTTGGCTTGAAGCACAAAAACCACTTAAAAATAAAGTGTGTTCCTAGAAGACACATATGCATATTTAACAAATGCAGGTTCTCCATTTTTCTAGAGAGATTTGTAATACACCTCTATTGAGTATACAGCTTTGATAACAAAATTATCCAAAGAAATCATGATTTTTCTTCCATAGCCTTGCTGTGTTGAAGAAACTGATAGAGGATTTATAAGTAAAATCAATTACTGTTATTATTATTTTTCATCAGTTTGTGTTTAGAAAGCTTAAACTGAATAAAAAATGAGTGCCTGTTTGATTAGTAAATGGCAGGTTATCCAGAGCCTTTAACTTCAACTATGCTGAGAAGCTAAGCAATGAGAGACTACTTTGTGTCCTGCATTAGGGAATTTTTGTTCCAGAGTCTGTTCATAGTAAATCATATACTATCTTATACTCTGGCAACTTCAGCACCCACATTCATTAAGCAATATGAGACAGGGCCTACAGATGTGTTTTCTTGGGGATCTCTACAAAGCAAATCCAGTGGTTTTAGTAAGAAGATACAAATGTTCAAAAGTTAACAAAGTGAAATCTCCCTGGACAAATAGCTGTATCACAGATCTGTGGTCACTATCACTTTATTTGGTGGGAGTCTGCCCCACTCCATCTCCAAGAATGCAAGGACAAGCAGATGTTTCTCTTATGTTCCTTCTGTGCACCTTGCAACCTACAGGGGCTATGTGTGGACAAGCAGCTGTATAGGAAGTGCGTGTGTGTGTGTGTGTGTGTGTGTGTGTGTGTGTGTGTGTGTGTGTGGCCATGATTTTATTATTGGAAAATGAAGTGAGGTGGATCTACTTTGATTAGTCACAGGAGATTTGCTAATATTTTCTCTTCTTTGACACTGGTATTATTGAGTTTCTGAAGGAAGAGGACATATACATGAAATTAAGAGTCTAACTCACTGCCACATACCATGAGTACTGCTTCAGTTTATCTTTTACAGTAGAAAGGACATTAATAAATCTGAGAAGGGGACCCAGAGTCTTTTCCAGGAGCGCCTGAAGCAGTACTCTATCTCCTGATATAGTCTATAAGATTTATATTAACTTCATTAGCAAGATTATAAATAAATTAGTCAAAAATGAATATTTTAGTTTGGGGTATTTTGAAAAAAATTATAAATTGATTCAACTTTTTGAAATCTAAATTCAAGCTTGCCCACTTGATATTCATAGATGATTATAGCAGTTCTCTGATTTAAGGATATAACATTTATTTATATGTTTGATACAGTCAGTGTTTCATTAGACCCCTCAAGTGGTTTTAACCAAAACAAAAATTATTGGAAGTTTTCAGTTAGTGATAGTGATAAAATAATAGTTGTGATAATACCATAATAAGAATTATTGGGTATAGTAATAGTACTATTCTCATTAAGTGATAATCTACTCTACACTATAGCTTTACAATATAGATGACATTTAAAGTGGCCACAGAGCTTATGTTTGGCACACAACCACAAAGACCTGAGTTCTATCTCCAGAACCTACATAAGTATGGGACCATATTTGTAACCCAAGTGCTGGAGAGGTAGAGACAGGTGAGTCCATGGGGTGCTGGCAAGTCACTCTAGACTAATTTGTCAGCTCCAGGCCAATGACAGACAAAAGGATAGCACATGAGGAACAATACTCAAGGGCTAGCCTCTGGTGTCCACATGACCTACACATATGTGAATCCACACTCACAAACACACACAGGCATACACACACACACACACACACACACACACACACACACACACACACTGGCCATACCCAAAATTCAGAGACTCACACAAATGTCAACATAGGGAGGACTAACAATGTACTTGATTTGGTGTATATTCATCATGATATTCTGGGTTACAGAACTAGCTCATACCTTTCCTTTCAAGTGAAGTGGGTATTTCATCAGTGTATGTTCTAATTTCAGTCATCTAACAGTTTGGATGTTGTGATGTAAAAGCATTTTGAAAAATTATGTCTGTTTTGAATGACTGATTGGGACTTTGCAATAGATTGAAAAACAAAATTCTTAGACTATTTTTAGTTCTTTTAATAGTCAGTTATTAACAACCTTTGCCTATCCTACTGTCTTGTGGTTGTTACACTAAGTTTGCTGAATATAATAACTTGTACAAGCTATAGAAGGAATTTTTCTACCTTGCTGTAACACATCTACTGATTATCAACATATTTGATAAATTCATTGATTTATGAACTTTTTTCCTGTGATTGTGAAAGTTCATGTTATCTGTTCCATAATAAAACATGTCATTCAGGTGAACTTGAATTTGTGTTCTTAGGGAGCGATTACTCAAATTTGGCTTAGAATGATCTCATTCCTTTTAGGGCAGGTTTTGAATTGACAAAATAGTTAAGATATAAAACAAGTGCTGTCAAATATATTTATATATGGACAGCTGTAAGGGTATTTAAACCTGATTAAGTACAATAAAGAAGAAAAATAGAGGCAAAGTAAAGAAGAAGGAAGGAAAGGAGTGTGATGGGGGCAGAGCTCTCCAGATGCAGCAGATGTCCCTGTTACCATTGATATGATACCTGCCTACAGCTAAGCACAATGGATGCTTTAGGTAAAAGCTGGAAAGCATGGCAGAAAATAACAGGCAGCCCTCCTTTTCCCCTCAAGCTTGACTTTCCTGCTACACAGAAGCAGGCATGGTAAAGAAAGACTGCAGCCTCTTAGGTTAGAACTATTAGGATAAACATGACATTCCCTAGTCAAAGCCAACACTAGTCAAGTTACTTTTAAATGGAGATTTGAGAGTCCATCATATTGTACTAATTGGACTCAAAATTACAAAAGAAAAAAAAAACCTACCACTTTGCATTAGCTTGTTACATTGAAACCTTTGAAAAGATACTGGCTGGGCTTGTGGCCCCATTTATCTTCTCTACTCTCTTTCCCTCTCCAGCGAAGTGTGCACTCAGGATTTAAAGAGCACTTGAGAGGTTTCTGGAAACAGAATGAGTGGTGCGTGGCATGATGACTGCATAAAGCGTTCTGACTGATCAAAGACTTATTTCATTTACCACTTTTCCTTTTTATCAAAAAACACTTTGAAAAAGTCAAACCAGAAGAGGGGCATTGCATTAATGGTCTTTACACTGTACCTGAGGGTACACAAGAGCTAAGTTTTTTTTTTCTTACCCAGACTAAGCCAACTGATACCTTTTAGTGGTAACTGGTTTATTGACTGCTAATGCTTTAAAAATAAGATTAAATCAGGACCATGGTCTTTATTGCAAGGAAGATATATGCCCCTTGTGAATTCTAGTGGTTTGGCAATCTTAACCTCTGCAGACATAACATTGATGTATTCTGTGTTGCCAAACAGCATGGTAAGTGTTTAAAATGCTGTGAAAAACCTTATTGCCTTGAAACGATACAATCTAATATTAGACTGCAACTCAATGACTGTATCCCTGAGCCTACCCTTCCACAGAATACTAAAGTCAAAGCCACTTTATTTTAATATCTCACAGGGAAGGAATCATTCCTCATTTCACCACTGAAACAGAGAAAACATAAAACTGAACCTGGATTGCAGGAAAACAGAAATTGCAACATTCAGGACATTTTCATTAGCAGTACAGATAAAGCTGCCTTTTGTAACAGGGCATCAAAATGCCAGTCTGATTCATTCCTATCAGCAGAGGTGCTTTGGCCCATGGACAGCAAGTGGGTAGAAGCCATGAGTCCTAAAATATACAAGCTACAGAAAGTCAAGCATGTCCCTATCCTCAGGCATAAAACCTTTCCCTCTTCCTCATTACCTGTACCACATGCTCCTCTTAATTAATCACAATTATCATTAAAGTCCTATCCTCCCTATATGTTATATGCATCAATCAAATTCCAAATACTCATCACTCACCAGCTCCAGATAGCTTAAACCTTGATATTATTGATCAGGATATCTCTCCACCTGTCTCCAGAGGACAGTAGTTCTCAACTGTGGGTCACCATCCCTTTGGGGAGGTCAAATGACCCATTCAGAAGGGTTGCATATCAAATATCCTATATGTAAGATATTTATATTACAATTGATTAGAGTAGCAAAATTATAATTATAAAGTATCAATGAAATAATTTTATGGTTGGAAGTCACCACAACATGAGGAACTGTATTAAAGGTTTACACATTAGGAAGATTAAGAACCATTATCTTCTGATGTCATTACTAAATCAGTCAGGGTTGCCTTTAAGTATGATGAACAAACATTTCAGTTTTGCTTGGCCACTGCAAGCTTTCCCAGAATATGAGACATCCAAATGCCAAGCTTAGGTCCATCTACAGCAAATCAGAATGGCTGGCCAATCTGCTGATAATGAGGACACTACCCAGAAGAACACATTAGCTTTGGGAAAGACAGATGTAACTGATATGAATGAGTCTACTTGAGTTTGATATAACAAAATACTATAAATTGAGTAATCTATATATGATAGGAGTTCTAGAAGCTGATCTTCTGAGATTAGAGTCAGAAGCATTTGGTTTCCTTATGGCCCTTTCCAGGTGACACCCTGTTGACTATTTCCACATGCCAGAAAACACGTTTTCGATTTCACCGTATCACCCTTTGGGATACTAATCCCCCCAAGATCAAAGCTCATAATGTTAGTAACTTCAGAGACAGGATTGCAACATGGTCATTCTGAGAAGGTAAAACCATTGGTTATGAGTCCTTGGTGGAGAAAAGATGTCAGTAAATGTGTCAGGAAGCTAAGTTGCATTATCTTAACATGTCTGTGTGAAATCCAGTTCTTCACAGCTTCACATCATATCTTCACAGCTTTACCATAGCTGAGAGAGTTTAAGTGTGTGTGTCTGTGTGTGAGAGAGAGAGAGTGGCGGGGGGAAGAGTTTGGTGGTATGCAGGGTCCTGATTAACTCTCTTTTTAGTGTTATTTGCAAAAACAAGTCCCTATTCTGACCAATCTTTCAGGATACATCTAGACTAGATGACATCTAGGGCAGAATAAAATGGCTGTATAACACTCTTTTGGACACTATATTTGCTTTATTTTTTTAGTGAAAATGAAAGACTAACATTGGAAATAGTTTCAAAACATGCTTAATCATTAGATGAATTTAACTTTATTTTGTCTTGTTCATTGTATTTGATGTTCATATGAAATTATATATATATATATATATATTTGTCTATATTTATTTTACATATGCACACAAACACAACTATGTGTAATACATTGCAGTCAAAATTTAAGTTGTTAAGTCATTACAGAAACCAGTAAAAGCAAAGATTTGATACCTTTCCCCACAGATCTAGCACTGCATGAGTAACAGAAAATGCTCATGGTCCTCCTCCAGCTGAAAAGATGGAGCAGCTATGGAAACATCCTGAGTACCAAAATATCCCACCCACCCTAATTTCTGCACACTATTTTATGTTCACAGATGCAAAAGAAAGTGCCTGTCTTATCTTTAGACACTGAACTGGCATGTCAATAAGGAAGCTGCATTTGAAAGCACTAATGGAACATTTTTATTTCTCACTTGAGGTCTATGTTACGATTAGGACACTGTGATTAAAATAAAATATACTGCTGTCAGGGCTTAAAGCATCGATTTTTACAAAAGTTTAACACCACTGAATCTGTAAAATAGAATTGATTAGGGTATGATTTTTTTTCTAATACTTTATTAATAAAATGTCCTCCCATTCATGTAAGCAGTGAATCTGCATGAGTCAGCTCTGTCTTGAAAGCAAATCACCCAAAGTGGTACACACTACTGAGATGCACCTGCTGTTTTCTATGTTAATTGAAAAGGGAAAGTTAATAAAAGACCTATCAGTCATTTAACCCTCTTTTATTTCATTTACAAATGTATGCTATTTGTGGAAAAACTAAAAAAAATGGCCATTATGGATAAGTTTCTCAGCAAACTAAAAGTAGATGCAGCATACAATATTATAAGCCTGTCACTGGTTCCATGTATCTCCTAGGGATGAAATTAATGGGGCTAGGGGATGTCTGTAACCCCATGCTTCCTGCAACACTAGCCACAATGTCAAAGTTCATAATCAACCTATGTGGCCATCAGCAAATGAATAGGTAAAGAAACCGTGGGATACATGCACAATGGAACACCATTAATCCATAAAAAGAAGGAAATCTGTTACTTTAGCAATGTTGCTGAACCTAAAACATATTTTGCTGAGTAAAATAAGTCAAAAAGGAAAAGACAAATAGTTCATGCGTTTAGATTCCATACATGTAGAATTTAAGCTAAATTACACCTACAGAAAACAGAGTAAACATTGCCGGAAACTTGGTGGGTTAGATAGGTGAAAAATGGGGAGCTATCAGACAGTGGGGCAGAGTATGGATTAGAAGAAATATATATTCTAGACTGATTATTCAGCATGGTGGTCCTAGTTATAATTGGGTTGTGTGTTTCACCATTGCTAAAAGAGTAATTTCCAGTGTTTGCACCACACAGATAAACACGTGGTTAGCTTGATGCAATCACAAACTACCATAGGGCAGACAACTTATAAGGTATAACTATTTTAATTAAAGATAAAAAGTCTTAAAAATTATATTGCTTTTATAAAGATTATTGCTTATTGCTAAAAAAAAAGATAGAAAAGACAAGTGACACAGGAGAAAAGAAAAACATCTACATACCTGCTACTGCAACTTTTGCAATCCGACTAATAATGGAGCCAGAATCTCCCAAGGATGCCTCACATTGGTAAAGTCCTTCATCTGGCTTATGGTGTCTGGAATGAAGTATGTTTTGTATCAACAGAGACCCATTGGGGAGTTGCTGCTTCCTGTCATCCATGCCCATGGCTAGGATGAGGCCATCTTTCCTCCACTTGATGAGGGGAACTCCTCGGTCAGACTCTGCGGAGCAGTTGAGCAGGACATTTCCACCCCGCATAGTGACAGCATCAGCAGGTTCAGATACGAAGCGAAGAGATGTGAAAGGTTTAATTTGAAAACCTGAAATAAGAGAGAAGAAGGAAAATGAATTCATGCATTCTGATAAATTTCAAGTTTGATTTCCTCACAAAACTTATTTTTAAAAAAAAACCTTTTAATTTCATCTCCAAGTATGGATAAATTTAAGATCAGGAATATTGTCTTAAACAAAAGAAAAATATTCACATGAGCACCAACTAATGAAGCAACTTGTCCAGAAAATGTTACTAATAAAAATAATAATTCATAAGTTATCGATAAGAATATGATTACATATCAGTCATTACTTGAAAATTTAGACAGACAAAATGAGTATTTTTCCATATAAAACCAGACACTTTTAAGTCTCACCAGAGTGCAGCTAGGACTTGAGAGACTTAATTAATCTCATTATCTGCATTTTAGCATTTCTTAGTAACTTAATCTACCCGTTTTATTTTACAGAAATGAAAATCAGTGGTGTAGACAAAGTTATTTAGAATAGACCTTAGGTGGGTTAAACAGGTAAATCTCACCTACGTGAGAAAGTCATCAGGCTACTGCATAAAACCCCTGAAGTGTCTCTATCTCTTTCCAGAAGTTTCTTGTGGGCTTAGCTAAGAGGATATTATAGTTGAATTGTCATAAACAGAAGAGACATAAGCAGTCAACTGAAAGATCAGAATAGTATTTAAGAATCCCGAGGGGCTGGAGCAGGCATAACTAAAGAAGATCGGTAGTATAGTCATTACTAGTACTTAGATTGCTAAATCAAAGGCCTTGACAAGTTCTCAGGAGGTCACCAGGTTTGCACACTTTGCATAGACAGGTATGTAACTAAGTATTTCCAGGCAAGACAGTTTTCAATTTTGAACAGTCTCTAAGGCTAACAGTTTTACAATCTCTCCTAGTGTTTTCTTTCTAGCATCGGATCTTTGCTAAGGTGTAACTGAACTCTTTGGCCACTAATCCCACTTTTTTCTGAACCTTTTTGCATGAAAACATACATGTAATGATCAATTCCTTGTAAGTGCCCTTTATTCATTTGAAGCTGCATTCAATTTCATGAAAATACCTTTAAAGCTTTCATTCTTCTCACAATGGCAACCTTGGTTTCTTTAGCATTATTTATTTATCTAAACTGGGAATATTGTTGGAGGTTTTTTGAAAATTTACCAGCTTTCTATGGTTTAAATGGCAGGCATCTAAATTAATGGAATCAGTATTGTCATCACGGGCTGGCCTATGTTGGTTGTCATGTTCCTGATCTCCAGTGAAAACATGGGTGCTACAACTGTTTGTTTTTTTTTTTTTTCAGAGTCCCCAGTGCATGCACACAATGTTTCTAAAGCTCGACCTTAAGTCTGTGGCATCCCAGTGAACTGCGTCACTTCTGATCAGATAGTAACTCCACGCAACTAGTTCACCTATCCAGAAAAAAGAACATATACAGTTTTGTTCAGACTAATATTGATTATAAAATCATAGTAATGCTAAATGATAAAGGTAAAGGACATTAATGGCTCCAATTTGATCCTTTCCATGTCCTTTGTATAACCAATCTAATTATAATGAAGCAATCTGTTTCTCTAGTAGAAAGTGCATCCAATTGAGAGTCTAAATCTCTTGCTTCTTGTCCAGTCTATATCATTTAAATACGTGAAATTCTAAATGTTCTTGTAATATCCTCAGTACTTATGTCCTTCACATATAAAATGGAATTATTCCCTGAAACAGATGATATTTCAACTCAGCTCTCATTTTGGAAAGGATTGGCACAAGAATGAGTCAAAGGCATCTTCTGTCAATGGAACTTACTAAGTCTACTGATATGCAGATAGATTCTAAGTTAAATACATCTTTCTTATTTGTCAGAAAGAACCACTGGTCGGAAATACCTGGTTGGAGGTACACTAAGGGCAAGAAATCATAAAAATATTCTCATGTTATTGAATGTCAAGATGCTTCATCAGAATAATGACTACAATTTCCATTTAAGCAGCATTAAAACAGAAGAAATAAATTCAGAATGCAAGGCTAGGCAACTATATTAAAAAACATTTATTGCATTTTTGTTCTACCCGGGGCCTATATTTTAAACACAACCTCATGCTGAGTACATTATTTATGTCACAGAGCACATAATACATTTAGCACAGCTGTTTATGACAGCATGTTAATGAGCATATGTGCCCATTATCACAAATAAATAATCTACTTACTGTGAAACAGGGAGGTTATGACAGTTTTCAGTGCTGTGAGTGCATGGTTTAGGAAAGTTAAATAAAGATTAATTTTTCTGTGACACAATTACCCTTGCTACTCATTGGTAATTTGAGCTTTTTTTTTTTTTAATTCTCCTTATAACAATTATACTTTAAATATATGGCTTTGAAATAATGAAATGTTTTTGCTTTCAGGAACTTGTGTTACTTAATGTTTCAGAAAAGATGGACCCAAGTGAAAAGTTATTTGAGAAATGACAAATGACATTCATGTCAAAGTTTCAGCTGATATGAAGAACAAGCTATCTCTGACCTCTTGTAAGGCACTTGATGCGTCTAAGAAATACTCTGTTAATGGATGAATTACTGGCTTTGATATAGATTAACAAATTCTCATTCTCTATTATCAAGTTTGGAAAATGGAGGGTGAGGGCCTTTAACTGGGGAGATAGAAATATAATACAAGGGAGTGAGAAGAAAGGGAAATACATCTAAGAATGTTTGGAGAAACCATAGGGAAACAATATTTTATAAACTAACTTTAAATTATATATATATATAATTAGTATATATAGTGTGTATATACATACATATGTGTATATTAATGGAGTTATACCATATGTTTTAGTGGTACCTCCATTACCAGCCATGCCCTATCTAACATTATTCCCAGTCCCAGGCAAGGGAAACCTACCAACCCTTCTATTGTTGGATGAAGTACAATCTAAGGGTCTTCTAAAACAATATGGGCCACATCCATTTCCATTGCTACCTGTGATAGTTTAAATGAGAAATGTCTCTTATAGGCTCTGGTATTTGAATACATGGTCCATATCTGATGGTGCTGTCTGGGAGCTTTAGGAGATGTGGTCTTGCTAGAGGAAATATGTTACTGGTGGTAGGCTCTGAGAGCTTACAGACTCACCTTGTTTCTTGTATGCTTTGTGCTTACAAGGGGGTTCTCAGCTTCCTGTTCTTGCAGCCCTGTCTGCCACTTGCTACTATTCCTGTCCTCCACAATGGATTCTTACTTCTCTAGAACCATAAGTCAAAATAGATACTTCAATAATTAAGTTGCTTATGGTCATAGTATCTTATCAGAGAAACAGAAAAGTAATACAGTTGCCTTCCAGGATATATGAACTGATTGCTGAAGACATTACACACTTTGAATATGGAATTTACAGAAATTGACCTAGCATTGACCTAAAAGATTTCATCCCTGAACACTGGTTCTCATAATATCGCAAGGTACTGTTCAAGCTGACAAAGAGATGAAGACTCAGTAGTCTTTCCCAGATGTACAGCCTAAGAACCATAACAATGACTGGCTTAGCAAGATACCCCAAATGGTACAATATTATCACTTATATCTTGGTAACCAACCACTGTCTAATTAAAAGGGCTGCTCAATGTAGGAGAGGGTACAGACCTGAGAGAACCTACTATTGCATTTTTCCTAAACTAGAAGAATTTCTAACTTATATAAATAGGCTTCCTTATACCCACAGAGAAGTGCATTTTTCACCCCTCATCTAAGAAGTTTCTTTTTTGCAACAGATAGAGACTGCTAACCCAGAGATACAACTGCTCAGAATGTAGAGAAAGGGTGACTATGGAGTGCCCAACTACAACCAACAAGTCCATAACTCAAATTATCCACCAAAGGCTCAGGGAAAATAATTACAGAAGATGGGGGAAGAAAGATGATAGAGAAAGTACACCTAGAAAATATCAGCAATATATTACATGAACAAGTCTGGCATAATGACATTAGTTGACATATCAATGTGGGAAAGGAAAGTTCCACATGATCCCACCCCTAGAAGAAGAGCTATAAGAAGTCAATGACTGCTAAGAAAGGGAGAACCAGTTTCTCACAGAAACAAGTTGTTACATAGTATGTCCATTTCCAAGCGGCTGACTCTGGACACGTGTGCATATGAGCAGTGATAAGTGGACTAAGTATGTTATATGGCTATACACACACACACACACACACACACACACACACACACATACACACACACGTAGCTTAATGAAGAGATCATGTGTCTGGGCAGAGGAGACATGGTAGGAGTTAGGGAAACAGAGGGGCTGGAGTAAATGTCAATGTAGGGCTCACATAAGAAGTTCTCCAGTAAAAGTGAGTCTCTAGCTCTTGCACTCTCCAAATGTTTACTTGAGTAAATCTTTAGCTAGAATAGAAGCTAAGGCCATATATATTTTTACTCCATATATGTATCTATATGGAGTATACACACACACACACACACACACACACACACACAACACACACACACAAAATTAATGACTTTCCACTCCCAATCCATATACTTCACCTTTTTTTTTTTTTAAATTTTCTATAAAGGGGTTATTTTAAGCAGATAAAGCACCCATGTTTTCTTGCAGAGGAGGACATACTCTTCATAGTTGATCCAAAGGAGAAATACTTATTTTAGTTTTGTCAGACATAAAAAAGAAAAATCAGAAGCTATGATGGTTTGAAAGAAAATGACTCCCAAAGGGAGTAGCACGATTAGGAGGCGTATCCTTGTTGGAGTCGGTGTGGTCCTGTTGGACAAAATGTGTCTCTGTGGAGGAGGGCCTTCGGGTTTCATATATGCTCAAGCCACCCCAGTGAGACACACCACTTCCTGTTGCCTGAGGGTCGAGATATAGGACTCACAGCCCCTTCTCCAACACCATGTTAGCCTGCAGGCCACCGTATTGGACCAAGATGATAACAGACTAAACCTCTGAAAATGTAAGCCACCCAGTTAAATGTTTTTCTTTTAAAAGTTGCTGCAATCATGGTGTCTCTTCATAGCAAGAGAAACCCTAAGGAAGACAGGTGCAAAAGAGTCCTTTTGAGAGTTAATCTTCACAGTCTGACTTGTCTCTGGATCAAGATTCACAAAGGAACAAGCGTGGAGGTGTGTCTTTGGGATTGTTCCCCAGGAGCATTAACATAGCTGGGTAGAACCATTGTGTATATGGTTGGGAATATCCCTTTAACAAGGGGCCCAAAGTGACTAAAAGGGGGCGGGTCAGAAAAATATAATGAGCACCTGCATCTCCACACATCTTCTTTCTCAGCAACCTGAACCAAGCGAAGCCAGGCCTGCCACCTTGCTTCAATGCCTCCCCTCTCCATGATGTAAATTCCTCTGAACTGTGAGCCAAAATGAATTATTCTTCCCTAATGTATTTTTTTTTTGGAGGGGGGTGGCAGATATTTATTTGCGGCAAGAAAAAAAAAATGCAGTACAACTGCCAAGAGCTTTCGAATTATATTGAGAGTCTAGAGGCAGAAATTGTCCTTAACCCATTTTTAGAAACTCCTCCAAATAGTCAAGTGTTGAAACTGTTTCTTTAAATTTATGGCCCTTTGTGATTTATCTCCTTATCATATTCTTGCTCATTTCAAAGCCCAGTAAGCCACAGGGGGCAGTCTAACCTAGAATGGATTTTTAGGTATGACATTTTATCTACAATATCAAACATTGTTCCCCGTAGAATCAGAAATCCTGTTCTGAGTCCACAATGTAAAAGCTTGTAGTTAAGACAATGAAAGGTAAAAGACAAATTGATGAAAAGTAGCCAGGAATGTGAAAAGAAGTTCCTGAAAGAGCCCGAGATTAGAAAATGTCACACAAATCCCCATAGAACCTGTGGTGCATAATTTCATCTATTTTAAATCACATATACTTTGAGATGCTCAGAAGTTTTGATAGGGTTCACGTGCTCAGAAACGTGCCCGATAAGCCTGGTAACATCTCCTCCTTTAAGGAAAAAAAAAAAAAAAAAAAAAAAAAAAAAAAAAAAAAAAAATCTATGTTGAAGGAAATTAAAATAATTTTGTGGATGCTATAATTTTCTTTGGGATCCCTGACATGGAGAATGTGTGCAAACTGTAGCTCTGGTCTTTAGTTCTGACAAAATCTTAAAATACTTCTGAGGCTATGAAGTGGAGTTGGAAACTAAAAACCATCACAAAAAAAAAATGGAGAAATTAACAGAACTCCTAAACATACATGGATATCATGGGGTTCACTAGATTAAAATATAAAGTCTGAAAAAGTTTTCATAGCAGCAAAACCAACACCACCTGGGAATGTGGTAAAAATATAGGCAGTGTGCAGACCTGTCAATCAATGATAAGAGGAGAGCCCAGCAGCCTGGGTTTGGTAGGCCTTTCAAGGGATTCCCAGGTAACTAAAGCTTAAGAAGCCTTTTCACAAACATGCACAGACCTGAGCCAGAGCAAGAAAATTGATATGTTCCTCAGACAACCTGCTCATGATATTATATATTTAGATATTTTATATTTTATAATTGCAGACAATTCTTTTTCTGAGTAAGGAAATGAAACTTTATGGGAGTTTATCCTAAAAAGGCAAATAATTGGCCAAGTCTTTCAACAGACATTTTGGTGATAGTTTATTTCACACATCTCTCTCTCTCTTTTTTTTCTCTGTGTAGCTTTGAGCCTTTCCTGGAACTCATTTTGGAGACCAGGCTGGTCACAAACTCACAGAGATCCTCCATTAAGTAGAACAAAATTGCTACTTTGAGAAATAAGAATGTTCTATGGAATAGTTATATTAAAAGCTATGAAATATATTTCGAAGAAGAGTTGTAACAGTGGCAATTCTCTCCTAACATGGGTTTTGGTCAATGAGATATTTTGTATAACCCCCTTTCTTTTAGTTGATTCTAACTCAGCAGTATAATTGTAGATTTTTAGAACATTGGTGCATCAGATTTTAGTTGGATGATATATCTGTTAGTCCAGGCTAGTGTCAAGATGGCCAAAACTACAACATGCTTATTGTGTGGTCTGAGGATGCACTCTGTGAACTTCATATCAACCTAAGACTAATGACAGGCAGTTCAGACAGAAAAGGTGTGTATTCCCAAAGGCCCAGCACAAATGAGAATTTTAAAAGTGAATCCAGAAAAGGCCTAGATATCTACAGAAGTATTTTTATATAACCAAGTAGCTCAACTTATTTTTCAGAAAAGGAAAACACTATTGGGAGTTGGAATAAATGTTTCTTTTTATAAAACAATGACAACAAAACCATACTAGAGTATTGACTTCTGTGCACCTGGTATCGAGTCCTTTCTCTATACTACAGTGCTGGCAGGACTTTATACTTCCATGAGAAACTAAATATAAACAATATTCAGAGTATATGGTCACCTGTTGAAAAAACTGTACTCATTCTAGCCCTTGAAAGAGACTAATAGAGTTCAATGCCTGACAACCTTAGTCTTCATGACTAAGAAAGAGAAATCAGGATGGATTGGGCATATGGTATTTATCCTTGAATGTAAATAATGCAAAGAAATATGTTCCTGGAAGAAAAACAGGTGCATTTTATAAAGAATCATTGAAATGCAGAGTTGAACAAAAATTTAAATGAAGAAAATGTATCCTTCATTAGAGCTGCTGGATTTAGTCTACAAAATTAAGGATATAAATTATATGTGAATTAAATATATAAGTAGGTATATTATATTTATAAATATAAATATATTTTTAGTATAATAAACTTGTCCTAAACACTTAGGTGAAATAAATACTAATAGGTTTATTGCAGAAAAAATAATATTTTTATTTGTCTAAAACACAAATTTATTTAGTTTATTTTGTTTTTGGAGTTTCATTATTTATATTTATATTATACTATATTATATTTATGTATATGGTTGTTTTGCCTGCATATATGTCTGTGTACCACTTGCATTCCTGGTGCCTTTGAATGCTAGAAGAAGGTGTCAGATTCCCTGGATTACAAATGGTTGTGAGCTTTTCCCTCCTTGGCCATCTGAAGACAGGGTGCGTCACCAGCACCTCTGCTGGAGACACCCAGAGAAGTTCTGCCAGGGTTCTCACTCTTGCTCAGTGTGCTCTAACCACCCTGGTCTCATTTAGAAATACAGACTGAACACGTGCCATCAATGTTGCCTTCAGTAAATGAAGGACATAGGGCTTCCTAAACTTAGACTAAGTGACTTTGAATGGTTTATTCAAGACCATCTCCCTAGTGAACCAGATCAGGCTAGTCTTTGTAAATAAACACCAAACAAGCAAAGAAAAAAAAAAAAAACCTAAGACCTTCAAAAAAATAAAAAATAAACTGGACAGTAGTCGTGGCACACACTTATAATCCCAACATTCAGGAAGCAGAGGAAGGCAGATCTACAAAGTGAGTTCCAGGACAGCCAGGATTGTTACACAGAGAAATCTATGTCAAAAAAAAAAAAAAAAAAAAAAAAAAGAAGAAGAAAAATAAAATAAAAAACAGTGTGAACTATAGCGTGGGTGCTGGGAATCAAATTTGGATTCTCTAGACTAGTAGCTTTTGCTCCTAACCATTGAACCATCTCTCCAGTCTCCAAGTGCATCCATTTTAAACCCAGAGCTTTCTATACACTACACAAGAGATCTATATGTACACCCAGGAAACTGAAGTTTAACTAGTCCTTGGGATACTATATTTTATCTGGCTAGTCTGTCTTCTATAAAATTCTTTTCTTAGCGTGTAGTGCAAGTAACCAAACAGTATATGGATTCATACGGTCCAATTTAGTAGTCCAAGAGCCACAGAGAAGACTGAGCACTTGGAACACTACCATGATTGAATCAGGGAGTGATTTCAGTGTCAGGACATTCACTGACATAATGCAACAAGACCATATATCTCCCCAGAAAGGTTGCTGAACCTCATTTGCTCTTCACATGGTGGGCCCTAATTTCTTTTTCCCTTTACAAGACAAGAACAAAATTCAGAAATAGAAATACAAGATGTGCAGTTCAAAAGCAACTGCCCCAGCAAAATCTCTCACTGAACCCACACAGAGGCTCCACATCAGAAATTCAGAACACATGATATCTTCTGCAAGCCGAGGAAGCTTTGTGCAGATCTAAGGTTTCCATAGGGCAAAACGTGTGCCCGAGGCAACTCTCTGAGTGTCCTCTGGCTAAATCCAATGGTGAAGAGAAATGATAAGAACCACTTTGGAGTGGGGCGTAACTTCCTCAGCCCTTTTCTGCTTCAAGGGCCAAACCTCTTAAGTCTCAGCTCGATTTTGCTATGTGATACTGGAGAAATCATAATGGAATCTTTTCTTCCTTTCTGTTCAACAGGTAACATAGCCTGACATCTAGGTTATCATCTCCCAGACCCGTGCAAAATTAACACTTAAAAGAAAAACTTTGATGTGCTGCTGAGTCTGCCTTGTGTTGGAACCTTCACCTCCCAGGGTGGTAAAGTGTGAGTTAGCTTCCTCCCCTTTGTGTTGCTCATCAATCCGCCTCAAAGGAGGGACAGCAGTTTATGTGTGCAGATCTAATTGACTGGAACACTGAAATTAGTTCTTTTGATTTTACTATTTGTTTTTAAGAGTTATTAGCTTTTGAAATAGTATATAATTATATCATTTCCACTTCCCCTTCTTTCTTCAAGCCCTTCCCATACACCCTCCCCCTTGTTCTTAGATTTATGGCCTTCCTTCCTTTCTTTCTTTCTTTCTTTCTTTCTTTCTTTCTTTCTTTCTTTCTTTCTTTCTTTCTTCTCTCTCTCTCTCTCTTCTTCTCTTCTCTTTCTCTTCTTTCTTTCTTTCTTTCTTTCAGAATCCTGGTGTGATAAGACACTGAGGGCCTGGGAATTGAACCTGGGTCCTCTGGAACATCAGTCAGTGCTCTTAACTGCTGAGCCATCTTTTTTATCCCTAGGAGAGGAGAGAGGGGTCACAAGGTTTCCTTTCCTGATTCCTGTTTCCTGGCAGACACCCGATGGCCTGGGAATTGAACCCAGGTCCTCTGGAACATCAGTCTTAACCACAGAACCATCTCTCTCCTCTATGGCTTGTATTTTTTAAATTGTTGTTACATATATATTTTCCCAAAATTTCTCAGTCCTTACCAGATTACTTTTATGTATTATTTCAGGACTGACCACTTGGTATTGGCTAACCATTTGCAGGGCTGATTTCTGAGAAAAAAATTCCCTTGTAGCAGAGACATCATTATAGAAAACTACAACTGATCAAAATGCAGAGAACAAGTGAGCATGTACCCCAAATAAATTGCCTACTACACAACTCCTGCACCCAAGGCTTGGGGATCATAGTGGAAGATTGTGAGAGTCAGAAGAACAGGATACTTGCTCTGAAATTTCATCTCCTAGAAATGATGGTGAAACTCACAAAATCTCATCAACATGACTGCTTAAGTAGGACCTGAACAAGGACAACATGATAACATGAAAAGGAGGAATCTCATGGGGCCTCAATCCTAGACATATAAACAACTAGAGAATGATGAACGCAGGAAAAAACAGTCCCCAAATGGGTTATCTTATGTTTTATAGCAGGAGTAGCAGCTCTCACAGGGCCATTTGGCAATGTCTAGAGACATTTTTGGTTCTTCACCAAGAGGAGTGCTACTGACATTTAGTGAGTAGAGTCCAAGGACACTGAATCACATCGTTCAACATACCAAACAGATGCTGCCCAAAATGAATTACCCAGACACCAAAACTTAATAGGTCTAGGTTTGAGGGGCCTTGTTTTAAAAAGGATCAAATTGGTTGCTGTGTTTCGAAACAAAGAGATTGATGAAGTGGTTCCTGCTCTACTACAAATGTGAGATGCTGGATTTAGTCCAAACTATTGCAGTGGAAATAGTAAGAAATGGCCAGATATGGTATTCACTAGACAGGTAGAGTTCATGGTGATTTAAGATTCGGTAATTGATAAAAGAAAGGAACCTCTAATAACTCTAAGCAAATCACCAAAGAGAGTTATACAATTTATACAGAAATAAAAGAAGTGTCAATTTCAAAAGAAAGTTTTCATCCCAAGTGAACAGGAGACTTGGGGTTTTGGCAGATCTGTTCTTTGCTAACCTTCTATGTGTGCAATACATCATGGGAATCAATTCAATCAACAATGAAACAGGAATAGGGGCTACAAAATGCTAGGATATACACAGCTGTATATCAGAATAGTCTAGGAATCCATTATCTACCCACTTTTGCTGCTTGTACAAAACTCCTCAAATTTATACAGAAATCTATTTTATGGAGAGTTTTACTTCACAGGAAATCTATAACATGTTTTCCATGGGTTGAAAATGAGACACAAAGAGATGTAGTTAAGGGAAGTACCAAAATACCCACAACCCACCTTGTTAGCTACAAAACAGAGTCTGGTCTTTTTCTCTTGAAGATAAAAGACTGCAGGGGTAACGGTGCTGACAAAGCAAGGCATGGTTTATCATGATTCATGGGAAACGAACTGTTCATCTTATGGAAACTCCTATCACAAACAGGAAGGATTAATTTCTTAAATGCCTGACAGATCCAGGGAAGACCTTAAACATTCAGCAAAACTCAGGGCTGACACTGTGGGCATGTCTGTTGTAGGCACCCAAACTGATAAAATATTTGTATTATAACAAGTCCAATTTTCTCAAAAATGGAGGCCAAAAGTTTTCATTAAAATACTGTCACTCATTTTGTTTGATATTTACTATATCTTGTCTGGGCAGAAAAATGCTATTTTTTTTTCTTCTGCAAAGACCATGGCGATGGTGACATCAAAGATGAAAACCTATGATGATAATAATAGGGGCAGAAGCTTTGGCCTTGAAAGCCAATGAGCCTTGCATTGACAAGATCAGCATTTGCTCAAAGACCTACCTCCCCCTTCCTTTTTGTCAAATGTTCACATGAGTTCAATGGATTTGGACCCAGGGTGTGAGAATAAAACTCTTTGTACAACTAAAATCACAAAGGGACTACTGAACTTGTGTGTACATCATGCACATGATCAAGGTGAATTTAAATGATGAAGGTCTTATACATGTGATCATACATGAATGAAACATAAACATAGAGAATCATTCATTTCTCATACTTAACAGGGCCTACCTGCCACTGACATGTTGGCATAACTCCTGTAAATCTCCTAACTGGGGTCTATCCTTGATTCCAGGGCTCAGAGTTTTGAAACAACCGAATAGTAGAAGTGTTGATGGCATTCACCTGATTTTCCATGTGTTGTGATTGCCAGCAATATCACAAAACTGTTATAAATGTAAAGACAAATACAGTATAATGTGATCAGGTTTCTAGCGTACAGAATGAATATAATTAGTGACATCCTGTTGAGAGATAGAAATTCTACCAAATAGCTGCTTCTGACTTAGCCCTTGAGTGAATATAATTTCAATATTCTCACTGGAGAGATGGCTCAGAGGTTGAGAGCACTGACTACTCTTCCAGAGGTCCTGAGTCCCAGTATCCACATGGTGGCTCACAACCAACTGTAATGAGATCTGGCACCCTCTTCTGTATAAATAATAAATAAATAAATCTTTTTAAAAAAAAAAAATTCAATATTCTCTTCTGGGTCTTCGATCTCCCTATTGGGCATCATATAATTGAGACTGTCATCTTTATGATAAGGTAGATGCCAAGAAATCAGAAATACGGCACACCTGTCTATTTTACACTATCCTTAGTACCTCACACCTGACTCAGAGTTATTAGTAAATAATTATGAAATAAAACATATATAGACAAAAACAAATAATCTAGGAAAAGTCTCTAAGTCAGTAAAAGTATGCCAACACAATAAAAACAAACAAGCAAGCAAACAAACAAAAAACAATTAATTCTCTTGTTGACTATGGCTGACCAAGGATGTTGATATCACTGCAAGCAAAACCAAACAAAACAAAGTTGATGACTGCCATGCTGGGAACATTCCTTTATATACTCTGAGAAAATATGTGGTCAGTCTTGTCTATGAAAGGTTAGACAGTGTACAAATTTTGGCTTAGTGGACCAGGTGGCTAAATAAAGAATGGAATATTTATAGTTAAGAAAATATTTTCAAATGTATAACATATTGTTATTAAAGGCAGACAAAAGGCCATATCTAGCTCACCTTGGGATATAGTTTGTTGACTCATGTTCTAGAAAAATGATGATGCCAATAGTGTAGAAGCCCCAAACTTTGATCTGCCATCATGCACCATGTTCTGCTTTAATACTCCATGCTTTTAGGGAATTAATTTAGTAATTTTCATGGTTTTAGAAATGACATTGAATCTCTGCACTATGAACAAAGGTGATGTTATTCAATAAGATTAGTTCATTCATTCATTTGCTTCTATGGTCAAACACCTAGTAATGCTTAACGTTGATTCAGATTCCTCAGCCCTTCTAAGAATCACTAGTCTACGATGATCTGGTTCAATTCCCTGCATCCCACAGTTCTTTTTGGGGGGACTTGCAAACAGTACAGAGCAAGAATTTGGTGGAAAATATATTCCAATTACTGATGATATATAATACACCTATTATTTTCACAGCATCTTATAAAAGCCATTAATAATGTTTAAAAAATAATCTTAATTATCTTTATCCTTTGGATAACATAAAATATGTTTAAGATGAAAGGAAATGCTACTTCAATTTCTTATTGTAAAAGGCAGCATTAGCTCTCTCTCTCTGCCACAGTTCAGTGAGTTTCTTAAAAGATGCCTTGGTAACACGCAGTCCCAGAGAGGAAAGGATTGTATGACAGATGATGCCACATAGATGCCACTTAGCAACTTGAAGTTGTTCAATCTTGTTTTCAGCCATTCTAGATGAATTTCTATCAATCTGCCCTTCAGGAATGTTTCCTCTTTGATCTTTATATATTTCTTTCATATCATCTCTAATAATAAAAAAATAATAATTTGTAAGAGTGAAAGCAAAGTAATAATCTCCTGAGTGTCACCATTCAGGACTAGCAAAAGTCTAAACTGTATCAAAATACTAAACACCAGGTCTCTTTGGAGGATAGAAAAATGCTAATTCCATATAGGGGATCTGTGTATTATTCTGAATCCTCAAAAGGAAATTCAAACTCCGGTTTTCAGGTTAAAAATTAATCAGAAGCAGAAAACATGCTGAGTTTATTAAGTGTAACACATAGTCTGTGTCACAAAGTAGATATTCCCATAATTCACCTGTGAGGACACTTTCCTACCATCACCCATGACCCCTGAGAAGTATATCTGCTTCTCTTATAGTTCACTTTCCTTTATGCAGCTTTGCTCCTATCTCATTTTTTGCTTCTTATTACCTGCAGATATAGAATCTGTGAGCTTTATATGTACCTTGAGAACACTAAAGGCACTGGTCTTTATTATATAACATTTACATTGTGCTATGTCTGTCTGGTTACAATTTCAAAACCATGATAAGTATGAATTTTAAACAATATTAGTCAATCACTTACTATGTTTTTTTTTTTTTAGTAGTATCAACTAAAAGAAATTTTATCCATAATTTCTTTCTAATGCTTTGGCTCTCTGGCCAAGAAAAAATTATGAGAACTGTGCCCTTGCTTTGTCATGGAAAAGGCAATGGATATTATAGATATGAAAATAAATGACAAAATCAAAATCACTTACACATGGGGAACTTTAGTTTCTTGTGCAGTGTGGACTGGAGGTGAGGATCAGAGTCACACACCATTCTAGCTCATGGGTCAGCAGGAAGATTTGTTGAAGTTTTGTGTTGAATCCCACAGGCATGGGGTGGTATATTTCTATTCATGTTTTACTGTAATTGCAATGCTGTAGTTAAGATAAAGCAGAGTTTACCTGAATGCCTCTTGAGATCTTACTGATTCAAAAATAAGTAAGGTAAGTAACTTCATTTTGCATCCAGACAAGTCCAGATGCTTTACCTGTTCTGATCACAGCCAAACATTTTAGAAAAGTTTCTAGTAATCAAATCTAGATTGCTTCATTCTTATGTAGGATTTGTTTTTAACACTTTTGTTTTTATATAATTTTTGTTCCCCTTCCTTATGCTTTGAACAATGCAGACTTCATAATATTTTCTGAGCCAAATCAGCTCAGAGATAAAAGTAAACAAAAACACACAATCTTAACTGATGTTTAATAATATGTTTAATACAGACCTCCTCTTGGCTATTGTGAGTCTAGAAAATCCATCATGTACATTTACAGCACTTAAATCTCTTTGTCATGTAAATTTTCAATCAAGGAAAAAGAATAAAGTAGAGCATCCTATGCTACTCAACTACATTGATATGAAATGTCCTTTTGAACTACAAATTTTTGGAAATCATTCAGCTCAGAAAAATGACTCTGGTGTGCACCAGCAAGTGTCCACAAGGGCTCAGGGGATTGCTCCAAACCTCTCTCCTCAGCCTGACTCAATCTGTAGCTCTAATGTCAGAGCAGAGAACTTGAGAATCAGACATGGACTTTGAAAGGGAAGGGAGGTGGAAGGGGGCTGTCCCCAGAATGCCAGGTAATAAATATCTAATTATTAGAGAGCCTGTACTTAACTCTGTTTTCTCCTCATGGCTATCCTTGGGTCTAAATAAAGCTTGCCCCTATGGTAGAATATGTGAAGAAATAAGCTGCTACTTAGCTATCAAATGAAACAATACTTTGATATCGCCTAGAAAATACGTTCCTGAACAAGTATGTTCACATCCATTTCTTCTCTCCCCAAACCAGAAATGCTCTCTAAAATTTGCTGAAATTCAATTTCTTGACTTCATTTAGCTCTACACTAAATAAATAGAAAGCATCAGGCCATAGTGTTCTCAAGGGGATTAAAATGCCTTGCTGACTTTAACATGTTCAATGAATCCAAAGGGGATAAAGCAAAGAGGATGAGGCGGTTTCTGTAAGTCCTGTATTTGCCTCAAGCTGGATGGAGTCCCTTCATTAATCAGCATCAACAGAGTAAAGACATTTTTGACACACACAAGGATACAAGACACTGCCATTTCCAGGATACAGTCAGTATCACCATTGGATTTATTTTGAAGATAGCTTTTACTTGAAGTTGCTTTTGTATATCACCATATAAAACTCTTCCACCAAGAATGTAGAATAAAATAAACATTAACAACATGGTGGTAGGATTCAAGAAGAGGTTAAATACGATGCTGCATATTTTTCGTTTTGCCAATTTTAAGCTAATCAACAGGGTGAATGCGCTCATAATTTATTTTACAAACCAACTTTTAGATGAAAAGCAGACTTGCTTTTACAACAATATAATGACATGTAAAAACTGGGAATGTTCTAGGTCTCCTACTTACTAATATTTTAAAGGGAGATGTAGATTCAGAAGTCAATTATCTGATAATGAGAACTATTACTAGGCACTAACAAAATTCAGTATTCAATAAAGTATATATATTTTCAACATCAAAATATTTAACATTTTTATGATTTGGGAGTTTTGACTAAATTGCATTAGAGAAAATCATGCCTCATTCTTATTCTTCTAAGTGTTGCCTACCTATTAACAGAAACTTTTTATATATAGATAGGGAACCTGTGTTTGCTGGAATATCTCATAGAGGTGAGTTGAAAGGATGGTTGTATGTAGGCTGAACAAAATGACATGTAACTGGAAGTGAATTAAAACTAAATGAAACAAGCTGGGATAGGTCTTAGGGTATGGGACTATAGGCCAAAAACCATTTAATCAACCTGACAATCTACAAAGTAATTAAAAAATGACATGTGAATCATGGGAGAAAGGTATATAGTAGCTCATAACATTACGACTTTGTCCATGAAAAATGATGTCAGAATGAATCTTGAACCTATATCAAAAAGAACACTCAAGGACTCATCTTCTATGGTCTTCTGGGCAACTCATGATTCATGAGTTTGAAGAACCTCTTCAATCAATGCTAATACCAGCAACTAAGATTTTTATCATGACCATAAAAAACAGGAAATTTATAGATTGTGTTGGCATTGTTATATTAATTATGAACTCACATACACTATGTTTTTGTTGACTTTTTGTAATAGATCTTCAAGTGACCACATCCTGTGAACATGAAAACAACTACTATACAAATGCTAATTACATTTTTAAACATTTCATAGGAAATGTTTCATAGAAAAAAAAGTGAAATAAGACATAAGCACACTCCTTTGTTTTAATTTTAATTTTTACAATAATATATTATTAAGCTGGTTCTAGGAAAAAATACAGAAGCAGATGCCTATAGCTTACAGTTATCCCAGTAGATAAGATTGACTTTGAAATATCTTTGACTTAAGATTCTATTTCTGAATCTTAAGTTTTATTCTGTATCAGAAGTCTACACCTTTGATTTCTACAATACAATATCTATTCCTAAAGCTCAAGGAGGAAGGAGGGAGATTTTGTAAGATCCAGAGGACCAGGATACCTACTGCTAGGTAGTGCCTTCCATATATGACTGGGAGCTGCACTTTTGAAATCTTAACAATATGGTTCCCTAAACAAGACCTGTGTAATGATAACACCAGTTGAATACCAACATGGATGAGGCAGATTTCACAAGATAAAAATTTCAGGCAATGATTGGATGCTGAAAGTCAAGGAAACCATTTTTCCAGGGATGAACTTGCTAATATGTTATTTAATACATGTTGTCATCTCTAAATACATGTACATAAGAAGAACAATAAATGGACTAACCAGGTTATGAGTATGTGTATGTACATGCATGCATATATGAAATTCTCAAAAATAAAAAAGAATTAAATAAAAATACATAGTAAACAACTTAGTTGTTTTTGGACCCACTCAATTTTGAATTGCAGCAGTTAAGTGGTCATAGACAGTAAGAAGAGAAATGGGCATGACCACGTATCATTATCATCTGTAAACTCTAACTTCACCATCAGAAATGAGAGCAAATAAAATTAGCAATAAAACCAATAAGTCATTCCTCTAAATGTCTTCAGTAGTCCAATATTGAAGGACACAGTCCAGGTGTAGTTTGGAGTTCTGTATTTCAAAACCGCTCCTCCACCAAAATTAAGTTCTTGATTGCTGTGGGATTTTTTTTTTTTTCCTTTACGCTGTGAATATGTCTTGCTACTACTGCTTAATAAAGAAGCTGTTCTGGCCTAGGCAAGACAGGTTATAGCCAAGTGGGAAACCCAGTTAGAGGGACAGGGAGAAGAAGGGCTGAGTCAGGGCAGATGCCCATCCAGCCACCCAAGGAGCAAGATGCCAGCAGACCAGTAAAACCATGGACACGTGGCAAATAGAGATTAATAGAAATGAGTTAATTTAAGATGTAAGAGCTAGCTAGCAATAAGCCTGAGCCTTAGACCAAACAGTTTATAATTAAATATTAAGCCTCTGAATGATTATTTTATAAAAATAGCTGCTGCCAGGGTGGGACCAGGCAGAACCGAGAAACTTCAGTCCACACCTGATAATAGTATAATTCTCTGTTTAGAACATACACGGGCCTGCCTTTCCTATATATTCCTGGACTTGTGTAGATTAGAACTCAAAATCCTACCTCAAACTCCAAATGCTGGGATTGCAAGCATGTTTTCCATTCTAAAACTGTGTTTAAAATAGCATCACCTAGTGGGAAAAGAGAGATACTACTCTTTGCTCACATTAACATGTGATTAGTTATAACCTGACTTAATGGGTAACCTCAAGAGTTATGACAGTTTAATGGAGGCCTATGCTTAATTAAATTCAGCATCCATTTATTGGTCTCTATGTGAGATATTGGAAGTGCAAAAATGCTTTTAAAGACAGTAATGTGTACTTTAAAGCCATAAAAAGATGTAGGCCCCAGTAATTCCTTTCCTAAGCAATTATCTCAAATAATAATAATTAATAATAGTGATAACAATAAGAAACAAACAATAAATAATCAGTGAAACAAAAACTACCCAAATGTACAAAATCACCACTATAGTGTTTTATATCATAGAAAATGCAGTTATTTCTAATATTAACTCACAAACCACATATACAAACACACACTATGAAATAGTCAAAATGATCACTGTGAAGATAGAGAAGAACCATATGCTAACAAGCAAATAATTGGTTGAGACTGCAGGTGACTAGTCTGTAGTTTCTCTACCATTATCAATTTTACTATAGAAGGAGGCATATGAACTGCTGAAATAACCACCCAGGTGAGGTCTTTGTCATGGGATTGAATGCCCTTTTTGTATACATCAACTATGCCACTACCCCTAAAAACTACATGACTGTGTTTTTATTGTGCA
The DNA here is from genome assembly GCF_004664715.2 of Peromyscus leucopus. NCBI lineage: Eukaryota > Metazoa > Chordata > Mammalia > Rodentia > Cricetidae > Peromyscus > Peromyscus leucopus. The sequence continues at coordinate 59,557,137 of NC_051079.1, forward strand.
CACTTTTCCTTTTTTTCTTCTTCAAGCCTATTCCCTCATCCTTCAGAGGCCAGTTAGCAATGCAATAAATTAATTTGTACTTTGGAGTGAACTCTTTAATCCTTTTTGTTCTCTCACCTCCCAATCAAACACATACCCTCACATTTGCATGTATTAACATAATGAAGCATTAATTACACAGCGTTTGGGATAGGACAAGTAAAGCACTTCAATCAATCTCAATAACTTGCATCAGGAAGGGGAAAATGTTGCCCAGCCTTATCAGGACCACATAATAGACACAAATACAGGCTCCGTGCCTGTTGTGGGTGTGATTTATAGCCAACATTGAAAAACAAAAAGCAGAAAATTACAAGGGGACAAATCAATAACAATTATCTTAATGACAGATGGACAAATTTTATTCTATTGTTCAGGCAGTATTGTCAGCTTACTGGTTTGTTTTCAACAAGGGATGACGATTAAGCTCTAGAAACCCAATAGTATCTGAAAATGCTTAATTCCTAGGGTACAAGGTGCTGGTGTCTTATCTGTTTTCTCTCAAGAAACTGTAAGTGTTCACCACAGCAGGAAAAGGTGACTTCAGAGGGCTCACATCCAGCACCCCTGTGAGGACTGGAGGCTCTATCCTTGATAGATTTTAAATTTGTCTCCCCCACCTATGTTTATATGCTTGAGAAGATCTGACTTCTGCTAATGTAAACCTACCCAGTCATACCCTGCTTACCTCCATCATTACTTCTCACTGATTGCTGCTGAATTCTACCCATTGTTATTTCTATGAGATATGTGTGTAAATGCACCATGATTAGAATCCTGTACTTAGAAACATCTGTATGATTTCATTTACTTTTTTCAAGAATTTTATTTTTTTAAATATCAGCCATTGCAGGAAATAGGCATTGGATTTTATGCCCATTTTTTTGTTGGATTTATTTTCTTAGAACTATAAAAGACCAATAGGAAAATAACACAAAAACACATGAGTATATTGCCTTTCTGCAAAAGCCATGCCTGTGCTCTGTGAATTCTCCATGATGAACCTTCAGACACTGCAGGCCAGGTAACTGCTATGGGGAGAAAATCCGTGCATAACAGGAAGTTTTTACACCTGTGGGTTATCAGAAGCTTGGTCTCTAGTCCATGAAGGCCACTTATCAGGTCTAAGAATAATAAAAAAGACTAAAAGAAAAATGACTAATATCTCTCAGGGAGTGAAGGCCCAAATCATTGCCAGCTGAGAACTACAATCCTATGCACTTTCATGCAAGAATCACTTGTAATGTACATATAGCTTTATTCAGATATTTTTCCATTGCATATTTTTTAAAGTAAGCACATTCTACACAGTTCTTACATCAACCTATTGAGACAATTATAAGAGAGTATAAGTTAAATTTTCTCCTCCTGATGTGCCAGTCCTGACTGGGCCTCCTTGAGCAAGTCTTTATGCTTCTGTTTAATATTTCGTCCTCTACAGCGAACAAGTGTGAACAAAGTGAGTAGGTCTCTCCCAGGCCTGACATCTTAAAGATTCTACCACGAGAAGATGTGACCAGAACCACCCATATGGTCCCCAAATATTTCAGTTCAGTGTGTACCATGGCTCTCCATTCTACGTTCTCATTTTAAGAGCACCAAACCCTTCTTTCACTCATTTTTTTGCATCATTCAAAAGTTTAACCTCACAAGAAGGAACAACTGCATGATGAAAATCTGAACATATAACTCAGCTAAGGCATGAGCATTTCCCACTCTGGTGCTGTGAGAAGGAGACAGAAACATCACAGGAGTGATAATTAGTCTGGATTCCCGTATAAATGTGGACATGAGCACAAAGCAGGCACATTAACAAGCATCGACAATAAAGCAGACTACAAAATTAAGCCCTATCTACTTCCTATTGTGCTAAATCTCCCCCACCCCTCATTATAGCAATTTTATTCAAGGTGGAGATTATGCTTAGAGGGAAAAAGCTAAATAAATTCAATTGTTAAAATCCAATTTTCCTGAATCTGACCCTATGGTGAGTTGGGTCTGAGAAGCACATGCTTTATGATTTGTGGTTCTCAGAGCCCATTAGTGTTAGTAATCACTCCTCCAAAAGCACACTATTCATACAGATCTCTAGGGATTCTAGAGACCAGTCTGCCCTTTTGACAGCTGTCAAATCCTCGTTTGCATGGAAGATACAAAAAGTCAATGCAATCATCCTTCAGGACCCTGCGCACTGTCAGTTATTGGCCATCAGGACTCATCCATCCGTGGGCCTTCATTTGGGCCCTTTTCATAACTGATACACTAGCTCCTGCATTGCTGCAATTGCTCAAGTGAGTGCAAAATGAAACGACATGACAGAGACACAACGTTATCATTCTCCATATCCAGGCATTCCAATGACCTGCCTGCCTATATACAGCGGTGTGTTCCCATTTACAATGTATCCATCTTAACAGAGAATTGAGGGCATCATCTTTCAAATAGGTTGTACTTGTCTCTTTTCATTGCCTCTCAACGTTTCTGGGAGAGGCATCGACACACAATGATCCTACCATTACATTTTCATGTGTATCATTCTTGGGACAAGAAAGGCAAACACCCCGCTTTCAGGGATGAAGGACAGAAATGAAAGCTCTGTATAAAGAAATCCTTGCATGCTCGGGAAGGGCCCTATTGAGAACTACTGTCCTACCACCCAGTAACCGTTTCTGACAAGGTGAAGAACTTAATTTCAAAGACACAGGAATAGAATAATTTGTTTCACTAACAACTACTGAACAGTTTTCAGTACCTAATTGTGCTTTCACTATAGTTTGCATCTTCTTCATTAAAACAAAGGCATAGATGGAGGTGGTGGCATGGAGGGAGGGAAGGAAAGAGAAAAAGAAATAATAATCATAACCAGAGAAGAATTTCAGGAATCAGGAACCACATCTTCATCCATATAAAAGCCATCTTGTTTATGGCTATAAACAATACCCTAAAAATGAACCCATCTCCACTGAATCCAATAGTGTCCAGTGACTGAAATAACACCATACCACAGAGCATATGATAGTAACAGTGTGCTTTCATCCCCTCGATTCTAGCCAGCAGTATTTCCCTCCCCAGTGCTCCTGACCAGCTGTATTTGGTTACACTTCATGAAGAGTCAAAGCTCCCAGATCACATTTTCTTTCATTTTGGTGGATTTGGCAAGTTCAACATAAAAAAAAAATTAAAAGTAAATAAATAAAAGTATCTGAATATCCTAAACTTACAACTTCAGTAGTTTTAATGTTTAAAATAAATGTTGAATGTCCAGCTGCTGGATTATGTGATCTTTGTTTTGCTCCATGATGAACAAAGCAAATGACAGAAAAGGAAAAAGCAATCAAGGTTGTGGGATGCTGAAACTCTGTTACTCATTACACTGGCATCTTTATGTTGAACTGGTGGTTGCATTTCGAAGTCTGTTTCCTGACTCATGTAAGCGTTCTAATTTAGTTGTTCAGAACAGTCTCAGAATCTATCAAGACACACCATCCAGATACAGTTATCTTCAAAAGAATAACACTATTTTCAACATCAGCAAATGACAGCAGAACTCTCAAAAAAAGAACCTGCTCACAAAATGGTGAAAATGCTAATTTCTATATCAAGTCATTTTTTTTTTTTTGCTTTCTATTTCTTACTGTTTTCTGCTAACTATCACATTATCACTGCCATGTGGGTACTAACTGCAGTGTCTACATATAGGGTAGTTTATTTGTATCAAACCATTTTGAGTGATATGGGGAGCTAACCTTGTATATGAGACTCATAGCTAAAAATTAACTGTAGATTTCCTAAGCCACAGGAAGTTAAACCTTAGAACTTTCCAAGACCTGACAGGTTCTTGTTCAAAATTATGATTAATAATGATGACATCAACAGTAACTTCTATTGTTTAAGTTATTTTTAATTCAGCTACTTACTGTGTCATACAGTGTTGTACAGTTATTCATATAATATGAAGAATATAGACTAGTCTTCACATAGCTCCTATGATTCAGTTACTTCCATTATCTCCATTCTATAGATGAGTAAACGGGTGCAGAGAGGTCATATAATTTCATCATTGTATTCAGCCTATATTGAATGGAAGAATCACAACTGATTCTGAATTTTTCTAACTGTAGATTGTACTTTGAATCCAATAATTATATTTGTAGATGTGAGACCTGGGTTATAATATATATATGAGACCTCTAAAACAACTGGAAAATGAATAGAGATATATGCAAATAATGCTGGGAAATTCATTGTGTTGTGAGGCAAAATAGGAACAAAATATGTGGGAGATGATGCTTAGAAAAGTGAATGTGAACTAACAGGTAAGTTACAATGGCATATTGGAGACATAAACCAAATGAAATGAAGATACCACAGAAAAGAGAGGCAGGGATAAACAGAAAGCAACAATTCATTGTGCAAGAATCACTAGATTATAGAAAGAGGAAGATGGGTGGATTATGGAGAAAATAAGAATGGTTCAGATTCCAGATCAGAGACTATGAAGTGAAGAATGTTCAGATTGGAACTCAAACACTGCCACTTAGCAGTTGTGTGATTGTACCAAGTTATTTGCCCTCTCTTTTCTCTTCTTTAAATCGGGAAAAATGTTATTACACTCTGGGGCTGATGAACATCATTTCTTATAGTGTTTAATATACTGACTGTGGTGTTTATTGCACGATATACTGGTCAAATTTGATCACTCACTTTCTCTCTATTCTTCCTTGTATCTATTTTGAAGTGGGAATATGTCAGCATATTTTCTAGTTGCACCTAACTAGATGAGAAAATACATGCACAAAGATGTTACAAAGTTCTATGAGCATTTAGATATTGAGCAGTAGATCAAGACTACCTCATATCAGACTAAACCATAAATGATTGATTTCTCACCTTCATGTTTGGTACCCATTGAGGAAAAGAGGGTTTATGGCTAAGGCCCGAAATATATTGCATTACTAGTCATTATTTTATTTCCTGTCTTTTGTCTTGGCCATTCTGTCTATTCTTGGTAAAATATACTGAATATGCCATGTCAGTCAAACCCATTTATCTTATTTAACACATTAAATCTTTATTCCTTAAGATAAAATAAACTGTTCCCATGAGCTTGACTCCACTCACTACTCAAAATCCATGCAAGCTTTTCAGAGCATCGTTCTTATCACTTAGTAACACCTTTAGCTTCACTGTGCACTGTCTGTCACCCTCCACCAATCTCCCTTCTTTGTGTGGCAGGAGACAGGGCATAGATTATAGCAGTAAGGAGAGACTGTGATCATGTGTCTATGATGATTTATGAGATAAACATTCATTTATTGTTCTACTGTCTAATCTATTGATGTTCTTGCAAGAGATTGAAGCTTTTGAGCAAATTTCCTCTTCTAAAAATATATATCTAGATAGTCCAAAGACAGAGCAGTGTGCTGTGCACACTGGGAAATGAGATATGCCTTGATCATGGTAGTTCTCACTAGGCCTCTGACTCTCATAAACAGCACCTTTCTGCGCATTTCTTGCATTGGAGAACTCCTCCTGTATCTTCTTTTCCTATGAAAGGTTTCCCCAGCCTCAGAGGAAATGTAAATCTCTTTAGAAAGTATTTTTTTTTCTAAAAAAATAACCAACCACAAGCTACAACATTGACGATTATTTCCCTTAAGATGGACAGCTGCTTCCCTGGAGATATTTGTACGAGATCAAGGGAGATTACTGACAACCAATATAATATTCATAGGTAGCTATTCCTTTATTTGGCAAGGAAAGGGATTCCATGTGATCATTCTTTAGATATATGAACTTTCAGTTTTACCCCTTAACCTTTTTGGTTAATGATTCATGAAAAATGACATGAAACATAGGAGAATCCTTATGGTGATAGTGAAAGCAAGGTTTATTCTGTGATGGCCAAACTGCTAAGCCTGAGAGTGGGTCATAAGACTATACAAGCACCCATCCCTTACAAAGAAAACACTAGTGTATGTACCCTGAAAGTCGAGAGGCTTTTGTGTGTGTGTGTGTGTGTGTGAGCTGAATGATGGGCAAAGAAGTACATTAAATTTTGAAAACATCGTGCAAGCAAGCAGTAAAATAGGAGACAAGTACCTCCACAGGAAAGCAGAGGCAATCATAGGATATTCTCTTCTAATGCCGAAAATACTGAAAATGAATATTTTTTAAAAATTAAACTATCCCTCCTTTGGGAGCCCAAGAGTCAGAAAAGGGAACTCGTGGTAGGTGAATGGGTAAAGGGTATGAAAGAAAGTCACCTCTTGTGTTTGACACAGTAGAAACTCAGGAGCACCGCAAATAGAAATATCAAACAGGGACAATGTAAATATATCCCTTAGAAATAAGGAGAAAATTTCAGTAAGCATCTGTTTTAGGAGTTCTAAATAAGAGGTAGGAGGATGAGTTTGGGCAGAGTGTGAAGGGATTGATGTGGTTATAACTAACTTCACAGAACATCAGAGTTCAACTATACTTGGGTATTGTACAACTTTGGTTTTAAAAAATGAAGGTAATATGCATCCTACCTAATTCTCAAAAGTGATTTGAGATACCCCTATACCCAGGAGACCATTGTACTTGGAGAGGAAACAGGGCTTTAGAGGCATGACTAAGGAGAATCTCTGTGATTCTAATAACTCAGTAGCCTTAGGAATGAGCTCAGTTGTATATTTGAAGATAAAGTGGATTATGGATTATAACACTTAAGATAAGTTGTTATCTAGGAATTAAAAACTGTCTTCATATATGTAAGACTTGTCTTTCTCAACCCCATTGCCTCGGTGATAGTCAGTTCTGATCTAATCTTTTATACTTGGAGTGATGAGAACAGTAACCCCCTACTGTCCTGGGAAACACAATCAGAGTTTGCTCATCATAACATTATTTTTAGAATTTTGTGAGCTTGAATGGAAAACAGAAGGAACAGCCCAACATTAAATTACTCACTTGAATGACTTCCCAAATTGAAATCCCAAAGATTGCAAGTACAGAGTTGTAACTACACAGGAACCCATTTGAAATAATTTCAGATCTGAACATTGCCATAAGGTCCTGTTGATTTTGACAGAGGCAACCTACTCATGTGGATAATACTATGCAGAGAGATCAGTGGTTCTGGTGCCCTCTGCCAAGGCTACCTCAGCTCGCCCAGTCCACCTTCACCCTCGCATTATGGCCGTGTATGCTGTTGGGATAATGCATCACTCTAAAAGGAGGATGATCTCTAGTTGAATGGCAGATGTGCACATATAATAAGACTTTTGGAAGGTCCATGGGGTTCACCTGTAAGCTTTCTGCTAGGAAAGGGAACTCATTTTCTGTAGTCAGATGCTAGAAATCTCTCAGTCAATGAGCCAGGCAACAGGAAAAAGCTATGGATATAAGACTTTCGTGGGCAAAGACCCACATATGTCTAGTTGATCTACATGGTTTTTCATAAGTTGTCACAGAACTATGTTCATGGTTGGGGAACAGTTTTATTTGAATCTTACACTCTCAACATCCCCTTTCTCTCAGCTCAAATCCAGGTCTTCCCTAGATAGAAAACAAATGTGTTTGTTAAAGGCAGACTTCATTGCACCGTAGCCTTTTAGTAGTACATCAGATGTCTGTTAGATCAGAGGTTCAATCCACCAATACTCCTAGGTGTGAGAAATCATCGTCTCTTCTGTGACAACGATTCTAAGTCCCACTAACTAACATTAAAGCTATCAGAGAACACACACATCTACACAAATCAAATTCTGATTTTTGGCTAGAAACACAAAAAGAATTCCCCACGTTTACTAGAAAACAAGCAGAGAGTGAAACCTCCTTTGTTAATCTTAGACACTACATATTTGAGAATTATTTTTGTTTATCATTTTGAAAATTAATTTTGCATAGAGTTTATGGAGATATACAAATTTCTTGATCCAGGATTGCCTTCAGCCAGGGACCTTGTACACTGGAAGTCTACTGAATCAGCTGAAGCAACAGTTGTATTTCTAAGATGTAACTTATTTACTGAGGTTTCTGTCCCAACTTGGCATAGCTTTATCATAGCCCAAGGGATCTGTCTAAATATCTTTTCAAAACATTAGCTGGTGAGATTATATTAAGAAGGTATTTCAGAGCTTGTAATTTCTCTGCTGAAAACTTTCTATGTCTTCCCATTACAGGGACTCCCAAATACTAAGTGTGAGCTGTCATGAGTCTATGGAGGTCCTAGTCCCTCCCCACTCTTCCTCTTGTGCCCCTGAGAGCTTCCTTAATGCATCCTAGCCATACTTTGTCCATTCTGTCTCCATGAAACTGACCTGGAATGTTCACCAATTTGCACTTGGCCTGCTCCTGCTTATCTGTTGGTTTCACTATAAGTGCCATTTCTCTGAGTGGGTGTTTCTTATATACCCCAGATAAAAAGCTAGGCCTCTTCTCAGTACAATAGCCTTGCAGGGTGTTCTATACAAGCATTTAAGTTATTTGCACCAAAAGATCTGTTTTACTGTTCTTTATCGTAATACTACTTGTGGTGGTATTGTGTTCCCCAAAATATTGTGTACTCTAATAAAATTATCTGGGGTCAGAGAACAGACAGCCACTAGATACAAAGGCTAGAAAATAGTGGCACTCACACCTTTAATCCTAGCATTCCAGAGATAGAAATCCCTCTGGATCTCTGTGAGTTCAAGGCCACATTGGAAATAGCCAAGCATGGTGACACACGCCTTTAATCCCAGAAAGCCAGCCTTTAATCCCAGGGAGTGGTGGTAGAAAGCAGAAAGATATATAAGGCATGAGGACCAGAAACTAGAAGATTTTGGCTGGTTAAGCATTCAGGCTTTTGAGCAGTAATTCAGCTGAGACTCATTCCGGATGAGGACTCAGAGGCCTCCAGTCTGAGGAGACAAGACCAGCTGAGGATCCGGCGAGGTGAGATAGCTGTGGCTTGTTCTGTCTCTCTGATCTACCAGCATGGACCCCAATAACTCGCCTCAGGTTTGATTTTATTAATAAGAACTTTTAAGAATCCTGCTACAACTACTTCTCTCATTTTGACCATAAATGCCAGGAGGACAGACTTTGTTTCTTAATTACACCATCTAATGCATAGTACCCAGAAGCATGCAAAACACAGCCCACAGACTGAAATACATTTCACTGACAAATAACCAAGTGTATAACCTTCTTCTCTGAGCTCTGACATTGACCGAAAATGAAACAAAGCTTTAGTACCTTAGTCATTCACTTCTCACTCCAACAAGCCTAAAAAAGGTTTTAAATGTCAATATATATATATATTTAACCTTCCTCATTCCTTATATTTTCCAAATACATACACGCAAGCTTAAACTGTGAACTTCTTTAAATGTAGGAATATAGCATGTGTGCAAAGATCTTAAGATGAAATCATCTTTAATTTTGGGTTAATTGTAGTCCAAATAAGAAATGAGGACACACAGAGTCATGTAGACTGACAAGGAAGAAGGTGTGGTAAGAAAAAGGCAGAGATCAGAACAATACAACTATAGTACAAGAATGACTGACAGCATCCCCCAAAGTTGGAAGGAATGAGTCTTCTTCCATTCAGGTTTCAGAGATAAAGTGGGTTGACTGATAGCATGGTTTTAAATTTCAGTCTTTTACAATTGTGAAAAAACTAATTTTGTTTGTTGTAAACTTTCCATGTTGTATAATACACCATTGCATAATTACCATTTCATCCATTTTTACGTGTACCATCCAATGGCGTTGTATATGGCAGTCTGCAAAAACTAATATAGTGTGGTATATGAAGTGGTGAGGATAATCTGTAAACTGTACAACTCCTCGCCAAAGATTAATGAACAAGCAACTGATGGGGAGATGAAGAACCATATTCAGTATATTGTTTTTTAAAGTACACAGAGAAATGGTAAAAAAAAAAATAGAATCTTGGAGTTATAAGGATATGTACAGTCTCCCAACAGCCCAGACAGCCTCTAGAGGGTGTCCACTTAGATGCTTGCCTGGCCTTTGTCAGATAACCAGGCATTCATTATTTCACAGAGATACCCAGAGGCTGAGTTTTAAAGAAAATAAGCAAATGTGTGTAACCCATATTGGAACAATTACGACTTTCTGCCACTTAAATGTGTATGCCCTCTTACCTCAAAGAAAACAGCTTCAAAGAATGGCAATATTGCAGTTTAAATGTTGACAAAAACTTGTTCTGTCTTCCTTAAAGCAAATTCAATTTTTGTGAGGAAGAAATAATGCAAATATTATTCAGTGACATCATTTTATTCAATTATCTCTGCCCAAGTCCCTGTGGCATGTGAAGAATAGAGTTAATTTTCATACGTGTGACCAACACTCCAGTCAAATTTAATCAAATCATTGAGAACTACTGAGCACATACATTATTTTATTTGATAAATTTATTAAAGGCAAACACTGATCTAGAAAACCATGCCAATTGTAGTATACAGCTCAATCAATCTTCATGAAGTGAGCCATCTGTGTGTCCAGCACAAGTAGAAAGAGATTTACCAGATTCTAGAAGCCCTGCTCATACCCACGTCTAGCCATGCATCATTCCGCAGAGACCACTCCCCTGACTCCTTAGCTTAGTTGTACTAGGATTTTGTTATTTTGTTGTTGTTGTTGTTGTTTTTGTGAGTGGCAAAATACAAGTTATACAGAAGTGACTATTTTATTACTTTTTAAATGTACAGTTCAGCTACACTGAATGTTCTGCCTATTATTGAATTGAGATAATGGACTCATGCATAGTTCTCTGTGTATATCTTCTTCCATTTCACACTCATTGCTATCATCTCCTGTTTCTGAAAAGACACAGTCAAATAAATGTCTCCTGTGTACTTTATCTATCACTGAATAGTACCAGCAAATGTACAAAATGGGCAGTGTCCTGGGATAAAGTCCCCTAGAGACAGTATTATGTTTGGTGTCCTTACACACAAATGTAGTTTTAGGCTCTTATATCACTTCCTTGGGGACCACCTACACTATGGAAGATGTATTGCTCATGATTCTTGAGCATCAGAGTGTTAGGATCTGTGACCAAAGGGAGGGGCTTTTTTGCTGAACTCTAGACTGGAAATTGTAGAAGCATACTAGTGGATGAACCTTTCCTTCCTGCAACAAACAAGATATGGGAATCCTCTTAATGTCAACCAGAAAAAAAGATTAGAAGTGACTTGAGCTTCAGAGGCCATTAGAGTGCCTATTAAATGAATGATAAGTTACCCTTTCAGCCCAAGTTTCTGATTTATAATGTGAGCTGTTTTAAAGGTTATATGACATACAGTTTAATAACCTAAAATAAAACATTTTTATTTAGCTTTATGATCCCTGTTCCACTAAATATCACATTCCCCTCTGCACCAAAGATTGCAGACCAGTCTTGTGTATCCTGTTTACAAATCTAGACCACTTGGCCAATTTGCAGAGGCTTAGTGACTTCTGCTTTCTGAAGCCATCTTGCAGTCAGTTCTTATCAGAGGCACAGCTGTGCCCCACACTTCCTACAATTTTCTAGGCATAGATTGAAAAATGGGAGAATGGCATTTCAAGAGGTAGGCAGACAGGCTGAAGCAGCATATTACTCTGTTTCTCTGACACCTGTTATTCATGTGTATATTCTTTTCTCCCCAAGTTTTCAGGACCTAAGAGGCTTCTTCAAAGAATGACCAAAAGCTTGATACAAATTTTAAGTTGAAAAAAGTGGTTGCTTATTACTGAAATAATGTTTAGAAAAAACGAATGAAAGTTAAAAAAACATATGTATATATGAAGAGGACAAGGATTACTGACATAATCTTTAAAAGAATCATGAGGTCTTTCCCATGATGGGCCAATATCTAGAGGTGAAATCTCTTCCTGAGAGGCCAGGCACCAGTATGGACAAGGATAATTGCATGGTGTTTTTAATTCGTATCACATTTATTTATCTTCATCATCAGTCATACAGATGAACTTGCCAAGCACAAGATGCATACCCTCCATCAAAACCCACATGTAAGACTACAAAGGGTTCAGTGAGCAGCTGCCACTGTCAGATTACATAATGCCATCAGGATCTTCCCCCTTCTCCACCAGGGATGTCAAAAGAACTCTTCTCCTCCTGCCCATCACAGATTGACAGGGGACAATAAGAGAGAGCCTCTGAATGATGGTGCCCAAGGAAGCCCAGTGTTCACAAGGTGTCATTGACTGCCAGCATGACAGATTGCTTGTTTCATATGCAAAGAAGGAAGGAAAAAGAGGTCTCCCATGGGCCTTGCTGTCCTGCTGCTGCAGACATAGCCTGAGGGCAAGGGGCTGGCAAGCAGAACCCAGTGATGGCCCCTGCCTCGGGAGGATCAGAAAACAATGCACCAGGAGTGACTGCTGCCCCAGCACTTCATCGGCTCCCTAGATCTGAGTGGAAGTGAGAAAGTCAGGAAGTGAGGCAGGCCTCTCCTTTGTACAGACGAGGAGAAGTGCTCAGAGACAAGTCTGATTCTTGAGCTCATGGGTCTGTGAAAGAACAAAGTAAGCAAATCAAATTACTGTTTAGACTCTCAGCCAAAGTTCAGAATTTATGTTCTTCTGATCCAAAAAGCACAACATAAAAGAATCATCATTAAATGTCAGCATGTGCCCAATGGAGGCCTGGACAGACTGTCTAATCAGACCCTGTAGGAAAGGACAAGAAACCTATGCATAGCAAAAATACTGGTATGGGGTAATTCAAAGTAGAAGCTATCGTGTAGGTAGGGATAGAGGACAGCAGGGTCCCCTACAAGTCATCAAAATCATGTGTTGAGTCTCACAAAAGTGGTTCATGGGGGGAACATTGAATCCTTGCAGGTATTCCCTATCATGGCAATGATTGAAATGTGAAGAAATGATTGAACACACTAACAAAAGGCAAAGTCGGACCTTTATGATAAAAACAATTCCAATTCTTTAGACCAGAAAGCTGAAAGGTACACTATTGGCAATTTGGCCTATGTTCCATTCCTACAGAGAGCAGCACAGTCACTTACCTAACACAAGCACCAAAAGTGAAGTCTCAGTCCTGCTATGCAGGTAAGGACTTGGTTCTGGCTAGTTACAGAAAGCTCCCTGTCAGAACAGGGGACAACTTCAGCTGTTTGCTCGGTCCTGTATTTGTGAGTGTATTTCCTCATTTTATATCATAATAAATCCCTATTACCCATCAAATAGACTCACATGGATGGACTTTAACAGACTTTTGAACAGGGGAACTCAAACTCACTTGCACATCAGCAGCAGCACTAGGAACCCTGAGATATGATGGGAGCTCAGGAAAGACTTCTAACAGGAGAGTAAAAACAGCTTAGTCGTTGACAGACTCTTTGCGATCATATAACACGCATATTCAATGTTCTGGCTGCAGAATGAAATCACCTAAAGACTTTAAGTTGTAGCTGCCTGGGGTCACCTCCAGAATCTCTGATGACGGGGCACTGCCCAGGTATGAGCATTATCAAGCATTTTCTAATGGATTCTAATGCATGTAGAGGATTTGGAAATCAGATTCTTGAGAAGTAAAGAGGTAACCCTGAGGAGAAGTGATGTTCTTCTGCAGGAGTCTTCAGTAGAATTAGTAAAGGAAAGCTAGAATCTATAGTTTCCAGCTGCTGCTGCAATGACCCTGCTGACATGAAGTATTTTCATTTAGGTAGACCATCTTTCAAATGGAATGGTGTGCTCAAAATGGATGCTATACACATTCCTGCAACAAGAGCAGGAATGGTGGTTACCAAAGCCAACCCCCCACCAAATTAGTAAAATCATTTTGACTATCAAAGATAACATCTTTTACATGCCTATACCATTCTATTTTGAGTAAAGACCTCCCAGCGTGTGTGGTTTGGGGGAGGGGGAGATAGAAGTATCAGAACACATAGTATCAACTTGGAAAACTCATCAATTAACAGATAATTACTGACACCCTTTGTCAGAAAATCCAAACCTTCATTGTAATCCCACTTTGGATTAGTGGTGAATTAAAGTCCAAATCAATTCTCAACTCCACTCAGTTCCCTTGGGGTAGCAGCATTATTTTTCCAGGTATATTACTTCTCTTCCACTTTACTACATGATCCGTCTTCAGTTCCCTTCCACTTCTTTGCTGCTTTTAAAGCGTGCTTAACATCCTAGTATTACAAATGTTACATAGCTCAATTCAAAGTCTGGCATCCCAAACCAGTTGTTTTCATTCTCACTTGTTTTTCATGCCTTAACTGGTTAGCTATCTAAATGATGCTCACTAAAGTCTCGAGCAGTGACACAATGCATGCAAGTCTGTTTCCCAAAGTTCTGTGGAACTTTTCACAGGTTCTGAAGGGTCTGGATATCATGCTTGTAGGAGATGAGTTTAGCTAGATCAGATTATTTTCTTTCTTTACTTTTCCTTATGACCTGCCTTTAGCATTGCCATCTTTCTAGCAAGTAGGTTTGGAATAATCATAGCACTTAGCACATAGTGCGGTTTCAAGGATTAAACAGCACATTAAATACTTATCTCTTTGCCAGGAACATAGCAGTCATCTAGAAGTAGTCCTTAAGTAGACAGTTAGCCACCAAATAAGAGTCTGTGGCCTTGAAACAGTGCCCAGGCAATTAAGCCCTCACAAGAGCTGTTCACTGACTCTGTGCTTGTACCTTTTCTACATGAACTGGTAATACCAGTCTGCCCTGGCATAGAGTGTGTTTTGATTATGTACATCTGGCCTGCAAGAACCAAATGCCTCCTTGTATATCACTTAGCACGGTGCCACATGTAATTACAAGCTTGACACTTCCCTTCTGATGATAATGATGATGACAGTAACAGCAACATTGATAATGGCTAAGAAATGATGAGTAACCTGAAATTCAAAGCTTGCTTAAGGAGGGAATTCTCCCTAGCTGTTGTCTGAGTACAATCAAAGTGATCATCCTCAATCACAGATGCAATTAAATACTTCCCCTGCTGGAACTTGACACTGAAAGATCTAGCAAGTGCATAGGCGTGGACCAGGGTGGTATTTTGTGTCTTCTCTCTTTTTTGATTATTTCTTTTATTTTTGTGATTATATCATGTACCCCTTCCCTTTCTCCCATCCAAAACCTCCCCATATGCCCCTCCTTGTTCCTTTTTCCCAATTATAGCCTCATTTTTACTGTTATTACATGCACATATGATATAAATATATATATATATATTCCTAAATATATCATGCTCAGTCTATATAGTGTTAGTTGTGTGTGTATTTTCAGGAATGACCATTTGGTATTGAAAAGCTAATTGGTTTTCTCTTCCCTGGAGAAGACTTTTCTCCTGTTCTCAGAATGTCTTAGTTGCCTGTAGTTCTTTGTGTAGGTTTGAGTCCTCCTGGCCTTTTCCCTGTCCAGTTTTGGATTTCTCTTATTCTTATATTGATCAGTTCATCTTTAGGCAGTCGTTTTGAATGTAGTTGTCATCCCTCATCAGGGAAATTTCTCTTTGCAACAGATGAAAATTGTTACACAAAACCATAATCAAACTAAATGCAAAGTTGTGGAGCCCAGTCTCAATGGATATATTTAAAAATAGCTCCCACACCTAAGGCTCAGGGAACATTGCCTAGGATGGGGTGGAAAGAATGTTAGTGCCAGAGGATCAGGGAGTTTGATGTGAGACTGTGTCTCCTAGTAATGCCAGAAGTTACCTTCATAAAATTTCATGTTTTCTTTATGTTGCAAACTATACTTCAAAATATTAACATGCCACAAGGCAGACATGTAGCATCCGGGGGGCTACAGTAGTCTGTAAGCACTTTGTTTTCTAGGGTTTAGATTCTTTCATTCTCTCTCTGCTCACTATCTTGTAAAGTTAATGTTTCACTGGAACAGTTCACTCATTGTTTTTCATGATTTTTCCAAACATCCTGAGCCCCCACAACTCTTTGGTGCTAGTCCCAGGTCTTGTTTTGAACTTTATCATGAGTTCACACGAGTAGAAGTTACATGAGACTCTCTTCCTTCATTGTGTTTGCAGTATGAGCCAAACATGACAAATTAATAACATACTGTGTGAGAGAAAAAGACCTGACCTAGACAAGCTGGAAGAATTGGGCATCAGCTTTCAAGTCCCTTAGCATATGCTCTGTCTGTAGCTTTCAGGTATTTCCTTGCTAGACACTAAAGCAGTTTTATATCCCAAAAGTCCCTTTTCTACCAATTAGGAAAAATAATTTAAAAGTCAAAAAGATGAAATGGAGTGAGATGTGTTTCCCTTAGAGGACAAGTGTGAAGAATGAGAAGCAGTCAGGCTAAAGACTAGAGATGAAAGTACCTGATAATAAGTGATGGACCAGGGACTGAGATAAGTAGCTCCTATTTTCTCAGCAACTCCTCATGTCTGCACCCTCTAACAAAATCCTTTTTCACCAGTCCCTCTCTGCAAAGCTTAAAGTGGACCAGGTTAAATGTCAGTTGTGATGATCAGCAAGAGGACTATGGATAAGTATGTCACGATTGATACGGAAAATAAAGAATGCCAACATAAATGTTCCCAAAAGTCAAGCTTCTCAGAAAAACCTGCCATTTTCTGTGCACTATTTATCTTAATTCTAGCCCCAAGTATTTGTGCAACATACAAGATATATGATATTTCTATACATGGACTTTTTCTCTTGTTATATAAATACTGTATGCCTTGAGAATGATCACCTGAGTTGTTCTATCAGTTGTATTATGTTCACTTTTTTCCTCTGTAAGATCAGATAAAAACACATTTCCCCATAAAGTCATGATAAAGGTTAAGTGGTAATACATGCAAGTCATTTAACATATCCCTGCAACATTTTGAGTACTTTACCCAGTACTTGTCAGTTATGACAAATGGAAGTCATATAATTAGACAAAAGAATATTATGCTATACAATTATAATATTATGCTTTATTCTTGATATTGTCACTTAACAGACCGGTATAAAATTAAGTATGTGAAAAAATATTTTACTCTGGTAGTCTTCTAACTCACCTACATATATCCAGGACTTCCTGGTACAATTGAATTGGCATACATCTACCTATTAATTCTTGTAGAGATAAAGAAAGTCAATATTAGGCTTAGGGCTATAGCTCAATAGTTGAGTAACTGCCTAGTATTGTAAAACTTTGGTTTGATTCCTAGCACTTGAAAAAAAAATTCATGTTTGATAGCAAAACAAACATTGAAATATGAAAACAGTGGTACAGATGTCATGTAATTTCCTCAGTGATCTGAGGAGTTTCAGCTCTCCCAGACCCTCCCTCTATATTAGAGGAACAAAGCTGGAATTGGTAGAAAGGCTGAACTTCTGTTCTTCTTTAAATGAATATAGGGAAAGCAAAGATGCTAAAGTGATGGAGCTCATGCACTTGTTTCCAACATCTAAAGGTGTGGTCAATTTAGTGTCTAAAACATTAATGGCCTGTGCAGTCAAGACCTAACTTTAAAAACTAGAAGACAGGATTGCAGAGATAGCTCAGCATTTGTGAGCATTTGCTATTCTTGCAGAGGACTCAGCACCCACATGGTGGCTTACAACTAACTGTTTTTAACTCCAGTTCCAGGGGCTCTATGCCCTCTTTAACCCTCTACAGACACCAAGTGCACATGTAGTGAACATACATACACATGCAAAATAAAATGCAGGAATCTTTAAAAGATAACCAAAATTTTATGTCAAAGCTTAATAAATATATAATAAATTTATCACTGAACCATTTATCAAAAAAAAATTACTAAGCTTCTTCCATGTGACAGATCATGTTTTCAGGATTGAGTGCCCAGGATTAAAAAGCCCAGACTTTTGTCTTCATGTCCCTTATAGTCTAAGTGTGGAGATAGATAGCAAATAAATAGGGCTTTAGTATTATAACTTCCATATCAGTAACAAAAATGGACATGGTACTGGTACCCTCTTCTGAGCTACCGACTAGTGACATAATAGATTCCAAGGAATTGGAATTTTTCCAGGAATTTCAAAACGTGGGAAATAAAAGACTGAGGTCTGCTGTGGGATGGTCTGTATGGCAAATGTGTTGCTCTGGTTGGTTAGTAAATAAAACACTGATTGGCCAGTAGTCAGGCAGGAGAAAGTATAGGCGGGACAAGGAGGAGAAGAATTCTGGGAAGTGGAAGGCTGAGTCAGAGACACTGTCAGCTGCTACCATGACAAGCTGCATGTGAAGATGCCGGTAAGCCACGAGCCATGTGGCAAGGTATAGATTTATGGAAATGGATTAATTTGAACTATAAGAACAGTTAGCAAGAAGCCTGCCATGGCCATACAGTTTGTAAGCAATATAAGTCTCTGTGTTTACTTGGTTGGGTCTGAGTGGCTGTGGGACTGGCGGGTGACAAAGATTTGTCCTGACTGTGGGCAAGGCAGGAAAAGCCTAGCTGCAGAGGTCCTGTTGCCAGTTAGAGAGGGAGCTTTTCTTCTGGAAGATGATTTCACGCACGCTGATCAACTACAGGCCATATCTGGAGCCACAATGTGTGTCTATGATAGGCAGGACCAAAACTTGACCAGACCCATTTAATGATGTGTGGCTTTTGTCTAGTAGTTAAGCTTAAATTTAAAGTCAACCCCCTAAAGATGAACTTAGAGTGTCATGGGATATTTCTATTGGCTCCTCCTCTCCTAAAAAGTGACCACATTGAAGAAACTGCTGGTCTTTGCCATTCACTATTGCTTGACCATTAAGGACTATTGGGGAAGGGAGTCCTGTCATATCTTATTAGGGCTTCTGAGCTCAGTCTTTGAACAGAATATATTCTGTAATATAACCTTCCTACTGTGGAAAAGTAATAGAAAGTCATAATGTGGTGATGGCGATGTGGGTGTTCAGCTATCTACTTTGGGCAGGATGGTTTACTACTAAACAAATTATCATCTTTAGCTTTCATGTGCTTCTTGGAAGATTAATTTTTTTATTGGATACCAGACAGTATTTAATTATCAATCACATAAAATCCCCCAGAGTACAACATCTGTCCATCATAATTATTAATTCTCAATCAATGTCTTCTCTCTCCTTCTTCCCCAAATATCAATGTCAAGGATGGAACAGCAAATTTACCTTCAGAAATAAAATGAAGTTGTTTCTAAGATAAGTTAAAAACAGTTCTTGGGGGCTGGAGAGAGACCTCAAAGGTTAAGATTACTGGCTTCTCTTACAGAGGAGCTGGGTATGATTTCCAGCATCTATATAGTGGCTCACAGACATTTGTGACTCCAGTTTCAGGGGATCTGATACCCTCTTTTGGTCTCCATAGACTCTGTGTGCACATAGCGCAATACATACATGTATATTACCTATATGTGTAAAATTAATGAAATCTTAAAAAAATTTTAAAAACTGTCTTTGCAATTTGTATTTTCAAATTAGCTTGCTTCTTATTCCAATTGCTAAAAGATGTAGTTATTACAGAAAATTGAAAAATATAGAAAATATGATGAAAAAACCTATAATCACAATGTCAAGACCCAAGAAGTCTACAGTTCCTTTCAAAGTATTCTCTTCATGTCTTGGTGAATGTCATATGTGCTCCTATACACATACAAAATGTCACATTGAAATTCTCCTTTTTATTCTACTTTTCTTTCTTCAAGATTTTCCATTAGGATATTTTCTTGTGTGATAAAATTATCTGATGATATCTTAATATCTAAATAATATTCTGTCTCATGATGACACTATAACCAGCCATTTCCATATGGACACAATATAGACTATTTACAACATTTCATTGTTAAAAAGTTAAATGCCATCAGTGGCTTTGGAAAACACTTCTGTCCATACCTCTAGTTATTTATTTAAAATATATTGCAATTATAGAAATAGCTCATGGGGGAAGATGGGCAATATTTTTAAGACCTTCGAATAGTTCAGCAAAATGACACCTGGAAACTAGGTAGGCTACTGGGCAACCCCACCTCTGAAGATGGCTGTGTCGTCATCTTGGGAGAGCTTCTTTTTAATGCTGTTATTCTAACAATAAAAAAAATATATTTCACTGCTATTAAATATCTTATTCATTTACTTGTTCATTGAATTGAATGTGTTCCTTTTTACATAGTACTCATTTATATGGTTTCTTTCCTCTGAATAGTCAAACTCACATAATTTGCCTGTTTTCTAATGGATTTGAAATCTAATTTTTAATTCACTTTATAATAATTTTGCTAGATAAGGATCCTTTAAGTTACTTAATGGCAGTGTTAATCTTTGGAACACATTTAACTGACTGTGAGGAAATTTCAAAATATGATTACTATAACATACATTAGATAAAAGCATCTGGCATTGGGGGAATAAAAGATAGTAGTCCATTTTCTCATCAATGGAATTATATCGAAAATGCTAATTACTGTGTGGGTATTAGGGACTCAAGATTAACACACACACACACACACACACACACACACACACACACACACATAATTCTAGATGGCTCATGAGAATGTCACGTTGATGGAATGTTCTCCAGGTCCTTCTGTAATTTACAGATTTGAGACCCTGCCTCTGGAAAAAAATCTCTGCTTTGCTTTTTTCCTCCTTTGACATTACTCTGTTATCCTAATCCTTTCTCTGTCTATTTGTTTCTGTTAAGCAGTGCTGGGGACTCTAGCCAGGACTTTGCATATGCTTTGCAAGCTTCCTGCCACTGAGCCCTTTTCTCAGCCTCTACGCTACCTTTTAAAATTATTATTTAAAAGTGCTTTCCAGCAGATTCTGATGGAGAGATCAGAAAAATCAGTCTTCGTAGTCTACCTTGCAGTGGAGGTCTACATGCAAAAGCACAAAGAGCTTTCCTGAGGTGATCACAAAAATAGGAATGGAGGCAGAAAAAAATAGAACAGAGTAGAGCATAACCCCAAAGAAACTGGACACAGAATAAATCTGACATCCATCCTTGTTTAGCACTTAGCTTCCCAAGAGTATAAATAACAGTAGTAGGCTAGACAGTTTAATTCTGGTGCAAAAAGCTCTAAATCTCTCTCTCTCTCTCTCTCTCTCTCTCTCTCTCTCTCTCTCTCTCTCTCTCTCTCTCTCTCTCCTTCCCTCCCTCCCCCTCCCTCTCCCTATCTCTTCAAGTTTTGCTCTCCTCTCTCTCTTCCCCTTCTTTGCCCAGTGTCATGAGTACGCTCGTGTGTATGTGTGTGTGTGTGTGTGTGTGTGTGTGTGTGTGTGTGTTGCACACATTCATGTCTCCCAGGTGGGAAGCTGCCCATGGCTGAAGATGAGAACATTTCTGTGGAGCCTCTTGCTGCAACTTTGAATCACATGTCCCCAGCTGCACTGTAGGGTGGATTGTCTGGGCTCATGAGTATCGGTTATGACCCTGCTACCAGGGTTCTTGTTTTGAGTTGAGGTTACTCAAATATCATTTTTTTCTATAATTAAATTGACTGATATAAGTTGTGTGTACACAACGTGATGACTTGATTTGGGAAACATCTTAGGGTAATTAACATATGCCTTACGTCATCTGCATGTCTCCTTTTTCTTTCATGGTACGAATGCAGAAAGTCTACTTTTATCAAGTCCATGACACAAAACACTGCCATAAGTAATAGATGTCCTCAATTTATTCTTCCTAATCATAAGTTCACATCTTCTGACTGAAAGTTCCTTAAGCTAATGGCCCTTTCCCAGTCCTTGATCACCCCCAGTTTATGCTCTCTGCTTCTGTGGATTCGTGTTTTTTTTTTTTTAAATGAGATTCCCCATGTAAGTGTTGCTGCTTAGTATAGTGTTCATTTTATCTACGCCTTACTTATTTTACTTGACTTAATATCTTCCTGGTCCATTCAACCTGTCACAAGTGACAAGACTCCAGCTTTCGAAAGGCTGAATTGCATTCGGATATGTCTATTTACCTCATCTTCTGATGAGTGATGGAAATAGGTTTGGTTTCTTATCGTGGCTATAATGGACAATGCTGCAATGAACGTCAAGAGGACAACCGTCTCTGCCATCCTGAGTCCCTTTCATTTGGTTATATGTACTCCGTAATGGAATTGCCCAATAATACTGTAGTTCTAGTCTTAATTTTCGAGGCATCTCCCTTCTCCTTTTTATAATGGCCACAGAAAGTTCTACAAATACCATAAGCTGCCGACAAATTACACACAAGTGAAGGTGAGCTATTTTTGACAATTCAAAGGAAACTTAGATGAGGTGGCAGCACAGGCACAAACATTACACATCTTACTTAACAACATGATTTAAAGAAACACTGCTGTACTCTTCTCTCTCCATTCAAGCAATAGCCTTTAAATAAACACGAAATCGCAACAAAATATGCAGACACATTTAACACTAAATTGAGTAGAAATGAGAAAGTATTAATGGTGTAATATTGTTTATTTCTCTCTACGGCATTTGTTGTTCATTCTTCCCAGGCCACAGTAAAAGTAAATTCCCACCTTCTCCTATTTAGCTTACTGGAGCATAGATTTCTCTCTTTGATGCTCTGCACAGGTAGTTCCCAGGTCTTAGATAGTCTCCTGTTCCTCTCTTTTCTGCCCATCATCTCTCCTATGTCTTTCCTTCTTTAAATAGCATCTTAGATGTTGCTTCTCCCTAAAGCCTCTTGGGTTCATTTCCCTTTGCTTCAAGCTACAAAAGCGTTTGCATTTGAAGATACTTTGTTTGTATCCTAGCCCTTAAAATCAATCATCATTACACTCCCCTATGTCTGGGTACACCTTAGTGATGGTGGATGGGGAGGAGTAAAGAATCAAACTGATATACTAGAAAAGGTAATTCTGTAACTGTGCTGCCCCATACAGAGTTCTTCATGGTAACATAGTTTCTATTTGGAAAAGACTTAGATCTGACAGTTATGTTTGAAATGAATGGTGTTCAAAAACAGGTATTTTAGGATCCCAAAGGAAACAATGTTTACACACAGCCACTGGAGTATCAGAAACCTAATTATATTTGTAAAAGTGTTTGCAAAATACTCAATGTCACCACCTCATTGCTTTCCTTTGCATTGTTTTCCATCACAATTGTTCAATCAGCAGCAACACTGGTTTTGCATACATTGGCTTCCTTTCAAATACAAAATCCCGTATACCATATTCAAGGAGCATCAGACCTACTAAGATTCCTCTAGCCGGGCCGTGGTGGCGCACGCCTTTAATCCAGCATCGGAGCAAGCAGGTGATCTCTGTGAGTTCGAGGCAGCCTGGCTACCAGTGAGCTCCAGAAAGCACAAAGCTACGCAGAGAAACCCTGTCTCGAAAAACCAAAAAAAAAAAAAAAAGATTCTTCTAGCCACCTATCTACCTTCCTTTTTTATTCCTAGAAAACAAAGTAGGTGCCAGGCAGTGGTGGTGCACACCTTTAATCCCAGCACTAAGGAGGCAGAGGCAGGCAGATCTGAGTTTGAGGCCAGCCTGGTCTACAGAGTGAGTTCCAGGACAGTCAGGTCTACACAGTGAAACACTGTCTGAAAAAAAAAAAAGAAGAAGAAAAAGAAGAAGAGGAGGAGGAGGAGGGGGAGGAGGAGAAGGGGAAAGAGGGGAAGCAGCAGCAGCAGCAGCTTTAGATTCCTGCCACACTTAATGAACCCATCTGTATCCATAATTCAGTGATAGTTATCCATCAGTGTCTCTAGGAGAAGATATAAAAGGTGCTTAGAAAGTAGTGAGACAAGCATCTATACATGGTGTATGAAAACTAGAACTATTTACTTAGAGTCAGAGTTTACACAGCATGATTCCTTAAGGGGCTGCTAAGAGAAAACACCAGACACACAGATGTGGACACAATGCCTAAGACAATCTCCCCATCTGGGAACTCAGTGCCTGAAAGCTTCATATTATGATGCATGGAAAGGGCCAGAGGCATGACTAGTCATGAATGAGGGCGCGAATATAAAAGACCAGGCTGTCACATATTCTCTAGGTCAAAGCAAAGATACAAGAAAGGCTAAGTGGAAAGATAGAAAACAAGTCCGAAAAGTCTCTTTCTTACACCAGTAGACATAAAGGTTGAAAAGACATCAGCAGAGTGAAATGCATTGTTCTCCCAGGTATGCTGAATAGGTAGAGTAGGAGGAACTCTGGTCAAGACAGAGGACACCATGAGTGATGTTACTAAAATGCCATCTTTTAAAATTATTTTTTTGTATTTTGAAAATAAAATATAAGCATATCATTTTCCTCTTGTCTTTCCTTCCAACTGCACCCATGGTCCTCCTTTGCTCTATCTCAAATTCATAGCATCTATTTCTTTAACTGTTTGTCCTGACTAGCTTTACATCAGCTTCACAGAGCTAAAGTCATCTGAAATGAGGGAGCCATTGAGAAAATGCGCCTATACAATCAGCCTGTAGGCAAGCCTGTAGAGCATTTTCCTCACTGGTGATTAATGGGGAAGAGCTCAGCCTACTGTGGTGATGCCGTCCATGGGCATGTGGTCTTGGTTTCTATAAGGAAGTATGTTCAGCAAACCAGTAAGCAGCACCCATCTGTGGCCTCTACATCAGCTCCTGGCCTGTTTGAGCTCCTGGCCTGATTTCCTTCAATGATGAACAGTGAAATGAAGTGTAAGTCAAATAAACCCTTTCCTCCCCAACTGGATTTTGGTAATTGAGTTTCCTTACATCAATAAAAACCCTAAGACACTATTGCTACAAATGTGAGTGTGTGTGTGTGTGTGTGTGTGTGTGTGTGTGTGTGTGTGTGTATCCCCAAAATACAACTATAATATGCTCAGTCCATGTAATGTTATTTGTGTATATATGTTTTAGAGTTAACTACTTGGTTTTTGTATAAAGAATTTGGGGGTACTTTCCTGAGGTTCCTCAGCATAACTTAATTGCTATATTTTCATCTGGTTGAAATATTTTTTTCAATTTAATGTTATTGTATTTAACTTAGGATCAAAGAAAGAAAAAAATAAATGAGCCAGAAGAACATGGAGTTTGCTGTGAGATATCATCTACCAGTAATGTCAGGGAAGCTATACCCAGGAAGTCCCATCAGCATGGCTGTCTATACCATACCTGGAATGCCTTCTTGATGGCTGGTGGCTGGCAAGTTGATTGTAATAGATGAGGATTATGGACAGGGTATTTAATTCATCCATAGATCAGGTTTAAGTAGGGCTACTACTGTGGTGGTATTGTATTCCCCAAAATATTGTGCACCCTAATAAACTTATCTGGGGTCAGAGACAGAACAGCCACTAGATACAGAGACTAGAAAATGGTGGCACTCACACCTTTAATCCTAGCCTTTCAGAGGCAGAAATCCATCTGTATCTTTGTGAGTTTAAGGCCACATTGGAAACAGCCAGGCATGGTGACACACGCCTTTAATCCCAGAAAGTGAGCCTTTAATCCCAGGGACTGATGGCAGATAGCAGAAAGGTATATAAGGCGTGAAGACCAGAAACTAAAAGCTTTTAGCTGATTAAGCTTTTAGGCTTTTGAGCAGCACAGTTCAGCTGAGCTTCATTCTGGATGAGGACTCAGAGGCTTCCAGTCTGAGGAAACAGGATCAGTGGAAGAATTGGTGAGGTGAAGTAGCTGTGGCTTGTTTTGCTTCTCTGATCTTCCAGCATTCATCTCAATAATTAGCCTCAGGCTTGATTTTATTAATAAGGACTCTTAAGATTCATGCTATACTACTACAGAGCTCAAGTTCTTGAGTGGAAGTCTTCAACTTCCGTTTTAGAATTTTAGAATAAGAGAAGAATAACTTTTATAAATGTTAAAAATAATTGGGAACAGTCTATACATAATTTTCTTCAAAGAAGCCACACATTAGAAAATTACCATAATTATTCTGGAAAGCCTCAAATATTTATTTAAGTCTAGACCTTAATTTTTAATAAATGAATTATAACCTGCCACTCTTCTTTTCTTACACAAATGGGCAGTTTATGTGGTAAGGGCACAGAGAAGATGAATACTATACCAACTAAAAATAAAATATTTCCCTTCAGTATTACACTTGATCTTAGCCAAAAGGCCGAGAAGTGATTTTTTTCCCTTCAGTATTAGATGACAAATAATTATTATATTTGAATTGCATCATGTACGAGAGCTAAGAGTTTTATGTGCCTGTTGACAAAGATTTGTAATGATGCCACATTACATTGCAAAGGTCTTTCATATGTACAGATTTCTTTATATCCTCCTTACAGAATCATAGAATGTCAGCATTATATGGGAAATAAGAAGTCAAACAATGCTAAATATGCACTTCATCTTAGATGCAATATAAAAATATCAATCCAAGTATTCACACACAGCTCCTCAATTCCAAATTTATATTGAGAAGTAGCAAGTGTTCAAAGGCATCAGATAGCTCTAACCACCACATCACCACATGTACACATATACATATGTACACACACATGCACATACATGAACATGTGTACCTACATACAACACACATACAAATGCATACATACAATGAAAAGTTGAAAGACTTATGATGACAAGGCAAGGATATTTAAGAGAGGGATGGTTCATTTAGTCCACAGACTAGGGAGCAGGAAGACACTACAAAGATACATTCTGATAAATATCAAACAATGTCTTCACACATGGCAATAATTGGGGACTAGAAGCTTTACAAAAGCCATCCAGATGGGCACTATTTCATGGTGCATAAGGTGAGAGCTCTAAATAGTTCCAGAAATATTTTCTGGGTATTGGGTCATTTACTTTTTCTAAGAATATATAACATAGATTCTTAGAATCTATGGGAAATCATAGGGAAAGCATGTTTACTATCACATTTCATTTTATCATAGTTCATCGTTGTATCTAAATTTTTTCCTCACTGTCTATGAGAAGGGAAAATAGAAACTACATAGCTTTGTGTGTGCATGTCTGTAGGTTGACAGCTGTCCATCCCATTGAAATCACATGGAAAGTCATTCAAGCTCCAGCCTTTTAACTCAACTATTGAGAACACAGTCTTTCTACAAATCATTGCTACCTTTCAGCATAGGAAACCTTACCAGGAATATGACTACGGTGGTTAGGATTGCAACAAGAAACACCACACTGAACTAAATAAAAAAGAAAATACTACCTTAGCAATGTGAAGGGAAAAAAAAACAGTAGGAGATATTTTAATGTAATATAGATGTAGCGATTATATTGAGAAAAATGGGTTGGGGCGTGTATTATATTAGATAAGCCCTTATCAGAAGGTACCATATGTTACTTAACTAGGAAGATCTCCCAAACTATATTAGTCATTGATCAGAGGCAATCATAGATGCAATCCAGCATGAGCAATGAGATTTACCATGACAATAGGTTTGCTATACAGAGCCTTGTGCGGGTTTTATTATCAACCCCCACTGCAGAGAAATGTGTACCAAAGAGTGGTGATGCCAGTCAACCACTCTCACTTGGTCCTCAGAGCAACAGAGCCAGTGCTTTAAGGTATACAGCCGCTGGGACAACAACTGCCATCTGGCCTGGAAACTCCTGGTTGCTTTTATTTTTGCAATATTTGGTTCGTTACAAGCTGGTTCTGGCAATTGGCACAAGAAGAATTTGCCTAGATTTTAAATTACTAAATATATTTCTGAGTAATTTTATGAAAGACAAAGCAAATACCCACTGAGTGCAAATCACAGATGATGTGCAGGACAGATATAAAAATTTATAGTCATTATCAAGAAAAAAGCATAGCAATAAAATTGTACTTTAGCCCATATCCTTAAGGATATCTTTGTTATGATAGAATGAACATAAGAACCATTCTTGAGAAGGGTCCTGTGTATAGAAACTTAAAGTAAACAGAAAAGAAGGAAGGTTTGATTAAATGTAGAATGGTAGGGAGAAGTTGAGGTGGAGACCAGAGAAGAAAGAATATTTATTGTAGCGTGTGTGTGTGTGTGTGTGTGTGTGTGTGTGTGTGTGTGTGTACATGGATGTGTATTTTAGAAAAGGAGAAATATTCTACAACTTATATAGTATTCATTGTATTTTATCATGTTTCCTTTTTACATATGTGTTCATTGAAAGAAGTTCTGAAGAATATTTGCTTGATTCTCACAGATACACAAAAAGACTCAGACTCCAAGATTTACTTGAAGAGATGTCAACACATTCATGGACAAAATGAATATACTCTGTATTAGATTGCATCTGACAAGAAGATGAATTGTATGTGAGATGAATGATACTTATGTAAAACTAAAGAGGAAAGGGAGAGAATTTAGGATCTAAGGATGCACGTTATGTCTGCTGACTTTGGACTCAGAGAGAACAATGATGATATTCTAAGTGTGCAAATAAAACAGGGACACAATGACATCCAAACACAAGAGGGCTTTCTGCTGACCTAAAACTTCATGATATTTATTCTCTTCACCCCCACGCACCTTCACATGCAAGTATAATTGTGTCAGACTTAGTGTGAGTGCAGAGTTCAGTGAATTTGCTGGCACTAATCTCTATCTTATTTGTCATTTCCCATGAACATTTGATGAGCTGATTCCAGAATATCCAAATATCTGGAGATGAGTAAATTTTCCACCTAGCATCACTTTGATAATTACAAAGACTGATTTGTCTACATTCCATCATCATAATTAAGCTTTGTGTAGGGAGAAGCAATGGTCTCCACAGTCTCTCCTATTGTCTCACAAAAAGCACAGAGCAAACATATCAGATGTCATGTGATAGACATGACCATTTGGGATATTCAAGCCTAAGACCACATTGGGCCATCCTTTTACTTACCATACATGTTAGCTGAGGAATAGGGTCTCTAAGGGTATTCCTAATTGACTTGTGCCCTGAGAGCTTCTGAGGCTAGGAGTTACAAAGTTATATGCATAATTACACAAATATAAGTATAATTTCACAAGTTGCCCTGTTGTAGATTATGCACTGTTAATAAAATGCCAATTGACTGATAGCCAGGCAAAAAGTATAGGCGGGCAATTAGACCGGATGCTAGGGAAAGAAAGGCAGAGTCAGGGAGATGCCAGCCACCAGAGAAGCAGGACATGTAGAAAATGAGGTGACAAGCCATGAGACACATGCAAACCATAAATATAAATATGGGTTAATTTAAATGTAAGAGCTAGTTAGTAACAAGCTTGAGCTATTAGACAAGCATTTATAAATAATATTAAGTCTCTGTCTGGTAATTTGGAAACAGCTCTTGGGATGGGCAAACTCTACCTACATATGGCACTTCAACATGGGGCCAGAATTTCCATGATACCTAAAAAAGAAGAAAAAAAAAGATTCTAAAAACACAGAAATGTAGTCAAGAGTGACTTCTTAGTCTGTGTCTTTTATGCCTGCTGCAGTAAAGAGACACATTTCCTGGCAACTGCTAGCACACCATGAGATAAGCCACATGGCATGCTCCCACAGCCTCACATGGGCCATGGTACAGGGAGGCATCTCCCAGTCTCGTGCTGTGTGGTAGGTTTAGGGTTTTTTGCTCATGCAAACAAAAGATTATAGATACACAGCAAGGACGGATTCAGACAAGGAGCCTCTAAAAGGTTTATAATTTGTTTAGACTTGGAAGAGAGAAGAAAAAAATATATTCAATCAGAATAAAAATATAGTTTAAAAATAAAATAAAGTCTTTAAAAAGGATGAGTAATACAAAAATATAATAAGCCACATATAAAGATGGGAAGTACACCGAAACTCTGGATCCTATATATTATTGTGTTATCTTTAGATTTTTTTTACTGTTAATGAGCAAATAATAACTTCTGAGATACCCTTGACTATGAAAACTGATAATATATTATAAATTATATTATTTATATATTTATATAATTATATATTTAAAAATATCTTGACTTCAAAATTGAAGCAAAAAGATATGTTACTTTTGGGGAGATGTTATGCTTTTTTTCAAAGGAAATGAGAGGTCGTAGCTTCATTCTAGGCTAAACGTCTTAGGTTTGATCAAGGAAGACTCCCTGAGAAGTATTCAATGGCAGCAGATGGCTGAGATGATCCAATGTCTCAGAGTACCTCTGTTACAGTTTCCTCTAAATTCCACATCCAGAACAGCTTCACAGGGACTAGCTGAGATGATCCAGTCTCACAAAATACTCCAGTAAAGACTTCATCATAATCCTAAATTTTCTAGGGTTCCCCAAAGGTAGTAACACCCCCAAAACAATAGGAAATAGTCAGTAAAATAATGTCCACATCCCCAAAAATAAATTATGAATATTTGTCATTGTTTAGGGGGGTTGGTTACAAATTGTTATTGGTCATAGACAGAAAGAAAGCTAAGCAAAGGAGTTAAAGTCAAAGATCTATTTATAAAGGTAAAAAGGGGGATAGGCTATAAAAATAATGATATAAAAGGATAGATTATTGAATCTACATTAACCAAAACCAAAACTGTTAATCTCAAAATATTTTACATTGGTATGGATTTTAGTTTATTGATACGAAATTATTTCTGTTATGCTGTATGTATATTTCTACTATTGTTTAGAATATTGTGTTTATGTAGCTTATTTTAAAATGTAATGCATAATTAAAAAATACAGGTTAGTAGTTAGTCACTTATTACAATCAAACTTATAGCTCTGTTAGGTTTATGTTTTCAAGGTCAAACAGATATATTTTAGATAGACAGTCTTCAAACACTTCAAAGACCTACATAATATGGCATTTAAAATGTTTTAATAACCTAAGGCTTTTGATGACAATGAGACATACCTGTTCCTGATAGCACCCGTTTACTTCAAAGAAAGATGATGGGCATCAAAGAAACTCCATATGGAGTTTGCTTTCTTTGTGGCAAAGAAAACTGCTCTTGCCTCAATTGCTGACAGTTACTGTCCAAACTGGACCAGCAGGACACCAAAAAGGCAACTGCCAAACCTTGCCAAGACAAGGGAGGACAGTCCTTCAAAATTAACAGGAAAGTCTGTCAGATATGCTAGGCCTGTAGGCCAAAGATGGATGCCCCAACATTACAGAGAAACTTTGGGTGACTGTCTAGGCAGCGAGATGTCCCTGTCTTAGGTAACATTTCACCCTTCTGGGGTCTTTGACAGAGTTGAAGATTGGACAGTCATAGTTACAGTTTTTCTTAGTTATTATAAAAGATAAATTACATGTAAAACTTTAGACTCACCAAGGTAAGACAGATAATAGAGTATTTTCTCTAGTTTTGCCAAATACAGATGGATTGGATATTGTTACTGTAATTCTTTTTTTTTTTTTTTTTTTTTTTTGGTTTTTCGAGACAGGGTTTCTCTGTGTAGCTTTGTGCCTTTCCTGGAGCTCACTTGGTAGCCCAGGCTGGCCTCGAACTCACAGAGATCCGCCTGCCTCTGCCTCCCGAGTTGTTACTGTAATTCTTAATAACTGTTTTTTTGTTATATATAATCTTACTATGTTAAAGTAAAAACCTTCCTCTTTAATTAGACAAAATGGGAAATGCTTTGGACTATGCTCATTGTTAATAAAACACCGATTGGCCAATAGCCAGGCAAAAAGTATAGGTGGAGCAATCAGACTAAGGATGCTGGGTTAAAGAAGGGTGGAGTCAGGGAAATGGCAGCCATTAAAGAAGCAGGACATGTAGAAAATGAGGTAACAAGCCATGAGTCATGTGGCAAAGCATAACTGGAAATATGGGTTAATTTAAATGTAAGAGGGAGTTAGTAACAAGCCTGAGCTATTGGACAAGCATTTATAAATAATATATAAGTCTCTGTGTGGTAATTTGGAAGTGGCTCCTGGGATGGGAAAACTCTGCCTATATTGCCCTACCCACTCTCAACAAGTTTTAGAATTTTAATTCTTAGACATATATATATATGTGTGTGTGTTCATCTGGCATAAACACATATTCAATATATTAAAGCTCTGTAAATTTCCTTTCTTTTTAAAATTGATCCTTGAACAGAGTGCCCACCTTTTTACTTCTTATTCATTTATCCAAATGTGACTAAACCTAAATGACCTAATCCTGTCTTAAAGATGATCATGGTATCTATCTGCTATGCCCTGGGGCCCTGGGATGCTCGGTCTCTCTATATTGTTTTTTATTGTTCTTCCTTTCTTTCTTTTTTCTTTTCCTTTCTTACCTTTTAAAAAAATTGTTTGAGACAGGGTCTGACTATGTGGGCCTGGCTGGCTTGGACCCCACTACATAGATCAGGCTAACCTCAAACTTACAGAAATCTGTCTGCCTCTGATGCTTAAGTGCTAGGATCAAAGATGTGAGCCATCACTCCCCATCTTCTTTGAAAGTCCCCTTTTTATAATCTTGATCTTTCATGGTGATAATAGTCGGTATTTTCCAGAATCATGAAGAGAAGGGCAGAAAAATGGGGTACAAGCAATGTACCTGTACAGAGTCAACTGGGATACTCCAGGGAATTTAAAACATCAAGGAGGGGGAAGAAAAGAAAGCTATGGGGAATAAAGGGGAAAAGGAAGACAAGAAAGTGCAGAAAGGGGAGAGGGAGGAGGAGATGATATCAGTTCTCCTGCCATAAAGACAATTAAGTACTTCTTGTTTTATAACAAATCACCTCTGATGTAGATACATTCTGTAACTAGATACATTCCAATCTTAAAGAAATCACAGCACATGGTTTCCATGAAGCCACACATTAGGCATCAAATAAAATTGTTGAGTATGAGCACTAAGAGTGTTCCAGACGGTTGCAAGTCACCCACACCTTGAAGTTCTCAGACTCCTCTCTCTTCACATCTGAACTGGGCCTAGGTTGTGACTTGCTTTGTTTATTTGCAGTATTTCACTAGACTAAAGAAATGTTTTCTTGGAAGTAGGAGTTTCAGGACATAGGACACACATTTCTACTCCTGTCTTCTTTCAACTTCAGGAGCTCTACCTATATCTTGACAGAGCTGACTAAGAGAGGTGACCTTACTGACAAAGTGTGAATGCAAATTAAAACACTAGAATCTAAATGCAGACGATACCCTTTAATGACAATGAAGAAGAGTATAAGAAGGTGCCAGCTATATCCAAAATAGTTTTCTCAATCATACTTCCAAAAATGTCTTACAGAAGGCTTAAACAGCTGTTCTCCAATGGAATCTCTCGGATAAATGATTGCATTTTATATTCAACTTTATGTTTAGAAATATGGCATTTGAAACTCCTTATTTAAAAATGCACTTATGTATTGGGGGTTTTTAGCCCCCACACTCACAATGCTTTTTCTGGACATTGGATGTATTGGTGGCATATCACCATATATCACCATATTTTGGACAAAAGTTTGAACCAAAACAAGTTATTTTATGATAAAGTTTGTTCAGATATATGATTTAAAATACTGTCAGAGTTTAATGAACATGGTCTTCAAAATGTGAAATATCCCTGAAGTTTGATGTTCTCTCTCTCCCCCTCTCTTTCTCCCTCTCTCCTCCTCTCTACCCTCTAATTCTCTCTCAATGGAGTAGTATAGCTTGGAAGACTGTGCTCCATTATTTAAACAAGGCAACTACATGGAGAGCTCCATTATACTCATGAACTTTTTCATAATTTTTTGTTTCTCTTCAACTGAAATCTGGGTTCTCAAGGTTCAAACATAATAGAACGTCTGGAGAATTTTTTTTTTAAAAAGACCCAAATAAAATATCTAGTAGAGAGCCACAATTTCCATGATCCAGTTCAGAAGATCATCTTGCTTTCTCTCAAGAACAAAACACACTCCTCTATGTTCTAAAGCTACAATTAGACAGCCACACTCATACCAAATCAAACCATGTGAAAACTCTTTCCTGAGGTTCTGATGGTTCTAAGAATGAGCTGCATGCTATTGCCTGAGAAGAAAGAGGCAAAACAAGTGCTTGAGCTGCATTAGGATATACCATTTCTCAAGTGATGAAGTACAGAAAACACACAGTAGAAAGAATTGGCCAAGACATTTTGAATGGCAGGGTATTTAATCTGGAAAGTGAATGAAAACCAGTATTTGTGGAGACACAGTTGGGCACAATCATGCTATCAAGTTACTGAAGGCTAAGAATAAAGGAAATTCCACATTAGATGAAATCACACAGAAGTAGCTGAATCCACAGTTTTAACTCATCATATCAGGAATACAAGGATATCTTGAGAAGCTGTTCTGTGTCATTTTAAATTGCATACATGTGGAACGGGGAACGGGATCTGCTGTAGAGTCAAATTTTGAAGTTGTCTAAAAAGGGAAGTAGGAGGTTAGAAAGCTGAAAAAAGTTAAGAGAACTTTAAACCAGATCATAAGGACTTCTGGCAGACTTCTGGACTGAGCAGTGTGGATTTTGTATAGGCATTGGAGATCTTGGTCACTGTATTCCATAAAATTCTGGCTTTATTCAAATATTTGATAAGGCCAGAATATTTCCAATGAGAAACCATTTTTTGTAGGTTTGTTTTTATAAATATTTATTACCAAAACATTAGAATGACAACTTGTGAATTTCAGGAAAATGGAAAAAGTAATAAATATCAAGACCCACACACAAAACAAACAAAGAAACATCAGCAACAAAAACAAACTGTGCTGTTCACAACAGCTCCATGAATGTTCCAACAATAATGAATTTTCATCTGACAACGATATGGTCACTCTGTAATTATGATATGGATTATCTGGATTGCAGAAACATGGCTACTCTTTTCTCTGTCTCTCACTTGAGCAAACAAAATTGATCTTTGCCTCAGTTTCTTACCATATGAGAGGGCAATCATGTCAAATGGCTCCAAAAGTAACACATGGGAATTAGGTAAAGAAC
The DNA here is from genome assembly GCF_004664715.2 of Peromyscus leucopus. Classification (NCBI taxonomy): domain Eukaryota; kingdom Metazoa; phylum Chordata; class Mammalia; order Rodentia; family Cricetidae; genus Peromyscus; species Peromyscus leucopus. The sequence continues at coordinate 59,591,950 of NC_051079.1, forward strand.
CTCAAAATGCTAGAACTGGGCCTACACAATCCAATGTTGTATGAAAAGGCACATACAGCCTAATGCATGCAGGAAATAATTTGTAATTTGAATTCTTGGTGGCCATGGGAGATGTTCCTGGGACCCAGAGTTCTTACAGACAAACTAGATTGAATATACCTTGATGTATAAACGGTGCCAGAACCTTCCCAAGAGTTGTTTGTCTGCAAGAAGTCTGGGTTATAGAGACATTTCCAATGACCACCAAGAGAAGTGAGAAAATGTGCATAAAGAAAAGCTAAGTGATTTCTCATTGAAAATCTAATTCACAACAGATGATTGTATGCCAATGTAGTGTCTTGGCTTAAGAGAAATCTTTCTTGAAAACCTATCTAACATGAATCCAAACATGATAAAATTATTCCCATGTTATCCTTCTTCTACTATGGCTTCCATTAAGTCCCAGCTGTAGCTGCCACTTCATTTATATCCTTTGATGTTTTGGGGAGTCCTGCGAGAAAAGTTGCCATGCTTAGAATTTCTGATACATGAACATTAATATAAATCACATTCAGGCAACTGCTACCTTAAAACTATCTCCCCAAATCACTTAATCTCATATACTATGAATATAAACAAAATTCAGGGATTTTGAAAAATATGTACCCATGTTTCTGATCTTGGACCTACTCTGTTATCCAATACAACAAACAGACTACTCTCATTTGAGACTTGATGGATGTCAGAAGGCCAGCGTAGTTCAAGCCTCATCCATTCAAATCAAACATTATATAACATACTGCAGCCATGGAACTGGAAAGTGCCAAATTCCTCCTTGTAAAACAATGTGAAGTAATTGTTCTTGACCTCTACTTTACAGATGTAGAAACTGAGACCTATAGAGGATACTTAAGTCATGTAAAATCGTAATAGTTAATTTTTGTCAGAGTGAGAAACATGTTAGCTAACATATGGAAAAATAAGTAGAGACAAAAAGAGACTTGAAAAGTCCATTTCTTTGCATTTCCTCTATCCAAGTTTACAGCTAATATCAAAACTAAGTCTAAATTATGTCCTCTCACATAATATCTCATTTCCAAAGTATCCAAATCAAGAGAGATAAGCCTCAATTTATCCAGCAGGTGTCACTGTGGTGCACATAAGAGCGTCTTTGTCCTGTTCTTGTATTCCCAAGATTGCTATCACTTCTACATATAGACTGCCAGCAGAATGATAAAATGTTATTGCTACAGCCATAGATAATTGATTATCTAATTTTCTCATTTAAACATTAAGTTCAGATACAGAAGGTGACTTGTCCAAGGTCACACCTCTACAGGCACATAGGACTTGCATGGAATTCACCTGAGGCTCATAGTTGAACACAGCCCTTTACTGAGTTCTGTCTCCTTTCTGGTATCTAGGAAGTGGTCTTTTATCTATAGCAGAGTATGACATGATCCACTATCTAAATATAAAGCAGACAATTAGGACAGCCCACTTTAAAAGTAGAAAACGAAATAGAAGAGATAGCACTGAATCCAGAAGTTCAGCATTCCATTTTAAGATACAACATTATTCAGCCACACTTATAACATTAAGGAATTCTATAGTTTAAAGGGACTGAGTCATTTGGCCCCAAATTTCTGTATTAAGCATTTTCATCTATTAATTAAATTTCAGGTTGTAGCCTGATATCACCATTTTTTCCACTAATGTTATTCTACTTCAGGATCCAGCAAAAATTTGAAGAATACTAGTTAAATATTTTGTGAAATATCTATGATTGTACTGCTCCATGATTACACTCTAGAGATACTGGGTGGTGTGAAAAATGAAAGAGGAGAGATGTCATCACACCATATAGAGAATACATGTTTTTAACCTGACTAAACAGTGAAGTTAGCCGATTCAATCAGCTAAGCTAATGAGGTTCCAGGTGCCATCACTAGGAAGGCATTCACTCCTCTCTGAACAGTCTGTTGTTGGATGTGAGTCTCTGTGTTCACTCTACACTTAATTTGGAATGCTTCCAAAATGGAAAGCAGATGCTTCATCCACTACCTGGTATTAAACTGTTTATCAAGATGTGGATGTGTATATTTATTTTGTACTGGGATCAAGGATTCAGGAACATTCTAGTATTTGGCTAAGATGTGTTCTAGCTATGAGAGTTAAGAGAAAAAAATGTCCTGACTTCTCTTCCACTACTTCCTAAAGTAATTAGTGAGAAAGTTTAGCCCAGATGTGAGCAGAGATACTTTTTAAAGGGCTCTCAGGTCAAAGGAAATGTTGGATGGAGATAGTCTACCCTGGTTAGGGTAGAAGTGTGGAGAAAGAAGACATAGTGAGCTATAATTTATTCCCTAAAATATTATGTTCATATCCTCATCTCTACTATGTAGGTATAAGTAACAAGATCTTTGAGAAATATAATCAAGACACCCGTAGAAGGAGCCAGAGATGTGAGTTATGCAGCAACAAGCCCAGGAGAGCCAAAGGTCATATGAATTCATCAGAATATAAAAGAAGCAGAGGACACTTTCCTGTGGTCCTAGGAAACTGTAAAAAAGGACCATAGAAGCCACTTCCCACTGATGGGCATTTGAGTTCTGTTTGAGAGACTTATGTATGAATGTGATCTCAGAATGCCGGAAAGAGTGTTTCAGTTTCTAGATCCACCTCCAGTGCAAGGAACATCACTCAAACTCTTGTTGCTACTGCTCTCCCATGTGAATTTATGGGGGCAGTAGAGGCTTTGTAAAATTGGAATGGAGTTTCCCTTGAATATCTCCTTGTACGAATGATGTATGCTAGTCATGTCAGAAGCATACTCTTGTGCACATAGCAATAACATCTCTTATTGCAAATGAATTAATCTGTGTGTATGCTCACTATGTATACTAGTATTTTATGGGGAAAGAGATCTCCTTCCTCTGCTGGCTAAATTAGGTTGGAGAGCACACAAAACTGAGGACCTGACCTTTGACATCAGTAAATTTACTTTCCTGAGAAGCCTTCTGGGAGACACCAGCCTTTCTGACTAATGAACATTTTACAACATAGATCTTCCCTCTTAGGAAAAAAAAATAAAAAAATAAAAACTTCAGAAGCTATTTTACCTATTTCTGATCTTTTCTAGAACTTTCTTTTAAATTAATTGAGGCTGTTGAGTTGTAAATATTAATTAACACTTTGCACTTGTTTTCACAAAGCAGAAACATTGTATTGGTCACTGACTGCTTATATTGTGTAACCTTGGACATGCCAGTGAGATCTTTAGAGCCTTAGTTTCCTTGCTGATAAAGTGGGCATAATAAAGGAGGTACCCATAGCATTTGGCTCTTGGGGGGACCAAGTTAATTACTACATATGAAATATATAAACAATAAAGCAAATGCACTTTCTTTGTGTGCCCATAATTGTTATTAACTTGATTTCTCAACTTTTCCATTCTGAAAATTTACAATCTCATGAAACAAAAAGTGTTTTTTAACTATTCCCAACTTCTTTGTCCTTAAAAAATAAAGTATGTTCATCCTTCAGAAGCCAGTACCAACATCATCTCTGCCAGGAAGCTCCCAGCTCCTTAGTCCTTGCTTATGTATCTCTCTTGAGAGAAATGATAGTAATGTATTATTTTCATCACTTACCTATAAATTCCTTAGCAACAGGACTCACAATCTCTACATCTGCACAGAGCTCAGCACTCAATGCCTTCTCATATTCTCAGGGGTGCTGATTTTTCTTAAATCAGTATATATTTGTTACCTCCAACAACTTACAGGAGCATATATTTGTTACCTCCAACAACTTACAGGAGCAGGGAACTGAACACAGTGTAGCCTGGTATTTCTGGTTCATGAGTTCTCATGAGGCCAGTCAAGCTGTCAATTTAGGGTGTGGTCATTTGAAAGCATGACTTGACTTGAAGATCTGTTGCCAGCTTCTTCCCATGACTGTTTCAGGATGTCTCAGTTACAGCAAAAGTCACTCACAATCTCTTCCAGAGTGAGTGATGATGGAGAGGGCGGGAAGAAGAAGTAAGATCAGAAAGGAAAAGAAATAAGAAGTACATAGAGAGATGGTAGCAAAGCCCTATAGGAAGAAAGAGGGAGAAAACAGGAAGAGGAAGCAAAGGAAGAAGAGGAAGAGAAGGAAGGGGGAAAGAGCTAGGGTTGTGATTATTATGACCTAGTCTCTAATTTCTTCCCTTTTCTATTCAGTAGAACTAAGTTTAAAATTCCAATGTAACTGCAGGCATTGATTCAATACCAGGATCTAGAAATCACTGTGGGTCCCTTTAGAGGCTGCCTACCCCCAGCAACTCACTGGCAGACTGAATCAATATTTCAGATTCGTCTTTCCATTCTATGCTTTTATCTTCTTCAAATTGACAAAGCCTTGACTTCACTTTTATTAGCATACACTCATGTGTGCAAGTGCAAGCCAATCGTTAATGTTGATTCAATTCTGGGAAGATCTACTATCAGAGCTACAGTAAAAATATCCACAAAGAAAGGAAGTATCAGATCCCAGTCCACTCTTACTTCATCACCATTATTAAGTATAATTAAGTGGTCAGACAATCTTTACTCAAAACTAATAGACTCTTTTCAGTGTTTCAGAGTGCCATCAATGAAGTATTTGCTAACTGAAATCAGATACCCATTTGCTTCTGTATTTCTAGCTCACATTTCCAATTCTTATTATATCAGTCATGCTCTCATACTGAAGGGCTATGTGTTTATTAAGTCTTTGTAGTATGGTAGGTACTGTGCTTGAGACATAAGATGAAGAAGGTCTTCATCCTCACTGAGTTTACAGTCGATTCAGAAAGACAAATGCAATTGGAAGAATTCTCTGGAATTTGATCAATTTGATTCAACCTCTAGTATTATTTCCCTGTGCAAACTGGTGTGTGCATTATTTTCATGGATTCTTCCCACTTAGTTCAATTTGCCTAAAGCTTTCCTATGTCCTTTGAAGGCTACCCAAGAAAAACGTCTTCCATGACGTTTTTGTACCATCCTGGAACTTTCTGCCACCTTCTGCTTCCTTGAAACTCTATAGCAAATTAGCACCTAATTATGAACTCTCTTGCTTTCATTGCTAAAATTGCCTCATTTGATTTAGTCATATTGCCCCAACAGATGGCAATTTCTTTGAGGTCCAGGCTCCTCCCCAATGTTTAGAAGGCACTCAATAAATGCTTGCCAATTGATGGCTAATAAAGATAAAATGTTTACTTCAATGTCCTTGGCCAAAATCCCCTGCATTTGAAGCTAACCTAAAAAGACTAGCTTCTGAATTAATATTCTAAGTGCCTAAAACTGAACTTAATTTGAATTAAAATTTACATAAATTATTTTAATCAAAATAAATGCACAGAGCTCTTAATCTTTTCTGTACTTAGGATTCATTGGAGGAGATTGATAAGCTACTGTTGCTTAGTATCAAAACTTACCAATAGGAATTTTAAATAATCCCTGCTTTTACATAACCACACAGAATAACTACTTCTATTATACATTACTATTTTTGTAGAACAGGCTAAAAAACCTTAAGCTCTTGCAAAGAATTTGGATTTAGAGTCACATATACATAGATGAGTAACTAACTCCAGCCTTCCATATTTCTCATCTATAAAATCAAAATAACCACTATATATATATAAAAAATGTATTGAAAAATTGTAATGAATATTTTTATTACCCTATCTTACATCAATGATGCCTATACAGTATAAATGCTTTTCAATAAATATTTCTTAAAAAATATTAAAACTATATTGACCTTAGTGTTAAAAATTAGTCTTTCAACATGTACATACACACACACACACACACACACACACACACACACACACACAAATCAGAAACATAATTCATGCTCCTGTTAGTCTATTAAGTACACTGGTTACATCTCACTATTTCTTGCTTGAAAAAACAAGCATAAAACTTGGTCTAAAGCTGGATTTATCTAGCGGTGTACTATAAAGGAAATGATAGGCAATATAGACACATGGTTTTTAGATTTCAGTAGATTGCACAATAGACTGATCAAAAATACTTTCGAAAGAGGAAGGCTGGGAGAAATAATGGTCAGAGGCAAATGAAGAAGAATCATGAAAACAAAACAGTTTTCTCTGATTATTTTACTCCATTTCTTGTGTATAATGATCCATAATATTATTAAATTGTCATCACCTACATTAAAAATCCTATTTCATGATTGAGCTTCTGTATCTAGATTCATCCCCAGTAACTATGCATAGAATGTGGTGCTATTTCAATTATAGGATCCCTTTCAACCCCCATAGGACTTCTTTAGTAACAATATTTTGCTTTTATTTATAATTTGGGATTATTTTTTGTTGTTTAATATTTGTTGTTGGTTTTGTGTTCTGCTTGCTACTGGTCTTTAGTATTTAGAATTAATCTCAGGATATAGTTCTGTTTTTGTAAAACCTACATTTTTACAAATACTACCCACATAGTTTAAGAACATTTAAGTAACACCTAAAGAGAAGAATGCAATATATCTCCACACTGCTTGATCGGGTTAGAAGAAATGGCAGCTCTTAACAATAAACTTGAAATTGGTTTAAACAGATTCATTTAAACATTGATAGTCGGTGGCTAGCAGATGTAGGTCTGAACTGTTGCTAGAGAAAGAATACAGCAATTAGCAACTGTTATAGTTAAGAAGAGTAAGAGAATATGACAGTCAAAGTGAGGGTGAAGAAACAGCACAGGAAAGGAATGTGGATGATATGATAGAGATGAGCTGGTACATGATATGGGTGTGACCAGAATTACATTGAGCTAGATTAGTCCATACTATGATTTTCTCAGGAAAAAACATGTGAATAATGATTGTAAAACAGAAAATAAATGTGTGAGGGGAGTTTTCAGTGAGTGTGATTAATGTTGAAACCTCAGCCTGTAACAGTATTGGGTTTAACTCCAACTTTCCTAAATCTACTACAGATATGCTTGTAATGTTCCAACAGTGTCATGCAAAGAAACTCATGGAACAGACTCAAGTGATTTGCTCTACTCAAGAGACTCTTTCATAATTTATAAGGAATAGGAAATGTTTACTTGTGTTTCTAATTGGCTGATGTAACAGTCTGAAGTAAGATAAACTTTTATTGTCTTACTTATATACATCTGGGTTTGGGCAATTTTGTAGAAGAGTATGTCAATGAATTGGAAGCAATATTAGCTCATCTAGAAAGTTCCAGGTGGGCTGTCAAATACTTCTAACTATAATTATGCTTTCTTGTGGAAAATAGAAATAAAAAGCCAGATAATTTTAAAGGAATTAAGTAGTGCTCAAAAGAAGAGAAATCATCAGAAGCTAGCTTTGGTGTATGTAAGTTATGATAGAGAGCTCTCCTGGAACAGAGGCAGCCAGCAGAAAACAGATTAGGATGATTTAAATAAAATTTCTATCTGATGTCTCAGCCCTGATAGCCATGGTGAGATATAGCTAGTGGGATCAAAGACTAATAGGAGTGATAGCAGCCTGTTCACCAGGAAATAAGAAAACGGTTGTCACCATTTTCTGGAGGATGTGCCTTGGGGTTTTCAGGAGAAACATTCCTCAGTAAAGTAGGTAAGTAAATAACACTGGGAATGCTGACAATTGATGGAAAATCACAGCAGCAAGCAACTAGAGGTCACTGATATGCATCATTGTGGACTAGCACGTATGCTGCATGGAGCTAGAATTTTCTGCAAGACTGACACTGATAGAATCATTCCTACGTGGCCCTAGGAAGAAGTCATGGACTGTGTCTACACCCATCTCTTCAGCTTCTTGATATGGTAAGCCATCTTTATCCTGGCAACAGCTGTGAGTGTACATCATTTAGCTCATTTCATGAGTAAGCAAGGGTTTGTGATAATAGGTGCACTGACCTATCCTATGCTACCTTTGTATCCTATATACCTTGCAAGATTGTGATTGGAAAATAACATTTAAAATATTTAAGGTTGGGAACATAATTAAGTGGTAACAGTTGCCTAGCATGTGCGAGGCTTCTAGGTCTTTCTCCAGAAACAGTAAAAACAAACAAACAAACAATAGGTGTTGGAGAAAGGAAGAGAGGGAGGCAGGAGAATAAAGTAAGCAATATTATCTTAGTAGTTCTGAATATTTTTAGATGCTACTAATGAGTGTCTTGGATATTGTCCTTGAACTTGTTACTTTTTTCAACTTATAACACTATTTGTATCAAATAAATAGGATCACTCTATATACCATGCACTTGTGGATATGCTGATTACAGAAAATGTACATGAGAGATCAGTGCTTACTGGGCATCAGCAACTATGCCATGTTCTCACCAGCCTGAATATAGGACGTCACAGCTTGTAGAACTGTAGCAAATAGATTTCTATTAATGTAAACCATTTTGGTTCTGATATTTTGTAATGGTGTTGAAAATGAAATAACATTTCATGTAGAACTGAGAATAAAAACACTGTTCAGGAGTTACCTGGTTTTGATAGTTTGTCACATCAACCCAAATGGACAAAAACAAGCTAGCATGGGAAAAAGGTGACTAATGACCAGAGAGAGCCTCAGTCAGAACCACAAGGACGGAGATATTTTTCAGTCTGAGGAAACATACGGTGCAAAGGTCCTGTCACCAGGATGACTTTGAAGAGCTCAGAGGACACTCAAAGATGAAGGTGTCATTAAGGACTAAAGCAGTAAGGCCAGGGGATATCTGACTGAAGAAGTGAATGGAAGAGATCATGTTGGGTTTGAAAGACAGTATAAGGTATTCAGATTTAATTTTAAGCTTTTGGCAAGAAAAGGCTCAATGTAACTTGTGATATAGAAGCGACTAAGTAGGATACAGTAAATTTTCCTCGTCTGACAATGTGAGTTAGGGTCCCAAATCCAGTTGGTGAAAGGAGAGAAGCAGTTCCCGAAAGCTGCTCTTTAGCCATCACACGCTTTAGTGCACAGAATGCCTTTGTGCACTAACACAAATAAATAAAATGTAAAAAAAAAATATGTTATGATGGGTTATAAGAGCAAGATGAGATCCATGACAATACAATGTTGATAGTCATGGGAGAGATGTCTGCATCACGGGGGATTCTGATGGATGGTAGAGGAGGTGAGGAGTGGGAAGAGATATGATGTGTTCTAGATGTCCAGGAGCTGCCATCCCTTATAGAAATGTAAGAGGAAGCAAGCTAGAGAGCCAGCAATAAATGTTCTCATTGTCTGGGTTTTGTTTATTTAAATTTGAGTCACTGGCAAATATAATCTCTGTTCTTGGATGTAAGTGAGACTCCATCATTAGATTTAAGAGGGAAATTGAAATATACTTACTTAGTTAATTTTAATATCCTTTAAAGCCACAAAGGTATTAATAGGGAGTGAGGATAAATGGGTCAAATGATTTGTTTTAATAATTACATAGGAGATCTACTTAGGGTTGCTACAATGGTTGATTAAGAACTCATTCTAGCCAGGTGGTGGTGGCACATGCCTTTAATCCCAGCACTCAGGAGGCAGAGCCAGGCAGATCTCTTGTGAGTTGGAGCCCAGCCTAGTCTACAAAGCAAGATCCAGGAAAGGCACAAAGCTACACAGAGAAACCCTGTCTCGGCCCCCCCCCCCCCCCAAAAAAAAACTCATTCTAGATTTGGGAAGATCAATGTGAGAATCATACTATGTACTACATTGTATTCTTTGTCAATGCTTTCCTTTAAGGAGAACAGATAAAAAAATCAAGTTTGTGGATCAGAATAGAAATATGGTTTGCAAACATTTGTTAAACACCACCCAAACCCTCATATTTATCATAAAGAGAGCATGTATGGGAGCAAAACAAAGAAAAATTCAGCAAAGAATAGTAGAAAAGTTTAAAAGTTAAGATTAACTGCTTAGTTTATTATTTCTCAGAAACCACCTACATGTTTTATTCTATATTTAGGCAGCAAATGTGGATAGCACACATTAATGTACTAAGCTAATGCGTTACATGAGTATTTGACACAAAATATGTTTGTATAATACAAGCCAAAAATATATCAACATAGCTTAGAAACTAGAAGCATATATCTACCTATTGGTACTTTGAAGAACAGAATAGTATGACAACTAATATTAACATTAGCTATTAATGTTAAAACCCTAAAATATTAACTTGCCATAAAAAATTCATGAGATTGTGATTTGTGCCATTGGTATTTAGGCAGATTAATGATCTGCACACTTGAAAGTCTTTCACAATGTCCTTATTATTACTTTTTCTGAATATTTTAGGTGCTCTGGAAACATGGTGAACAGCAAGCCCTGCTTTGCCTACCTTTTGCTTTCATTCCTGGCTTCAGTTGGCACCAACCAGATGGATGAGTTTGCTCAATCACTATAAGGGACAGTTGGAAAACCTGATTGACTGATGTTATGCAAAATGTCACAGACTTTTGAATGTGATCTTGGCATGACATGATGGAAACTTTCCAAATTCCAGGATTGCAAAGAACTGTACAATCAGCACACAAAGGAACTGATGTGTTACATATTGAATTCAGGCAATGATTACATATAATTGTATCATTACCATCATTACCTAGAGTGAGATTAATGGAAGCAACTATTCAGAAAAACAAGAAAGAAATTAGCTTTGAAGTAGCATAATGAAAGATTTTAATTGTGGGAAGAATTCAGTCACATTTCAAAATTACTGGTTGTGATTCCATGTAACTTACTAGCTCCAAATCTTATTCACTGCTTCAATGCATACTCTTTATTGCATTTGGTCATGCGATGATTAACAAAGATCAGATAGTCACAGAATAGAACTTTGCCACAAAGCTAATAAAATGTTTATTTTAATAAATAGGCAGAGGGAGTCAGATGAAGAGCCACTGATAGAGCAAAGAAATGAGGGGTTTTGTGTTTGTTTAAGCATCATTAAGATCAACAAGTCAAAGGTATAAACCCGGTTAGAAGCAAAACAATAAACTACAAATGGGCTGTGTGCCTTCTTTATCAAATTGGTAATTAGAGATTACTAGTGTCTAGAATGGCAGTCAATCTTATTCAAAGGCTTTCATGTGATCTGTATATAAGAATTCTATTGGTTGTTTCTAGGTCCGCCATTTCACTTTTCCAATAGTAGATACAGTGTTTCTCTTCTTTTAGGATATGTTCCAAAACCCTTTGTGCAGGAATGAAAACACAGCTAATAATGAATCTTGTGTACACTGTGGTTTTATTTGTTTATTTCTAGAAATTTTCTTTAATAGCTTTAGATCATGTCTCATTGGGACATGGAAAGTAAAACTGAGGATAGAGCCTACTATGTGGATAAGATGAGAGATGCTCACAGTTACCTGACTTAAAAAGATAGCAATGTTTACAGCCATGCATTCTATGAAGAGAGAGTACCAGAAGGCCCTCAACTCTTGGAAATACAGTTTTGTACCTTAACTGCCACGTGGCCTTCAAGATCTTCAAAACAGAACTTTGGAGGGGTAATGAAAGATTTCTTATCCCACCATTAGTGACTAAATTAGAACAGTTATTGTCCATCTCGTAGATATTTCTGAAATGAATATTTATCAGTTCAATTCAATCAGTATATCAGTTAATATAAAGTTATATAATTACCTATGTTTATATGACATAAAATATCTACATCATAAAGTTAGTATTTATATTGTGTTTTCCTTCGTGTTTTGTATTCACTTTTGTAACTAGTATATTGCAGAATTTTTGTGGTGAGTAAAACATGATTTAGAGTGTTCCCTGAAGAGTAACATTGTTTGATGTAGCATTTTACACATTTCATGAGGTTTGGATGTAGCAGGAATCTTTAAAGTTCTTATTGATAAAATCAAACCCGAGGCGAGTTATTGGGGTCCATGTTGGTAGATCAGAGAGACAGAAGAAGCCACGGCTATCTCACCTTGCCAATTCCTCAGCTGGTCCTGTTTCCTCAGACTGGAAGCTTCTGAGTCCTCATCCGGAATGGGTCTCAGCTGAATTACTGCTCAAAAGCCTGAATGCTCAACCAGCCAAAATCTTCTAGTTTCTGGTTCTCACGCCTTATATATCTTTCTGCTTTCTACCACCACTCCCTGGGATTTAAGGCTGGCTTTCTGGGATTAAAGGCATGTCACCATGCTTGGCTATTTCCAATGTGGCCTTGAACTCACAGAGATCCAGAGGGATTTCTATCTCTGGAATGCTAGGATTAAAGGTGTGGGTGCCACCATTTTCTAGCCTTTGTATCTAGTGGCTGTCTGTTCTCTGACCCCAGATAAATTTATTAGAATACACAATACCATCACATTTGGATATGTCTTTTATTTTTAATACCTTAAGAAGTAGAAGCTGTGGAATAATTACCCACATTTATAGAAAGGGAATAAAGCAGGAAAGTGGCTTAAAGAAAAACAGTGACTTAAAATTGGGTAGATGCTCTCTCTCTCTCTCTCTCTCTCTCTCTCTCTCTCTCTCTCTCTCACTCTCTCATACACACACACACACACACACACACACACACACACACACAATCACAGACCTTTGGAGGATGAGGAAAAAGAATTGCTAGGAGTTGGAAGTCATCCTGGGCTATGTAGTAAGTACCAGGTTAGCCAGTACTATAGAGCTAGACCAAATCTCAAAAAGCTAATCTCAACAAAATCTTAAAATAATTTTCTTTACTTTATGTAATTTTTATCTAAACTAAACTAAAACATTCCCCCTGGGTAACTGCCACTAGTATGCCACTGACCTATGACTTCTTCCCTGCACTATTATTATTCACTTTATACTCTACCACAGTGCCATACTTGAGCATAAAGTGGCACCAGAAAAGATCTTGTACAAAAGGCTTAGTGCCCAACTGGTTATGCTACTTTTTGGTAATTGAATTTTCTGAATATTAACCTAAAATGGCATAATCCATTGATGAATACGTAGCTAAATGCACCATAAAGAAATGGGACCTAAGAAGGGGATGTGTGAGTCAGTGGGTCCATGCTTTGGAAGGGCTATCTTGTCTCCAACCCTTTAGATCCTTATTTCTTTACCTCCCATCCACCATGAAATGAGTCAGTTTGTTCTACCACATGAATCATGCCATGGAATTCCATCTTACCACACAGGGGTCCAGAATCAATTTAGTCAAAAGACCATAAACTAAAATCTCAGAAAGCATAAGGAGGAATAAAATGTTCCCTTTTCAAAGATGGTTCACTGGGTATTCTGGCATAGAGAGAAAAAGGTAAGTAATACAACGATAGCCCCAGGTTGTCACTCTCACCCTGTCCCCTTCTTCTTACAGCCCTCCAAGGGCTACGGAAGTAGATAGCTCATTGAACAAACCATTCTAGGTACAAGCATGAGCCCCTGTAGTTGAATGCCCAGAAACCACATAAAGCTAAGCATGGTAGTATTCAACTTTAATTCCACTGCTCCGAGAGCAAGATGGGAGGGGTGCCAGGAAAACCCATGAACCCTCACATGCTAACGCCTCTGGAATACTGCAGTAGGGAACATCAAGGACAGAGAGGCCTTATCTCAAGCAAAGAGAAAGACTCAGAGTAACATCTGAGGTTGTACTCCGATCTGAAAGTGCACACAAGAATTCATACATGCGCCCCTCCCACATACACACCCCCAACAACAACAACAAATGCATAAATCCCTCAAAAACTTAGCAATTGCTTTTAGATACTAGTGCTAGAACCTTTAACATGGGCGTCCTTGCTCATATGTCTATTGAAATATCCCACAGACCATTTTGTATGAATACGGACTTCATCCTAGTCACTTTCTAGCCCTGCTAATCTGGCTTAATTTTCTCCTAACACACCCACCTGGCATTGTCTATACTTAACTACTGAGTTTTAATTATCTATCTTCGCAGGACTTCATCAGATTTGTTCATTTCTGTTCTCAGAATAGCACCTCACAGCAGATGTTCAGCGCTTGTTTCAAAATGAAAAGTAAACGATCACTTCCCTGCCCTGCCCTGATGCATCTAGCACCTGCCTTCCGTTACTTCTGCTGCAGTCTCATCTCATAGCATTTTGTCTAACTTGGCTCTCCAGGCCAACTCAAGGAACACGGAGAAGTGCAGTAGGCCTGGAGAGCCACCAAATCAGTTTTCACTGATGCTTCATTACTCTATTAGATTGATGTTCCATTGTAGAATGGAACATTTTTTTTTTAATCATTGTTGTTTTGCTCATTTTGTATCACTAGTGACTGGTCTGTAGAGTGAATGTCATTTGAGCTAATGCATCTGTTTGTTTTTTATCTAAATAGGCAATGTGTCTGCGTTCTTTTGCTTGAAACATGTTCTCAATGTGTAGTTGTAGCTGGCCTCTGACTCCCCATGGGGACTACTTTGGCCTTGCATACACAGAGATCTGCCTGGATCAAAGGTGGGAGTTGCCATGTACACACAGCCCAATGTGTTCTTTTATTGTATTAAAATCTATTTAATGTTTATACAGACTGGTTTATATTTGGAAGTGCTTGCATGAGCTAACTGGGTAGAGTCAGGCAATGCAGAATCTGCCAGGCACAGAGCACAACTAACCAATTGCCCTTCCCACTTACGCAGTTGGCAAAGGTGAGTTTGGTGTAGCCTCACAAAACTAAATGTTTTTAGTACAAATTACATTACTGAGTTCTCAAACCTGCCAGAATGAACCATACTGAAAACATCTTTAACCTCTTAGATTCAAGTGAGAAAGAATTAATCTCAAAATATTTTATAACAGTAGAAACATTTTCTAATGGGGAAAAAACCCTATTTAGAATCTGGAAGAGGCAATATTTTTCATGTTAGAAACTGCACAATAATGGTACTTAACCCCTCTTCTTGTTCTGAAGGGCACCCTGAGTCATTTCACACTGGAATCACATTACTGAACAAAAAGGCTGGAAAGAAACCTCAATTCTAATTCAATTCATAAGCATTTCCTTCTAGTGAATTACCTGGGCCAGTCTTGGCTACCCTAGCCAAGTTAAAGTCAGCAGCAACTCTTCAATATTTAATGCATGCTGACAAAAAGAATGAATCAGAGAGACTCTGCTTCAATGAGGTAAGAGAGCCTAATTTCTCCCCAACTAACCAATCAATCAATCAAAACAACTTCTCTATTTCCTTTGAAACATTTGCCTAATGATATCCCTATTGAGAATAATGAATTTCAGTAGTATCAATCAAATGAATGAGTATTATTAAAATATTTTTTATTTGCAACTGACACATCATGCCCTAGATGGCATGTGAATTTAACTGACATATTTGATCTCTGAGAATAATTGATGTATATAAATTGGTTATAAGGATTTGGAGAGTAAATGATGATGCAGAGAGAGTAGATGAGAAGAAAATAGAGCTAGGGTGGACATCAAGTTCTGTGATTCAGCTATTGCATTAAGAGTGAAGGCATAGAATGGAGATAGAAGATAAAAGCTGGCATGAAGTAAGGTACTTACATCGTCAACATTTTATTAATAGTTTCAGGCACTGTAGTTAGGGCCATGAAAAATATAACCAATACTTTCCTTCTTTATTTCCAATATCCAAAGATGTCACATAAACACCCTATACTATATGTATAAGCTAATCAGAATTTATGTATTTTGTTAATCTTACACACACACACACACACACACACACACACACACACGTGCGCACATGCACACACATACGCACATACACTATACTAAGGAAAGAATGTTTCTTTTAACATCAAAAATAGAGACTTTGAACCTAGCTGCTAATGTCTTGTAAGCTAGAAAGGCAGCTCCCTACCTAATAAGCTTTTAAGGCCATTCACTCATGTAGCCAACATTCACTAAGTTTGAATTTTGCAGCAAGGCACAATGTGTTCCTGGGGGACAATGTGAGTAAACCTCCATCTACATTTTCTTGAATGGAGCTACAGTCTAATGATGGAGAAAGACCCATCTTGATTAGGACATTAAATGATACTGCTCAATATATAGTTAGAAATGGATACAAGTTCCTGTAAGGAAGAAAGTAAGGAGCTGAGAGGACATACAAGAAAAAACAAAACAACACACACACACACACACACACACACACACACCATTTAGATAAACAAACCCAAGAAGAAATGATTCAGAACAATCTTTTATGTTAATGGATGAGTAGAAATTATCTTAGAAAAGCAACAGTGGTGGCCTGCCTTCGGTCCCTGGGAAATGTGATCCTGTGATGAACAGTTTCGGGAAGACTACTTGTTTGCTTCCTCTTCAGCACCCCTGAAACATGCCCATTACATTTTGCTTAGAAATTTAACAAGCTGTAAATGTCCATTTAAACTCTCCCCACAAAAGGCCGAGGCCCTCTCCTTTGCTATAATGTCATTGGTCAAACTCAAGAATCTGTAATTTTCACCTTGCTATTCTTTACTCAAATGCCTGACACTCACATAATCTATTTATTTTAGTTAAGAGTGATGGCTCTGGAGCAGATTTCCTGCTTTGGTTTTATTTGTGGGATTCCTGCTGACACTGTTTGATCACTTGACTATACTCTAGATACAGAATTAAATTCAGGATTTTTTTTTTTTTTTTTAAGAAAGCAAAGAGAGAGAGAGAATAAATGAATACCTCAGTTTTCTTTAACTGGTGAGATGAACTTTAGTAACTTAGAAAGATTCAAATGGAATGGATCTTGTACAACAAAATTTCAATTCAAGGAATTATACTCATTACACACGTTTGTAGTAATAGCTAAACAAGACCTATGGATTGTTTATAGCCATGATTAAGCTGAAATTCCCAGGAAGCTGTACAAAGCTCAGTGATACTGTGTCATGCAATACTAATTCTGTTAGGTTCAGCAAAAGTGTAAGGAACTTTACAGGACAACTCTGTACAGGTTTCTGCTTTTCAGCTTAATCAGAGGACACACCACGGACCCATCTTTCTTCTGTTACCTAGCAACCAAGATATCCAGGCATTACAACAATGTACATACTCATTCTCTTCACAATAGTTCAGAAAAAAATCAGTGGGAGAAATGGATGTATGTTATCAACAACAAGCAAACAAACAAACAAAAACCTACCAAAATTTGCTTAAGAATGACCACTTTATCAAAACATGGAAAACTAACTTGCAACTAATTTCGCCTTTACCATAGTACTAGTTAGGATGCAAGCTTTCTGTGTTTCTAATACTGTTTTTAATATCAAACGCTCTTAACAGAACATAATAATAAAATTATAATAATTGTAATAATAAATACCTTCTTATTAGTAATCAAGGAATTTTGCTTTTTGAGTTGATTTCCATTTATTTTATCATTGTATAACATTCATATAAGAGAACTTGTTATACTTTGTAGAGAAAAAATATATATAGTGCAAAGCTTGATTCCTGGTGTACTACCACACTTCTCCATAGAGCTTATGCTTTGAGGTCAGAATGGCTTTTTTCAGTTAAAAATTTAAAAGAAACAAGGGATAAAAGAATACAAGTAAAAGTGAAATCTGAAGTGTGGTAATAAAGTAGTTGCTGGAGGAAGTGGAGAGTGTAAGATGTTCTCCTGCCAGCTGGCATATTTAACAATAGAATCATTGATGAAAACGTGGGTAAAAGAGGATAGGGACAAATAAAAGAGAAGGGAGAGAATCAAGTGGAAGAGCCATAGGGTGGTAACAGAAACGGGGGGAGGGGGTAATGAAGGCAGTGAACGAACTAGATGCCTAGTGAAAAGGTTAATTAAATCTTTTGTGGCGTGGAATTCTTAAAGAACTATGTTTCTGAATATGTGCACACAGACTCATGTGTGCTCTTTTTAAACACAGAGAGATGATAATTATTTTCTCATAACATCCTTTCCACACACAGTGCTTTAGAACATTTTTAAATAAGGAGAATGGCTTACACTGAAAGCTTCTTACACTTAGAACAGGAAGAATTTTGATATTGCTGACCAAGAAATAATTTTAAGAGCCAGAGTTCTCCTTTCATTGTTCTGCATTGTTTTCTCTAAAATTCAAAATCACAACCACCAGTATATTAAAAAAAAAATACCCTATATCCCTACTAATAATGATGACATAAACATTAGGAGGAACAAACCGAACCCCAGCTTCCAGGACCTGCTTGGAACAACACTGCATGGAAGACAGCATCTGCTTTCTAAGCTGGAGAATGATTGTACACCATCCCCAGAGAACTCCAGCCACTAAGGTGGCAGCGTGGTTATTTGTTTTCTACCTTTTGTGTGTTTTTTAATGTTTACCTTGCCGTGTTGTCATAGAGATCCAAGAAGCTCATGGCAGATTGGGAGTGGAGTTACAAATGTCAGTCAAAAGTACAGATGGTGATCAGTGTCATGAAGAACACACAGCTCATCTAAGACTTGATGTGGTGTCTCCATAACCATTAGTCTTTATTGCCTGTCTGAGTACATCATACACAATCCCATCAGAAGGCAAGGCATGCCACGAGTACCCTTCCTTTGTTTTCCTCTTCTGTATTGAGGCTTACTCTTGACTTTAAAAGGCATTTGATTTGTTTTTTTTTCCAGAAAGTTGGGGTATTCTGGCAACTGGAATAATTGTATCTGAACAGGCTACATGTTGAAAGGGTATTAATATACTTGCTCAAAGAGAAGCCCACCTCTTTAGCCCCTTCTTTGTTTAAATGGAATCTTTACACAAGGAAAATCAAAAAGCAACTCAGTGGCAGTTTCTTCAAGAAAGCCTTTTTCTATCCCAGTTTTAACAGAACGCAAATGAGAGAGAGCAAGAGCAAAAGAGAGAGAGAGAGAGAGAGAGAGAGTTCTTCTGCCTCTAATCTTATATGAAGTTGCCAATGGTTTTATTGCCAAAGAAAAATAATTCTAGGTCCTGTGGATGTATGTGTATACTGTGTGTGTTTGTATGATGTATGCATGCAATGTGATGTGTGGGCGTGGGTGTGTGCGCGAACATGGGTCTCCATGCGTGGAGTCTAGAAGAGGGCATCTGGTTTCTTGCTCTATCATTGTCTGTCTTGTTTCTTGGAGGAAGGGTAGCTCAGTGAATCTAGAACTAGTTTGGGAGACAGCAAGTGCCTGCAGTCCTCATGTCTGCAAACCAAACCAGTGCTGGGATTATAGGTATTAGTGTGAACATGTCTTTGTTAGTAAATGGGTGTTGGGGATTCAAACTTGGGTTCTTATGTTTGTACCAACTAAGTCTTCTTCCCAGTCCCACTTATCACTTCTTCACCAGAGTGATCACACTCACCTATGAAAGCTATGGCAGGATAAATGGATTTACAAATGCCATCAAAACAGCCACCAGCAACAATAATAGCAATAGACAATCAAGGGACCAACAATAGCAAAACAGCCTAACATCATATCTGATACAATGATCTTTATTGCTGCATACTGAGTGATGGCTCCTTCAGTTATCTAAACCTTAGAAAAGAGTCAAAGAATGGCATCTTAACAGTTGACTCTTCTTCCTTTTTCAAAGTATGTATACTTGCTTCCTCCTAATTATGCAGCTAAGTAAATTTAACAGTAGTGAATTCGCTTTAGTGACATTTCCTGAATGAGAAATTGGACAATGGTTGTGATTAAATAATTCATTTAAAGGCAGCATTTTAAAGTCCCTGCATTGAGATAATAACAATAATACAGTTTCATAAGTCCAATGCATTGTGCAATGCATATGGAGAGATTTGGCTGCATTCTTCAGAGTTCTCAATACTGTTGTTCTCAGAACTCTTTGTGCAACATGAAAAACCTATTAAAGTGTGTATTATATTCAAGTTTTTGTAGTAAGTGCTTGGGGAAAAAACAAAGATATCAAAATTGCAGCTTGTGTCTTCAAGGCATTTACAATCTAGTTAAAAACGTACAATTTATAACCCTTGCATGCCTTTAATTCAAGGCTGAAGGAATCTCTGAAATAAGATCATGTTGTGAGTAAACGAGGCCTGGTTCTAACTTCTAAGCTGTGTGAATGCTGGTCTGCCAGCTTCTAAAAGAAAACAACCCAAGAAAAGACAGAAAAACCCACAAAAGTCAACTGTTTCCAGGTCTCACATTGAATTTGGAATTGAGTAGTGGCTGTCCTCTCTTAGAGAATCATGACTTCTCATAGCAAGAGTAGGCCTCAGTTTACAAATCAGACAGAACATATGAGCAAAACACATGTCTTGGGATAGAGGGCATTTTTTAAGTCTCTGAGATGCAAGGCACATATTGGCTATAAAAGCCATTTGCTATTCAACTAGATGTTGAATGCTATTTTCTAAGCAATTATATGTTCTTTACTGAACACTTCATCTAATTCAGTTTAGTCTTTTCTAAGTTCTGAAAATCACCTGTTTCTGCTAGCACTTAAAAAAAATCAGTCTGGCTAAATCCAAATTTTGGAAATGGAATCACTGGAATTTGAACTTCTTCCTGTCTTTGACTGCGAAATCTCCTTGATATTAGATAGTATTTCGACTAACTCTCCCATCCTCACACCTAGTTACACCAATACAGGTATGGTGAAGGAAACAATGTAAACTAGTAATAGTGAGTAGACCACAGCCTTTCTACAACTAAGTGATATTTAAAGACCATTGACTAACCTCATTTTACAGGCAATTAAACTATGGCCAAGAAGGAGCAATTTATTTACTGGCTGTTACCCAACCTCATAGTCAAAGAACCTGATTGACTGATGCTACCCCAGACCTATTTTATTTATTTAATACAGAAAGATGAGAAAGTGGTCAGGAGAATGATGCTTCACTGAACATGCTAATTATTTAAAACACAAAACAGAAACTTCTCTCCATGCTAATCACTGTTAAGGAAAATCTTTCTAAAGTCTATGAGAACAAATGTCTTTCCTGGTTTGTAAATGACACAGCAGAGGGTAATGTACCAGAATTTCTTTCATTTCTACTCAAAACTTGATTATTTACTATGGTAATGTACACATATACTTCCTAAGGAATCATACTCTCTGACATTCATTTCCTTATATAATTCCTGTGATTGATTTTTAGCAACATGACTGGCCCAAGGGATGCCCAGATATGTGTTTGAACACTATTTGAAGTATTTCTTTTCCTCTAGAAGAGATTTGCATTTAAACTGTCTAAGTAAAGCCAATCACCTTCCTCACCCTGAGTGAACATCTCCCAATGTTGAGAGGCTGAACAAAAGGCAAAGAAAGAGGAAGTTCATTCTTTCCCACCAGATTGCTTGAATATTAATATCAATATTAGCATCAATATCTTCACACATTTTACAGTCCTGGTCCTCAAGCTTCCAATTTACACAGCAATCCCCACCATCAACTCTACTGTGTCCCCAGATTTAAAATTTCTCAACCTCTAGAACTGCAGTTGCTGACACAGTATAATAAATAAATCTGCTATAATGTTATGGTACACTAAAAAACCCTGTTCTCTCATTGACTTTGGACTGGGTCTTGTGGTGTACTTTGAGCAATAGCCAGCCAGCAAATATCACATAGTTATGGTCTGTACGATGGATGTAGCTGTCGTGAGCCTGTGAAAAGAGCCCTGTCTGGAACTATTAACATGACAGGTTACAGGTGAGATATGCCCAGTTGTGCAGCCATTTCTAGAGCAGTATAATTAGTCATCAGGATGAAGCTTAGAAACCAATATTTTCAAGCATCTATAGGAGGGAGGTATCACAACCTGAAGAATGAAAATTTAATGATCCCAATGTAGTATTCTACTCACTCTTCTATCTTCTTACTTCTAGGCCTTAACTCTTCAGTAGAAGGAACATAGCAATACGGTTCAGTCCTGGCCAGGTTTTCTCTTCTACTCTTTTCTACTCATGCCATCCTGTATTCCTTGCTTCTTTCATCTTTTGAAAGTGAGTATCACTATAACAACTCCGAGAAAATGGAGTATGAAAGAAAAAGCTAGCAACTTTATAGTGGACAGACATGACAAAAGTAACCATAAATGATGATGAAGGCCAGCATCACTGGGGACAAACATAGAAACTATGCACTCCCACTCTAAATTACAAAAATTATACTTTATCTCTAGTCTTGAAAATAGACAAAAACAAAACAAAAAAAATATGTAAGCTCAGTCAAAGTATATAGTAAACTTCAGATAGACCTAAATTGTGGTGCCTTTGGCAAAATTCCTGCGTAAGAATTAGAACTAGGGAAAAATATAAAGAGATAAAAGAAGAAAGGAAGAGAGAAAGGAAGGAAGGAAGGGAGGGAGGGAGGGAGAGAGAGAAAGAGAGAGAGAGAGGAAGGAAGGAAGGAAGGAAGAAAGAAAGAAAGGAGGGAAGAAAGGAGGGAAGAAAACAAGGAAGTAGGAAAAAAGGAAAGAAAAATGAAGCAAGGACAGAAGGGGAAAGAAGGTGATCTTGTGAGTTTATCCATTCATTTTCCATAAAAGTAGAAATCCATAGAATAAAAGCTAACCAAATAACCTCTAGTTAGATGAGGATTTTCTTCCAATAGTTAATGATGAGTCTGTGAAATAATTGAAGTGTAAACAAATAAACTCATTTACACAGTTAATGGGACAGCTTAAAATGAATATTGATTTTTTTGGTTTTTTCTTGTTGCTTTTATTAATTAAATTTATTTATTTATTTTACATCCTGACCACAGTTTCCCCTCTCTCCTTTTCTTCCATTCCTCTCCCCATCCACTCCTCCCACATTTCTGTTCAGAAAGGGACAGACCGCTCATGGATAGCAATAAAAACATGGCATATCAAATTGTAATAATGTTATTATTCAAAATGTTTGATTTAATTCTAACAAAACATAGAAATTCTAGTGCCCATATTCTGCACTAATGCCTCATTAACCTGAAGCATAAGTGTAGTTGAAGCATTGCTGCTTTCCTATTTTGCATGTAAAGGTTAATATTGGCCAGTAGGCACTCTTATTAATTTATCTAAACCAATATGTGGTATTTGCTTTAACAGAGTAGTCAGGGATGAAGATGAGAAGAATACCAATATCTTGCAAGTATGTAGATAAATAAAAGCTCACCCACTGAAAATGTACATCTGGTTCTATAAGTATGCATGAAAACAATACTTGAAGGTCTCTGCTCTGAAAGAGTATTTATTCCCCTTTCAATCAATTGACACTGTCAGTGTGATGGTCAAAGGTTGGCATATGATGCTAAATAATTCTATTGTGGTGGTGAAAAAAAGATTCTGAGGAAAATGACATCATCTGTACCTTTTGATTTTCTTTTTTTTTTTTTTCCACAAAAGTTACGTAGGAAAGAGATCAAGAAGTGTCACTTGGCAAATGGCACAGAAACAAGGAACAGCACAATGTAGAAAAAGCAGACAACCATGAGGCATCTGTCAATTCCAAGTACAGTACTTTGAAAATTATCCCACTTCTGGTCATGTGACACTGCTTCTTTCCTCCCATCAAGTTAGAAAGATGGCCCCCAATCATGGGAATGCTGATTGACATACAAGATCAATTTTCCTGAATGATGAAGGATTCATGCTTGAGGTCTAAGCATCTAGGTTGCTGAAAGCCCAACTTTGAATCTGTGCGTGATTATCTTAAGCTTTCCCAGCAGGGGTCACTAAGCTAATGATAAATATGAGTTCTCTTGTGAGATGCAATTTCTGTTTCCATGGATGGCAGGAAAAGAAAGGAAGCTTGATTTCAAAGACCCTGCTGGGGAAGCATTGGAAGAACACACAGATTGCTTCTCAGTAGTAGTGACAGTCCTCAGTGTTGAATCAAGTAGATGTGTTTCAGTATACTGTTCAGCGAGAGGGTGATGCTCAACAAGTCCACTGGGTTTTTAAGATTATAGTGAGGAGTCTGGTGTAATATTTGTATATGAGAAATCAACAAGGGAAAGGTGCCTAACAATAGCTGCTTAATTTTTGTCTAACCCTGCTTGTATTTGAATTTCAACTTAAGTATCTTAAGTGTTAACAGAGGAAATAGCATCCTTTAGATGTATTTTGGTTTTATTTTTCAGATTAGTCATTTAGTCATTTAAGTAAGTTTTTATTCTCAGGGGTCACATTGGCCATTGTGTTCTTCTATTCCTCTACATGCTTTCTGGCCTCTCTAAGTCTGGAAGAATTTGAGTTTGAATAGGCCACATTGATAAATATTTAAGAGTGAAGGGCTTCAACCATCCAATAAAATTTATATTTCAGAGGTAGTCAGCCCCCCTCGGAAATATAAAAGACAATAGTGGATAAAATGGAATGTATAAATTGTCAGCCAACAAAGTCAAGGTAGCTCTTGAGACCGAAGCAAGCTCTCAGGATGAAGCCTCTGTTATCTCCCTTAACCTTACATTTGCTGCAGAACACTGGAGTTTGATATTTGAAGAACACACTAGGCACAATTCCTCCTAGCCTCCATGCCTGCCTTTTCTTCTAGGGAACCATTCTTCCTCAGAAATTGAGCAAGTGGATTCTTCACTTCATTTTTTTCTTCTTCACAAAGAAAAACTGTTTATTTCCAAAAGACCTTCCCTGACTACCAGACATGAAGATCATAGACTCTACTTCTACTTGCTAGACTCTACTTCTTCAAAATATTTTCTATGTATCTAATTTTTCTATTTATGCTACCTACAACATTTTCTAGATTTAGTTACTACTTATTGTCTGTGGTCTTCCACCGTAACAGAAAGCCCATGGAAGTGGAGGTTTCTTATAAAAGGTTCGCATCACCATCCTACCTCTTGGATAGAGGAGGTAAGAAGACAGTGATCTCAGGGTTAGCCTAGCCTATGCAAGCAAATTCCAGGCTATCAAGACTTTGTTTCAAAAAAAATAATAAAATAAAATAAAACAAAAGAAGCATATTTTGTCACGGGAACTCAATATGTATTTACTAATAAATGAATGGGTAAGTAAATAATGTTATCCTTCATTACTAAATTTGGAGTTTAAAAAAGACGTATAGACTTTGCTCACTAGTGTTTTTAACTATTTAAAAGGCTGGGCATTGAACACAAATAATTACTTGGGCATTTACATTTAATTTTGGACACCCCCCCAAAAAAATCACTGAAAGCAGAAAGATAAACTCTTACTCACTTTTAGAAGTGTCGCTTCTCAATGGGAGCCTCAAGATAACTGATCAGACACTTCAAACACTTATTTAACTAAACTTTCAATTATTTGAGAAGTTAACAAAGAAAGAAGGACTCCGCTCCTCTGCCAAAGACAGACTTCAGGCACTGGTATAGCTCATTGTTCTAAACACACATGGAATTTCTTAGAACATTCTACTTTTATTAAATTATGCTATTTATACTTTAATCTCTAGGCCAGCACATCAGGAATTTCCAGATTATAAATGATTCTTTGAACTAACAGCATGAAATCAACTTTTTACTTTTCATCTTTCTCCTTACTCAGTTGTCCCCTAAATGTAACATGAATAGATGTAAAAATACCCTTTCTTCTTTATTTCCAGTCTGTGAGCCACAACTTATTATCTAAAATGTCATTTTCTTGTTCTCAGAAACCTCAAGTCATGTATTTAGCTCTGCTTCATTATGGATACAATAAAAAAAATTTAATAAGCATGGAGGAGTACTATCTGAAATTTTTCAAATCTATGAAATCACATGAAACTATCAATAACTTTGCTTATTTTCCATTCTCTGCCAAACTCTACCACAATAAATAAATATTTAATTAATGCAAATATCCTGTGTGACTGTCGTGTAAGTTGTCAACCTTGTATTCTTTATTAGGTTCATTCATTTTTCCCATTCATTCATAAAAGAAAAATAGAAAAATGTGGTGTTCAAAAGACACCCCTTAATAAGTGTGTTTAATAGTGACATGTCTTCTTTCTTCTTTGATTAAACTGGCACATCCTCAGCATGCCATTGTTCACTTTGAAGTGGATTTTCATTGTTTTATCAGTCTCCATGAGGGCCCACAGACAGATGACCTATCAAATGCTCCTCCTTTGTCTTCCCATCTCCTTACCACCCTTTACTTCTTGTTTTGAAAAGACACAATCTGCTCACCCTCTGGCTCTTCCTCCTCCAGGGGTAGCAGTTGGTAAGCCTGAGCCCTCCCAAAGCCAGGGGCTGTTATGCAGAGTGTGACTGGATCCCAATTATCCAAGGAGAAGTAGTGCATAAATTAGTAGATGGTGTTCCTTAAGCTGTCAGGGAGAAATTGTACCTACTTCCTAAGGCTGTCATGGGGAAGGAGGAGGATTCTGGAGTGAGCCCTGACACTTCTGTTTCTTCTTAAAAACAAAGAAGCCTAAATGTCTCCTGTCAGGCCTGGGCCAAGAACAGGCTCATGACTGATCATATTTGCAAGAGTTTGAGTTAATAACATATAATTGCTGCTATATTTGAAAGATAAATTTTAGTCAAATGGTTAGCCCTGAAAACACACATACAAGTAACATTAAATGGACTCAACAGGTCATATTTATGAACATATATGTAATGTACATACATGTACACATGAAATGACAATCAGTGAAAAAAAAAAGGCCATGGATTTGAAAGAGAGTAGAACAGGCATGTGGGAGGGTTTGAAGGGAAGAATGATAAGGGAGAAATATTGTGATTGTATTATAATCTCAAAAGCAAAAAGAAACAGAAGATTATATCTACTAAAAATCGTTTTATGACTTATGTGGAGAAGAGGTACTTGGATGGTATAACTCCAACAGGAGGTGAGAATTTAGCCAAAACATCTCCTACTCCAATCAAGAATGTCTTAGCTCTGGGAAGCTCTGGGCTACTGTAAAAAACCTAGTGTCTTCCCACTTCCTAAACACAAGTCTTCTAGAAGTTCCTTTCATCATTGGACACTCTCTTCACTTGAACCAGAAATCTGTCCTCTCCAACTCCCTGCTATTTTTAGGTAAAATCTTTTTCTCTGTCCCTCAAATTTTGAAAAACAAATTATTCCTATTATGGTGTTGACATTATTTATAACAATGTCTTATTAGAATGACCCACAATCCAATCACACACCACAAACATTTACAATTACTAACTTATAACCTAAAAAATTGTATTAAAATATTTGAGAATTCTCTTTTTTTGAAATAAAAAGCATCTTTTTCTACAATTTAACCTCTAAAAGTATGTACATGAACATCTCAAAAATGAACCTCTGCAGAGTAATCCACCTCAAATGTGATAGAAATGGTATAGCATTATTGAGGGTTGCAGGGAAGAAATACTGAAGTTATTTCCTTTAGACAAGTTAATTATGTGCTTGTGGAATTTTGTCAAAATACAATGAGTTGAATTGATTAAAAGTACTTCTATCAGCACATAAAATAAGATAAAATTTTCAGCTTTTTTCCATGTTTGATTGGCAGAAACATAAGTCATAAACCATTTTTCTTTCTGTAACATTACTATTTAAATTACTATTTCTCTTCTTTGCTTTATTTCAAATCAATGTAAATCTGCAAGTTATCTCCATCATAGATGAAATTATAGCATTTTGTTTATCAACCTGAACATATATCAGCACATCTCACAGCTTCACATCCCATTAAGTATTAGGTTTTATATTCACATATCACAAAAGTAAAATCTGTTGCTAGTTTGGATGCCTCTTTTTTATTCTCCACATGTGGAAACTTGGCTGTGTTGGAGGATTTAATATAAATGAGATATACAAACATTGTTATATTAATAGTGAAGTGACTGATCTTTTAAGAAAAAAGGACATTTGGTTGCTTTCTGGTTCTCTTCAAATTCAGGCATTCTAGGTGTCTCTCTTTCGTGGACATAGAAGGCAGTTGCTTGCTCCAGTAGAAACAAGACATGCTGCCTGATACTGCTGCTTCACAGGAGAAATTAGATTGTGACTCCCCTATGTTTGGTGGATTAAACTAAACTGTAATTAACAAAACAGCATCTAGGCATAAGCCACTTAATCCTAACACTCGATATTGTTCTACCACTAAAAAGAAGTAACTATTGTTATTCAATAGATAGTATAAATCAGGCTCCATTAAACAGTTACAATTCGCCCACTTCTGGATGACATCCAAACTCTTCAAGCACATCTGCTCCACACGCTAGCAAAATGTACAGCATCTAGTGCAGCACAATTCAACACAACAATTTAAATATTTTATATAATTAATGATATATAATTAAAGTTAACATAATTACATTTGGGCTCTCTGAGGTAACTATATTATAATTAGTGGTTCATCAACAAATAGCTTCTCCAAAACATAGCATAGTTCATCCTACATTAGTAAGCCATAACCAGAAGTGTCCCTGTTAAAACAAATAACTCATGACAGCAACCTGACCATGCTAACCCTATCAGCCTTCAGTTTCTGATATTAGAAATAAGAGTGTATTGCCATCTAAAACTACAAGTCAATCAAGATGCTAATGGATTTGCCTTCAGTCTTCTGCATGTTGAAAAGGGCTCAACAAGATTCAACCACAAGATGGCATTTCTGATAACTCTACAATCAATTAGAAAGGATTCCATAGAAAGAGGACCAACAGCTTGCATTCAGGTCTCAACTCAGCATATAAAATCATCTACTGTCTTGCCTTCATTATTCGCAACAGGAATTTGAGGGACAGGTGGAGAAAAAAGCATCTAAGAGGCTGTATCTCATATGCCACTGGAGAGAGAAGAGTGGTACAGTGAACTGACTCTTGTGACCCCTCCCATGATGTTGGCCCAATGGATCAACAACCACATCATATAGCAAGTATTGGTACAAAGATATTTGTTTTGTATGTGTATTTGATATTAGCAGACATGATTTTAAATAATAACTTTCCCCAAGATTTGATTGTGCATAACAGAACCATGTCTAACAGGCTACTCTCATTGATGGAGCATTCCAGGGTCTAGCTATATACATGTGCTCCACATTCAGTGTCCCAGTGTCCTTATGCATACATGAGTCCTTCTACCTCTATCGCCTTCTTCAACCAATTCCATTTTCTTTGACTTCTTTCCCAGAAACACTTTCCTTTATTTCTTTTCTTGTTTCAAAATGATTAAAATTTGCTTACATTATTTTAGGTGTATGAGTTTTGCCTGAAATTAAATGTGCACCACATGATTACCTAGTGCCTCTGAAGGTAAGAGAGTATCAGATACTCTGGAACTGGAGTTAGGGATGATTGTGAGCTACCATGTGGGTGCTGGAAACTGAATCTTCTCAAAGAGCAACAAGTGTTCTTCACCATTGAGCATTTCACCAGCAGCAAAGCAATTTAAGTATCCACATTAAGTATCAAATTAACTTTCAAGCTATAGTAGTAAAACAACAATCTCCTGCCATAGCCAATTTCACATTCAATGACAGCTTCTAAAGTGATCATTTGAAATTCTCAACAGTTCTTCTCTTATTGCTGAACATCATTCTTACTACTTGATTTCCCCATTATAATTATTACTAATGGATGCTCTACTATTGCTAGGAATTATAAAGCGGCTGTCTATTCCATTCTCTTACTTTCTTCCAATATAGAGGTAATGCAGTTTTAAAAATAATCTTACCATGCTTGTTGTAGTTACATACCATTAACTTTCGTATGTAGGGTTAATTATTTTTTCTGTTAGGAGTTTGGTGTGCTGGTCCTCTCAATCTGTAAACACATATTTTCTATCATCATTTGCTCCTTTCTGCTTTCTGACATGCTTGCAGAAAGCACTAATCTTCAGAGGTTGAACCACCAAATACAGTGGATCTGTTAGTCAACTGCACACACCAGCAACATTGGAGTCAATCACTTATTGGAAGTCTGTTCTCAGGTGGAACCCCAGACATTAATAATCACAAACTGCTGTGGGATGTCTTTCTGTACACTGTGAATATATGTTACTCTGATTGGTTGATAAATAAAGCTGTTTGGCCTATGACAGGGCAGGGTAAGGTTAGGCAGTACATTTAAACTGAAGACGAGATGAAGAAGGGTTGAGTCCAGAGAAAGGGAACCCACCAGCTGAAGGAACAACAAGAGGTCAGCAGACTAGTAACCATGGCCACATGTTAACTTATAGATTAAGAGGAACGGGTTAATTTAAGATGAAAGAGCTAGCTAGCAAGAAGCTGAAGTCATAGGCCATATAGTTTGTAATGAATATAAGTCTCTAAGTAATTATTTAATTATTTTATAAGGCTGCAGGACCGTGGGTAGGAGAGATTTGTCTGGACCTCAGGGTCGGGTGGGACCAGAGAAACATCCGGCTTAAAAAACAAAAACAAACAAACAAACAAACAAAAAAAAAAACACCTCAGGGCTGAGTGTAGCAGTCAGTGGTTTTTATTCAAGAAAAAAAAATTTTAAATCATTGTTCTGTACTGTGTCTTTCTAGCTCCTATTTCTGTATGTGTTATCTTCCTTCAATCCTGTACATTGCATCTACTTAGAATTCCAATTATCCATTTCTGAGTGTTTTTCTAATTCTTTGAAAAATTTTCCTTTTATTGCATAACTGCTTCTTCTTTTATTTCCTTTACTATGCTCTTATTTCTTTCAGTATATTATGCTTTATCTTGTTAGATTTTAGATATTTTCTGTTCCCAGTACAGTTTCTGTTTCTTTAATTACTGGTTTCTTTTTATCTACCACATTCTTAGAGATCTGAATTATTTGGTGACCATCAGATATCTATATTTATGAACAATCTAAAAGTACCTGGGGGAAAAATAATGCGCATGAACGGGACTTGATAGTTTTAGTGTCCCTGTAGCTCTTTAGTGAAAGGAACCCAAAGATCTTCACCTAGACCTATTGCGAAGTGGGAAATCCTGCAATCTCATACTGAGTGTCAGAGAAGCAGCTCACTTGGCAGCTGAACAAGATAATGGGATGATGTATCTCATTATTCATTGTTCAGCCTTTCACTTGTCTCCCTTCACTGGTCCATTTTCTATGCATGCAACTCTTTTTTAGGCTCCCAAATCCTTTCTAATTTGTTATCTTAGGAAGTAGAATTTCTCTCCTCTGCTACTAAGAAGTAGGAATAATCACTCGGCTCTGTGGGTTCAGGGAGATCTATAGGTCTACTGTCTGATGTTCTTCATCTTATAATGTATTCAATGTGTGCATGTGTGTGTGCGCGCGCGTGCGTGTGTGTGTGTGTGTGTGTGTGTGTGTGTGTGTGTGTGTTTCTGATTTGTCTCTTCACTAATGATCAAAGTCACTTGATTCTGCAATTCTAAACTGTCTTAGGGTTTTGAGGCCACTACATGTTTTATTGCTGTTTTCAGCATTAAACTGTGGTCATTTGTACCCACTGAGCTTCATCTTCAGTTTTTATTCATCAGTACACATCTTAACATCCACAATCATCTTTTCTTCTGCAACTTTCTGTCCTGATGACTTTCCTCATTTTTTTGAGGAGTTATCCTGTCTCTATCCCCTTTCTATGTAGTCTTATTGATAGCTTGAATGTAAATTCATAGGACCAATGTTTTTTGTTCTTTTGTTCCTAGAAGCTCTCTTCATAATGGGGAATCTCATTGATAGGTATTCTTGGATACAAGCTCAGGTTTCATTGGTATTGTGGAAGTGGGAAAGAGCCTATGAGGAAGAGCCTCAGAATCAATTGAATTGTGTGTTCATTTCTATAAGAAAAGGCAACCCAGGGAAATTTGACTCTTATATATCCCTGCAAATCTATGAAAATAATGCTGATGTAATGGTAAAAAAAAAAAAAAAAAGTAAATCTTGCTGGGTGGTGGTGATGCATGCCTTTACTACCAGCACTTATGTATCTCTGTGAGTTTGAGGCCAGCCTAGTCTACAGAGCGAGATCCAGGACAGGCATCAAAAGTACACAGAGAAACCCTGTCTCAAAAAACAAAACAAAAACAAACAAAAAAAAACCCCAAAAACAAAACAAAACAAAAAGTAAATCTTGCTCTTCAGCTGGACTGAATGACAAGCTACAGAAATCTGTAACTTGATAGCAAGTTAGAGATAAAATATAAATCTATATTTATAGCCCATAATTTGTAATTGTAGTCATAGCTTCACCACATAGACCCCATGGGTAATGCATAGATATGTTTATGTCATTCACATTGACTTTCTACAGTACTATAAATTTAAACCAAAGCAGTCCAGTCATACATGTGTTTCAGCAGTCAATATTAGTTCAGCTCTCCTCCAGGGCAGATAATTTGATACTCTTTCTGCTTTCCCTTCTTTTCAGGGTGGTTTGGCCTTGAAGTGACTCATCATTTTACCATCATAGATTCTCCCTACACATCAAACCTTTCATGTGAAAAAGGAATGAGGAGGCCTGAGGTTCTCCATTCAATCAGCCTTGCAGTGTGTGTGTGTGTGTGTGTGTGTGTGTGTGTGTGTGTGTGTGTGTGTTCCCTATCTTTCTAGCTTGTAACCATAAACAAAGTGCCCCTGAGTATAATTCTACAGTAAAGTGGGATGGAAGAGGCGAGCCTACAAAAACAATACACTAAGGAATGTTTTTGTTGTCAGAATAATAAGTGTTATCTCAGCAAAAATGGGAAGAAATAAAACAATACACTGGTGAGATCCCCTCATCAATTGAAAAATGGATATATTTGTTTTGAACACTCAAAACTTGGCTCTGCGTAGCAATCACACTGACATGGAAGGTATAAAACTAACTCATAAGTCTTCTGTACACTGGCTAGCCTTCCAAGACTTAGAAGAAAATAACTTTTTGGACCATTTTCAAGTTCTAAACAATCAGAGATTGTAAGACTCAGGCAAATCTTTTAACATTGGGATTACAGTGGGTTTTAATCTGTGAAATAGGAAAGGTGAATTCCAAAATACTCAGGAAGTTTTCCACATTATAATTTTGTAGACATTAAATCAATGTTTCTGAGTCTGCATTTGCTGACAGTACACATGTAGGTTTAGTAAATGTATATTTTTGTAAGGCTGGGAGGATCTTCCCTCATTACACTTGACATATTTAACTAGAATTTAAAAAAAAAAAAAAAACATGCATTAAAAAGAAATGGGTTGGGTTCAGTAGTTCAAAAGAATTTGTGGCACTGTAATGAAAGCAAACGCGAACAGCTTGGGAAGCTAAATTATTGAATTCTGTCCATAGCTCGGGAAGTGTGCATGTGCGCAGTACTGGCACTTGATTTGGTTCATTTGTTTCCTGACTATATGAGTTCTTATTAGGATGACTTTTTAGATTAAAATTTTAAATAGCTTAAGTCAGTGAAGCATTGCATAAACACAAATAAAAATGGGGTATTGGAGAATACAAATGAGTTTTCTCATCACTAGGTTAAGAGATTCGGTTTAGAATCGCTGGATGCAATGTTTTGTAGTCCTGTTCCAGACAAGGTGAATTTAGATCACTGCAAGCAATAACATGCTCAAGCAACTTGGTTTCATTTGTTTCCTTTATACAAGGTCCTGGGAGATAAGATGATGATATTATGGGTCATCGTTTACTCCTAAGGAGAGTAGGTTATTTTTAAAGCAAAAACATAGATTAATTAATCTGTAGTGATGTGAAAAGCAAATCCATTCCGTGCTATCCTAGCACTTTACTTAATCCCATCTGTTGCTGGTTTACTTTCTTATTTCAGTGGTAGAAAGTATGGAGAAGTCTGATTTGGACAAATATTGAAATGCTGGACATTAACTGAATATGCATGATCAGAATGAGCTAAAATATGGCCCTTACAGATAACTTTCTTCTTGTCTTTAAGTTGTCACATAACTTTTCAATTAATAGTCAGCCACTTACCTGCTATTGAAAGCTAAGCAACAAATTGATTTGCATAAAAACTATTGATTTAACATCTTCTGGAATCAAAAATATCTAAAGTGAAAGTGATGAGAGGTGATTTCACTTTTTAATTCTTGTTCTTTAATGTACATCTTTATTGATAAATTCATAATATTTACTACTTTGAAGTATAAAATCAGTGTTTTTATATATTGACATAAATAGCTATGTAATATTATCAACTACCAATTGCAAATTTTCATCATTCTAAAAAGAAATTTTAGTCTCTGTTGTTATTGTTGTTTAAGTAAAGACAGATGTTTATATTTTTAAGGCAGTATAGACCTTTATTTGGGGGAAAATGCTTAGATAAAAGAGTTTCTTACCTATTTTTTAGTTCGAGTGTGTGTGTGTGTGTGTGTGTGTGTGTGTGTGTGTACACAATAATGGGCTTCATTATTACAACTCCATACATATGCACAATGTATTCAATAATATTCACCCTAATTACCAATACCTGTCACCCTCCTAAATTACTTTTACAAAAACAAGGACTCTGTTTTCCAAGAAAGATGGAATATGGGTTTATGAATGTAGCATAGCACAAGAACAGCAGGATTAGGATTAGAAGAACATGAGAGTTATGTGAGATCCAAGCATAAGAATTTGTAACTTGGGCATGACACAGTCTTCGAAATCAGACGTGTAAATGATGAGAACTAGTCAGAGTGGTATATTTGAAAAAAAAAATATTCTATTACTACAGCAGAGAATTCAAAATCCATTTAGGGGGAAGTGGGTTCTTATCATCCTACAACTCTGAAGTGGCTTGCATCAGAACAACTAGGTGTATGTTACTAGGTAAAATAGATTTGCTAAAAACACTTTCAAGATAGCTATACTTTTACAACTCTGTTTTCCAAGATAGCAGGGAACATGAGTTTAATATTGGAGCATAGCATAGGAAATTAGAGTTCAGGTTAGAGGAACATGAAAGGAATAGGAGACCCAGCATAAGAATATGTTACCTTAACAGCACAGAAGAACACATCAAAAAATTATCTACCATGATCAAGTAGGCTTCATCACAGAGATGCAAGGATGGTTTAACATATGAAAATCTGTCAATGTAATACATGACATAAACAAACTGAAAAAAAAATCACATGATCGTTTCATTAGATGCTGAAAAGGTCTTAGACAAAACCCTTCATGATAAAGGTCTTGGAAAGATCAGGAATACAGGGAACATACCTAAACATAATAAAGGCAATTTACAGCAAGCCAACAGCCAACACCAAATTAAATGGAGAGAAACTCAAAGCGATTTCACTAAAATCAGCAACAAGACAAGGCTATCCATTCTCCCTATATTTATTCAATATAGTATTTAAAGTTCTAGATAGAACAATAAGACAACAAAAGGAGATCAAGATAATGCACATTGGAAAGGAAGAAGTCAAACTTTTGCTATTTGAGATGATATGGTAGTATTCATAAGTGACCCCAAAAATTCTACCAGAGAACTCCTACAGCTGATAAACATCTTCAGTAATGTGGCAGGATTCAAGATAAACTCAAAAAACCAGTAAACCTCCTATATACAAATAATAAATGGACTGAGAAAGAAATCAGAGAAACATCACCTTTTACAATTGCCACAAATAATATAAAATACCATGGGGTAACTCTAATTAAGCAAGTGAAAGACTTGTATGACAAGAACCTTAAGTCTCTGAAGAAAGAAATTGAAGAAGCTCTCAGAAAATGGAAAGATCACCCATGCTCATGGATATGAAGGATTAACATAGTAAAAATGACAATCTTACCAAAAGCAATCTATAGATTCAATGCAATTCCCATCCAAATCCCAACACAATTCTTCACAGACCTGAAAAGAATAATACTGAACTTCATTTGAAAAAATGAAAAGCCCGGGATGGCTAAAAGAATCCTGTACAACAAAAACACTTCTGGAAGCATCACAATCCCTGACATCAAGCACTATTATAGAGCTATAGTAATAAAAACAGCTTGGTATTGGCATAAAAACTGACATGTGGACCAATGGAATTGAATTGAAGACCCTGACATTAACCCACACACGTATGAACACCCAATTTTTGACAAAGAAACCAAAACTGTACAATGGAAAAAAGAAAGCATCTTTAACAAATGGTTCTGGCATAACTGGATGGCAACATGTAGAAAATTGCAAATAGATTAATATCTATCACCATGCACAAAACCTAAGTCCAAGTGGATTAAAGACCTCAATATAAAACCAATTACACTGAACCTGATAGAAGAGGAAGTAAGAAATAGTCTTGAAAATTTTGGCACAGGAGACCACTTCCTAAATATAACACCATTAGCACAGTCACTGAGAACAACAATTAATAAATGGGACCTCCTGAAAATGAGAAGCCTCTTTAAGGCAAAGGACACAGTAAATGAGACAAAACAACAGCCTACAGAATGGGAAAAGATCTTCACCAACCCCACATCTGACAGAGGACTGATCTCCAACAGATGTAAAGAACTCAAGAAACTAGACATCAAAGTAACAAACAATTCAATTAAAAAATGGGCTATAGAGCTAAGCAGAAAATTCTCTAAGGAAGAATTCCAAATGGCCAAAAGACATTTAAGGAATTGCTCAACATCCTTAATTATCAGGGAGAAACAAATCAAAACAGCTCTGAGATACCATTTTATACCTGTCAGAATGGCTAAGATCAAAAGCACTGAAGACATCTTATGTTGGAGAGGATGTGGAGCAAGGGGAACACTTCTCCACTTTTAGTGGGAGTGCAAACTGGTATAACCACTTAGGAAATCATTGTGGCAGTTTCTCAGGAAATTGGAATCAATCTACCTCAAGACCCAGCTATACCACTCTTGAGCATACCCAAGGAATACTCAATCATACCACAAGGACACATGCTCAACTATGTTCATAGCAGCATCATTCATAATAGCCAGAATCTGGAAACAACCTAGATGCCTGTCAACTGAAGATGGATTAAGAAAATAGTACATATACACAATGGAGTACTACTCAGCAGAGAAAAAACAATCACATCATGAAAGTTGCAGGCAAATGGATGAAACTAGAAAATATCCTGAGTGAGGTAACCCAGATTCAGAAAGACAAACATGGTATGTACGCACTCATAAGTGGATATTAGATATAAAGCAAAGGGTAATAGGGCATCAACCTACAACTCCAGAGAAGCTAATTAACAGGGAAGACGCAAAGAGGGACACATGGACTGCCATGGGAATGGGAAATAGATGAAATCTCCATGAGATTACTGGGGCTGAGGGGTGGGCAATGGAGGGTAGGGGATAGGGGATGAGAGTATAAGGAAATGGGATGGTTGAACTGGAACAGGGAGTGAGGGGGAATTCAATGAAAGAGATACCACGATAGAGAGACATCAGGGGGATAGAGAAAAACCCAGTGCTAGGAAAGTAGCCAGGAATCCCCAAGGATTCCTGGGATAGTAGCAATAGTGGAAAAAGTGACTGAACTGAACTGGCTTGTCCCAGAGATCAGACCGGTGATCTCTGTCATCACAGAACTTTTCTCCAATGACTGATGGAAGCAGATGCAGAGATCCATAGCCAATCACTTGACAGAGCTCAAGGAGACCAGTCAAAGAGAGAGAAGAGGTATTCTATGAGCAAGTGCATCATGATCATGATGGGGAAACATGCGGGGATGACCAAACCAAACTAGAGAGAACTCATGAAAGTTGGACCAATGGCTGTGGAGCCTACATGGGACTGGACTAGGCCCTCTGCATGGTGAGACAGTTGTGTTGCTTGATCTGATTGGAAGGCCCCCTGACAGTGGGATCAGAATCCATCTCTGGTGCATGTGCAGGCTTTGTGGAGCCCACTACCTATGATGGGACACCTCCTGCAGCCTTGAGGCAGGGAGAACAGCTTGGACTTGCCTCTACTGAATGTGCCTCCACAAGGGAGGCCTTGCCTTCTTGTGAGAGAAAGTGGGGGATGGGTTGAGAGGGGAGGCTGGGTGGTGGGAGGAGGAAAGAGGGGGACCTTTGATTGGTGTGCAAAATGAATGAAAAAATCTTAATTAAAAAGAAAGAAATACACACAAAGACCCAACTACAAAGGTAATCTCATACCTTTGTTACAGAACACACTGAAACTGAGTTTCAACTGTGTCAGAAGCTTCCTCCTTGCTGAATAACCCTTATGGCACCAGAAAGTACTGCGCTGGCTGCTGGGGGGAGAATTGTTATCTATGCTCTTACTTAGCTTTAGAACTTGTGTGTAATAATATTAAGCATCCATGAATGATGGGCCCACTTGTAAAACAGTGGAAAGACTATCAGCTATTTTAAAACAGAAAACGTTTTCATTATGTAGAGTCCTTGGGAAAATGATAATATCTTAAATGAAATTCTAAGGAAGACACTTGCTGCCTGTCTCACTAGACTATAGGTGGTACTGCAATGGGTCAACAGTACTCACGTCTCTAAGTAGATTCATGCTCAAAACTTTATTTTCATATTCGTTTTGTCACACTGAAAAACACTGTTTCTTCCCATTTTACTGTGGGTCACCCCAAATCAGACAGCTCACATCCCACTCATAACAAATAAGTGGTATTGGAGGTAGTTCTTATAATATTGAGATATTTATATATTTATGTTTTACTTAAATAAAAATGAAACTATAGTCCTCTCTGTCAAAAGGATCAGAAATCCAGTAGCATGGAGTGAAAACACTGGCATTTTGATGGTCAGGTTATTTACCCTTTACAATGTAAAAGCTGAGATCTAAAGAAATGACCTGTAAAGGGTGAGATTGTATGCACCATCCAGTTCAGCAAACATAATCAGTATGTGCTCGGAAAACAGAGAGCCATCAGGAAGAGAGGGAGGAAGACAGTTTCCAGGCATGAGGTGGCCACTGTCCATGCAGAAACAAATGTGCAAAAGTGTTCTGACAGCTCAGTCCCTGCAGCTGACACAGAACGAAAGTCTACATCTCTTAGTTTACCATCACCATACACACCAGTCCAGCTGTCCATCATTTAGCCTTACGTGAATCAGATTTGTACAACATACAGGCAAACTGTAGTGAGGAAAAATTTAATATCACATCAGGCATATGGCAGGTATTTGTGAGAAACGGTGGAACCCTGCTGATTAAGATAAAATCTTGATTATTAACATAATACTGTGATCACAGACATTGTGGAGACCTTGACCCTCTCCTGTGTGGCCCTCAACAAATTACTTCTAGTATAAAAACCTGGAAATTGCTTCCAGTTAATACTGAGATAGAGTCACTGCCATGTGGTAAAACCCAGCAGCAGAATCCTCACCAGCAAAGTTTAGCTAAATGAAGTCAGGAGGAGAGACTATGCAGTCAGTTGGAACACCAGTGCAGACTGGGAAACTGGTTTGTCACTGTTTCACAAACACTGTGGGGAACATCAGGGAGAAGGGAGAGTAGGGAATAAAACCTGGGCTCTGAAGAGGCTTCTTTCTGGTGTTTGCTTGTTTTTGTTTGTTTGTTTGTTTTTGTTTTTTTGCTCAGCATGGATTCAAGATTCAATCTCCCCACACAATACTGGGTCGATTCACACCTTAATTATATATTTTTCAACTTTTTGACAGTACCTATAGGAAAAAGCAAATTTAATGCTAGCACATTTGCCTTCTATTAACATGATGGGCATAGAATAAAGTGTTTCTAAATGCCTTTCTAGAGGAGAGCTACCACTAAAAAGAGTTCTGTCCAAAGGGCAAGAGGTCCTTTTTGATCCTTCATATGGAAGACATGGATTTTTTTTTTATAATAGAAAGAATTGATTTGTTGTTTAGTTTACCACTCTCGAATTTTACAGTATTATGGGTGAGCCCTGGGGCTAATGCTGGTGCCTATAACCTAGAATAAAGAAAGAAGTAAACCTATCAAAGACTGGCCTGTTTCCTAACAAACTCTAATCAAATAGATACCATTGGAGATGTGTTCTAATTTAAGATTGTAGTGAATCTTAGGTTTGGCTGGAATTAGAATGTAGTGGAATTTACCTCAAATTTCTTGTTTTTTTCTGCAGAAGCTGAATTATTGTCTGATAAAGGATAACAAATAACTAATGGCAAAATATGATGCAGTGTATGGATGAGGGAGTTTCTGACATTGTGCCTTGACAGAGCAGCCATGGGCAATGCACATATTGACTGACATTCTTTCTTCCTTCCTTCCTTCCTTCCTTCCTTCCTTCCTTCCTTCCTTCCTTCCTTCCTTCCTTCCTTCCTTCCTTCCTCCTTTCCTCTCTCTCCTTCTTTCCTTTCTCTCTTTCTCTTCTCCTCTCTCTCCCTCTCTCTCTCTCTCTCTCTCTCTCCTCCCTCTCCCTCTCTCCTTCCCTCCCTCCCTCCCTTCCTTTCTTATTTACAATTTGTATGTATGTATGTGGGGGTATACAAATGTATAAGTGAAGGCTGGTGGGCATACACATGTGTTCATGTGGAGGTCTGTAGATAACTTTAGTTGTCTTTCCTCAGAAGCTATCTACTTGGTTTGTTTGTTTGCTTGCTTGCTTGCTTGCTTGATACAAGATCTCTCGGTAGCATATAACTTGTGAAGTCCTCTAGACTGACTGGCTTGTGAGCCCAAGGATCCTCCTGCTCCTACCTCACCAGTGCTGGGATTATGAGCACACACCAATACACAATCCAACTTTTTATGTGGTTATAGAGTATTGAATTTGGACCCTTGGGCTTGTTTGGCAAAGCACTCTAAAGACTGGAATACTTTCTCAGCCCTTACTATCATAATTTTTCGTCCTGCAATGAAGGGACTTTCTGAGTAGCACTGTGGCAAAGTGGTCGAAGGTGTCTCAGTAAACCAACAGAACATGGTGAGCTCTCTCAATGAAACAGAAGAGTCCTTCCCAGCAAACTGAAGAAGGCATGTCTCTGTAACCATGATTTGCACATGGAGAAGGTGTGCACTCCTAAAACATGGGAGTGCTAGCAATATAAGATATAGTGCACCAAAAACAGATGAAATAAGATGGAATTTTGCCATGCCATCACAGTGTCTTCTTAGTAGGTGTGTCCTGGTCTTACTTGCATTGCATTAAGAAGGATATAAACATTGAACAACGAAGGGGGGACTTTTCTCATAGGATAATAAAATTAAATATTGTTTTAAGAGTCAGGAGCAATTTACGTAACTGGAAGCAAAAGGTAGTAAATCAAGTCATGCAATGTGCAAGAGGAATTCTATCCAGAGTATAGGAGATAAAATCCCTTCGGTAGCCTCATCAGGTTTATAGAGTTACTAACAGAGCTGCATTTCATTGTATCCCTTTTTTTCAGTTATCAAATATTTTGTTTTCCTTTCCACAGTAGTCTAGAACACAATCCAAGGAAGATATTGTGATGGTTTGCTATGGGTTTAAGTATTATGTATATATATAACATATATGTATATATATGACATATGTATATAATAGATTGAAATGCCTTTTGTCAATAATAGTCTTAGTATATTTAGGTTGCTATAACAAAATGCCATAAATTGAGTAGCATATAAACAAGCAAAAGGTTTTTTCCTATAGTTCTGTGAATGTAAAGTCCTAGTTCAAAGTAAAGAAGATCCAATGTTTGGAGGGATCACTTTTGCCTAATAAGCAAACATTATTTTTTACCATGTCTTCATATGATTGAATGAATGGGGACAGTCTCTAGAATTTCTTTTCATTTTCATTTTATTTATTTGCTTGTTATTGTGTGTGTGCTTGCATGTATGTGTATCAGTGGAGGTATGCACAAGCCATAGTGCCCACATTGGTGTTGGAGGATGACTCTTAGAAGTCAGTTCTTTTATATTCTGCCATGTGCTCTGGAGGTTGAACTCAGGTCATAGGCTACAGTGGCAAAGCTTTAATGGCCGGCCATAGAGTTTCTTTGGTAAGGATGCTAATTCTTTTCATGTGGCTTTTGACCCCATTATATTTCAGTGTTCCCATCTCCTAATTCCAATACCTCAAGAGGTACAATTGTAACATATTACTTAAGTAAATACAAAGATTAATAATTCTGTATCCATCACATCTGTTTGAATACTTAATTGGGAGTACAGGCATGGGGGGAAGTCTGCCTAACATTTAAAAATGTCTAACTGGTCAAAGGATCTCAGGGAACACAGACTCTACTGTGATCTGCATAGCTGAGAAACATACACCATGGAAAGCACCTAGAAAATGATTTTTTAATTTTGTGATGTTGTTGTGTTTATAATGGCTTTATTATTTTTAATTTTTATTTCTTCAAAGTATAAATTAGAACATTTTATTTAGTTCTTTCTGAAGAAAACATGTTACTACATTTCATGCAATACAAGTTCCTATATCTTTAAAATATCATTATTTCTCTATTCTGCTCAAAAGTAGATGTTTACGTGACCGTTTCACTACTGCATGAATAAAAATAGACACTTCTGTTTTGAAGCTTTTCAATAACAGGTAAAGTCAAACAACGTCCGGATCATTGCATCCATGGTTTGGGGAAAACTGAACTAGATGACAGAAGCTCTTTTTACATTTGTTCAAGGTCACAGAATTAACTAAGAAGAGACTCAATTGTTTTGAAATGATTCCACTTAGGTCTCACCATTTGCAATCAAGGTAAGATGCTCTACAGCTCAATTATTAATTTGTCACAGCATTAAATAAGATAGGTCTCACCTCCCCTTAAGAAAGCCTGACTCTTGGTGTTCAACCATGACGTGCAGGTTTAACAAGCCCCTGGCGTCTCATTTCAACCAAGCTGAGCAGTGTTTTTCATCAGCAACAACTGTGCTTGAATGAACTTTAATTTACTGATCTGGGTCTGTGTTCTTTTCCTCTCCTCTCTTTTAAAAATGTGCATAAATAAAAGCAGGATGCTTCCTTAAAGATGGAGAGGATGGCCGAGGTAAGGGAAAAGAGTTCAGATTCAGCCACCTGAAGTTGCACATTTGCAGGTAGGTAGACCTCAGTTCTACAGTTCAGCAGGAGAAATCTATTTTTGTAGTAATGCATAGGAGATTTGAGGCCAGGCAGTTAATTCATAGCAGCAAGAGGCAAACAGTAAGAGTGTTGAATGAAGTAGTGGAATGGAGTCCTTTGTAGGAAGAGGTGTATTTATTCTTTAAACAAGATGAAGCATTTTAAAATCATTATGGTAAGTATTACTACTGAAGAATAGATTTTAGAGTCCTATAATGCTCCTTTTCCTATTTTACCTGGAATGAGGTGGATTTAGAATCATATGTCCTACCCTGAAAGCAAAATCCATATGTTAAAGTTGCAAAACCTGTTATTTGAAATACCACTTTTGGAGTATTATTCTAATTAGTAGTGATTCTGCTCAAATGAAGCCTTAGAATGGCCCTAAAACAATCTGACCATTTGCCTGATGTTTTTATAGGGAAAAGAATTACATAGAGACATGGACAGAATATTGGCTATTATTTTCTTCAGTTGTGTAGCCAATGATAAGTAGTTCTTGTTGTAGTAAATACCCTTTACCCATGCTCAGGCAAGAAACTGATTAAACTCAGTGTTACACACACACACACACACACACACACACACACACACACACACACACACACACATGACATTGTTGCTGGGTCCTAATGACTCCCTCAGGGGAAGGAGTCAAAAGGCATAGACACAGGCACCTGAGTTAGATAAAAGGCAAATGGCAGACTTGTTTATTCAGCAATGGGAGAGCCTTATATACCCTCCTCCTAGCACCCAGACATTGCATGGTCACCCTTCATTGGCTAGGCAGGATCAGGACCTATGACAGTGCCTGTTGCTAGGTCCTCAGGCAGACTCCAGGTTGGCTCATCTCTATCACATGGCCCCTTAATATATTTAGCCGGCATGCTAATATGGGCATGCTAACCTAACATTCCTCACCTCAAAAGGTGTCATACAAAATGAGGAAAAGCAAGGGCTACATATGAGTCTCCTCAAGGTATCGCTTCTTGGCCTTTTGGCTAAGATCAAGTGTAAAGTGCCACGGCATGAAAATTGAAAAGGTTCCAGAGGAGAAAGGAAGGAGTAAGAGAAGGTAAAGATATGTCTTCATGTGAAAATGACTGAATTCATCATGTAAATCAATGAATCTGTGAAGAACACTTAAAAATATTATTAGTCTTGGGCTGGGTGTCATAAAGAAGTAGTCAACATCTATGTGCTACTCACAGACAATATGAAAGACTGAAAGTAAAGTGCACAAGGCGAAAAGTCAAGTAACTAAGCGAATAGATAATATTAACCCGTCTCTCGAATACTCTTTCCTTTCTGTGCCTCCTTTGTCCCTGCAGATATTGTGTCCTCACCTTTGGCACACTGTTGAAATCCCCAAAACTCTGTGTTCCCACTGTTCTTTTTAATGCTACAATACTTAATATTTGTCAGATTGTGTAGTCATTATTATCTTATTTTTTTATATT
The DNA here is from genome assembly GCF_004664715.2 of Peromyscus leucopus. Taxonomy (NCBI): domain Eukaryota; kingdom Metazoa; phylum Chordata; class Mammalia; order Rodentia; family Cricetidae; genus Peromyscus; species Peromyscus leucopus. Next base: position 59,636,161 of record NC_051079.1, read on the forward strand.
TGAAATCTTGATTTAAAATACATTGATACTTCATATATATTACCAGGAAACATAATTTAGTCATGGCATAATTCTTTATTGCCTCATGAATTTTAATGCATATAGAAAAAATTTTAGACTTGTTTAAAAATCAATTACTTAAACATGCCACTGGAAAAATGAAAGAAAAAAGCAAATTTAAGCAAATATCTGAGTGAATTATACCTAAACATTATTTATAATTCTAATCAAAATCACTTTTTGATTAAAAATGAATATTTGTATTTTCCATATGATTTTATCCTGTGTACACTTTGGAAAATTGGTAGCAGAGCAATTTTTCAAAAGTGTGTTTTTTTTTTTAAATTTTATATAAGAGATTTTTCTTGTCGTGTTGCATATCAGCCATGGATTCCCTGTGCTCCCTCCTCCCACCCCCAGCCTTCTCTCCCCCCAACCCAACCCCCATTCCGACCTCCTCCAAGGCAAGGTTTCCCCTGGGGAGTCAGCAGAGCCTGGTACATTCAATTGAGGCAGGTCCAATCCCCTCCTCCCTGCCCCAAGGCTGAGTAAAATATCTTAGCATAGGCTAAGTTCCATAAAGCCGGCTCACACACCAAGGACATATCTAGGATATTCTTTAAAGTCTCTCTAAATTCAGTAAGCAAGGTCCTGTGCATTTACAGAGGAATGATAGTTATGTCACATCTGTCTTCTCAACCATGGTTTTCATTTTAAAAGATAGTATTACAGAAAAAATATCGTTTAGAGGCAAGGAAATATCCTAACTAATATGCCCTTTGCCCTTCACTACTAGTTTCTGTTTAATCATTCTCTATGTCTTCAGAATCTTGGCTATTTCATAGCAGGCAAAAGGCTGTGGGTTCTTGTGGATTGTAAACATCATAAAAGCTCTACCTACATTTACATAACCAGGTCTCTAATGGCCGTTTTCCTGAATGAAGCTACCAAGAAAACTAAGAAATTTTATTCAAACTAATCAATCAATCAATCAGTCAATCAGTCAATCAATCTCTCTGTCACACACACACACACACACACACACACACACACACACACACACACATTCTTGCAGTTCTATTGAAAGGACCTATGAGCCTTTGTGCATCTGTAGGGACAACAGTTGGGAAGAGAAGAATGATTGAGCACCACTCTATAGTGAGACTAGGTAACAAAAATCTTGTTCAACCAACTCTTCCTTTTTGATTCTTTTTTTTAAGAGGAAAAATACTCAAGATTATGATACCAAAAATCCCCTTTAATATCTGACGCGTTAGGTGGAAGCCTCAAACCAGTAGTTTAGCCCTCCTCCTTCATGCTTCCCAAGTACTTTCAGACTGTAAGTAACTGGAGAAGACTGTGTTCTTCAGTGGACAGGGGCCTTTTCTCTCTGGAGTTGAGCTGTGTTCTGCTCACTTTTTCTCATGCTTTTGTCCCTTCTGATTTCTTTTTTCTTTTTTTTTTTTTTCAAGACAGGGTTTTTCTGTGCAGCTTTGTGCCTTTTCCTGGAATTCACTTGGTAGCCCAGGCTGGCCTCGAACTCACAGAGATTGATTTCTTGGAGTGTCATTTTTCATATACCTTTCACGTTTCTCACACCCCTCTTTCTGTTCTCCACATGAGGCTGGGCTGTTCTTCTGCTGTCATCTCCTTATCATCTTTCTCCTTTGCATTCCCAAGGCAGCAACTCATTTTGTCATCCTTGGTTCTTGAGGTCAGTGACCTTGTTTTGGAGCTCCCATCACCTAATTGGTGAAACAGGATCAGGGTTCCATAGCCTTTATGGGAAGCTGTGGGAATGAATAATTCCTTCTGAGTCTTTATTTAAATGTATTCATTGCATTCCTATTTAACACTTAGAATGGCTATTGTTGTGTAACAGGATGCAATCTTACATTCTAGATTAAAAAACAAGTATACATTTAAACATAGAGGTTTAATTAAAATAAGTAGCACAGTAAAATGCTATATTTCTGCACCTATGGAAAAGATTGAAGTACATTTTATAGTGAATGTACATATATTAGCTGGAAATTAATGTCAATGGTTGTTGGGAGTCATAGAGCTGATAAGATAGGGTGATTCTACATCGATTTTTCATTTAAAAAAAAATTCTTTAGTTTCAAAAAAGAAACTACTGAAAACAATATGACTGTTAACTTAGGATGGAGATACCATACTATGTATAATACTGTAGTATTATATGATTATTATGTTATACTACTTATCTTATTGTCCTTATATTTCTTCTATTTTTTTAATTTTAGAAAAACAAATTCTCATCTGCAATGAATAGGAAGTATCCTCTAATTTGTTGACATGATGCAAAGAAAACTAATTATTATGATTTCTTTTCATATTCAGTGGAACTTACAGTCTGGCATCTTATTAACTTTGTGTTTATTGTTTATCACAGGCTAAGTGGTAAACAATACGAACTTGCATTAGTCAAAGTGTCCTCAGTTTCATGCCAACAAATACTAAATTCTAGTCTCTGCAATGAATTATCTTGAACACATTAATAGTTATACTGACCACCTCATGTATCTATGGATATTTTAAATATTTAATTTCATTACTCTAGTATTTGGAAGAAAATGATCTTTTGTCAAATGTGCTTCACTGATTCTAAGTGGTTTAGAAATAATTTCAAGAATTATGTACATATATCTTGAGCAAAATGAAATGTGTATTTTTCTGTTTGTTCGAGTAGGGAGATTTCTAAACTCTAGGGAAAAACAGTCTTGAGAAGCAGCCAAGCATATGGCAATAATAGCTATGTCTGCTACTGATATAACTAATTCTAGAATATAGTTACTAGCATTTATCAAGAATAATCTAGGAGCTGAGAACAGTACTTAATTCATTGTACACAGAAACTCTATCTATCTATCTATCTATCTATCTATCTATATTCCTACATCAGTTGATACCCTAATTTTGTTTTTTACAGATTTTTTTTTTTTTTTGGTTTTTCGAGACAGGGTTTCTCTGTGTAGCCTTGCGCCTTTCCTAGAGCTCATTGGTACCAGCTGATCACAGCGATCGCTGCTCTGCTCCGAGTGCTGGATTAAGGCGTGCCACACGGCGTTTTTACAGATTTTAATATCCAATATTTTAATATCCAAGTGATACCCTAATTTTGTGCACATGAGTACAACTCCCAGATTTTTTCCATTTTTAAGTTATACAAATAGTGACAGAAAGAGTATCAACTTATAGCCTATTCTACTTCTAAGTTTCAGTTTTCAGTCATTGTACCACTGTAACATTTAACTGTCTTTTTCTATGTGTTCCTGAACACTGGGAACTATCTGGTGATGGCTTATTCTATCAACTTTATTGAATTCTCACAGCCAAATTTATAGGGCTAAAGACTTACAGGGTCAAAGGGTATCTTTATTAATCAATATTCTCCTGTTGTGATATATAACCAGATATTCACTGAAAATCCATTCTAGACTATCTCCTCTGGCTTAGGAACAGAACAGTTCTATGGAGGCCACTGTCTATCCTATGTGCCTAAGAAAGTCACATCACTGCTGGCCAGTACTCTACTGTAGGATAAGTGATGTAGTGATGCTGTTAAAAACTTTTCAACCCCATCACCCCTGATGGTTTGTTTCCACAATTATGATCCAAATTCTAAGGTTGTTAGAGACAGCCAAGGCATGGAAAAACAGCATATGTTTTCAAGAAAATGGAATGTAGTTCCCTATATCAGTAACATTGCTGGGTATAAAATCTTTATTTGGGTAACTACAATTATGATGACAAAAGTCTGCTGATCTGTTTCTTCACCGTCACCCCCTGCTGTGTCTCTGAATGTCTCTGTCATTCAGATCTTAATCATCATCTCAAGAAAAGCAAAATAAAGTGAAAAACTGGAGATGAGGTGGGAAACAGGGGGCAGGGTGCAGGTAAACAGGGGAAAGAAGAGTGGAGAGGAGGAAAAACAAATGAAATCTTGTCTAGTTGAGAAAGATGCTGGGAAAATGGAAGACCAGCTCCTCCAAATTGAAACCACATTCTAAAGTATCTGTTTGTCCTTTAAGGTGCAGAACTGGAGACCTAAAAAAAAAAAAACAGCCTCAAGATGTCCACTCCTTTTATGGACACTAATCCCAGATAGGCCAGCAAAATTGCATGCCAGAGGTCTCCTTGCCACAGAGGTATTTGCTTTCCTGAACTTAATATTCACAATCTTTTTTCTCTTAAAGTTCCCTTATTTTTGCCCTTGTGGTTATTGATTTTCAAGTTTATATTCTTTCATTTCTAGTTCTTTTTCTTTAACTCCAGTAGAATCCAGAGACTCACATCAGCAATTGAGCACACAGTTCAGATTCATTTATGGGTACATGAAGAATCTTTTGAGAACAATATGATTTCTGCATAGCCTTTAACAGATCTAGGACCCAATGGCCTTTATTGTAAATTGAGTGACACATATCCAGAGCCACAGAGTCCTTTGGTATGAATTTTTCTTCCCTCCTCCTTCTTCTTCTCCTTCTCCTTCTCTCTTCTTCTTCTCCTTCTCCTTCTCCTTCTCCTTCTCCTTCTCCTCCTTCTTCTCCTCCTCCTCCTCCTTCTTCTTCTTCTTCTTCCTTCTTCTTCTTCTTCTTCTTCTCCTCCTCCTCCTTCTCCTCCTTCTTCTTCTCCTTCTCCTTTCAGAGAAGAGTTATTTCTATGGGTTCCATGTTTGCCTCTACACTTGGCTTGTGACTCTGGGCAGTGGATTTAATCTAAGTGAGCCACAGTGCTCTCAGGTGATAAACCACAGAGATGAAACTCTCCTTTGAAGAGCTTTGTTGCTGCCCTCTATCCAAAGGTCAGTGTTAGCGCCTGTTTCTCTGCTGAGGGCAGGCATTCTCCATTCAGAACATATAGCAGTTTCTATGGTGTAAACTCTCTGCCAAGTCTGTTTGCAGTCTAGAAAAGGAATAGCATGAGAAAAGGGATTTGTGCCATTAGGCCTTGTGAGTTGACACGAGCATACCAGCAGTTCCTTCTAGAGATGAGCAGGTACATGCATGCTTTTATTTTCAAACTTCTCCTCACACTTTTCCCTTTGGCTGCTAGGGCTTTTGTTTTCTTTCTGAACACTTCATTCCTCCTCATAATTCAAACTCCAGTCCTAAAATCAACATGTTAATAAGATTTCCACAAGGGGGCTGGGAGATGGCTCCGTGAGTAAAATGCTTCTTAAACATGAGTTTGAATCCCCAGCATATATGTAAATGCAGGTGACCATTAGCATGGATATGCAGCCCCAGTACTGGTGGTTAGAAGATGCTCACTGGTGAGCCAGTCTAGTAAATATAGAAGAGATCCAGGTTCAGTAAAAGACCCTATCTCAAAAAAGTAAGAGAGAGAGGAAAAGGAAGAAAAGCATCATTGACCTCTTGTCTTCATAGGCACAGACACAAGTGAGTACACCTATACACACACACACACACACACACACACACACACACACACACACACTCACCACCACCACCACCACCACCATACACCACCATACATCAACTCTTTCTGTAACTATCAACACTTACTCATTCCTTGTGCTTAGTTGTTTACAAGTTTCTTTCTTCTGTTATCCCCTTTTCTAGCACACAAGTCTTATATAACCAACTCCTGACATAGCAGGAGTATGGTTAATGTTTATTGAATAATAAATGAACAAAACTACTTTGTAAAACATCCCTCCAAAAAAAACCGAAAAAAAAAAATTAAGAAGCATTTCCCCTCTACCCTAAGAATTCTGTGAAGACAGACTTGCTTGATTCACATTTACATTTTAAATGTTCTTTTGTGCCAGATGAAAGAAGAAAATGAATAGGAGCAGAGTAAAGGTGTTGCCAAAGTAGCCATTCAGCTAGTGATGATGGAACAAGGGGCCGGGTAGTGCATTTGCCATCAGGTTCCAGATTTACTGAAAGGATATCTCTGTCCTCCACTTCAGTGTAAAGCCTGCCTGTAGAACTAGATTTTTCACCAAGTGTTAGGTTATTAGCAAGGCCACTGTACTGAATGAGGACATAGCATATGAGTAAAGCAAGTTTCTTAGCAGGAAAATTTAAACTTTGAGGAGTATAGCTAGGCTGTAAGTTGGGTGTGTTGAAGGATACTCTACACACACACACACACACACACACACACACACACACACACACACAAAACCAAAATGAAAAGCCTCACAAGCTGTGGCTGAAGGCAGTGAGCCAGGAAAAACCATGGCCAGCTGCTGCCAGGAATCAGAGATACAGAGTTGGAAATCTTCACTATCCTCGTCAAGATAAAAGACTCCAGGACTTGACATGTTCGGAATAGTCACTACTGGTCTATGTGACTATAGACACAGAATAGTGTGGAATAACTATTGGTGATTGTTAATAAAAGAAATATATTGGTCTTTCTCCCTGGTTTTATTTGCATACAATTTTCAAAACCACTGACATTTTTTAATTAATGAGGGTGTTTTTACTAGTCATGATGGACCACTTCCCATCACAGCTGAGTTTATGATAATCAGTTTACTTGGTGTGGGATGCTTGGAAAGATGGAGTTGGTCACCGAAAGGAGCAAGTGACCAGGATTTTGGAAATCTGATTCCACCTAATGACTCCAGGAAAAGGTAAGCCAGAAGGGTGGGCCAAGCTTGATCAAATTCGTTCATCCTCTTTCCTTTCCTTCCTCTTTGTCTCCCTCCCTGTCTTCCTTCTTCTTCACCCCCGCTCCTCCCTTTCTCCTGTCTGTTTTACTCTTCTTTTTCTCTCTTCTTCCATGAAACACTGGGGAAAGGCTAATGTCTTTGGTTAGCATTGTGCCACTCCTACGATTATAACTGGCTCTTTTGTCATTATGACTTGGGATATAAATAACTTTGTTTTAATCCAATTATTTTGTAATTATATTTAACAGTCCATGGATTAAAATTGTTCATTAAAGCATGTTCTTTTCAGTTCTTTTCTGCAAGCATTTTAAACAACTAGATTTGATGAACTTCCTGGTTTGCAAACAAAGGTATGTCAGGAAAACCAGTACAACCCATCTCTATGGAAACAGAAACTCTTGGGTTTGGTACACTTTTAGACCTCAGCTATATCTATCTTCTTCTGGATGTTCATCTGTATTTGTTTAATTTTTTTATATCATACTGGTAAATGCAAGGAAATATTTCCTTGAATTCTATGAGCCAGTAAAGCAAACTATTGAGCATTAAGAGGAAGTTTTAAGAAACCCTGATTTTCAGTAGTCAGCTTAGGTTTCTGATTAACAGCCAAAGCAAGAAGCAAGCCTGTTGGACATAGCTCTTAACCTGTGGGATTCTTGCTAATTCTGAGTAACTAGTGTGAGAACTAAATGGAACTGTTGGGTACCTAAAGAATTGGAGCACTGCTTCGTGTGGGGGAAAAAACACACACACTGATTTCACAAGTTTTATGAGAAGAAAAAGGAGGTTTCTTTTATGTGATTTAAAAAATGAACACATCTAAAATACAGAAATTATATTGACATTAATTTAAAAAAATAAACAGTATCAAAAGTCACTTCATGATAATTGCAAAGCTTGTTCATGAAGGGCTAGAACAATGTGGTCCTTTTGCTTTTGACCTGATAATTGTTCTTATTGTACATAGTTTTACTTTGTTAGAGTTAAAACCTTTCCTTTTATTTAGCAAAAAAAAAAAAAAAATGGGGGAGAAATGTTGTTGTATATTTGTGTACTGTTTGAAGATATGTTGCTGTGATTGGTTTTGTAAAGAGCTGAACAGCCGATAGCTAGGCAGAAAGTGTAGGCAGGACATCCTGGCAGAGAGGGGAAGCTGGAGGAGATGATCAAGGTGTGAAAGGAGATGCCAGGAGAAACAGAGAGTATACAGGACCTGCAAGGTGGAAGAGAGGTAATGCCATGTGATAGAATGCAGATTAATACAGATGGGTTAATTTAAGTTATAAGAGCTAGTGGGGCAAGCCGAAGCTAAGGCCAAGCTTGCATAATTAATAAGAATTCTTCATGTCATTATTTGGAGGCTGGCTGGTGGGATAGAAAAAGACTCATTACATGTTTTTTTTTTTTTTTTGGTTTTTCGAGACAGGGTTTCTCTGTATAGCTTTGCACCTTTACTGGAGCTCACTTGGTAGCCCAGGCTGGCCTCGAACTCACAGAGATCCGCCTGCCTCTGCCTCCTGAGTGCTAGGATTAAAGGCGTGCACCACCAACGCCCAGCTCATTACATGTTTGTGTATATACATACACATGTGCAAATACATTGATTATTCACATATATATACACATATACATATAAATATACGTGTGTTTGTACATGTGAGTGTGTGAGTGAGTGTGTGTGTGTGTGTGTGTGTGTGTGTGTGTGTGTGTGTGTGTGTATCACACATGGCTCTACAGAGGCCCTAAGACTATGTCAGAGAAATCTTAGGTTACAATCAAACAAACTATGCTAACTGGTCTGGAGACATATATTCAACACTTCATGAAGACTTCAACCTGTCAATAAAGCCTCCCTCTCTTTAGCATTGCAATCTATTTCAGATTTTTATAAAGCACACTAATTTGGGAAAATCAGATAATTAGTGGTTTTTAGTTCCTGACTATTTTACCATCTTTTTCCTCAAAGGAAAATGGTTGGAGGGAAGTGTTCCATAAAGAACATTATGAAAATTCAGATTGTTTTTTTTTCAAATTTAAAAAGAATTGGGAACAAAATGAACAAGGAATGATTGCTGATTGGCCTATTTGCACCCAGTATATTAGTCTAAGATTTGAGAGAAAAGACGCTTAAGCCTGGGGTGGTCCTTGAGCAGATTTAGTTTGAATGTAGCCAAGAATTAGCACACGGAGCGGGCGAAACAGGGTCAAGGGCTCATTGATTATGTTTGTAGTCAAAATCAAACATGAGTTAAGAAGGAGATGCTCTGTAAAAATACACCAGAAAAAATCCCACTGGCTACCTAGCTATGAATGAAATGGCATGGAGACATAATTTTAATGATGTAGAAAAATGTGGAAAGCTCAATTATGTGTAAAAAGGAGTCATTTTCTTTAATTGTGTTGTCTCCATTTTAAGTTAATTTTCTTCTAATTTAATTCATGTATCAAATTTATGGCATGCCACAGAGAGCATACAGCTATTTTTTTGTCTACTCAAATATGTACACACACACACACACACACACACACACACACACACACACACACGGATTTGTATTTCTTGAAGGGAAATGGAGTTTTTTCAGCCACTTGTTGCATAGCACAGTGCTGTGTTGAGCCAGGGTTGTTCTTTCTTTTTTTTTTTTTTTAAAATAGCAGTGAGAACAAATTGCTTGTATCAAAGGACTTTTGTAAAGCAGCAGCAAGTAATACATGCAGAGGTGGTTGAGTTTCTTGGACAGAGGAGTTATCAGAATCAAAACCTGTGAAAGGAATAACAGCAGTACCATTTCTGACAGTGAGATAGTATTACATTCTAGAACAGTTTCTAAAGGGAAGAGTTCCTTAGACATTATTTGTCAAACCCAGAGACAAATCAAGGTTCTAGTAACCCATGGAAACAATAAAAAAGAAATTCAGTGGAAAGAGAAAAAAATCCCCCATTAATTTCCTTGGCTTTCCCCATAAAAGGAATAATAAGAGGGTTGCCAAGGGACTCTCAATAGAGCTGAATCAAACTCCTCAGTAAAGAACCGAATTCCTTGTGTAGGTTCAGGCAAGACAGATAACTTGATCAAACTATGCCATGGTATATTATTTTTTTATTTCCTAGGGACCAGAGAAGAAAGAGTTAAACATTGTTCAAGGCCAAAAAGAGAAACAAGAAACTATAATTTAGGTGCTACAATGATGGCTCTGGGGTTCAGAGCAGTCATCATGGCTCTTTCAGGGGACAAAGTTTGGTTCCCTGCACTCATCAGGAAGTTTCCAAGAGCCTATAACCCCAGTTCCATGGAATCTGACACAATCTCTGGCCTCCTTGTGTACCTCCACACACATTGTACACATACAGACAAGCAGACCCATGCGTTTATACATAAATAAATATAAATAAAGTTGTAAAATGAAAGAATAATTCAGCACATTTGGATATAAAAATAAATAAATATAAATTAGTATGATAATATATTCAGGCAGATGAAATAAAATTTCCAACTCTCTACCATTAAATTATGCTGTTCAACAAAACCAATTCCTCATTATCATTTAATCTGTGATAGTGATTGCCATTAAAATTCAAAACGAAAATACAGTTTTCATAGAAACATCAAAGTAATTCATTTCTTTAGGTTTGCTTCATACATCTATAAACTATTTTTCACATATACATGCTAATTTTTCAGAAATCTAAATTATATTATTCTCACTTCACCATGTAAAGTACAGTGCCTATGAATATTAATATTTTTCTAATACTTTTTAACCAGTCATTAATATGATAATACCTTGGTAATGAATTTACAAATATTCCATACAAATACTACACGTGCTAATACAATGAAATACTGTGAAAATAATATGCATAATGCATTAGGCTTTGTTATAGATGCCTGCCAAAAATAGTGTTTGGCAAAGCAGTAACATGCTTGAAAAGTGCCTGACCGATTAAAATGTATTGCTACTGAGAGACCCAGAGCAAACAGTGAACGAGCTATACTATTTGTGGCCTAGAAGACACCACAGCTCGCTCACTGCTCAGATTACTTCTGTAAGCTTGTGCTCATCACTAAAAGTGAGGCAGACACTTAATGAGATATTTATGCTGAATAAAGGGACTCTTCCAAAAAACGGGATCCCCATACAGCAAAATTTCATCTCCACAGATGGAATGCATAGACAATGGTTTTCAAGGCCTTGCCTTATCACAGTACCACTGCTATAAGCCACACATTTGGCTCCATTTATTGTGTGACAGCAAAGTTCATCTGAAAGCTGGGGACTATGCTAACATTAATACATTCTCTTCTCTTTGGCCTGCTTATGCTCTGCTGTTACTAAGTGCCTTATAATTTAGCTGTTTTTTGTATGGTCTTCGGTAGTTATACTTTCTCTCAAATCTGAGATCCGTATTCCTGATGCTGGTGCTGTATAGTTAGGGCAATGGTTCTCAACCTTCCTAAACCTGTGATCCTTTAATAGAGTTCCTCATACTATGGTAACCTCCAACCATGAAATTATTTTATAACTATAGTTTTGCTACTGTTGTGAATCATAAGGTAAAGATCTGATACATGACCTCCAAAGGGGTCGCTACCCACAGGTTAAGAACTGCTTAGTTAGAGGGAATAGGTGATTCTGTTCTCTTCAGTCCTTAGGACAACTACTGAGTTCTTGAATATTGCTTTCTGAACAGAAACTCTCTACCATTAGAACTTAAAATTTTATGGTAAAACCAATGAATATGGTTGCAGGTGGTAAAACCAGTGAATATGGTTGCAGATGAAACAAGACTCACTTGATTTCTAAAACATCATAGTTTCATTCTTTCTCATAGGCTCTTTAGCATTGTGAAGCCTTTGAATTGTCTCCATCATTTTACAAACAGGTGTATTAAGGTAGGTGCTGTGGGAAGTTCTGTATGTTAAATGTGTTGCTCTGCTTGGTTAATAAATAAAACACTGATTGGCCAGTAGCCAGGCAGGAAGTATAGGCGGGACAAGGAGAGAGGAGAATTCTGGGAAGTGGAAGACTGAGGCAGAGAGACGATGCCAGCAACTGCCATGGAAAGTGAGATGTAAGGTACCAGTAAGCCATGAACCACGTGGCAACTTATAGACTAATAGACATGGGTTAATTTAAGGTATAAAAAAACAGATAACAAGAAGCATGCCACAACCATACAGTTTATAAGTAATATAAGTCTCTATGTGTTTACTTGGTTGGGTCTGAGTGGCTGCAGGACTGGCGGGTGAGAGAGATTTGTCCTGACTGTGGACCAGGCAGGACCAGGAAAATACTAGCTACAGGTAGGTAAAGGGAAATGGGCTGAACTGAGCTTATACAGTTACTTGATTCAGATTTAGACACTGGCTTCTATGTAGCAAAGAAGAATCAGAGTATTTTAACTGCCACCCTACTTCTTATTGTTATCATACTAGTCCTCATGCCTACAGGTGCTAATCATGCCTCAAAAGGATGGATGAGAGAAGCTATCTGTGATAACCAGAATGAATGCATCCTACGGATGAGCCCCAAACAGAGCAAACTCCCAAATGTACAGTTAAATAGTACCTACAGAAAACTTAGGATAAAATAAAATTTGGTCCTCACACCCACAGTGCTTTTCATTATGCATTTAAGTTTAATGATAGAATGAATACATAACTTTCAGTTATTTAACATTTTATAATAATCCCCAAGGCAAACCTTGATCATAGATAAAGAAAACGTCACAGTGCAGAAATGATTCCTGGAAGTGAAACTGAAATCTATCTCAGTTAAACTTTAGAAATGAAAAGGGCAACTGAGACCATTAAACTTCTGCTGCAATTCAAGAAGTGCAATCAATCAGATACTTTTAGAAAAATAAACAACAGCAAAGAAGATTGGTCAGCCTGCAAAAACATGTAACAATAAAAACACCAAAAAATATAGTTCTCTTGATCTTTAGCAGTGAGAGACAACAAAGGTAATAAAATCAAATCTGGAATGCAGAGGTTCCAGTCCTTGAGAATAACAGGGCTCAGGGTATATATAGTTAGTAGCAGGGTCTGTGTAGGAGGCCAATGTCAACATCCTTAGCACCTAATCCTGGGATGAAGGATTAGCTTCTCATGTCAAGGAATGATTATTTGTAATCCATTTGGAAGAGCTCAAGAGGACCCTGAAGCTTGGGGCTGAGGATATCACTAATGGTAGAATAATTGCCTAGCATTATACCAGGACCTACCTGAGTGCAATCCACTGAGGTTGGGGGCAGGGAGTGGAGAAATTGATCAGTACTGAAATGTCTTCAATTCAGTTTTAGTTACTTATAAGCTTACAGAAAGTGACCAACATGAAACTGAACCAGAGCTTTCAAGGAACAAATGCCAAAAAGCCCCCTACAGAGCAATGTAGAAAACATCCTCTTTCATATTTTAGAGGACCACTTTCCCTTTGGTTCCTCATTAACCCCATGAAAGCCAATTTTAAACAAAATGCTCAGTGCAGGACTTTAGAATCAACCATTCAAATATGTTTTAAATTGTTTACAATTTGTCCTGAGGACATAATGAGGAACAAAATTGGATACAGTCCTCATTTTCTTAGAGCTCACATTATGGTGTGAAAAACAGAAATGAATTAAGACAACATCATCCTCATGGTTATGTACTTACAGACAGAAATTTGTTCTTCAAATAACACATCTCTCTCACAAGATTTGATAATGACCAGTACAGACTGAGAACTGGAGGTGATTTATCTGAAGGAAAGATGAAGAGATGGATGCTGGAAAATGAGTAGAAGTGACTCAGAAGAGGTTATGGGAGATTTTCTGGGATGTGTGACTGGCAGAAAGGTCTTGCATAGGAGGAAAGCTTCCTAGAGAAAGAGAGGTCCAAAACTACAGCAGATTCTACTTTCTTTATTATAATGCTGTTATCAGGGGACTCACTTTCCAAAGAGGGATGACTGAAGACAATTTAAGAAGCACCTCAAATGCACTTGACCTCAGTGAGTCTTTCATTTGGCTAATCAATATAGTCAGACAATTTCCCAATTGAGGTGAGAAGATCAGCAAATTTCAAAGCATAAACTAATTTGCATTGAGTTGAAAAAACAAGTCACCCAGCACACTTCTATTTCAAACTACTGTGACAAGTAACAAAATTAGTGAAACCTAGCACTAGCCCCAGAGTCACAGACAAGTCTGGCATATTAAGCCACAGAGGGGCTTTCTTGTTTTGAAGAAAGCAGCCAGAAATCATATTTTTAGAATAAGGGAAGTCCTGGGTCCAAAATAGGATTAACATTTTCTCCTGAGCTAAGATTCCTTTAATTAGTAGGGCTGAGTATCAGAAAGAAGAGCACAGTACAATTCAAGAGTATAGTCTGGCTGAGAGCCAAGGACGAGCCACTAGCTGGGCACTGTGATGCCTTCTTTTTCTAGAAACTATCCATTTTGGAGACATCTTGTTATAAGAGCAAGTTTCATGCCCATTTATTCTTGCATCCTCCCCATAAGCTTCTTCTTTTTCTCTTTTCCTTTGTTCTCTTTGTCTTTATTAGTCAGCCCTGTGGCTATCATTTTAGTAGGGTGAGTGTTTAATATAAACATACAATTAAATAACCACTACACATTAGCAATAAGAAGTAACAATTGGAAGACAGTACCCCTAAACTGAATTAATTTATTTTTAAATCATTTTACCAGAACAAAGTTCTTACTCATTCTTCACAAGCCAACCCTGTGTAGAATGTTAGGGTTTCCAATGGGTGCTGAATATAGATGAACTTAAATGCCTAGGGGGTAACAGAAGAAGGGAGGTCTTGCTGTGAGAGGGCCCTGAACCACAGTGCAGTATAAGGATGTATTGAAATAATTAAGTAAGGACAGCATTTTGAGGCCATGTCCCCAAATTCAGAAACTGTTTCTAAATTTCAGACACTTCCCCCACTGTTTTGTTTCTGAAGTATTGGCAAGAGGCTATCTCTAGGAATTTATGGAACACCACACGACAGGAACCTTTTAAAGCTGAATGAGGGTGACTGCCAATGTACACAGTGGTCAGTTCCAGATAATCAGAGGAGTCATGCTGCACAGTGACTTACTGCAATGTCATCATTCCTGTACACGGCCCAGCTTCCTGCTGCTTCTTTTTAGAGATACTGTAAGAATTAACTAAGCAGGGAGAATTTCATCTGTCCTCAGATATTTACACCCAAGTCTCTCCTTCATAAAAGTCTATACAGAAGTTAATAAGCACCATTTTTATTTTTGCTTCAGTTAACCAGCTCTGCATTTGAATGGCATTGTGTGTCATCATTTTGTATTTTCGGAACTGTGCTTCATCTTTTCAATAAGCATCATCTTAAGCCTTCTATTGACACTACTGTTGGCCTAACGTACAAATGAGGAAATTGAGACTCAATAAAATAAAGCAGTTTGTCTAATTTTGTATAGTTACACCCTAGAATTGGCATAGGTTAGATATTTTGTTCATATATTTCCTACTTTGATTGTCCAAGCTTTTAAAAGTCTGATTCCCCCAAACTCATGGCCCTTGCATGTCTCAATGCATAAGTCTCTGGTAGGATTATCCCCTGGCTTTCCAAACACCAGCCATCTCATTTCTGTTACAGTTGGTAACATTTCTGAGAGTACAATTGGATGGCTGTGCTGTTTTTCATACTATCCAAGGTTTCATCAAGTGTTCTCTCTTACTTGTATTTCGTCTAGGATCTACTTTCTCATCATTTGTAAACCTCATCTAGCCCAATTGTCCGAGTACTGTGTTGAAATTGAATAAGGTTAGTAATATTGACATTTCTCTAAGGAAAGGGTGATAATTTTCTTGGCTCAAAAGCACCCAAATTTAATTATAAAATAAAAATTCCAACTGTACATTAATGTAAAGAACCCAATTGTCAAACTCAATAGTAATAATACTGGATGAGGTGGCAGCATATAATCATTTTTTAAACAAAGAACTATATAACAAATGAGAGAGTCATTATTTTAAATACATAGCTTAGGAAAAATAAAAACATTATAACATGCATTACGTGTAGTCTCATCGGTAGATTGATTGTTGCTCTCCTATGGAATTCCTCCAAAATCTGATTAATTCAAATTTCTTCCTGATTGTGACAAGACAGTTTAATTGTAAAGATAGGAACACAAAATTTCACCTATATCTTCCCTGTTTTCCCTGTCTTATATTCTGTCATCATTCCAATACCAGTTTAAATATAATTGTTTCAGGATACAATGAAAAAGATAATGGATTTAAAGAGAGGAGAAAATTCTTAATCAGTCACTGAATAGCCAAGGATGGCTCTTGTCACTGATGCAGGACAAGCATGCCCATTTTAGGTCAATGTCAAAGAACCTGCAACTTCAGGAGCAGAGTGTGACAGAATGACACTGAACCTGAAACAGGTAGCAGTTCAGGCCAGGTCTCTCAGAAAAGGGCACTAGCCAGTCCATTGAAAGTGAAAAACAAGAACAAAACCCTACAGTTATTCCTCTTCCTCTTCTCTTTACAACTTCTGCACCTGCCAGGATCATGCAAATGCCTGTAGGCTGCCATTCTTCCAAGTGTCTAAAGCTTTGTTTTTGGAAAAAGCAGAGTGGGAAGCAAGGCTAAAGCATGCTCCCTTGAAAGAGTCACATTGAACAGCTATAGTTGACCTGCGAACCCATGACTGTTGATCTAAATGACTCCATGAAAAGTCAAATACGCAAATAAAATTAATTTGCTAACAGGTGATTCTTTGCAGTTCCCCCTGACACTTTATTGAAATACAAGCAATATCTATCTGAATATGATCATATAGGCCCTGATATCCTTAAAATAATATTTTTGCTTACAGTGAAATTGGGTGGGAATCTTCTTATGCATGACTGGGTTGCATATTTTCCTGATAATGGCCTCAATTGTATTTGGGGAATTTTATAATAAAAGAAAGTTTCTAAGTGTGCTAAATATTTTATTAGTACAAGGCACAGAGTTTTGAAGATTCTGCTCTTTGGAAAGAAAAAAGAATCCTCTAAGGTCATTCTAATTGAAATACTCTAATTTAGGAAGCATTTAGAACAAAAGGAAAGATGTGAACCCTTTCTACAGCTGATGAAATCTCAAACTTGGAGACAGAGAATGAGTACTATAAAGGTTAAAGTCAATTTTTCTCGGAAAGTTATATCAGCACATCAACTGCCTTAGAAGATAGAGCTGCCAGATTACACAGAGCTCCAAAGAATGCAGAAAAAAAAGGAGAGGGCCAGGGCCCCTTACATGCATACATATGTGTACACTTCAGACTCTGCTGAAATTCAAGAAAAAGCAGGGAGTGAATATCCCAGGACATTTTTCTCTGGTCAAAGTGAACCCAGATAGAGTGTGTGGAATAGTAGCATCAAGTGATGAGGTACATCTCCAAAGCATGTCTCCAAGGCTAGCAAGCATGAGTGAGCACAAAGCTGACAGTTCTTTTTGGAGACCATCTCTTTTTTTTTTCCATTTATTTTAAATACCAAATAGAGTTTCCTGCTGTATGATATTTTGTTTGTGTTCTGACAAATAAAGCTTGCCTGAAGATGAGAAGGTTGAGCTAACCACTAGTTAACCATAAAGGCTGGGCAGTGGTGGTGCATGTCTTTAATCCCAGCACTTGGGAGGCTCATACCTCTAAACCCAGCACTCAGGAGGTAGAAATAGGAATAATAGGCTGCTGTGGGATGGACTTTCTGTATGCTGTGATTATATATTGCTACCATTGGTTAATAAAGAAGTTGATTTGGCCTATGGCAAGACAAGTTAGAGCCAGGCGGGAAATCCAACCAAAGATACAGGGAGAAGAAAGTCAGAGAAGACCCTGTATGGGACCCATCTTTTTGTCACTGTAATAGCTGAGTAACTTGCTTCCCCCACTATCTTTCTAGGCATAGCTAATGGTATGGGGCTGTTTGTTTGTCTGGTTGTTTTCCTTTACTGAAAGAAAAAAAAAGTACTTTTCTCTGTAGCACAAATACAAGGAGTTCAAATGAAAAATGGTCATCTTATCCACTAAAATAGTATTCGTTACTTCTGCTCTTTATATGAGACACAGAATAATTACATTGTGATGATTATATATTTAAGAAATTTGAGGCCCAGGAAGAATTATATGACCCTTTAATTGTCAGCAACTTAACAGCCAGTGATGAGACCATACATATTGTATAACATTAAAGCTCCACAGGAACCATATCTGTCTATGGGGTTAGTTGACGGCCCTTCTCAATCAGGTGTTCTGGTTAGGTACTTATAATACAAGATAACTGTAACATAAAGATATCCTTACCCCTGATGACCTCAGTGCTGGAGAAGGAGATAGACAATAGCAAATGAAAACAGAGTAACCACAAACTTTGAACACAGCTAGGAAAAATACAAAAGATTGTATTTGAGTATTATTTGCATTAGAGAATTTGGGTTTCCCTTGAGATGACATACTCCCTGACAAACATCTCACAAAATAATAAAGATTGAAAATATGATCTTAATAAAGTGGAAATAGGTACAAAAATGTCTTTACAAGACAAGAATCTTGAAATACAAAATAGTTTGGTACATCTGAGGTATAGGGAAGGGGCCAGCAAAAGAGGACAGGACTGAGAAATAAATGGTTAGTATTAGCTTAGAAAAGTACAACATGGGTGCCAGATCCCCCAAGATATGTAGATTTGGGCAGTCAGTTTTGTTTTCTTATGGAAGGGAAAGAAATTGAAAGTGTTTAAAGGATAGCTGAGCAGATTCCCAATTTACAATGATCACTCTGGTTGTTGTGTGGAAAAATGGTTGGAAATGGCCAGAATCAGGTGAGAAAAGAATACAGAGAGAGAGAGGAGAGAGAGAGAGAGAGAGAGAGAGAGAGAGAGAGAGGAGAGAGAGAGAGAGAGAGAGAGAGAGAGGTCTATTACAGGAAAACGATGAACAGCTTAGACATAAAAATGCTCCAAGAGGTTACACTGGAGATGCAATCTGGAAACAGAGCAGGGGGTTTACCGTGAATTGAATGAGGAGAAGACAGTAACCAAGGGCAAAACAATGGTTTTGCATTTTCTTCTACTTAACATCTTGAGGAGGAAGAAAATTGTGCTCTGCAACTGGGTATGCAGGTTGATAAAAGAGGGCCTGACATGCTTCATGCCCCGTTTTCTGTCTCCAGAATTCCCTTACCATCAATAAGTACAAAATTAAAACACTGTGTACAAATTTTAGGATATTAGGCATCCAAGTGGAGAAACTGAAGAGGGGCTTGGATACTTCCAAGAACACGAGGTAAAGGTTGCCAGTGAAGAGAAACATGTTGGTGGCCAACAGTTTCCAGATAATGTCTGATATCCTGATGCTGGTTCACATTCTCTAGATTCTAGGGGTGAAAACACATGGAAAGGGGCAATGGTGCAGTTTGAAATGTAGTCACAGCAAACAGTTAGGAGTTCCTTCTAGAGAAAGGACCTGCCTGGGTGAGGGTTGAATCAGAAGATGAGGTGAGAGACAGGAGGGTTGCCGTGAAAGAAGTTGTCTGAGAACAATGAGTCTTCTGCATTAAGAGGTGCTGGGATATGAGGCAAGCTGTGGCCTGAAGATTGACATTAGGTTATAGCACATGTCATATGTGACGGTCCTGAGAGGAAGCACTTTGATTAAGCAAGGGTCGAGGTAACAATGGGAGAGTGCATGCAAGTGAGTGAGAAATGAGTCAATGGAAACTGGGAAGAAACTCTCTCAATATACTTGCAGTAAGAATCAGGTATGTTTGGCCATTTATTTACTTTATAATGCACAATACCAAAGTGTTTTGTACACTGATGGGAATAGAAAGAGAAATTGGTGAAATAGGTAAGGGAGAGGGGGGATTTCAGGAGTCATTGGAGAAGGCAGGAGGGATCTGGGTTATGTGTCTCCCAAGGAGAAGACTGACTTTCATAATAGTAGAAAGCATATTCAGTTTTAACAGAAGTAAAGCAAAGACTCTTTAAATGGGGTATAGAGACAGTTCCATAGTTTTTGAGTGAATGAATGGGTGCATCAATCAATCTGCCTGTCTATCTATCATACCATGCTTCCTAACCACCATCTAAATAACATAAAATTAATTTTTCTTGAGTTTTACTTTATGCAAAGGCATTCCCTGCCCAGTATTCTTTCTCTGAACCCATGTATTATGTCCATACTCCATATTGCTATATTCTATAAGTCCGTCATCACTTTGCATTCATCTCACCCAAGTTATGTGGTGTTTTTTTTTTTTTTTTTTTTTTTTTTTTTTTTTTTTTTTTTCTGTGTTGAGAGAGGGTTTCTCTGTGTAGCTTTGTGCCTTTCCTGGAACTCACTCTGTAGACCAGGCTACCCTCAAACTCACAGAGATCTGCCTGCCTCTGCCTCCTGAGTGCTGGGATTAAAGGCATGTGCCACCACCGCCCAGCCAAGTTATGTTTTTGAATCTGTCATCTTGTCTTCTTCACAAGATGGCACATGCTCTGATACTCTCAGCACAGCCATAAATGCACAGCCGGAGTTCATCAGTGGAGTTATTGATTAATTAGAGTCAAATATCCAAAACTGGGTTCTATAATAGCAGGATTAATGTTGCTTCTTGCTCTAAAATTCTATCATCCTCAAGTCAGTGATCAGTAAATCTGGAATTTAGTCTCCAGACCACAGATGTGATTGCAATAATTCTGAAATTGTTAGTTAGCTTCTGATTCTCAAAACGACTCATAACAGTGTTTCAGGAAAAAAAAAAAAAAAGTCAGAAGGACAGGAAGAAGACAGCTAGTGAAAACTGTCACCAGGATAGGAAGAGAGCGGGTGACAGATATGAGATGACATAGTTTCTAAGAGGTGACATGATCTCTAAGCTGGTCATGCATTTAGATTCTACAATTTCCTTCTGACAAGATCCTCTTTTCTAAAATGGGATTTTTCCCCCTTGTAAAAGACTTGAAGTCTAATTTTCCCTAAGATTTGCTAAGCTTATAAGACCGTACCACATCATTCAGTTAGACCTTTTGAAATAACTGGACAGAAAAAAAACCCTATGACCTATGACCTATGACCCCCCCAAAGCACTGAGAACTCTTGGGGTGAGGCGGGGTCTTTCAATGCTAAAGCTGATCATGTATGTAGCCAGAAAGAACTATTTTCTTTAATTATTGTTTTACTTTTGTAACTACTGTCTTGGTATCAAAATAATTACAGTGAAAAAAATATGAGCCTTGTGTTTTTTATTCCTTAAGATGTCTGTGTTATATTACCATCAAACATCTAATAAAGTGAAATGCTATTTTTTCAAAAATGGAGAGGTGGCTTTGGACAATACAAAATAAGGAAACCCTCACTTAAGTTTTAATGAGAAAATGTACTCCCATCTACCACCCAGAATTTCCCACAACTAAGGTTCCACAAACTTCATTATGAAAAATCTGAAACTGAAGCCAGTTCACAATAGAAAAACTCGAAGGTAATGAGCCTTTTCTTCTGAACTAAACTATGCCACAACAATAAAAATGACACTATATTTTGCTCACACCATCTTTGAAGGTGTTTGCAAAAGGAGAACTAATTTATACTTGGATATTTATACTAGGTTAATGTATATATGGAATGTAGCTGAAGTTTTCATGTATCCTGCCTGGCCTGTGGTCATGTGGTCAGGACAATTTTCTCTCACCCAGTCCCACAGCTGATTGGACACAAAAAACACACAGAGGCTTATACTAATTAAAACTGCCCAGCCATTAGCTTGTACCCACCATTGACCAGCTCTTACATTTTAAACTAACCCATTTCTGTTAATCTATATGTTGCTATGTTTCCTGTGACTTTACTTGTGTGTCACTACATGCTGCTCCATGGACAGCAGCAGGCTGGCATCTCCTTACTCAGCCTTCCTCTTTCCAAAATTTTCTTTGTCTGTTTATTCCACCTATACTTCCTGCCTGGCTACTGACCAGTTAGCATTTTATAACAATATCAATCTAAATATATATAATTTGTATACAATATATAAAAATCCAATCTAATGTAAAGTATTTAAAACTAGTAGTTATCTTTTAAAAGTAGATTCAATAATCTACCATTTTATCTATATCATATCTATAGCCTCTCTTTTTTTCTTTTTCTTCTTTTGTTTTTTTTTTTTTTTTTCAAACAAGAACCTTAAATCTAATCTTCTTAGGCAGGAAGTATAGGCACGATAAACAGACAAAGAAAATTCTGGAAAGAGGAAGGCTGAATGAGGAGACTCCAGCCTGCCAGCCATGGAGCAGCAGGTAATGACACACAGGTAAAGCCATAGAAAACATAGCGACATATAGATTAACAGAAAAGGGTTAGTATAAATGTAAGAGCTAGTCAATGATGGGCATGAGCTAATGGCCAAACAGTTTTAATTAATATAAGCCTCTAGGTGTTTATTTGGGACCAAGCTGCTGCAGGACCAGGTGAGAGAAAATTGTCCTGACCTCGGGCCAGACGGGACACATAAAAATTGCAGCTACAATGGAATTTTAATTTCATAATGGAAGGCTGTGATTTACCATCTAGATATATAATAAGTTCCTTTCATTACAAAAATTCCCATGTACGCTTGAAGTTGAACCCACTGCTTGGATGGAGGACTGACTGTCAGTATTTTCCTATTATTTACTGTTTCTGAGATTCTAAAGAATCCTTATTTGGCTTTCTTGCCATAAACCTCTTTCTCTGTGTATTCAGTGCACGCCTGTGCATTGCTGATTAATGCTTAAATCCTTGCTAACATTATGATGAGCTTTAAGGCAATTGAGAGAGAAAGAGAGGGTGTAAGAGAGAGAGCGAGAGAGAGCAAGAGAGAGAGAGAGAGAGAGAGAGAGAGAGAGAGAGAGAGAGAGAGAGGAGATAGAATTTTTATTTAAAAATCTTAAAATGAATATTAGAAAGAAAGGAAAGTGAGGCAAAACTTCAGTGGAAACACTTTAAGATAGACAATTAAAATAGAACATAAGAAAAGGGACAGGGAATTATCCTTGAGTAACCTTGTTTGGAAAATGGTGGAAAACAAGCAAGCCTTTGTAATCCCATTATGAACTGTTAGTTTAAGGCTTTAGACACAGAGCACTGTGTAATAAGATTAAACTACACAAGACAGCATGGATGACAGTTGGCTGTTGGGAGGGTAAGACAAATAAATAAATAAATGGACAATTTTAATTCATTAATCTCTCATTCACCCAAAGAAAGAGAACAATTAAAAAGGAATATCTGCCAATATTGTAAATATCAAACTCCAGCCTCTCTCAGCTGCACCTCTTTAAAGAGACTGCATCTGCTTTCATTACGTTGATCCTAATGCTTCCATTATTTTGATGGGATAATGATGTGAAATTAAAAGGAAAGACAAATTCTACAGGTTTTTCCCTTTATAATCTGAATTTCCCTTCTTGCTATATAAGAATAATATAATAATCACACATATGCTCCTAATAAAAATTTTAGAGTCATATACCTATTCTAGACCCTCCTCTATTTGTCCCAGCTGTTGAGTATCTACTTTCAAATATAATGTTGTGATTGTTTCCTTAATTAGGTACATTTTCAAAGAGAATTTTTGGTCTTTAGTAGGAGAAAAAAAAAAAGAAGAATCATTCCAAATGGTGGCGGCAGAGTATCATTCTCAATTCTTGACTATTTCTGTTAAAGATAGATTTACATTCCACATTTACCTATTTCTTGACAGGTTTTTTGTTTTTTTTTTTTTTTTTTGTTGGTTTATTTTATTATTATTATCATCATCATTTTATTTTTTGCTGACTAATCATCTTTTTCTTTTTGTCTTCTCTGTGAGTGTTTTCACAAGGTCTGAAACTTTTCAATTATGAAAGTGAAAAAATAGGAAAAACAAGTGCACACTAAAAAATGCACATTCCACTGTAAATGGCAAATGAGCACATTTGGGATCAGGAACCTTTCGAAATGATGTTTTCTACCCTCGTGTCAATTCAACTAGCCCTGGGTACATTACTTGGTACACTTGTCGTTCTTGAAACAAAGGTGTGAGAAAGCTTCAGCTAGTATAATTATCAGCTGCAGAATAACTTTGGCCAAAAGCAAAGAGACCTGCAAACATCTAAGTTCACACTTTTAATTGTGTTCCAATGGGAATGAATAGCCATGGAATACCTAGAGACCCTAGAGTCGAATGCCAGGGTGTAAGAGCAAATATCCTCTTCCCATGAGCCCAGCAGATGATCAGTATGCTTTCTTTGGGTGAAAGTGCAATCCCAGTTCAGTTGCAGAACCACTCTGCTTGTGATCAAACCCTGAAGCACAGAATGCATCTTGGAGTGAGTCTGAAAGCATTCATTGTAAAGGAATAATACACAGTAAGTTGAGGGGTTGGGTGAGGCAAGACTTTCTCACTTAATTTTCTTCTAATGAGCCCTCCGGAGACTCAAACTCTGCCACAGCCTTTTCCCTTCAGCAGTCTTCAGCCACAGAGTTCTAATCCCCTTTCAAAGCCAAGTTCATCACCAGTGTGGTTATTTAAGTTGTAAGTGTTAAGCAGCTCATAGTGTGGTGTGGCAGTATCCATTTCTACAGGACAACCTTGTTAGAGGAAAATCGATTAATTCTCTTTGCAGAATTTCCAGTATTTGGACCCCAGTGGTGTCTAAACACATTAGCCAAGTTACACAAAAACAGTTGCAGTATTTAACATCGACTCTAAAAGTAAGACAGTAGCTTTGGCAGGCACTAGCCATGCCCTATAAACCTTATCCACAATAAACAAGCCTGAAGGTAGGTCAGCATCATGGCCCTTATGTTCAGCGTCTGCTTCTGTAAAGGCGGACCCAGACTTCTAACCAATAGTGCTGAGAACAGTTCAAGAAGGAAATGATAGTTCTATGGATAGTGCCATGGCTAAAAAAAATTTCTCTGAAATATAAAATCAGCTAATTTCCCTTTGTATACATGAAAAGATCAATAAAAATCAATGACTGTGCACATTTCTTGTCTAGAATATATTCCACATAGTTCCTTGTAATAATATAAATGGTAGGGGCTTCTTCATTTTGTAAATTTTAAACTCACATACTATATGTGTTTGTTTTTGCAATCAACTGCTTAAGCATGAGAGAAAACACTGCAAAGAAGCATAAGGAAAACAATATGCCTCATTTAACTTAATCAGGCATCAGATAAGAATAATTCAGAAGATCAAATAAAGGTAAGACACATAAAAATAAAATGAGTGTAAAAATAAAGCTCATCAGGTATGGAGAGAGAGAGAGAGAGAGAGAGAGAGAGAGAGAGAGAGAGAGAGAGAGAGAGAGAGAGAGAGAGAGAGAAGGTTTTACTAAAGAACCATGGCAGTTATCTTCATTAGGAACCTTAAGGAGATTGGTGGAAATTTTGCTCAAGTGCTGTTTTAGTTGAACACCCTGAGAGTGGGCTAATTTAACATAGCCAAGACATCTTGATGTTTTCATAGCTACTGAACCTAAAACTCGGAATCCCTCACAGTAAGCTCTCTTCTGCAGCATTGCCAAAGGTTTAAACAAGCCACAGCTTCCAGCTAGTGAAGGGTCCCTTTTCCCTGCTCCAATTAATAAGAAAGTTGGAGCTGGAAACTTTGATCCTAATTCTGCAACCTCCTCACTTCACAGAAGAAAGTGTTTGAGAGGTGAAAATTCTGCCCCAAGTCATAAAACTTCATCAGATATGAACCAGAAATAAATCAACTCTCCAAATCCAGGACTTTTGCTAAAGCACACTGGACCAGCATTTGGAAGATAGTTCTTGACATGCCTCAGACATTTATCTAATTGGAAAACTTGAAAAGAAATGGGCTTTTCGGCTTTTCATATCCATTTGAGGAGGACTCTTCCAGTTGCTTCTATAGTTCTAGAAGTTTTATAGTTCAAAGCAGTAATTTAACCACACATCCATGTTCCTGATTTTCTTTTCTGTCCAACAGTCAGTCAGAGTTTGAAAAACCAAGTTGTAGGCATAAATTTGTGATGGTGTCTGTCTATTACTGATCTCTATTGCTAGACATCCAGGAAATTTTCAAACATATCCATACACAACAAAATTATCAAGAATATCCTTCAATATAAGCCAAGTGTTATGATGCATTCCTTTGATCCCATCACTCAGGAGGCAGAGGCAGCCTAATATCTGAGTTTGAGGCCAGCCTAGTCTACAGATTGAGTTCCAGGACAGCTACGGCCACAATGAGAAATCTCCATCTCTACAAATACATATGTCCTTCAGTATAAGAAAACGGTAGGCGTAAAGGGCAAAGGTGGTGCAATAAATAAATACAGTGATCTACTTTAGAGCTAAAGATGGGCAAGTGACAAATACAAGCAGAGAATATTGTCTTGGAAGCAGTTAAAATGAAGACTATTTAGAGAATTTGATTACTCCAAAGTCCATCTAAGGTAAAAAGTCTAGGGGAGTTTCTAATTAAGAAGTTAAGGCAATTAGGTGTCACAAATAAATCACCAACTTACATATAGAACCTAAAAGAATACAGCATGAGAGGCAGGTTGTTTTTAGGCATCAAACCCCTATATGATACCCAAGAGGCCAAGGGTTAGTCTACAGCTTACCAGAAATGAGGGGAACAAAAGCTGATTCACTGCAGATGTGGTTGAAGGCAATTATTTTCACTTTGCAAAAACGACTCAGGTAAGTGAATGGCAGTGCTTACAGAAGCACATTAATGAGGAGCTTTGACGAATATCTCAACATTTATCTGTACATATCCAAGAGATCTTAGTAAAGTGGGTAGAACTTGTGGAGAAGGAGGGCTTCCGTTAAATATAACAGAGATACTACTAAGAACCTGCACTGTCAACCATGAAAGAGGTTATAAAAGAGAACGTGGTTTATGCCACACCATCTTATGTGTGCTTATAAAAGCCATGACCATGATCTAGAAACCAAAAAATAGTGCTGATTTTCCAGGAAGTTACACTCAAGGTTTGTAAGGTTTCTTCTTTTGCAGTATTTAATAGAGGCAATAAGAATTTTCTTTCTAACAGAAATGAAGGCAGTGATGATATTCAATGGCACATTTTCAGTATCAAGGTTGCTACTTTAATGACAAAAATAATCTGTAATGTAAAATATTTGCACAATATTATATTTAACATGGCAACTGAGATTATTTCACTGTAATTCATTATCTAATACCCTGAGTAGTTTTGCTTCAATAAAATTAAATGCCTCCTGTTAGGTTTCTGTTAATACCTTTGAGCCAGGCCTTAGGCTATATGGAAACTGATAAAATGAGTAAGAAGTTAAGTTGATTGGGCAGGCAGTCTTTCAAATTTAAGTCTATTAAATATTGTAATCAAAAAATGCCTAAAATAGTAAGAAAAATAAGCATCATTTCATGCTTCCTTGACAAAATGCATACAACTTATGCTTATCATATTTTTATCACAGGAAAATATACTCCCTTTTCTTTGTAGCATTTTTTTAAAAGTAAGATTACACATAGAAAACAAACACAAGACAATAAAATCAAACAAGCAAGCAACTTCCTCTCAATATTGAATTAGAAGAAAATCTTAAGAAAGATTGATCTCTAAGGATGTGATTTCAACCTTTATCTGTGCTTTTGATTCCTGAGAATTTAGTTTACCCTGGAATCAACACTATGAAAAATACCAAGCATAAAATTCCAAAATAAACAGTTTAAGTGTTTAAATACTATGCCACTCTGAGTAATTCATCCCACCCCATCCTACCCAGGATCTGAAACACTTTATAGTCTAGCATCCAATCAGAAGTTATTCTGTTACTCAGTAGCCCCCATGGTCAGCAGATCAAGTGTTGTACTGTTGTAGAGTGGATAGTTAAGTAGCCCTTGTGTGGATAGAGCATAGAGAAGCTATAAAGTGATTTTTCAAAATGAAAAAGTAAATATTACCCATTAATTAGGTATGAAAAAATATCATATGCTATGGTTGCTAAGAGCTTTTAGTGAGAATGAATCCTCAATTTTAAAATAGGAAGTGCAAAAAAAAAAAAGTCATGCTATTTTTGCTGATCTCAAAACACAAAGGTTACAGCTGTAGTGTGTGTGAATGCTTAGTCATTCACTTGTTTCACCTCATTATGTTGACATCTTAAGCTCAACACAGGGAGTATGGTAGTAAAATAGAGATCAATGGGAGATAGATGAAGACAGATGATTGGAAATGATAGACCACATTTATATAATTTTATTATCATATATCATCCTAATTGCTCTATATTTCTAAGTTTCTTTTCTGCTATGATAACATACTTGACAAAGGCAACTTAGGAGGGATGGTTTATCTTATCTCATAGTTCAAAGCATAACAGTCTGTCAAGTGGGATACCAAAGCAACAAACAGGAGCTGTTTGGCAAAGAATACATGCAGACTAGGGGTCATCTCCCTTTTCCACATTATACAAACCAGGATCCCATGCTTGCCTAGGGAATAGTTCTTCCTGTTATAAAAAAGTCTTCCCACATTATCTCTCACAAACATTCCAGAGGTAATTCTAAATTACTCAAGTTAACAATTAACATGACTTTTCAATTTACTATTACTGTTGCCAATTCCTCACTGTGCCTAATTTATAAATTAGACATCATATGTATGAGTAAAATCACAATATATACAAAGTTTAGTGTTATTTAGAGTTTCAGATATCCTCTGAGTATATTGAACTGAATATCCCACTTAAGGGGGCAGGTAGTGCTGATTATTGAATATGCAAAACTAAATAAAGGTTCACCATGAAAATAAAAAAAAAAAAACTTAAAATAGAGTGAGAATTAAAAAACTACACTAACAAGAATATTTGAATGCTGTGATGTCTTTCTGTATATTGTGAGTATGTGTTGCTCTGATTGGTTGATAAATAAAGCCATTTGGCCTATGGCAAGGCAACTTAGAGGCAGGCAGGAAATCCAAACAGATAGACAGGAAGAAAAAGGAGAGGCAAGGCAGACACTGCTAGCCACCATCAGGAGAAGCAAGATGTAAAGATATCGGTAAGCCACAAGCCATGTGGCAAAGTATAGATTTATAGAAATGGGTTAATTTAAGATATAAGAGCTAGCTAGCAAGAAGCTTGAGTCATGACCATGCAATATATAATTGATATTAGCCTCTGTGTGTTTACTTGGGTCTGAACAGTTGCAGGACCAGGTAGGACACATGAATTTTATAAGTGGCTGTGGGACCTTGGTGCTGGGTGACACCAGAAAAACTTCCAGCTACATTTGAATTTGCTTATCTCATCTCACATGGACTTTTTTACTTGGTCTGGTACTGTTTGCATTTAACCTCTGATTACTAAATTCTGGTCTTTCTTACAGCTGTCAACATATAATAAATTAATGAAACATTCCATATTCCTCATCCCCCCCCTTTCACAGCTCATTTATGTCCCCAGTTAACAAGAGCATTAGACTATGAAGATTGAATGTCTCCAATGTCACTCTTCTATAATTTTAGATCACTCATTTTTTTTCCTGCAGCCTATTTTGTGTGTCTTCAAGCTATACTACATTCTCCTTGTAGATTGACAATCATAGGACCTCACCCACATCCTGGCATTTACTTAGACTGGCTCTTAGCTCAATCCCTTCCCTTTGAAGAAGGCATTACCTCAGCCTAGTACTTAAAACACTTAATTCAATTTGCCCCATTCAGTTGTCCCTGATGAATCACCTCTATGTATCTTACATTGCAGAACTCTCCTTACCTCCAAAAATTAGCCTAGTATCTTCTTGCTTCTAATTTTATGATCATATTAAATTTTTCTGAACTTACCCACCTCCCATCTATAATTTCTTTCATTACCTTTAACTTCCAACATACTTAAAATAACACTGATTCAGCATTTTATATGTCTCTGTTTTGGATTGTATATTAGTACACTTGTGTTTACTGCTACATTATAAACTCTTTGAGAGATAAGATATTCATGAATGCCCCACAGTGTTGGTTTTAATCAATATTAGAGACTTGTGTATTAATTCTCATGTTGACTACTATTTCTCCTCTCATGTTTATAGCACAAATATAATTGGTTAATTCAGTAAGTCAAGACCATCGAGGTTCCCTCAAAGGAAAATGATTTTTTTTCCTGTAAATATTGCCCCCATCTCACCTTAATATATCTCCCACAATTCTTCCCTCAAGACATACCTGGTATGAATGACTTTTTGGTAACTTTAAATTATGAGAACAGCATCATTTCAGTAAGGAAACTGTAGTCATTTTCAAGTGTTAAAATGTGACAGGGAGGTCCAAATATAACCAAGACCTTAGACCTGGCTAGTATTCTTCAATGTCATAAAAGTAAAGTGAAGGTTAAGAATCTGTCAAAACCAGTGAAAACTGGAGTACTTGATGCATGATATAGTGTAGTGTTCTAGCTTAAATCATAAGACAGAAAGAAAATGGTGGCAAAATCCTAATATAGTCTGGATTTTCACTAAGTGTACCAATGTTGGTTTCTTAATGTGACACATATATCATGATATTAGAAAGTGCTAATAATTTGAGTAAAGGAACATGAAATCATGTATTTTCCCTTTACAACTTATCTGTAATTCTAAAATTATTCATAGATGTTTTATAGCATGTTTCATATGGCATATATGGTTTAAATATATAATATATATTATTTACCTTTGTCAAAATAGGCCTCCCTTTTAAGCTTCTCCCCATCCAGATCACCCTGTTTTACATTTACATTCCTACCTACCCTGCCCATCTTTCCTATTTTTCAGTAATATTTATAGGCTCAAAGCTTGTGTTTTTCTCAATAGTCCATGGGAATTGATCCAAAGAACCCATCAATTTGTGCTGTTACTTTAATACCAGCTTCCACAATAATGTAAGAGTTCATCATCCTGTTACAAACAGTGTGTTTTTATCTCAAGATGCTATGAAGAAAGTGACCCTGATAAGGAAGAGTATTAACATATAAGGATCCTGGGTTCTATAAGGTCAACATACTGGCATAGTATCTTTGTAGTATGAGATGATGATTTGCATGATGTATCAGTTCTACCCAAAGCCAGGAAGAAACTTCACAGTCTGACAAGATGTCCTATTCTTTCTGTGTCTTATCTGAGAATGTCATGTCCAAAAGGGGCATTCCAACCACTTTGTATCCTGAAAAGAGAATTTCTAATATGTTTAAATGGCAGAGAAGCTTAGGGTTGAATGAAGCATTTAAAGAATGTGACCTGAGGACCAGCAGAAAGAAGAGTTATGTAAATGTGTCCAATTCATCAGAACCTAAAGACCATTCATAAAATTTTTACTGGCTGTGCCTCACAGTTTACCCTTTAATAATTTCAAAGCTTCTGAGTCTCATTCTCTTGGAAATAGTGATTTTACTCTGAAATCATGTTTTCTGATACAGTTTCATTGGTTTGTTCATTGGTTTGTAGCTACTGACTCAAGAGATAAGTGATAACACAGATAGAACTCTGACATTTCCATGACATTTTCTGCCAAAAGGAAAAGAAATAATTTGCCTTTCTTTCATTTTAATTCAATGAAGAATTAGAGATGAAGTGAAAGAAGAGAGGGAAAGTTGCTCACATGAAATGAACAGCATCCTCTCAGTTACCACTATACATGGCATGCCCCAATGTTCTTTCTTTATCTTTCCATTTCTTCATATTCCCTGATATCATCAGCTTAGTGTGCATAGAGAAATACTTATGTATATGGTATAAGAGATACTTATACCAAAAGGTGAGACTCTTCTGATAAAACATGCTTTATATTTAAGATTTATATTCACCAGGGGATTGTCTTTCTCGCTATGTTTCCATTATTGACACAGAAAATATTTGCCACTTATCTTCTTTTATATTTTTTTGTCCCTGACATATTTTACAAAAAATAAAGTTTACAAAAAAGTAAACTTTAAAAATTATATATAGGATGTAGGATGAGATGTTAACTTTGATGTAAATGTCAAAATGCATATCTTAGGCAAACTACAAGCACAGCCATCAGTAGTGTCCAGAAGCAATATCTTTCTATTTGTAGATGCCACTGGAATGAGTGGGGTGCTAGGTATATCTTTATTCTCCAGAACCTGGATGCTAACAAACATTACACAATCCTCTGCTTAGTTTTAAAGAAGGACAGTCTCCTGCTTTAGAGGGAGCTACCAGTTCCAAGTGAAGGTTCCATAGTTTTAAAGGCACCTAGAAAGAGTATAATAATGTCAGCAACTCACATGGCCACACACTTTGTACTCTCTGCCAACTGAGAGCTATCATATAATTAAGTTATATAAAACATATAGAGAATTTGGAAAATACTATAGTCAGATACAGGGTATGGTTTCTGAAATTTCCTAATCTGACTCCAAAAGGTTGGCAAAAAAGCAAGGAAAACCAATTTGGAAAGTGTTAGTGGTGGATAAGCTATTTGGGAACAGTAGGGAATCCATCTGCTCTCAGCTTAACCTCCTGGCTCAAATACTAACTCATTCTCCACCATTTCTCTTCTAATTGGAAGTCTAAGTAATTCTCTCCTTATGATTATATTTCAGTATTCCATGTGCTCTGGATGCAGTATGATAAAGTTCCTTCTCAGAGTTAGAAGTACTATCATCCTCCCAGGCTGAGCGAAGTGTCCTTGCATAAGCCTCAGGTTCCAAACAGCCAGCTCATGCATTACGGACAAGTCCTGGTCCCACTGCCTGGGTGCCTCCCAAACAGATCAAGCCAATCAACTGTCTCAATTATCCAGAGGGCCTGATCCAGTTGGGGGTTCCTCGCTATTGGTTCATAGTTCATGTGTTTCCATTAGCTTGGCTATTTGTCCCTGTGCTTTTCCAATCTTGGTCTCAACAATTCTCGCTCATACAATCCCTCTGGACTGAATCTACCAGGTTGAGCTGAATCCCCGGGGGAGTCTTTGCCCTGGAGGAGATGGGAATGGGGGGTACGCTGGGGGGAAGGCGGGAGGGGGGGACAGGGGAATCCATGGCTGATATGTTTAATTAAATTAAATTACAAAATAATTAAATTTAAAAAAGAAATTATGTCATCAACATTGGAGCCCCTGTGTGTGTCCTTTTGTGTGTTCTCAGCCTACACTGGAGACTTCCCTATTGGGTGTGGCCACATCACTGATTTGAACAGGGAAAGTCATCGTTCCTTTTGGGATATAGAGAAGGAAGGACAAGCGACTCAAGTGATGTAAGTGGAAAACTGTTAGATAAGCTCTCAAGCTAGCTTTCATTTTGGTATGTAACAATACAC
The DNA here is from genome assembly GCF_004664715.2 of Peromyscus leucopus. Taxonomy (NCBI): domain Eukaryota; kingdom Metazoa; phylum Chordata; class Mammalia; order Rodentia; family Cricetidae; genus Peromyscus; species Peromyscus leucopus. Next base: position 59,669,147 of record NC_051079.1, read on the forward strand.
ACTTGTGAATACCTTACAAAACTCATCATGATTTTAAATGAAATCATTTACTATCCCTAAGGGTAAATAAATAAAAAAAAATACCCGTTACATTTATCATAGTTTTCTTGTAATTATCCCATGAGATACAGTATGTGAAAATAGTAAGTCTCCCTACAAACAACACTAAAAAAATTTTATTAGACACCAGGAGGAGGAGGGCTTTCTAGAGAGGTGATGTTCAACATTGAGTCTTCTCTTGATGAAAAATTAGAAGGAGAAAAGTTAGAAGAATTTGAGATTGTTATCAATCAGTCTTCCTGATAGATAGACTTTCTTTTCACACTCTTTGTTTATTGCCAATAGCAAGAAAATGTATGTTACAAATTAAGGAATTCAATTGGAAATATCCTAACACAGTGTGCTAAGTTATACACAGAACAAGTCTTACTTTTTTATTACCAGACATGTTCAGTTACTGGGCTGTCAACAATTAATCCAGGCATTATGCAAGAGATTGCATACAGTAAAACAGTAAAATGTTTAAGTTGTAAACTTATATACTCATTATGTGTACATTCCAAGGAGAAGAAGATATTTTATGATCAAACATCTTTAAAGCAATACTGGGCATTCAACAATAAAAATAATACAGGGGCCAGTACTCTAAGCCAGAACTAATGAGGTAAAAACATTGTCTTTAGAATTAAAACTGTAGGTAAGAAAAGGCTGAAAGAGGAGACAGTCAGGATTTGACCCAGCAAGGTCTGGAAAGAATTAAAAATGTAGTTTCCATCCAAAAACCGTAAGATTTCATTGTTGTTTTTTGTTCTCTCTCTCCTCTCTCCCCCAGTCTCTGTCTTTGTCTGTGTGTGTGCCTGTGTGCCTTTGTGTGTGTCCTGGGGATTAACATAAGGCCATGTAGTATTAGTTAAGCACTGTAACCACATACTCAGCTCATAAAATTCAAGAAGCTTTACTGGAAGATTTTTACACTGAGAATGATAAGGCCAAATTTGCATTAAAACAACAATCATAACCACTCTGATGATAGTGACTGCCATAAGTGGGAGAGCTGGAAGAGGAGCTGTGCTGATGATAGAAAATGAAGTTGAAAAATACACTTAAGAGGGAAACAGATGGAAATTTCCTGAGACTATGTGAGTGGTGATGTGGGAGGAATGGAGGAAGAAATGGAGAAAGCAAGTAAGATCCCCAAGTTTCTGAGTTGCACAGCTGAGTACTTGGGTACTTACTAAACGGAGAACAGAGGAACAGAAAGAGGTTTGTAAAGAATAAGAATAACATCTTCTGGATTTTGAGAGAACGTGAATTGAATATATATGATTCTATCTTTCTGGGTGTGTGTGTGTGACTAATCACATCAATGGGTAAATGCTTAATGCAAACACAGACCATAGTCAAAAGGCTGTAGCTGAAATCTCATGAGGGACAGACACAAATCAATTAAAAAGATAAATGTCAAAACATATGTTGTTTCCTCTATCCTTGCACGTTATCCAGTAATGCAAAAATACATCTGATTATATATATGATCATTCATATCCTTCCTATTTTCACATGAGCACATAGTGACTAGCACTATTTCAAACCATATAGAAGATCACGACATTTAGTTTCTTCTGTCATTAGCAATCAAAACACTATTGCCCTTTAATATATGGGGAAAATTAAGGCTTGAAGAGTTTATCTCCCTTTCTTAAAATCATGCTGCTTGGATGTGTACAAGGAAGGATTATAATCCATATATGAATATTCAAATAAATGACCCAAGCCACTCATTGTCTGTTTACTATGCTACTTTTATCCATAATTCTTTTAAAAAGATTAAAATAGAAAATAATATGCTGATTTGGTTGTAAATTTTGGAACAGAGCAACCTTTGACTATATTGCTCAATCACGATATATTCTCTGATGTATGCTTTCTTTTAAAGCACAGCTAAGCCATTAGCCAGGATATTAGTGAAGGGATCCATGTGTGCTTCAGAGAACTGAAAAGAATGTGTGGCCAGATATAAATAATTGCGTGTTCAGCTTTATATTTTTGCATGTCAGAATGGGAAGCATAAATATGAAAATTCCCAGGAGGTGTGAGATCTGAATGAGCCTTTTAGATCTGCTAAGAATTACTCTAAACAGAGAAGTCAGGAGATGAATGCAGCAGGGTTGGAAGCACTGTATGAATTCTCTCCTTAAGGTCTACAAGTAAGATTTTATGGAAATGCAGTCAAACTTACTTTACATACTTCTGGGTATTTGACCAGTAGTGGGGATTTGTTGTTGTCCCCAAGTCTACAAGGCCCACAAAACCTACATAATTTTTTATCTATTCCTTAAAAAAAATCTCCAGTCCCTTGCAGAGTTCTGTATGAAGGCCAAAGGTTGCCCTCCACTTGTATGTTTCTCTATGGACAAGAGGACATATATCTTTGAATTCTGGAGGCCTCATATATGGTTCCTTTGAACATGATACAGTATACAATATTCTTTTTTTTTTTTTTTCAATACAAGGTTTCTCTGTATAACAGTCCTAGCTGTCCTGGAACTCCCTTTGTAGACTAGGCTGGCCTCAAACTTCCTGAGATCCACTGCCTCTGCCTCCCAAGTGCTGGGATTAGAGGCATGTGCCACCACCACCAAGCTGGACATGATAAAGAATGTGAATCATTTTTTTTTTTCTAATATTTTCATCTGGCCTACTTTTTTTCCATTGTATAGTATCTCTTCACAAACCATTCAGCAACAAAAATTATTAATACTTCCTTTAGTAAAAAGAACATATTCTCAGAGAAATTTTCATTAAACTTCAGACAAAAAGGCTGGCCCTTTCATTTTATAAAATGAAAATGCGCAAGGAATAAAAGACCATGATAAATGAAGACCACATAAGAATAGGAAGAAGCAAAGTGCTAGAGAGAGGCCCACAGAAATCGCAAAGATACCTCCACAATAGACTACTGGCAATGGTCGAGAGACAACCCGAACTGAACTACTCTGGTGATAGGATGGCCAAACACCCTAATTGTCGTGCTAGAAACCCCATCCAATGACTGAGGGAATCAGATGCAGAGATCCACGGCCAGGTCCCAGGTGGAGCTCTGGGAGTCCAATTGGCGAGAAAGAGGAGGGTTTGTATGAGCGAGAATTGTTGAGACCAAGATTGGGAAAAGCACAGGGACAAATAGCCAAACTAATGGAAACACATGAACTATGAACTAATAGCTGAGGAGCCCCCAACTGGATCAGGCCCTCTGGATAAGTGAGACAGTTGATTGGCTTCATCTGTTTGGGAGGCATCCAGGCAGTGGGACCAGGACCTGTCCTCAGTGCATGATGAGCTGGCTGTTTGAAACCTGGGGCTTATGCAGGGATGTTCGGCTCAGCCTGGGAGGAGGGGACAGGACCTGCCTGGACTGAGTCTACCAGGTTGAACTCAATCCTCAGGGGAGTCTTTGCCCTGGAGTAGATGGGAATGGGGGGTGGGCTGGGGGAAGGAGAGGGGGGCAGGAGGGGGAAGAACAAGGGAATCTGTGGCTGATATGTTAAATTAAATTATAAAAATAAAAATAAAATACATCTTAAAAATAAAAAAAACGAAAATGCTACCTGCCAATGAGTGATGAAATGCCCATTGTTTCATTTTTGCAAGTGACACCAGGTACTCAGTCACCTCTGCACACTTGTATTTATTGTCTTTGTTTTTCAAACCAAATTTCAGAGTATATCACTTGACAAAATTCAGAATACATCCCACATATAAAAATACAGGACATCGGGGACTGGAAATCATAGAGCATAGTTGTTTGGAGGTAAAGAAAACAAAATGACTGAAGGATGTTGCAAATCACACACTAAAGAAAGCTCATTGCAGATGAAAGTTTGGTCCTTGTAAGAAGCCTAGCAAAGAATCTTGAACCCGTTATCTCCAGGCTCCATCCCTCAGAGCTGTGTGGCTCAGATACAGGTCTGTAATTGTAGCTAAATCTGTAGCATAGGGTTTGCTAAGGCAACCTAGGAAGTTAGATGGTCCACAGGAATAAGAACATGGCCTCAGATTCTTCATCTTCTCTTAACACTCTTCCAAACCTCAAAATACACACAGGATTGTCAACCCACAGTAAACTTCTTCCTTGAATAAATCTTAACCACCCTGCCTGCCTTCCACTCTCTGATCTTAGTTCCTATTTATAAAAAACTTGTTTCTAAAATGTTTGCCATGATGAGTAGCATTTCTGCAGTTTCTTCCCCTGTAAAAGAGGCAAAGCATATTAAACATATGAATCAAACATGCCTGCCTGTCAGAAATCAGAATAAAACACATCCTTATATTTATTTACACTTGCAAGTAATATGTCTCAATCTGTGTGTGTCTGGATTCATATCTTATTGAAATACGTTGCACTGACTTTCAGTCTGAGATGTGCTTGAAACATTTGCTGGAGAATCTGAGCCTTGCTACACCTTTGGGGATTCATGTCCCGAGAAAACGGGTATAATTGCTTCGTGGTAAGATTTGTTGTAATGAAATTATGTGAGTTGTAAGATGCAAACCAAGGCATATGGCCACTTGGAGCACAATTTGGTTCTTACAGCACCTCTGTAAGTTTTAGATATTGCTTCTTCCTCAGGCAAATCCAAAATTTATGCTCACATTCAAGCATTCTGGCTCACCGTACAGAGTATAAAGCTACAAGTAGCTGGAAATTATAGTTTCCTTCCAACAAAATTCAGGTTGGTTAAGTTGGAATTCAATTCCCTCCAATGGTAAGCTCCTAGCCACTCCTCCACCCTATTGTTCCATTGCATTGAGGGGTATTCAATCATTGGTAAATTAATTTCTTATTGAGTCTTTTTAATTTTTCTTTTACATTTGTGTGTGTGCATGTGTGATCGTATGTGTATGTATGTGCGTGTGAACATGTTTGTGCGTGTCTGTGTGTATCTGTGCATGTGAGTATGTATGTGTGTTTGTAGGAAGGTGTGATGTGTGTGTAAGTCAGAGGATAACGTTTCAGGAGTCAACTCTCGCCTTTTACCTTGTGGTTTTTGAGGCTTGAACTCAGAGGTTCAGGTTTGGTGGTAAGCACCTTTACACATGGTGGAGAATGATCTCATCTGGCTTGTTTTTGTTTCTATTACAAACAGATGGAATATCCCCATAGGTCCTAACCTGACCCTGAGGTACTCAAAATAGTCCTATCTTATGTAGGACATATATATGTATATATAGTATATGACATATATCAGTAATAGAATATCAGCTGTTTAATGACTAGAGAAAGGCTGGCTTCTGACTTTAATGAAGAGCTAAGAGGTATTGAAGAGGGCATTCAACAGTATATAAGTAAAAGAGAAAGGGAGAAAGGCAAAAGGAATGGTTATGAGGTGTACATATATATGTATACATATACATACATACGTGCATACATAGACATATGTGTGTATATGTATACATATGTATATGTTAAAAAAAAACACTTTGAAGAGGTTTCTCTGAAAGTATATGAAATTAGAACCAGAGGCTTCAAATTGATTCCTTAGTGAAGTATGCCACAGTCATTTCTATACTAAAGCCACAATACACATTGCTTGTCTGATGCCACAACAGTGTCAATCTTTCCTGACGTTCAGCCAGTTTCAACGCCCAATTAAGATATTCCAGCTCTTGGAAATTCCATGCCCTCCAACCTGGCCATTCCTGTGATTCCTGAACATTTTAATATGTTTATGTTTAGTTACTCTCACTGCTTCTTATATAATTTTTGCACATCATTACACATGAATTCACATTCAGACATTTGAGAATATAAATGCTTTCCTTTACAGCCAAATATTGTATGTTTCTTATGTGAAGAGATGGCTATTTTTTTCTATTTTAGTAAATTTCTGTATTTCCTATAAAAATAAAAATGCATATTCATTTAAATAATTTAACTAAATTCAAATAAACCAAAAACTTACATTGGAAAGAACACTCCTTGCTCTACAGATTTGTCTGATTCATTTCTGAGCTGTAAGCCTCTGGCTGAGGACAGTTATTTTGTTGCCAGAATGTGAGCTGTTAGCTTGCCATGAAACTGCTCATTTCCTCCCTACTTAGCCCAATTAGATCTAGACATCTAGTCCTTAAGTGGCACCCAGATGCTGTACGGACTTCAAGTGCCCACTGTAGCTGGCTCTTTTACCCTCTTAGGAATGTGGGCTTTGCAGTTAGGGACCAATGACAAGTTCTGATGGAGTCATTCATGGATGTCATTTAACACATGACTATCTTTCACTGCCGAAGTGACCATGGAGTTCTTGAATTGAGATGCCAACATGGGAAATCCTGCAGCCTCTCTAGCTTAAATCCTTTAATGACAGCAGTGATCAGATTCCTGAAAAACCATATTGCACACGCAATCTTTGTTTGTATTAGGTAACTGAAATTTGGATGTCTATTTTTCGTAAAGTATGATATAAATTAGTTTGAATAATATAACAATGATCTATAGCATTTGAACATGCATAAAAAGTTATATATGCACGAGACATAATCTTCTACTACTCACTACCTTCATTTTACAATAGTTTCAAAAGGAGTTGAAAAAGAAGGAATTTACAAATAATATTTCATCAGCAAATTATCATGGATCTGATAAATTTAGCATAACTTTGCTTTTCAAAGATTCCCATTGACCTCAGTTACTCTGAAAGATTTTACTTGTTTTACACACTCTGCTTTCATAATCCAGTCTTACAATTCCAGGTCAGTAACAAACACTTTTCTAATATAAAGAGGCAAACTCAACATTATTATTAACTTATAACACACACTAAACATCTAAATTTTCATCCAATTTCTACCCTCCATTAGAACCTGACACAGGCAGGACCTTGCTACAGTGCATAACTCTTTAATTGAACTCTGGTTCATAGTCATCATTACTTACAGCAAAATATTTTGGCATTCATCATATATAGTCCTGCAAACTTTCTGCTTTTTGTCATCTTGCAATGTGCTCTAAGTAGATGTCATATTGTTGAGAATAATGAAAATGTATGTATATATATTTAAAACAGTATTAATAAATAATTGCATGATTTTATAATAATTTATGTTGGGCATTTGGGGTCTTTAAATGAATCTATTATAATCCTACAGCCCAATAGGGCAAATATTATTTTTTAATAAATCATTTATTTATTTTAAATCCTGGCTATAGTTTTTCCTCCTCTCTTCCCAGTCCCTTCCCCACAAGGCCCTCTGTTCCCAAGCCCCAATCCATTTCTCCTCAGTTTCTGTTTAGGAAAGGGCAAGTCTCCCATGAGTATCAACAAAGTATGGCTTATCAAATTGCAGTAAGACTAAGCATCTCCCCATGTATTAAGGCTGGGCGACGTGACCCAGTATAAGGAGTAGGGTCCCCAAGGCCTATAAAAGAGTCAGAGACAGTCCCTGTTCCCACTATTAGGAGTCCCACAAGAGGATCAAGCCACACAACTGTAATAATTATATGCAGAGTGCCTAGGGTATTACCATGCAGGCTCTTGGTTGTCTTTTTGGCTTCTAAGAGCCCCTATGAGCCCAGGTTGTTTTACTGTTTAATGGATTAGACAACAAAATCAATGAATTTGAACAACTTGTTTAAGAATACACAAGCAGTAAGTGTTAGGATTATGGTAGTAATTTCCTTGTGTTCATCAAAACAAATTTCTATTTCATCCTGGAAAATAGTTGGTTACACCCTGTACTCTTTGAAGAGAGAAGTAGTGAGTTCACTGATTTCTAAAATATTTATTAAGGTCACTTCAAGTCTGGATCATTACAACTGCTAACCTGGTTTGTATGAGTTTCTACTACTCTGCCTTTTCCTTTCTTTCATTATTCTACTAGACAGTGACATCTAAGTTGACCTTGAAGGGTTTATGTTGAGGTGGCAGAGACTACCTACCCGAGGCTGGAATTACTAAATGTCTTTATGGCTGGATGCTAAAGAGAGTTTCATTTCATCCATTGACAAGTGGAGTATACATGATCAAGAAATTAACTTCCATTGGCTACCACAGGAATTGTGTTGCTTTATGATACAACATCAGTCTACACTAAGTATTACTTAATAGGGTTTGAATATTAATTCTCATGGTATAAAATACCTGTCCATTGTATACATCCAGATATTTTGAATACATTATTTAAATGCAGTTAATTGCTAATGAAAAGAAGTGTATTCTTTCTTTTTAAATAAACAACACACACATTTAAATAACACTTTAGTTATACTGATTCAAAATTTCTAAGTTTGAGCTATTTTCCAGACTCCCCAAAGAGTTTCAGGTGGTAAAATGCATTGTAACATGTTGTCCTTGTCAACCATTTTTGAGTCTTTACCTTTCAATATTAATTCTTATAATGTTATTGATTTCTTTAAAGTTGGATAATTGATGAATCGTTAGGAAATGCTAGACTAATTTCAAATGATTTCATAAGTCACCTTTATGTTTGATGTTTAATTTGAACACATCTAGACTCTATGACAAACAAACCAATCACTGGTGAGATATGAACAATTTTCATACATCTTTGATGAACTAGAATATATCAAAGAGCATTGCATTTTAATATTTTTAATTTTTTATTTTGGAAGATAATTATAAAATATTTTAAAGCAATATGTAAAAATAAACTGTTTATGCTATACTTGTTAGCTATTTCACTTTTATTCTTAATCTCTTCATGGTTCTTTCTTAAGTAAAAGGACGTAACTAGATCATTTATAAACTCCTTAAAACTCAAAGAACGATATAGTCTTATAATATACTTTAACATGAGCTTATTTTCCCCTTATATTTCCTTAAATTATTTCTACATTTTATTTAAATTTAAAACAGTTAATACTTTGTTTAAACCTAAAATCATTATCCTTTACTCTTACTGAAAACTAAAAAAAAAAATGCCAAGCATATACTGTTTATTTGAACCATTCTTTTAAGATTAGCACAATGAAGTTTTATTGAAAATAGATTTTTCATACACAATATTCTAATTACAGTTTCCCCTCACACAGTTTCTTCCAGACCCTTTTTACCTCCCCACGCACCCAAATCCACAAGTTTTCTTTCTCTCTCTCATCAGAAAAGAGACAGGCATCTAAAAAAACAAAAGAAATAAGACAAAGAATCCAACAAAGAAACTGAATAGGACAAAACAAACAAACAAAAATAGCCCAAGAAAAAGCACGTAAACCACATATGAATGCAGAGACATAATTGCACACACACAGCAATTCCATGAAGACACACAACTGGAAACTATGATAATATAAGCAAAATACCTCCAAGGGGGAAAACATCCAGACAATACATATGAGACAAATAAATAAATAAATAAATAAATAAATAAACCTTCAAAAATACCTTTGAGTTTTTTCTGTGTTGGCCAACCACTCCCTGGCATGGGACTTATACTTAAATCTCTGGGAAAGACATTCTTATTTTTATTATAGGAATTTTGTCTTAAGCATCCAGTGCTCTTTCCAGGTACATTCTTAATTTTTTTTTTTTTTTTTTTTTTTTTTTTTTTTTTTTTTTTTTTTTTTTTTTTTAGACAGGGTTTCTCTGTGTAGTTTGCACTTTCCTGGACTCACTTTAGCCAGGCTGCTCGACTCACAGAGATCCCTGGCTCTACCTCCGATGCTGGGATTAAGGCGTGCGCCAACACCGCCCGGCTTTAAATCCTTTAAGAAGAGCAGTGACTTGGTTTGGCCAGGAGTCAAGTCTGGACTCAGCAATCAAGTGTTCTGTAATCACCTCCAACTTATTCTTCTCCTTCATTGTGATTATAGCAACCTCTGTTGACACCATGAGATCAAAGGTCCTGATGTTCAACTTCTGTATATAACAGATGCCATAGAGACATATTTATTCAAAGCAGATGCTTCATGAGCAAGAATGCAAGTTTTTTATATTAGGCCACTGATACAAAAGTTAAGAAAAAACAGAGATGCATAGAGTAAAATGTAATACAAAAAAAGAGGAAAGAAAAAAAAAACATTTCCTTTGATCCTTTAGTTGGTTTATGTGAAGAGTAACTTCACCCTTTCTTATTCTTCTCTCACCCCTGTCAATCCATCTCCTCCAATGTCCCCTCCTACTTGCATATATTTTTGTTTAGTTTTTATTTTGTGAACCATTGAGTTTAACCTGGTCCTCCCCAGTGAGCATGGGTATGGAGCTAATCACTGGGTCATGAGGGACTCACCAGTGGCTACACCACTGAAGATAATATCTCCCCTTTCCCAAGCATCCACTGGTAGCTGTACAGTTCCCCCAAGAAAAGGCAGGGCCCTGTGTCACTTTTTTCATTCATGCCTGAAATGAGTGCCCTTTTATTTGCAGGTCCTGTGCAGGGAACCACAGGTGGTATGAGTCCATGACTGCAGTGGCCATGCCCCACTACATAGTAACATTTCATGTCTCTCCTTCCCACCATCAGCTCTTAGATGCTTTCTCTTATCTTTTGCTATATTCTCTTGGCCTTGGAGAGAATGATGTTTAGGACTTAACATTCCATAGTCATTCATTCTCAGCACCTTGACCAGCCATGGGTTTCTGCACTCATTCTTCAAAGTATCATAATAAAAGGTATCTAAAAAGAGTTACATGTAGCCGGGCGGTGGTGGCGCACGCCTTAATCCAGCACTCGGGAGGCAGAGCCAGGCGGATCTCTGTGAGTTCGAGGCCAGCCTACAATATCACAGGGCACACACACAGAAACTGTCTCAACCACATTCACACACACACACACATATCTATCTGTCATCTCTCTCTCTCTCTCTCTCTCTTCTCTCTCTATATATATATATATATATATATATCAATAAGCCATCTATCAGGTTGCAAAGGACTATTGACTAGATTTTTGTCACATATCACCTCTGCATTATGCACTGAATTAAAATGTATCTGTTTCGATTAACCTTAGTCAGTGGCATACTTATCCAGGAAATATCTACTCTGTGACAGCCCAAATCTGAGTAGCATGCCACTTTTCTGCAGTCAAGCCTGGAACCAGTCATTCTTCACTCCATAAGTATCACAACACCAATGGAGGGCTGCCTGTTCTTGTCCACATTCAATTGCAAATTCATTTCACTCTGCCTTCTGTACTGTTTACTGAGGAGGACTTCCTATGAGACTGCATTTTCTGCAGTTGCACATTTCTTCTGAAGTGCAGCACCTTTTTATGTTGCTTGCTGCTACAACAACGTGAGAACAAATGGCAAGTTAATCTTAGTAACTGTAGAAGCCGTTGTGAAAGCCTAACAAATGGAATGCAATAGCTGATTAGTTGGAATTGCTATCTCTTTGCTGGTTTAGCTGTACCATTTTAAAAGAAATGTCATATAACAATAGGTGGAAAAAAAGGTCCACTGCATCTTGCAAACCTGTCACTTAGCCAATTTTTCCCCAGAACTTCAGAAACATTATTTTTAAAATGGGGCTTATTTTTTCCATCCTGGTGTTTAATTGTTTATGACATGCATTTCTGTGTTTATGTTTTAAAAAGAAGCTAATAAACTTGTGTTATTGTCCTTAATACTATAAAAAAGAAAACAAACCTCAGAGCTACTACACAGCAAGCCAATGCCCATGATATAACTATTAAATGGAAGTTTAATAACTCAAATTGTACACTTCAAAAACGCCAGAACCTAAGTTGTTTGCAGTAAGTCACACTGCTCCTAATCAGGTAAGAACGTGAACTGATTGTGTGTCAGTGAACATTTAGAGTGCACTTCTGACTAATCACAGTGATGAACAGGCATGAGGAACACTAATGTTTGATCTTAAAAAAAAAAGCATATGAAGCCGGGCGGTGGTGGCGCACGCCTTTAATCCCAGCACTCGGGAGGCAGAGACAGGCGGATCTCTGTGAGTTCGAGGCCAGCCTGGGCTACCAAGTGAGTTCCAGAAAAGGCCCAAAACTACACAGAGAAACCCTCTCTCGAAAAACCAAAAAAAAAAAAAAAAAAAAGCATATGAATTGATTGAAGAGGCAGTTCAGGCCATGCTAGACTAGAACTGGTTATGAGTATATTAGTAATGTTTAACACACACCCAACTGCACACCTGTTCCTCATGCCCTTCTCTCTTGCCTCTCAGTAAGACACAGTGGCACTTCCACACTTTTCTCAAAGTCAGCTCCTGTGGCTCTGGCCTCTGATGAAAAGGGAAGTCTTGAGAGGGAATTTCTGCTTAAGTCTTTCCTTGCTGAACAGTAAGAATAGAAGCAAAGAACACAGCCCTCTTCTATTTTGTTCCTTTTACCCCAAACTTAGAAATAGCAGAAAATGCCACTTTTGCAATGCAATTAATTGCATTAAATAATTATAATAGCATAATTTCTTCAGATTGCTGAAAGGGGAAAAATAAGTAGGCATTTTTTTAAGCCATTGCTGTTTCTGGAATGGAATAAAACTAACACACACACACACACACACACACACACACACACACACATACACACACACACACACAAGCCATTTGTTGTTCTGGTCTACTGTGAGCTTCCTGTCTAACTCACTGATTTGGGATCGTGTTAGTGATTCTGAAGATGATATTGAAGAATATAGCGGCAAAGTAACCAGAATACTCAGTCCTCAGAGGACATGATAAGCCTCTTAATTTTCAAACAGTGGGGTTACATGAAGAAAACATACTTTAACAAGCTCAAGGTAGTATGCTGTATGGAAAACATTCTTGAAGAAAAATCAACTGAGACCTTTTGTGCTGACCATCTTACCTTGTCGCATTTTTTTAGACTTTCAGCATATCCCCTGCACTACTGTAAGTCTAGAAATTATTAATAAGAATATAGCGACTCTGATATAAATTACAGTGAGAAAAATAAACTCATAGGTAATAAATTTCTTAGTAAACAAGTACAAAATCAAGGACAAAATGAATAAGGTGTCAATCTGTTATGGAATCTACTTTTAAAAAGGAACTACTTGTTTTAAAAACTTTAAGTAATGAAAATTTTTTGGTCTGAGTTTATCAGATGTTACTGGACTGGACATTGTTAATACATATAATGGAGTTTTTTGTCTGGATCTGTCAAATGTTAATGAACTAGACATTGTTAATGTAATCTTGACTGTATATTGCATATACTTATTGAAGATAGTTCTTCTTGTATTAGTTATAAGCTTTTTTAATTTTAGACAAAAAGAGAGGAAATGTGGTGGTATTGTGTTCCCCAAAATATTGTGTACTCTAATAAATTCATCTGGGGTCAGAGAACAGACAGTCACTAAATACAAAGGCTAGAAAATGGTGGCACTCACACCTTTAATCCTAGCATTCCAGAGATAGAAATCCCTCTGGATCTCTGTGAGTTCAAGGCCACATTGGAAATAGCCAAGCATGGTGACACACACCTTTAATCCCAGAAAGCCAGCCTTAAATCCCAGGGAGTGGTGGTAGAAAGCAGAAAGATATATAAGGCATGAGGACCAGAAACTAGAAGATTTTGGCTGGTTAAGCATTCAGGCTTTTGAGCAGCAGTTCAGCTGAGAGCCATTGGGATGAGGACTCAGAGGCCTCCAGTCTGAGGAGACAAGACCAGCTGAGGATCCAGCAAGGTAAGATAGCTGTGGCTTGTTCTGTCTCTCTGATCTACCAGCATGGACCCCAATAACTCGCCTCAGGTTTGATTTTATTAATAAGAACTTTTAAGATTCCTGCTACAAATCTGTGTAAACTTAATAGGAGAAATCCTGCGTTTTCTATATAACCCTCTAAGGAATACTTAGTTTCTATAGGTTTAGGTTTTCTCTTTTAAAGGTTATACTGTATGACATTGGACTTAAAGTATTTACTTGTATTTTGTATTTTTTGTTTGTTTTATGATGTATGGTTTGCTTTGTAAAATTATGCTTAAAATCAACAACACTAATAAAGTGTGTATGCATGTGTGTATGTGTGTATATACATTCCCAAAATTGTATATGTACTTGCATATATATGTTCACATGTTTACACATATTTATGACTGTATGACTGTGTGTTTGTGCACATGCATACATCTGTGTGCATATGTCTGGGTATTTGTGCATGGATTTAATGTGTGTGTGTGTGTATGTGTGTGTGTGTGTGTGTGTGTGTGTTTGTGTCTGTATCTTTGTTATTTCACTTTTTTTCAGGGTCTCTCAAAATTAACTGTGCTTTTAAAAATCTAACATACCAAAACAAACAAACAAACAAACAAACAAACAAAAAACTTTCCAAGCAGATTTTCTGCTTTTCTCAGTGTTTTTATGAAATGTATTTTCTGTCTACTTAGTTTTCTCATTTTTATGGTTTTCTTGCTCTGTTTTTCCTTATGGGCTACAACGTGGTACATATACACAATCCTAGTGCTGGAAGGAATATAGTCAATATGTATTCCTGCTTCATAAACCAACATGAGAAAATAGACAGACTCATAAACAGTGGCCCAAGATCTCAGTTAATATGCTCAAGAGTGGAACTTAGCCCATGCAATATTACATGACATGTAATAGAGTAGTCTTATTATGACAGTCTATGCTCAGTGTCCATCCCTGGTGATTCTGACTGACCTTCTCAGGACCTCACCCCTTGATACTATAATCTAAATGTCCTTCCCAGGAGGTTCTGAAGCAGTGATCTGTGTGTGGTGATGGTTGAGGAACTCGTCAAAAGAAGCCTCATTACTCTTCCCTGCCAATGTCGATATACTGGTATTTTTTTTTGTTGTTAAATCTATTGATTCACAAGTAGCAAAATCTCTTCTATCCCCAGTTATGTGTTATGCCAAATAATAATTTTCCCATCTTTAAATATTGTCTCATGTTAATTTTTACCACAATCACATTTACTAGATAAAACAATCTATGCAAATACAAATAAGTGCTATGGAAGAGGTAGCAGTCAAAAATAAACCAAATCATGACAAGTAGTAGATCAAAGGGAACAGCTTATGTTAAATGCTGCCAGCTGCAACAGTTTTAAGTATAAAAGGCACATCATTTGTATTTGCTTTGCATTTCCTTTGAATATTAATAGGAATAAAAAACAGCTCACCCTTGGACATGTACATTTTAATTAATGCATATATTAAAAGAAAGACTTTAACTGATTACATTAGATTCACAGTTTACTAACCTTTGCGTTTTTCTTAGCAGGCTGAGTGTACTATCTATGCACGCTGAACCAAGTGTCTCTGATGCCTTGTAGACATAGAGTTGACAGGGACAAATGCGAATTTAAAATAAATATTTTTCAAAGTGAATTCTATTTCCATTTGAAAGCATTACCCTTTGCTTCTGTAGGGAAGTCCTTTGATAATACTCATTAGAGACATTGTGTTATTAACTGCATAAAATGTACATTTTTTTAAAAAAATGTACCACATCTGAATTAAGTAAGGCTTTCTATTTACATCTAAATTTTCAATATTTTTTGAGATTATGATATAATTACATCGTCTCTCCCTTCCCTATCTTCCATCAAAACTCTTGCACACACTTCCCTCTGCTGCCGGAATTTTTCCAGAGTGTGCACTCCAACACGAATGAGAGTGGAAGAGAGGAGATGTCACTGGTGGGCCAAAGCCAGTATAGCTCCTGAAAAGCCTTGGTATCCGCTCTACTTTCTGTTTTTATTTTAGACTCAAAACCCCAAAGTTGGGGTGAACCAGCTAGAGAGATTTTCACAGGGCCTTGCATGGCAGTCAGCAGGTTGTTAAGAGCAATGACCCATTGTTTGAGCTATTTCTCCAGGTCATTCTGTTCCAGGTAGCAAGTGAAGTCAGGCTGAGAAATGAGCGGTAGAAGCAGCACTTCTAGGTAAATCACTAGATAGATCAATAAATCCGTATCTAATAATTGGTCTTTTCTACCCAACCTTACTTCATTCCCTCCTCTTCACCTTCATAATGCTCTAGGAATCTATCTTGAAGAAATGGATTGGTTCTCTTGGTGTATTATCCATAGTTTTCATTGCTTCCATCCTAGTTCTGATGAAACAGGACAAGGTGTTCAAGACCCTAATCGAAGTTCTAGCATTATCATTTACAAAAGGCCCCATTAACAGAGCCAGCCAGAGTCCTCATGCTGTCCATATTGTACTCTATTGGCTCTCATTTGTATCTTTAGCCCTAACTTTTTGGCATTTTTTTTCCTCTTACTGTTTCTTATCAATTAACATAAAAGCAGCGTCCTTCAGTTTAAGACATGTATATGCACACTGGACCCAATGCAGAGGCCTTTCGGGAAGTATCCTAGCTTAGGTCCACCGGTGACAACCCTTCTCTTCCACGGTCATTAGTGTCAAAGCGTACATTCCAGAAAGATTCCCGCAACATCCCTTCACGCCCTCTTTCAAATGTGTGACTTCTTTTTACATTTATAGGTTTTTGTGAGAATTTTGTACCCAAGCCCTGCATTTACATAATTTGTCCACTCTTCCCTGACTCTGTCTCCTCCAATGTCTCCTGATTCCCTCTAAAAGTCATAACCAGATCTGTTCTCCGCTAGAATAGCGAAGTGAACAGTGAAGTGAGCTTCACGACCTACTGAGTCCCTTTAGTGCTGCTTGTGTGTGCATGCTGTTAGGAAATTCTGTCCCATAAAAAGAGATTAGAAAAAGGCACATACTAAAATATAGACTTTTTTTGTCCATCTGAAATTAGATGTCTCCTTAACACCATGCATATAGCAGTATTTATTTGAAGAATAAAATACAGTGAATTTTTTTACATAAATTTTGCACCTAAGGAGTGAAACTGTATTACTTGAAATTTCTTTGCAAAATTCCTGTATTTTGTATTGTTCTAGAATAAGAGAGATTTATACAAGTGTTTTGTGCAAGAGACAAGGGATAAAACCATCATTTTTCTGGGCATAAAATATATGGAATTTATAGGCAAATGTGCTCATGGCCCACTCTGAACTTAAGTATTCATCTGGTTGTAGATTCTAAATGTGTTAGAATTACTTTTTTTTTTTTATCAGATAGAAGCAGTAAATAGACTAAAACAGCATATATACTGTGGCAGAACAGGTAAGACAAGACATCTAAGAAGACAAACATGTAATCCACACACTAAATCAGGTTTTAAAAGAATACTATTAATAATTGAGATTTAGGATTGTAAAGTTTCTGATTATTGTTACAAAAGGACAACTAAAAACCAAGAAGTTATAAAGTATCAAAACATACACATTCAGATGCATTAGGCCTTAGGAGGAGGGAAGGGTAAAATAAGAAATCCCTGAAATGTGAAGTTAGAGACTTTAACAGAAGTCAAGATATACAGAATAAAACGAAATAAGCTTGAAATAATAACAACATGCCGCAGAGGGCAGGCTGACTTGAGATTAGATGCTCACAAGGGTGGGGAAACAAAGCAATCTATAGCCATATCTCAACAGGAAAAAGAAAAGATGCTAACTGCAAAGATTGGACAAGCCTTCAGGTAATCTGCGTCATCACAAAATCACAAAGGCATTAATAACCACACACACACACACCAGATTAACATAGTTACACAAATACACATTCAGTTTGGTATATAGAGTGAGAGGTGCCTTCAAAGAACAATTTGCTTCATTCACAAAACTAGGTAAGTCTATCCACTTCCCAAGCAATAATTTAGTCAGGTGATCCTGCCATTTTCCCTGCTGCTTCTGGGTTTCTTTTCAGAATCCCACTAAGAAGTATTTCATGAACCCCATATAGAACTCCTGTCATGAAAACACGACAAGCATTTTAGGAAGCATGGAAGTGTTGGTTTTGCGATGTTACCATTGTCTCACCCCTGCTTATTACAAAATCTGACATACTGGGACAAAGGTTGCTTGAGGTATTTAAATTCAAAGATTGTTTTATAATTCACAGATGTTAAGTGGTAGAAGCCAGACATGAAAATACAGCTGCATGTTTTTCAAATATAAAGAAAAGAAACAAATAAAATGAACGTTACTTAACTGACAAAAATCCATAACCAACAACATGCAAGATCATAAATGAGGAAATTATAGACCACTGTTGAAAGTAATTAAGTACAGTTCAAATGATGAAGTATAACAGGTCACAGTCACCTATAAGACAACTAAATCAGTGTTACAAAGTTTTTCACAGTCCTCAAATTAATCCAGTAGTAAAGCAAATATCTTAAATCCTAAAAAGTAAACATCGAGGGAAGGGAAAGTAATCAGAATCAAGTTCTCATGTGTATGAAAAACAATTTTGGAAACAGTATTTTTTCAATGAATAGAGATAGAAAAGTTGATTATCTATGTGAGTGGGTGGGAGAAGAAATTCTAAACTGTCTCAAAACTCTATTCCACATGATATAAAAGCCTGAAGTTCTAAGAACACAATTCTTTTTTTTTTTTTTTTTTTTTTTTTTTGGTTTTTTCGAGACAGGGTTTCTCTGTGTAGCTTTGTGCCTTTCCTGGGACTCACTTGGTAGCCCAGGCTGGCCTCGAACTCACAGAGATCCGCCTTGCTCTGCCTTCCGAGTGCTGGGATTAAAGGTGTGCGCCACCACCGCCCGGCAAGAACACAATTCTTAAACATTAAGGGGAAAAACAAAAGCTGTAGGAAATAGATCAATGGGAAAAGAAAGAAATTTCATAGAGAAAGCAGGAAAAAATCATTTAAAATAGAAAAAAAAATATTACTAATTGTTACTAGATTGCTAATAATTTAAAAGCCATAAAATTTAATGGCATTATAGCCAAGATAAAGGGAAAGATGGTGGAGAACAGAACATGGCAACATATAGCAACATACCATACAGATGGTATGTTCAGCATTGCTTGTTTGCATATGACTGTTTGCTCAAACTGAGCATGTGTTTTGTTTTGCATCTTAAATAACTGTAGAAAAAAACAAACCTTGAAAGAATCAAGAGAACATAGTGTTGATTCACTTATGGCAAACTTTGGATTTTAATTTTGTGGTTTTGGCATGCTGCCACATGATTGTTTCATGCTACAATTGAAGAGTTAAGTAGCTGTGATGGAGACCATATGGTCTCCAAAACTAAAATTATGTAGTATCTGACCATTTGTAGAAAAAGTTTGCTGATAATGGTTTAGAAAGAATTTGTATTTCTATCACATACCACATTTCTAAAGAGACTACCAGTTCCAACAGTCTTTAAGAAGGGCTATAAATCTATCTGCCAGTCTAACAATTGAAAACCCATTTTCATGACTCCAGTCTTTCTCTTCTCTAGTTCCCCACTCTTATGATTACCCAAGCTTTTTTCACTTTGATTTCACTCCAAAATTACTGTTAGAACTTAATCCTCAAGGGGGCATTATAGGAAAGTGTGGTCTTGAAGAAGTGATTAGGCAGTGAGGATTTAACAAAGGAAGTTGATTTTTTATGCTTTTCTGCCTTCCACCAAATGAAGACAAAATATCCCTTCTCTTCCAAGGATCCAGTATCAACATGTCCATCTTGGAAGTAGACGAAAGTTCTCACTACAATTTGGTGATATCAAACTCTCAGATTTCTTTGTCTCAGATGCTGTTATATCCCCCTCAAATTGCCCAATATCATATAGTTGATTGTAGCAACATCAAACTAATAAAAATTCCATCCAAATCTTATTTGTGTTTAACTTTCAACCTTCTTTTTTGAAACCACTACATGGATTGTACTTCAGAGAAGAGTAACTTGGATCATTTCAAATAGCCTGGTTGACCAATAATTGGTTTTCTACACACATTTATGGCTATTATTCATCTCCGACATCACAGATACATTCCATATAGTCAGATACTCAGCTACTCATGATTTGCACTCACTTATTGTGATTGAATGTCTGGACATTCACACCTGTCTTAAATACTATCTCCACTTGAAATCTTTTATCTAGCATATTTATCTGCTGAGATCACATTCTTATTTGGAAATTCATCTAATCTCTCATTTCCATCAAATAACCACATCATGCATGGTTCTTGAATATGTGGCCCTTCTCTGAACTTTCTTAGCCCTCTTCCTAAGTAACATTATTTCTTGTTTATCCTCAGCCTCAGCATTTGTAAATTGGCACACTGTAAATAAACAACACACAAGTCAGGAGCCTTGCAGCTTAGTCTTGAATCAGCATAAGACTGCATGTCCATATGGTCTCTGGGAAGTAATGCAAATAGAAGATGGTCTCTCACTTAGCAAGGACCAATGGCCCACAGGGCAGCATAGGATTCATGCAGCTTGTAGGCTCTTTTCTCTCTCAATATATTGCTGATTCTTTTGGCAGTTTTTTAGTTTCACTTTATCAATCATGCACACAACAGCTGTAATATTCCCTGGAAATTCTATTCTTTCTCAAATATTCCCCCCTTAGAATCAGCAACGGATAATCCCTCTTGAATTTCTGATCTGGAATTACTAACTGCAACTCTGAATCCTAGGAACTTTTCTGACTCAATAGAGGCAGTTAAAATTAGTGGCATTGTTTTCATAATTGTTCTAAGGAAAAGATAGATGGAATCACTTTGTGGAAGAGACTCCTAGAATGGTAGTGACAGGAAGTAATAGTTACATATGAGAAAACAACATTTAGAACATTAACTATGTCTAACAATCCTGAAAAGGAGAGTAAGGCATACATACACAGAGTAGGGGGAAAAGCCTCAGGAATACACATAGTGCAAACTGTTGAGAGGAAGTTCCCTGGACACCAAGCACATAGAATCAGTGGTAGGATGTGGTATGCTCCAAGGGGAAAAATGCAATGCAAAATATAAGATGGATAGATGCATCTTTACCATACACAGGAGCTTATATTGGTGGAAGAGGTTTGGTATGGTGGGATGGGAAAGAGTACTTTATCAAAGTCTGCCCTTTTTTGAGAGATTGAGACATGGGACCCATTTATAGAAAAGGGAACTGTATAAAATCATATCTTACAGACATGAAAGAATTGTCTGGGTTTGAATATTGTTGTTCTTAAAGCAATGAACACATATTTATTACTTTTTAACTTTGTAATCGAAAGTATCTTCCAGCTGACATAAATGCTGCATAAGGGTGAACAATTGGGGCTTTCATAATGATCACAATGTATTCCTTATATTGTGATGTATTTCTTAGAAGTAAAAAATAGGAATCAATATTAAAGCTGTTCAAGTGAGCCTGAGAGAAAAAATTCTATTGAAGTATAAATAAAGATGGCTTGAGATCTTCAGGGTCACTTAAATGCAATCCACCTGGTGGTCAGATTTTTTTCTTGCATTGCTGCCCCTTCCCTGTCTCAGGACCTGAACCCAAGCCAAGGCTGGAACACACACACACACACACACACACACACACACACACACACACACCCTGTGGAAACTTGTAAGTGCTGTGATTTTTATAATTAAGTCTTAAATTAGCAGATTTAAATTGTAATGGGATCAGAGAAAGTTGCTTGATTAAGAACTACAAAACACAATGAAGCAGGGATTAAATCCAGTTTTGAATGACTTCGAAGTATATGCATTTTCCAGGGTCATGTCACCTAGGACACCAGTTATGAGATTATCTAGATGCAGATGTCAAGAGTCAGGATTAAAAAGAAATGAAGAGCAATTCAAAGTAGTTAGACTGATAAATGGAAGGATATAAATGGAAGGCCACCAGTCAAATAGGCCACAAAACTGTGGAACATCTTCATTCCTCAATTCTGCAAACAATCTCACAAGTACAGAGCAGAAAGCAGACCATTATGTCTGTTGTGGGATACTTGGTTGCAATCTGACACATCTGACACTGACAATAAAATTTACTTTGAATCAGAGGGTGGAGCTAGCTACTAGTGAACCAAAGTTAGCCATAGAAGTTTTGGAGGAATGAGGACATATAGAGAGACACAAGAAGTAGTATGGTGGGGCTTAAAAAGATTCTCAAACTTTTTGAGTTGAGGAAGGAAAGAGAGAGGAGATCACTGATCATTTCTTGGGCATTTTTCTGATTAATCAGATTCTTACCCTGATATCAGACCCCCGAATTTTATTAATAAAGAGTAATTAGATAAATGCTTCATCCACTGTGGGATGTTCTGTATGGCAAATGTGTTGCTCTGATTGGTCAATAAATAAAACACTGACTGGCCCCGTGGCTAGGCAGGAAGTATAGGCTGGACTAACAGAGAGGAGAAAAGAGAAAACAGGAAGGCAGAAGGAGTCACTGCCAGCCGCCGCCAGGACAAGCAGCAAGTGAAGATGCCGGTAAGCCATGAGCCACTTGGCAAGGTATAGATATATAGAAATGGATTAATTTAAGCTTTAAGAACAGTTAGCAAGAAGGCTGCCATGGCCATACAGTTTGTAAGCAATATAAGTCTCTGTGTTTACTTGGTTGGGTCTGAGCGGCTGTGGGACTGGCGGGTGACAAAGATTTGTCCTGACTGTGGACAAGACAGGAAAACTCTAGCTACATCATCTGGTACCTAATATGAGGCTCCCAAACCCATGATCATGAGATTCTGAGTCTCATGCTCTACTGACTGAGCTAGCCAGGCTTCTTATCCATTTAAAGTTTGAGAGTAGGTTGAGATCATTTCAGCCCCAAGACCTCTAATCTTCACTTCACTTCTACCAACGCCAGGTCTGCTTACCAAAATTGGCCCACTAGGCACTCACATTCCATACCTGGCTCCATGCCAGCAAGCCAGCTTTCATTTGATCAGATATAACCTGCCAAAAATGGAAACTCCCCAAAGTTAAGGTTGTCTTTCCTGGAGAATAAAACCTTCCAACTAAGGAATCTGAAGACCACTGGACAAATGAGATATCTGAAGAAAAAGGATGAATCATCCAGGGAAAATGTCCCAAGAAAGAGTAAATTGGCCTAATGATATAGCACATTTCCAATAAGATAAAATTTCATGAATTTTTCCAAAGGTTTGCTTCTGCTGTTCTAAACAGACATATAAGGCAAATGGTCTTTTGTAGTACTAATTCAATTAAAAAACTAAGCTGGCTTTCGAGTTGGATCATGGCTCTCCCCTTCTTTAAATCTAAGCGTGCTTGTTAAAGAAAAAATCCTAAATTTCTGTCTCATGTCAGTAGAGCCACCTGGTATGAGGAAGAAGAAAACCATAATTAAGGGACTAGTCTATTGCCTCTAATTTCATAATCCTTTGGCTTTATTTTGATTCTTTAAAACTTTTCTTGAGGTATAAACATTATCTCTAAATTTATAAGAATATATATATACTTTCTGTCATGATATTGTGGTCATATAGAATACTAACTATTCTAGAAATGGGCTTCATCTAGCATCCTGTATGTGATTTCAGGCTTGAGTTTAAAGCAGGTAACTAGGAGTTAAGTTTGTGTACCTTGGATGTACTTAACGAATTATGGTTCTTTAACCTTTCTGAGATCTGCTACATATAACATTCAAAATGTCTAAGTGTTCTGCAGTGAATCATGACCACTCTGAACAGTGACCTTTGAAGTCTCCAAAAGAATGATGTGGGCCCACAAGGATGATTCTACCTGGATTGTAGTAATGCCATTTAGCTGATAAACACCACCCAAAGATCATCTTTGGACTATAATCTTTTCAGGACAATTTCAAGGAAGTTAGCTGAGATAGTCCAGCCTCACAGACTGCTCCAGCAAGGACTTCAGATAAGCTCTACACTTTCCCATCACACAGAGACTAAACAAAAAATAATGAAGCTAGCTCCCTCAGGACTTGATCATTATCACAATTTTCTCAAGGTCCCATAAAGATGCTATTGCCCCAGATGATAGGAAGCAACCTATAAAACATCATATCCACATTTCCAAGATGTGGGGTGGGTGGTTTTTGGTTATTCAGTGGATTATGGAAGTTTGTTATCATTTAGGAGTGTCGTTTGCAAGTTGATAGTGACCATGGCAAGGGGAAAATCTAAGTAAAGGAGGTTAGAGTCAAGAATCTCTTTCTGAAAAGAAAATAGGGTGATATAGGAATGATAGGATAAAAGGATATATTATTGAATGAACTTTTAAACTAAAAAAAGGAACTTCTAATCTTCAATATTTTACATTGGTATGGATTTTTGTATATTGATAATCTAAGGGTTTTTGTTATACTGTATATATACTTCTATTCTTGTCTAAGGTATTATACCTATGCAGTTGATTTAACAAATTGAATGTAACTTTCTAGTCATTGAAAACTATTATTACCAACTATTTAGGATACTCTAGAAATGCAGGTTAGTAATTAGTCATCTATAATAACCAAACTTGTAGTCATGTTAGGTATGTTTTCAAGGTCAAACAGCTATATTGTAGATAGACAGGTAGTCTTCAAACACTTCAGAGATCTACAGTCTATGGCATTTAAGATATTTTAATAACATAAAGCTTTTCATGACAGTGAGCATGTCTGCCCCTGGCAGCACCAATCTAATTCAGAGAAGATGATGGGCATTTAAGAACCTCCACATAGAGTTTGCTTTCTGGCAAAAGTTAACCACTGGGTAAGAAAGTGCCCTTACATAAACTTATGACACTATGAAAAGTCTATCATATAATCTAGACCTATAGGCCAAATGGATGCCTCAAGGCTGCAGAGGAAACTTGGGTGACCCTGTAGGCAGCCAGCTATTTCTGTCATTTCAAAAAAGTTTTAGAAGTTATTTGCCATGCACTTCCTGTTTAATTCAAGTAATATTATTTCCTTCTCAGGATTTTGATGGGGTTGAAGATTAAATAGTTATAGTTTTCCTTGTTACCCAATTCAGAAACGAAACTCACAAAAGAGGTATAAAGTATATAAGATTGAGAGACATAAAAGCTTAAATTGTTTACCTAAGAAAATGTTTCAAGGTCTAAAAATATGGTAATACAATTTAGGATAGAAAGTAAACTAGGTACAAAACTTTGGACTCACCAAGATAGGACAGATACTGGAGTATTATGTCTGAAATTGACAAATGTAAACGGACTGGGATGGTGAATGTAATTCTTACATGATATTGTTATTATTGTAAACAATTATACTGTGTCAGAGTTAAAACCTTTCCTTTTTATTTATACATAAATGGGGAATGCTGTGGAATATTTTGAATGCACTCTCACACACCTAACACTGGCAATGAAGTTTACTTTGACTCGGAGGGTAGAGCTATCTGCTAGCTGATTAAAATTAGCCACAGAGGTCTTAGGGGGCCAAGGACATAAAGAGAAACATAGGAAGTAGTCAGGTGGGGCGGAAAGCCTTGGCACTTTCTAGATGGAGGAAGGAGAGGAAGTCACTGGTCGCTTCTCCACTGTTTCTCTCATCAATCAGGTTCTTACCCTGATGTCTGACTCCTGAGTTTTTGTTGATAAAGAATAATTAGATAAATGTTTCATTAGCTGATATTAGAGCCAATACTCAATGTTCTACTTTAAAATAATTAATGATAAGCTACTTTGAATCCAGACAAAGCATTTCCAAATAAGCGATCATTGCCATCGAAGCCTATGTGCACAGACAAGAGGGTGCACAGGTTCCCATGGTTCCTGGCTTTGACATTTGCCATTGCAAAGATTTTTGGTATTTCACAAGTTTAGTCTTTCCAACACTCTCCATTAAGGGTTTGGTCTCTCACAATTCCATCTCGCCCCTTCAGTAGTTGGCCATGTTTGTCAGTTAAAAGGAATATTGAACAGAAAAAAAAAAATGCTTAAACCACCTAATTGGTGTGATGGCATATTTTCTACTTTGTGATGAGCAGGGAAAGCGCTATTGACCCATCACTGGCAGGTGACAGTGAAATCTCAGGACAGGGCTACAACAATATTCTCTGTAATGAACCAACTCTGAATACCAATCTGAGCAGGCCAGGGGAAATCAAGTGAGAATGAAAAAGTATAAACACATCTGATTAACAGCCAATAGCACCAGCTGGAGCAAAGGATGGAACACAAAAGGGTCAACTCCAGTGCTGACAGCCTTGGCAAGGCAATCTCGTTAACAACAAGATGGAACTTCATTTACTCGAAATTTCGTAGGTCGTCTCAAAGATGCTTCCTACAAATTGACTTTAGGAGACAGGATTTCATTTAGCTTGACTTTTCTAGCTAAAAAAAAATTTAAATGATAATAAAAATAAAAGAAATAAAATAATTTTACCAGTTCTACTTTGGTGCTTATGGGAATTTAAATTCAAAGGTGAACATATGTTGAAAACAAGAAAAATGTCTAGCAGCCTGCTATGTAAAGAATAGCTTGGATATTTGTCAGAAGTAGTTACTTGTCACATGCTCCATAAGTATCCATATAAAGGAAACAAAACTCTGGAAGAAATGAACATGGAAGCTCTTGAATAGCTCATTGCATTAAAGTCAATATTATTGACCTCAGCCAGCAAGTGGTTATGTGGGATTTGTGTATAGCTATTGAAAACTAAAGGATTTCACCCCTTTCACAAATGTGGAGAGTGCAGTCTGAGTGACGTACATGAGAAAACATCCAGTTTCAACATTGTCCTTATTCTAATATTATCATTAACTACGTATATATTATACATGGCAATGCCGCCAGTAGTCCAGGATCACATTGAGAACTATTCCCTAAGATGATCTCCCAGATTTTTGTCACATTCATTGTGATCTAAGAATACTGATGAATCATGTCTGTAATACTAGCTCTCAGGAAACTGATTCAGGAGAATTGTTATAAATGCAAGGCAAGACTGGGCTGTGGTGGTATTGTGTTCCCCCAAATATTGTGCACACTAATAATCTTATCTGGGTTCAGAGAGTAGAACAGCCACAATATTAAACATAGAGGATACGCAGTGGTAGCACACACCTTTAATCCTAACATTCAAGAGGGAGAAATCCCTCTGGATCTCTGTGAATTCAAGGCCACATTGGAAACAGCAAGGCATGGTGACACCCGCCTTTAATCCCAAGAAGTGAGCCTTCAATCCCAGGGAGTGATGGCAGAAAACAGAAAGATATATAAGGTGTGAAGACCAGAAACTGGAAGATTTTGCCTGGTTAAGCTTTTAGACTTTTGAGCAGCAGTTCAGCTGAGATTCATTCTGGATGAGAACTCAGAGGATTCCAGTCTGAGGAAACAGGATCAGCTGAGGAACTGGAGAGGTGAGGTAGCTGTGGCTTGTTCTGCTTCTCTGATCTTTCAGCATTCACCCCAATAACTGGCCTCAGGTTTGAATTTATTAATAAGAACTTTTAAGATTCCTGCTACACTTGGCTATACAACAAGTCCTAGGCCAGTCTGGGCTACAAAGCAAAACTTTATCTAAAAAATAGTAACAATTAAAATGTTATAACAAATAGGTTTGCTCCTCATGTCTAGAATTCAGTAGTAGAATATAAGCTCAATTACTTAGATATTTTTTATGAGTAAAAAGCTGTACTGTTACAGCCACTAATAGATAAGTGTAATAAATAACTGAAATGAGCAGGAGACTAGTACCTTCTAGATCTATGCTGAGTACTCCAAATGAGAGCCAGTAGTTATAAAACATGGGCCATTTCATAAAAGCTCTAGTCTCCACAGGTTGTAACCTTTAAAAAAGTGCCTGGACATGGATCAAAATGTGGATATATATTAAATCTGTTAACTTCAAGTGCAGCCTCCAAAAGAATGAAAGAAGAAAACCCTTGATGGCTGAAAGTTCTGATGGCTGAGCTGTACAACTCAGAAGCTCTGTCCAGCAGCTACTAAGCTACCCAGTATTTCCTTTGTTGCTGCTTAGAGGTGTTCGTGCATGTTAGTGAAATTCAGTGTTCTCAGAGATCTTGTCCCAGAAAAATCACTGGAATAGAACCAAGAAAAAAATGTATCTTAGGCAGTTATAGTGAAAACAGTGTAAAAAAAAATATTGCCACATACTATTGAGAGGGAAAGTGATAACTTACTACTGAGTACTCACACAAGGGGTTATCCTGGGATGTTAAATGGAAGAAGTGGAAGATTTAAAGTGAGTACTAAACTTTGAACAAAGAAAGAAGAAAAAGAAGAAGAAATGTGTCTATAGTGAGCAAGTTAAGTTGGAAAATAGAAAAGTAATGCCTGGAATAAAGAAAATAATTTGGTTTGACAATCTCAACATAGACAACTTAGAAGGTATTTTAATAAGAAAACTGACAGCCACAGATTAATGGAAATTCCATTTTTAGGAACTATCTGAAATTTCAAGATTTCACCTAAAACTGGGATATTCGGATGCATTGTTATGAAATGAATTAGACTCAAAAATGTAATGAAACATGCTGAGAAGAGATAATCAATCTAATTCAACTGAGAATTTTAGTAAATAAGATTTAATTATGAACGTTCCAGGATGTGAATAATGTCTTTATATGATGTAAGAGACATTGACAGGGTGACCCTAAACAAGAAAGGAAGAAATGGGGGCATCTCATAGTAATGTAAGAAAGGAGGAGGGTGTCTCTGTAAAAGATATAGAATCCTATCTAGGATAATGAAAAGAAAGAATCAAGCCATGGCAAGACCTGTAGCGTAATAGCAAAAGGAGATGAGGACTCAGCTCTTTTCTCCCCCAAGAAGCAGGTCAATTCCCAGAAGGTCATTAAGTATATCTAAGAAGGAGAAGGCGAGGTGCCAATATACAAAATTAAGAGTTGAGCCTCTCAGGTTTAGAAAAATAAGTACAATGTATGGATAAGTAACCACTCACGTGTAGTAGTAAACAGAATCATTCCACTAGTACAACAATTCTCTAAGCCTTTTTTTCTTTTTTTTCCTTCTATTTTATTTTACAATACCATTCAGTTCTACATAACAGCCACAGATTCCCTTGTTCTCCCCTTTCCTGCCCCCCTTCCCTTCCCCCCAGCCCACTCCCCATTCCCACCTCCTCCAGGACAAAGACTCCCCCGAGCATTGAGATGGACCTGGTAGACTCAGTCCAGGCAGGTCCAGTCCCCTCCTCCCAGATTGAGCCAAGCGTCCCTGCATAAGCTCCAGGTTTCAAACAGCCAACTCATGCAATGAGCACAGGACCCAGTACCACTGCCTAGTTGCCTCCCAAAAAGATCAAGCTCTAAGCCTTTTTTTAAGAGTCAACTCAGTCAAAGCATTTATAAGATACTTATTTAAGAGGTCTTCATTCTTGAAATTTTCCTAGAGCTATGATTTTAGAATGACCTTTTCTTAAGGAGAGTAAGTATTGCTAAAAATAATAAAATAAAAACTGGACCTTTGTGATCTCCTCCTAGCCAAGTGCCTATTTTCTACTTTTCTAAGAACATAGACTTGATAATATAGTGTGATCTAGCTTTTGCACTGAAACATAAATGTTAGCTTTATAGTTTTTTTTTTATTTTTTTTAATTCTTCAAGGCTCTTCACATGTACTAGAGGAAAGCGGAGATTTTCTCTGATCAAATCCCTTACCTATTCAATCTATGTTGGAGGACATAGTGGGTTTACCACCCAGAGGTCAGTGGGTTTGACTGTATAGTGATTATTTTGTTCATCAGAGACAAGTGACGAGGACTAGACAACATGCTCAGTTGTCAGTGTGGGGAGGGACTATTGCCATTATCATATATTAGGTAGAAGCTGGGTTGTCACTAAATGCAGAGCTCCTGTCTATCCCACATAAGACGCAATATTATCTAACTCTAAATAGCAATAATTTGAGGTTAAGAACAGAGTGGTAGAGCTGTTACAAACAATGACATCAGAAAATTTGAAGGCAAATGGACGGAACCAGAAAAAAACTCATCCTGAGTCAGGTAACCCAGACCCAGAAAGACATACATGATTGGTGCCTAGCCCAGTTGTCATCAGAGAGGCTTCATCCAGCATCTGATGGAAACAGATGCAGAAATCCAGAGCCAAGCATTAGCTGGAGTTCAGGAAATACTGCTGAAGAGAGGGGGGAGACTGTAGAAGCCAGAGGGATCAAGGACACCACAAGAAAACCCACAGAAACAACTAACCTGGCTCATAGGAGCTCACAGAGACTGACCCTACAACCAGGGAGCCTACATGTGACTGATTGACCTAGGCCCTCTGCATACATGTGACAGTTGTGTAGCTTGGTCTTCTTGTAGGAATCCTAACAGTGGAAGCATGGGCTGTCTCTAACTCTTTTGCTAGCTTTTGGAACCCTATTCCTCATACTGGGTCACTTTGCCCAGCCTTAATACAAGGGGAGGTGCTTAGTCTTATTGCAACTTCATATGCCATGTTTTGCTGATATTCATGGAAGGCCTGCCTATTTTCTGAATAGAAACTGAGGAGGAGTGGATTGTGGGGAGAAGGGAAAGGGGAAGTGGCAGGGAGGGAATGGGAGGAGAGAGGGAAGGGGAAACTGGGGTCTGGATGTAAAAACCAATAAATAAATTTAAAATGAAAAATAGAATAAAATTAAGTATTAAAAAAAGAAAGGAGAATTTAAAAGTTTTTGCTGAGACCAATGTATTAATTTCAAGATTCACCTGTTCATTTTAAATTTAAATAAACATACATTTAATCATGGTCTTAAAAAAAGATTAAGGGAAAAACACCAAAATATGAATTTAGAAGTTAAAAACAACTTAGAAATTAAACAATTTAGGAGTTAAAGACAACAGAGTAGCTGTTAACAGTGTCTACACACTTCCAATTAAAGAGGAAAGTGTCGATGACAGATTTATACAATGTCTTCACTTTCATGATTTCATGTCTGGGTGCTGGTAGAATCCTGGTACAGAGAAATTTAAAGTAGATGAAGGAGCAGACCACACTTGCAGATAAATAGCCAAGTGTTAGCTTCTGAAAAGTGCTGTATGCTTGAAACTGGGTTTCAGAGAAGTTTAGGCCAGATTCTCAGATGTAAGAATGTGTTAGATGCACACTCCAGGGAGCAGGAAAAGTTCTTTACAAGATGATTTTCACACATATAACTCAATCTCAAATCACAGATCACATTCCAAGCCAATGAAAAGAAGCATGCTTGTCAGAGATGTCCTGAGGACTAGGGAAAGATGAGACCTACATCAAGTAAACACTTGCTGTACCCTGAGTAAAAACAGCCTTGGCAGTGGAGATAGAACATGCCTCCTATCACCTAACTGAACAATTCAAAATGTAGGACCCCCATTTAGATGTCAATTCTCCCCATTACTATATGTTTTTGTTGTTGTTTTTTTCCATCATTCTATCAAGGAACACAAAGAAGCTTAAATCAGTGAATGCTATCTAGCTATATCCTTGGGCTTTTATGCTCTGGTAACATTGATGAAGTTGCTGTTTCTTTAATTTAACTAGGAGGAAGGAGCTGATAAAGTGAGATATACAGGTCCTTTGTATGTACAGAAAGCAAGGCTTGTGCTAGGGTGAAGGCTTCACTCTATCACTTCAGTGACAAATGTCTCACTTGAGATATATACAAACATTGCTGCCCCTTTAAAAATATTTTTTTCAATTTTGAGATTATGCTGACATCATTTCCTCCATTATTTTCCTCCCTCCAAACACTCCCAAGTATACTTGTACTTTCTTGTCTATTTTAAATTCATATCTATCTATCTATCTATCTATCTATCTATCTATCATCTATCTATCTATCCATCTATTTATCTACATCTATTTCTATATCTCTATCAATCTATCTGTCTATCTACCCATCTATCTATATATCTAAATATATAAATACAATTTGCTACACCCATGATGTCTCATCAATATTCCAAGACAGTTATCTACCTGAACAAGGGCCATAATAATATACATGCTAATGTGGAAGGCAGAAAGCTCATGAGTCCTCAATCCTGGTCAAAGAACTATAGTCACCTAGGCAACACTGAAATGAGGAGATACATTCTCTCCCAGGGAAGAGCACACCAATTGGGGGTCCAATGTCAAAAGGTCAGCTCTGAAAACACACACATAAAAGTAGCATTGTATAGGTCGTCCCTTTTGAGAGAAGCTTGACCAAGGACTTAAAAAAAATAAGAGAAAACCACCAAGTCATTGCATGAAATTTACTTCTAGCACTTCTAGAGAAGGGTCCCGCCTTCTTCTTGAACAAGCACCTTCTGCTATATGAGGTAGAACTATCAACTTGCTGGGCATTTTTTTTTTATTTAATTTTATTTTACAGTATAATTTAGTTCTACATATCAGCCATGGATTCCCTTGTTCTCCCTGCTCCCGGAACCATCCCCTTCCCCCCAGCCCACCCCCCATTCCCACCTCCTCCAGGGCAAAGCCTCCCCCAAGGATTGAGTTCAACCTGGTAGACTCAGTCCAGGCAGGTCCAGTCCCCTCCTCCCAGGCTGAGCCAAGCATCCCTGCATAAGCACCAGGTTTCAAACAGCCAACTCATGCAGTGAGCACAGGACCAGTCCCACTGCCTGGATGCCTCCCAAACAGAACAAGCCAATCAACTGTCTCACCTACTCAGAGGGCCTGATCCAGTTGGGGGCCCCTCAGCCATTGGTTCATGGTTCATGTGTTTCCATTCGTTTGGCTATTTGTCCCTGTGCTTTATCCAACCTTGGTCTTAACAGTTTTCGCTCATATAAACCCTCCTCTTGCTCACTAATTGGACTCCCAGAGCTCCACCCGGGGCCTAGTCGTGGATCTCTGCATCCAGTTCCCTCAGTCATTGGATGGGGTTTCTAGCACGACAATTGGGGTGTTTGGCCATCCTATCACCAGAGTAGGTCAGATGATTATTATTTCAATTCCAGATGGAATTCAATTCCACGATGGAAAAGAATAGCTAAGTATTCAGGGATCTCAATTTATTTTTATCTAAAAATATAAATAATTGAATAAAAATAAAAAAGCTTGCCTTTTACCAGTTTAGATTAAAATGATAGCAAGAGTGAAAAATAGAAAAATAAAAGAACTCAACATTTGGTCTTTTAACTTGGCTAGAACGTGAAAATATCTTTCTATCTTCTTTTTCCTAAGTAATGTGTGACTGTTTGAATCCTTCCTCCATGACTTTCCAGTTCCCTCTGGGCTGTTAACAAGTTTTAAAAATGTAATTTGTCAATGTTCAATAAGGACCTTGAAGATGTGTGCACACTTTCCATACAATTGTGTTTTCATGACTTATATCAATAACTAATTATATAGGTCAGATTGCATGAACAAGAACTTCATAATGAAAGTGAAATTTTCAGAAGTAGAGATGATAATTTACTTTCAAGCATTCACTAAAATTTATGTTTTATTAACAGTATTAAATGATGCATTAGGTGTAAAATGCAGGTTATAGAGTGATATTTTAATTTTATCTCATAAATTTAAGTGCTTAGAGGGATATGCTTTAAAACAGCAGTAAATTTGGTAATTCAATTATTTCTGAAATTGAAACATATTTTAATTGTAATGAAAGTGTTTTTTTTTAAACTTGAACAAAATATTTAGTTCTTTTTTCTGAAATAAGCATATATTTTCTAAAAGAAAAATTACAAAAATCTTAAAATTTAAGAAAACTTTCATAGATATTTTTTAAGCTGATTTGGAACATGCTGCTTATTTTTCTCTCAATCAACCAATGACTTTTAATATTTCTAATTTGAAGCAATAATAGATATTTTTCCATAGATAAACAAAATAAACTTCTCAATTAGGATTGTGGATAAAATTTCAATGCTTTGAGACTATATTTTCACAACATTTTCAATGCCAGATAAATTGCATTCACTATTGATTTTTAAAGGAACAACCTACTTGAAGACATTTATCTACTTGTAATCGACAGTGTATAATCCATTACTCTAATAGCTTAATGGACTTTTAACTAGGAACAAAAAGCAATTCTTAGATTATAAATTCCCTATTGGTCAACTAGAGATGTTAGAGGCTTATCTGTGTATCTTGCTTTGTGGAGATTAATTAAGCAGACATATTTATCAAGTGCCTACATGGTGCCAAGCACAGAGATTGGTACTAGTACAGGGAGAATTGGAATAGGCTACATGCACTGTTAATGACCACATCCATCCGGCCATGTTGTGCTCTGTCTCACTTAAACAACCTGAGAATGATGGCTAGAGGGTCTTATTGCTGTGTCCTCTCCACATGCATTCTGCTCACAGAGACAAAACTAAGTCAGGAAGCAGGCAGAACTATGTCACCAACATCAAAGTCAAATTATGATCAGTGATGCATAAAAGGTGTTATTCCCTCACATGCTGTCAACTTCTTCCCAACATGTCGAATTATGATCAGCATGTCAAAAAAGTGTTATTCCCTTACAGATTGTCAACTTCTTGAGGTCAAAAAACTGTTTACAAATTTTCTTTAGCCTTTAATGAGTCTAGCTTTTGAAAGGGCTTGTGTTTTTTAACCATAAACATTTGGTAATTCAGAAAGGAATATTCTGCATATCCACATGTCATAGCCTTGTTTTGAGGTAGGTTAAGGCTCTGGGCATCTAGAGTGTCCTTTAACTGTGACAATATAACAGGGAGATTTCACCAATAAAAGTAGAATGCGGTCTGAACTTGAATCAAATTTATGTTTTAAGGATTTATTTATTTTGTTTTGTATTTCTCTATGTGTATGTGTGCCTCTCTAAGTTTATGTTTATCATGGGTGCTTATGGAGGCCAGTGAGCATTGGTTCCCTAAAAATGGAGTAATTGGTAGTTGTGAGCCAAGTAATGTGAGGCTTGGGAACTAAACCCGGGTCTTCTGCCAAACAGTAAATGTTCTTAAATGCTGAGCCATCCTTCCAGCCTGCAAATTATTTTTTTTTTCACAAATTAAATATGTGTACTTATATAAATCTCTCTGTATGTCTACCTTTTATGAATGAGGTAGATACAATTTAAACTAAAGCATATAAATGGGCAACTTTGTGAAAATAATCAACAGAACTAGCTTCAAAATGTCACACTTCACTTTTGCTTAATATGACCTGACCTTTAACTTGTTTCTAGAGCACTATAGTAATTTATTGTAGAAGGTGCATTCAAAAAGCAACAACACATAAATTTCAAGAGCATATCTACAAAGCTTGATCAAGTCAAGTAATCTTAGTTTTATTCTAATAAACTTTTCTCTAAAATTTATGTAAACATTGAGCAACATCTTAGGACTTATCTATGTTAACCCCACCAGCAATAATATTATACAAAGCAATCTGCTGTAATTCCACACATAAACCCCTAATAAATGCTCTGTTTTCCCTAAGATAACTATTAATTAGTCAATAATTGCTGGAAGGCTCCAATTGATTGGCACTATAAACACAAGATGGCTTATATGGTCCTTTTATTTCTGAGCTGTGTTTAAGATTAAGTAAAAATGTTAGCATGTTATTAGAGCTGACTGAAGAAGACTGTACAAAACCCAGAAAGAGGCATGATAAAGAGGGTACAGGCTCATCCCTCTAGGCTTCACAGACTGACAGGTAATAAACAAGACACATACATCTTAAGTACAAGTCCAAATACTGCATACAAATTGCTTTTCCAGAAAATATCAAAACAAAAGATTTCAGAGAAATCAAATCAATGACTCTTAAAGCTAGTGCTCCATCCTTGGGAATATTCATAGCATTTGTATCACTGACTCCCCAGGTTAATTTTGTAACAGAAATAAATCCCTTTTTTTTTTTTTTTCTGGAATCAATTTCCACCACCACCCCGGATTTATCTACTGTTATTTTATAAGCACATGAGTGTGTTACTGAATGTGTTTATGTGCACTGAATGTGTTTCTGTGCCCATGGAAGAAAGGAGGTGGTGTTGGATGCCCAGCAACAGGAGTTACAAACAGTTGAGAAGCACCATATGAGTGCTGGGAACTGAGCCTGGATCCTCTGTAAGAAAAGCCAGTGCTCTTAACTATCTGAATCATCTTGCCAGATGGCTTACTTAATTCTAAAATATCTTGATGTCAAATTGAAAGCATCACTAGCCCACATTTTCTAATATTTTTCATTAAACATATATTTGCATGCAATTGGTTGGCTTGATTTGCTGCCCCATCAGCAACCCACATAACCACTGCATGTTGCTAGAATGTGTTTAAAGTTAAAATAAAATATAATTACCAATTATGAATACTGGGATTAACTGAGTCACCCATGATCTTTAGAAGTATCTCAAAGATACATTTAAACTTGCTATATGTCTGTTATGGACACTCACCTTTCAAAGTAAAATTAGTGTACAAATTGGTGTTCTGTTAAATTTAATTACCCAAAGAAGACACTATTATTAGAGTTTACCAATCCTTGAGAAAAAAATATGTATCATTTAACATGAAACTTACTCATTGCCTTCTCACTGCATTGAGGATGAACTCTACATTTCAAAATGCCCTGAGTACCTGTGTTGCATTTCCCCTTCCCTTGTGCCCATCCCTCTGGACATTTATTATACATGCATATTCCTCTTGTCTGCTCTTCAGTGGATATCATTCCTCCTTCAAACTCTCTTTGAAGTCTAAACTTGAACTTTTCAGCTAAGAAGATTCAGTGGCTGTCTTATATGTATCTCTTTCTGTAATTAGCACTACTTGTAATTATTCATTCGTTGCTATGATTATTTGTTTAATAACTGTCTTTCTCACTAGGCTATAAGAACCAAAAGAGGAGACAGCATTTTTGACACGCGTATCTTGCATATGCTTTGACACTGTAGTCATCCAGCAACATTTATTGAATTATTCAAGAAAAATAACTCCTTTTGAATTCTGGCCTTTTACAAGGGGAGCTTATGTCGAGAGGGAATGAAAAGCAAGCTTTGGCTTAAGGCGTAGACTTTCAATAGATTTACTAATAAAACTCACCCCCCCCCAAGCTGCAGGAATTCATTTAATGTAACCTGACTTATCACTAATCTATACAGGAGCTTTCTGTCATTATATTGTTTGGGAAATTGATAGGTGACAGTAAGTGAAAATTCATTTATCTGTGCTGCAAGCTGCAGTCCTGACATAGTGGGAAACCTTGCCTGAAAGTAAGGAAGTGTACAGATTTTCTAGTGAATGGCCATGTTAAAATGAAAATTATCAAGAAGTAAAGCTGCACTAAATGTGAGAGACTAGAAACTTCAGAAGAGGAATAAGTGAGGAAAACTGTATAGAAATGAAGCAAAATCCACACAAATCACTTTAAATGTGACAGAAAAGGTCCTTAGCCCATGCTTGCTCAGTTGTTCATAAGATATTTTACTATCCCACTAAAAGCCCTCTCGGTCAGATTAAGACTTCAGGCATTGTCTATAAAAGTGTGAGATCTTGCAAATCCCTTGTATAAGTCACAAAGTGACACAAAAGGTCAGAAAGTTCTTAAGCTTCATAGCAACAGCTTTAATTTACTCATTTACATACATGACTCTATATTGGCCCATGAATGTAATTGTGACATCAGAAGACCCAGTTTGTAACAATGCAGTCTCATCTCATTGTTTTGCCTGAAATTAAAAGCTTGCTAAATCACATCCACTATAGTTGGGATACTGTTATAAAATAATGGTTAATAATTACATGTATGAAATTTATGCTAGTGTAATTTTTTAAACAAAACTGTTATTTTCATTTAATATATATGGGTACTTAGACTGCATGTATGTCTGTGTGCCACATGAAGGCCAGAAAAGCCTTTCAGATACCCTAGGACGATAGTTACAGGCAGTTGTGAACCACCATGTGGGAATTGGGAATCAAACCCAGGTCCTCTGGAAGAGCAGCCCCATGCTCTTAACCACTGAGCCATTTCTATCACCCCACTAGCTAATATCATTCTTAACCAAGTATAAATTTGTGAATCATAATAAAGCTGCCAGGAGTCCTTAATTTGAAAAGAAGCATACAACACAGGTGGAAAACACAAGTGAAAATAGAAAAGTTGTTTAATCATTCCTCAATACTACTTTTGTTGAATTTCTGAGATTCAGTTAAAACTAAATGTATTGATCTATCATGTGTCTGACCTGTGATTGTTCTAATTTGGCTACCCCAACATTGGTAAATGCAGTAGAAGAGAATACTTGAAGATTTGCATGTATAATGATACCAATAGCATCTATTTTTTCCAGACTGAGATAATATAAAGAGTTTTCTTTCATCCAAAATACATTACTTTATATTAATGTCTCAATAAACTATCAAATAGAATTTTAAAATATAGTCTAGGAATAATTAGGTTCCAGACAACAACTTCTCTCAACGTCTTCTCTTATATACTAAAAGACATATATATATGAAATATACATATATACATATATATGAATATATCTGTATACAGTTGTATTTGTAAGCTCCAGAAGACTTCATTAAAATTTTTGTTTTTCATTTTGCCAACATTCAACAGTCTTTACTTCCCCCATTCCTGCTTGAATAAAACCAAATAATACCATAACTTAAATGAGTTATAACTACATCACATACTTTTTACACCTTTACATATCAACTCATTTAAATATTCTGTAAGACAAGATATCATTGGTCTTATTACTGAAAACAAAGCATAAAAAAGGACGATCAATAAATCATTCATGGTTATGTTGCTTGTGAATTGGCATTATGGTCTAGCCCAAGTTTGCTCAGCAATATAAATATACAATAGGAATGTCCAAGTCAGTATTTCTTGGATTTCTCCAAATCCTGTGCAGATATATCTTCTAAACCCCTGTACCATCCTATTTATTAAAGACTTTCTTGAAAACTCCTTCAAACTCACACTCATTTGGTTTCATTTAATTAAGTTTGACCTTGACACTCTAGGTTTTTTTTGACCAAATATAATTACATTCAAATATAGAGCTGGTCTCATACTCTTTAATTTGCATTTTATTTATTTGCTTTTGTTTTATGTGTATGAATGTTGGCCAACCTGTAAGCATTGATGCCATTTCCACACCTAGTGCCTCAGAGGCCAGAAAAAGAAATGGGATCTCCTGAAATTAGCATTTCAGGCAGTTATGAAGAGCCTTGTGGGTGCTGGGAACTTAATCTTGGTCCTCTCTAAGAGCTGCAAGTACTCCTAATTGCTAAGTCACATCTCTCTAGTTGATGGATCTCATTTTCTTATTTGAATAAATAATCCCTCCAATGAATATATTCCTCAGATGAGCTGGTGCCCACACACAAGTTCTGTCCTCCTGAATAGAAATGAGATCAAAGTTCTGGGCTGGGAGCCATGTACCTTGTTCCTTATGCTCTCCTGGTATTGAATGGACCTTATGCATTTTTCACATTTGTAGAACTCAGCACAGTAGAAAAAAGTAGCTCTCATGGTATAGATGATGACTTGGCAAATGATGCTAATTCTCTTTTTCTAGCTCATCGACACCTTCTGATGCTTCAGGTTTCCCTTGTTGGTGCAGTTCAGCTTGGGAGATATCCAACATTAAGAAGTGTGGTGATATTGTGTTCCCCAAAATATTGTGTACCTTAATAAACTTATCTGGGGTCAGAGAACAGAAAAGTCACTAGTTAGGCAGTGAAGTGATAGCACACACCTTTAATCCTAGCATTACAGAGATAGAAATCCCTCTGGATCTCTGTGAGTTCAAGGCCACATTGGAAAAAGCCAAGCATGGTGACACACGCCTTTAATCCCAGAAAGCCAACCTTTAATCCCAGGGAGTGGTGGTAGAAAGCAGAAAGATATATAAGGCGTGAGGACCAGAAACTAGAAGCATTTGGCTGGTTCAGCATTTGGCTGGTTAAGCATTCAAGCTTTGAAGCAGCAGTTCAGCTGAGAGCCATTTGGATGAGGACACAGAAGCTTCCAGTCTGAGGAAACAGGACCAGCTGAAGAACTGGCAAGGTGAGATAGCTGTGGCTTGTTCTGTCTCTCTGATCTACCAGCATTGACCCCAATAACTGACCTCGGGTTTGATTTTATTAATAAGAACTTTTAAGATTCCTGCTACAAAGAAGCATAGATTTTGAGATGTTTGCCATGCTTCTAGTTAGTAACTATATAATGTAGGAGGTCAAAGAAGCATAGATTTTGAGATGTTTGCCATGCTTCTAGTTAGTAACTATATAATGTAGGAGGTCTTTGATGGAAAATACATCTTAGAAAGAATAATGCAGAGATGTGAAAGAGTATAAGAAATGAAAATAAAGTAATTACGGTTTTGGAAACGTGGCATGGCAATCAATACAAGGTGAGTTTTATTTGGA
Organism: Peromyscus leucopus; assembly: GCF_004664715.2. NCBI lineage: Eukaryota > Metazoa > Chordata > Mammalia > Rodentia > Cricetidae > Peromyscus > Peromyscus leucopus. Next base: position 59,709,245 of record NC_051079.1, read on the forward strand.
AGTAGCTTGCCAAATTAATTTTTTTTTCAAAACCTTTCCTTGCATATGATATTATAATGCTAAATCTGACAGCAAACCCGATCTGGTAAAAAACAGATTTAATCATCTTTAGCAGTTTACTTGCTACTTTGATTAACTTTGTGACTTAGAGAATCATCAAGTTATTACTTAAAGTATAAGGCACAATGCTCATGTTAAACTAAAATGATAATGATGGTGGCAATAAACTCCATAAAGGAAATTCATTGCATAAATATTTAGTAACTCATCATAATGAAATTTTTCTTTGAAAATAATTGACAGGGAGAGTAAGAGAAATGAAGGAGAGAGAGGCAGAAGATCTGATTTTGTATAACTCATTATATTTTATAATTATAAAATAAAAGTTAAATTGGCATCTATTTTACCAAAACTTCTTCTAGTCACCCTTGATACTGACAAGACTATAAGAATCCCTGACATAGAAAAGACAGAGTTATTTCTGGGAATGTTACTCTTGGTGTCTATGACAAGTTCCGATGCAAGAAGCAAACTGAACTCTTTTTGCTCTTAAGTGTTTTGTGCTACAAATGGATCACTTAAATTTATGGAACTTATATTCTATGCTTACTTCTGCAGGCACTGTAGTGATAAGAGAGGATCAAAACCATTATACTCAATTCTTTCATTGGACCTCATAACTGTTAGCTCATAAAAGGTGTTACTTCATAGCCATTTTTTTTTAAAGATCATGCAGAGAACTACTACAAAAGGTTTACATGTGAATTCCATGTCCCTTAGATACTGGACAAAGACCTTCATGCTGTGGATTACATTTCTAAACCCAGTGTTTAGAAAAACACACATAGCATTGGACTTTGACTAGGTTCCCTGAACTATGCCACATGCACCTCACTTGGAAGAGATTTCATTAAGCTATAAAATATATCAGGAAGTAGCATTGGTATGTCTTCCTTTCTCTTCTTTACCCTGGACCACCCTAAGCTTCCCCATCTTCACTGACTCAATTTCACAGCTGCTAGTTAGCCATAAAAGAGAGTCCCTGTTTAGTGAACTTTACAGGAAAGCCTGCCCTGTTTTGATATATTAAAGCCGTCAAAGAAAGTAATGGCCCTGTCCTGAGTCATCTTTTATCTAGCTCCCTCAAAGTGATAGAGAATTAGACAGTAAAAAAAGGCAAAGCAAACAGGCATGATTCCAACCACAGGTCCTTTTCTCTGCTTTGAAGTCTTAGAGCTGATGACCAGTGCTTCCAAGGCACAGTTACTTCATACACAGACACATTAGCTTATTGGTTTGCTGCTATAAATCAAGCCACCCCATATTTCAACAAGAACACCATGACTAAATAACCCACAGAACTGTTAGCAGGGAGATAAGAGGGCCTGAATGCAGCTAAGCTTCACCTCACAATCTATGTATTACTGCAAGAGAGAACACTTAAAACCAATGCTCTCTATGTAAGAGAGAAAACCCAAAGAGGCCATTTATTAAATAACATAGGGCTGGAAATATTGGATGACTATTAAAAATACCCTTCATTAACCATCTACCTTTTTAAAAACTCTGTGCAAATTTGGGCATGAGGGAAATTGGGCTGAAGAATTTCAATTAAGCTTAATATATTTAGAGTTCAGAAATAGTAAGTGTGCCATGTGCCCTGTTGCATGTGTGTGTTTGTGATGAATTAATAGAGCTTTCTAGATGTCGCCTTCCCTGGGAAATTATTTACATTGCATTATCCTGATGGACTATAAAAGGAATCATAAAAAATTGCATGTGGCAGAAGATAATGGGATGAAGTCCTTTGGTTTGTATATTGTTCTCTGGTGCATATTAAACACATTAATGGCCACCATCAGTTAATTCCCCATCCTCAGACTAGTAAGTACTTTCTGGCAACAGAAGTACATTCTCTGGGCAAAGGCATCTACCTTATAGGTCAGAAGTTTTTAGTGCAACTTCCAAAGATATTCCGAGTATATCATTACTGTTCAGGAATAATTTGCAAACTGTAATTCAGGTTCACTGGCCTCTTAATAGTAGTGTACCTCTGACATGTTCATGAGTTGTGCTGAAGAGCTCCAGGAAGAAGAAAGAGAGGGACATAAATAGATCAGGAAAGGTGGAGACTGGAATGCAAAAGGCAAAGGGTGGAAAGTTTGGCAGTTAAGAGGTGGCATGCCTCAGAGGTAGCTGTGAATTCTTCCCACATTTATAATGTATGCTACCATTCCTCAATAGAATCCAATCTATAAATTTTACTGAGTGCCAACTATGTATACAACTTCAATGTTGTGGGAGTAAAAATCATAACCATCCTATATTGCAGATAATTTTGTAAGCTGTAAAGCTCATTCCTAAATTATCTACACTTCCCTGCAATATAATGATTTGGGTATCATATTTTTAGCATATTTATGATGAGGAAGTTAAAATATTTTGCCCCCAGTCAGGCAACAGTACTTTGTTGAGCAGGTATAACCACCTGTACCTTTTGGTTTTGAGACTGAATTCTATTCATATTTACTTAAATATATTAAAAAAAGATAATTTGTGGCAGAGTTGTTCAATAATATTAAGTGACAGAAACGGCATTTTCATCTGAGTGTGGTAAGAAAGGGTGGATCATTGAAAGACCTGATAGAGCTTTAGAACTGAACAAGGAGGATGAATATATGGAGTCGTCTGACATATACTGTAATCCTTGGATTCAGGCCAATGCTTAATGAGAACTATGCTTAGAAGTCTAGTTCTAGTGTATATGGTACAATGGCTAAGGAGCAAGGCTGTCTCTCCGTACCTGAAAAACCGGTGAAAAGGCAGTGGTGCCTGCTTCAGAGTAAATGAGGAAGTAAAAGGAGGGCATTTATAGAAGGCTGAGAACAGAAGCTACAATTTTACAGTTATGATGGTGGAAGAGAAAGGAACACTGTCAGGGTTATAGCTGCTATTGGGCCAAAGCTCAGGTTTGGTTTATGTCTTCCAGACACATGTAGTATTACTAAGATATGTATTGCTCAAAACATAACTCATGCAAAACAATAATAAGTTCATGTAATTTGTAAGTGCTATAGAAGGTATGGCTTAGTTCAAGAGCTAAAGCTTTTATGTTGTCTACCCTCACCACGCTGCCCCCCACCCCGTGTGTGTGTGTGTGTGTGTGTGTGTGTGTGTGTGTGTGTGTGTGTGTGTGTGTGTTTTACCTTTGGAGTGTCACATTTCCAAAGTGTCTGTCTCCTCAGAGATGCATGATGTCAGGAACATCTCAAGAAAGGTACTCTCAAAAATTACTTTAATTGTTTGTATATGTATGTACACATGAGTGGACATGAAATCTGATCCACCAGAACTAGAGGTCCAGGAAGTTGTGAGATACCTGTCAGGGCTGCTGGAATCTGAACTCATGTCCTCTGGAAGGAGCATACACATGCTTAACCTTTGAGCCATCAATCCCGCCCCTCACCACCTCTTTGATTCTGTTTGAATCCATGTTATCCCAAATCAATCATTATAACTAGGAATATAAGATGCTATCGTAGACACAGGGAGGCTACTTGGTTCACCCATGCGGAATATAAACCCATCCTGCTGCACAGAGGCCAGAGTGGGTTGTACAATTTCTGTAGAAGAAAAACAGTATCGCATACTCCAAAGAAGAATGAAGAGCATCTAGGAGAGTCCAATTGACTGGCACAGTGCCACCACCAGTTCACTCTTCTCCATTCCTTCCTGATCCAACTTTTTAACTTTATAATTTATTAAATTACTGATTTTGATAAAAACTTCTGTCTAAATGAAACTGCTAACACTGTATCTCTTGTAAGCCAATTGTATGTTTTTTCATTCATTTATTTATCTATTTATCTGTGAGTGTGTAACAGAGATACAGAGAGACAGAGACAACCAGACAGACAGACAGACAGACAAACAGAAAATGTGCATGTTACCTGAAGGTTAGAGAAAAAGTAGCTTGAGTCAGAATTTTCCTACCACAGGAGTCCCAGGAAACAAATTCGGAGTCTCAAATTTGGTTGTCAGGCTTGGGGGCAGTGTCTTTGCCCACTGAACTTTCTCACTTGGCCCAGTCATGCTTTTTCAGTTCATTTGATTGTACATTTTTCCCATCATAACTTGTGAATGGACTCATTTCCAATGTCCTGGAGATGAGTATGTGCTGAAGAGAGGCTGCAGGCTGAGTGCCCAGGAGATGAGTCACGGTGGAGCGAGTGCAGATGGAAACGCTCTTAGGATTCACATTCAAACCATAGTCTTCCTTTTAAATTTCTTGTCATGCAATATGTGTTTTCTTTTCAGTCTAATCCTAAAGGATTAGAGTACTACAAATACACATATGTTATAAAGCACAAAATAAAGGGCACACCACTATTTTTATAATTTCCAGAAGAAAGTAAAAGGTCATCTGCTATGCCTGGCTATGTGACTTAATATGTTATGATATTTAGGGCAAATTATATTTAAAACAATAATTAGAAGATAATCCATAAGATCATTTCAGCCATAATGCTCTTTGAGTCCCCATACCCCTAAGAACCCTCTTTATAATATTTTGCATATTTTTAGCCTTAAAAGATAACTATCCAAGCAAAATAATGGTAAAATAATAGGAAGTCAACCTGAAATATTTGTAAAAGAAAACATTTTATTTCAGCTTACAAAAAATAAAATAAAATTATAACCACTCTAAGCCTCCCCCAACCTGTTTATTTCTTTTTAAAGTATATAAGCAAAGATTAAAATGAAGTTATAGTTTTAAATATACAAATTTATTTTGTTGTCCATTACAAGATAATTTGAAATTTATAAGTATTTGCTTCAATTACTGACAGTTCAGCTGCTCAATTATTTAATCTCTCTTGTAATTTTGTTTTGCAATATGCTTTTAAACTAATTTACTTTAACAGGGTACTTTCTCTAAACATAGGACCATCATCCTCAAAACATAGGGACTCAATTTAAAGGAAAATAGAAGATCAAAGGACAATAAAAACAAAATGAAAAATAATGGTAGTCACCATGGATACTAAATCTTTTAAAGGATAGGAATTTGCAATCATGCATACAAACAAAAACTAAAAAGAAAAAAATAATTATCAGGAGATAAAGGACCTAATATACATAAAAAAAATACCATTAGCCCTGAGATATGTGTAATTCTATTGAAGAGCAATCTCTGTGGTTAAAACAAAACCAATAGTTACACTCAGGGTTAGGCGCTGGTGAGAATTTGGTGAATCCAAGGAATATTAGTTTTGCCATGCTTCTGACACAGTGGTGCTCATTACACGTAATTAATGTACTTTCTATTGGCACCATAATAGATATAGGACTGGGTAAGTTGAATCTGGACATGCGTGCAGAGCAACAGCCTACTACATTTTTGTCCCAGCTACACCCTGCCATCCATGTGTGCATATCACTTTAGAAGGTGTATCAAAATTGCATTAGAAGATGGAGATAATGCCTGAGGATATGTGTAAAGAATCTTCCCTGTTGCCTTGGTGATCCTTGGTGATAGTCAGGGGTATAATGAGTTGAAGGAATATAAATCATTCCAAAGCCATTTTTAGCATTGGTAGAAGAAATCACCTCTCTTCTCCTTACCTGTCATCATATTGTTCATTTTCAATCACTTGCTGTCCTATCACTTGTTTTTTGATACTAACTCTGGCATTATCCAAATGTTTCCTTTTCTTAAATATAGCTATGCAATATCAGAATTTTAAACAATAATAATCCTAGGCAAGATTTAGTCTGTTTCTAAGGTATTTCTCTAAAGTCAAAGGTCAGAGAAGAACTACTTGCAGGCTTTCTGTTTTGGAGAATCTTTTAAGCTCTGAATTACAAGCCTCTGCTTACTTTGTTCAAAGGGGATTGCAAAAGATGATGAGAAAAGGAACTGTCAAAGACTTTATCTGGAAAAGAAAAAGAAATATGAAGGGAATAAAGGTTTTCAATTATATGACAGTTAAAAATAACTACTGAACCACCAATTTAAAAACTCATCCTTGGGGTTCTGATTGAACTGCCTTTTTGCAAACATTAGCAGAGAAACTCTAAAGTGGTATTTTATTTAATTAAAAAAACATAATGCTGTTCAGCCAATGGAAAGATAGTTATAACATTTGAAAATGCAGTCTAAAACCTGAAAGCTTGTGCCTGATAAGCATATGAAAAGGCACCCAAGCTCATTAGTGATTTGTAAAATGCAAATTAAAAATTACCTTGAGATATCATTACCCATACACCAGATTGACAAAGATGAAAACGCCTGACAATGCAGGTGATTACAAGGATGTTTGGCAAAGAAACTGTCATTCTTTGATTGTGAAACTACAAATAAGAAAACTTGAAGATGTATATACATGACATACTCCTGAATATATAACCTGAAGATACTCCTGCATAATATTGTTTTGATTCATGCCATCAAATGTTTGTAGTGACCCTATTTTCATATCTATAAATTGGAAATACTAAAATTTCAATGTGTTGATAAACTATAATCCACATACATTTATACCCATAAATAGAATACTATACATCTAGAGAGATAAAATAAAATTTTACAAAACAAAATGTACACAGGGCTCATAAATATAATGCTAGGGGGAAAAGCACAAGGAAGGATACATAATACATGCTTACAAACACGGACAACATCATGTTATTTTCTTATTGAGTGATGTGGAGGTAGTAATTCTGTGGGAGTGCATACACTAAGTAATGGAGAATTGCTGACAGTCTCATCCTTGACATTGTTGGACTGTGTTCTTGCTATCTTTATAATTATTCTTGGCTAGACTAGAGCTTAAGATGAGAATGAAAAACCTACCCAGTTCTATTTGACCTTAGCAGTTCTATAGAAATTCCCAGCCAGAACTTCCATTAAGTAAAACCTGGTATTTTCCAGTATGTTTTCTAGGTCCTTGATTTTTATTTACCTTGATATTTACTGATCAATATGTTTGAAACTTAGGCCATGAAAGTCTTGATGAGTTATCAGAAATGAAATTATAAACTAATGAGCAATGAACATTATTAAAATCTATATTCATTATAAGCAAGTCTGAGCAGAGTTGCTCACCTTACTTGTATGAATGCAAAACATGTGATGCCTATATTAATAGCTTGTAATTTTTGCTAGCCACAATTACTACCTTGTCTACTTTACCATATACATCTTCAGTGATATGTCTCACCAAAGGCAAAGAGCACATTGAACCAAGTAGATTATTAATGCCCAAATTTATTCTTGCAATCCTATAAACACCCCAAACAAGTAATCAAGGCTATTTTTTTTCTTTCACAGAGCAGTGGAGATGATCAAGTTAGATAGCATGTATGGATTATAATGATAGCCACAAATTTCTATGCTCTTCTTTAGACATGTATTACCATTATCTTTCTAAAATTATATTAGAAGTATGATGCATTTATTTATTTATTTAGTTAGTTAGTTATTAGATTATGATTATAGTGTTCTGCCTTTATGTATGCCTGCACACCAGAAGAGGGCACTGGATCTCATTACGGTTGGTTGTGAGTCAACATGTGGTTGCTGGGAATTGAACTCAGGACCTCTGGAAGAGCAGCCAGTGCTCTTAACCTCTAAGCCACCTCTCCAGCCCTATATAAGGCATTTATAAAGGGAAAGCAACTAAAAATAAACTTAAGCAGTCAAAGCAGAATGGGGATTGAGACTTAATGTTTCTAGATATAGGGAAAGAATCAAGCTCTACGATCTGATCTTGCAAAAAGGGCAAGGAGACTTCCTTGCAGATAGCACATGAAGATAGAGAATGGCACAGAACCTCCAGCGTTGACTTCCAGAAGCTGCTTGACCACATGGACACACTGAAGGAGGCTATTTACTTTCTGTACCGCTGACCCTTCTCCTGCAGCAGGCTTCATCTTCAACTGTTAGCAGGTCCTCCATCAGGAGAAGCAAGACGTAAAGAAACCGATAAGCCACGTGGCAAAGTATAGATTTATAAAAATGGGTTAATTTAAGATATAAGAACTAGATAACAAGAAGTCTGCCATGGCCATAGTTTAAAAATAATACTAGACTTTGTGTGTTTCTTTGGGTCGGAGTGGCTGCGGGACCAGTGGGTGAGAGAGTTTTGTCCCAACCATGAGCTGGGTGAGACCAGGAACACTTTTGGTTACACTCCATCCCTTGGATTGGCCACTTGCTTAGAAGCATAAAGGTGTGTTAATAATTTTCTTATTCAAAAATTTTAAAGTTAACGAGTAATTTGGAGTACTTTTATTGGATACTTCTACTACTTCTAGTGGATGAAATAGAATAGAATTGGTCCTGAAACATAGAGGCTCAATAGATTTCAGCTATATTCCCACCTTAGAGATAGCAAAAAATCATAACAAGAAGAGGCAAGGACAATGGGATACTTAGTTACAGGTATCCTGATTAACTTTGTCTCTTAATCCTTACAACAAACCCATGAGAGCAGACACAACTCTGAGTAAGAAGAACATTGTTTATATAAATCACAGAGAGGTTAAATGACTTTCTCAAGTTCACAGATGTAAAGTCTACCTCAGTTCATAAGGCATTTGAGTATGTATGCCTTTGTAAAAAACACATTTGCAGGTGTGTGTGTGTGTGTGTGTGTGTGTGTGTGTGTGTGTGTGTGTGTGTGTCCATGTGGAGGTCAGAGGACAACTTACTTGAATCCATTCTCTCCTTCTGCTATGTGTGTCCACAGGATCAAATTTAGCTCATAGATATGACAACAAGCTCTTTACCTGATACATACATTTCTAAACACACACACACACACACACACACACACACACACACACACACACACACAAACAAACAACATAAATACATACCTACTTTTTAAAAATGATTTTTCTATTCAAGTACGAAAAGTTGTATGATATTGCCTTCTCAGTCACCTTATTTTCTTTGTTAATCTCGACTAATTTAAGGGAGAAACAACAACCAAACCCTACAAAACGTCATCGAGTAAGTGGCTTCCAAGCCCAAGCCCATACCTTCTCTGCTGCTGACCAAAGTAAAAGAGTTATTTAGAAGAATTCATTCCTTCATTTCTGTCCATGACTTAAAACCATAAAGGTTTTATATTTTCAAACTACATTAAACCTGTGATTGCTCTGACTCGGCAGACTGAATTTATTTTAGTGCAACTTTTTCTTACACTTAAATCAGTCCATTTTTATAATTCACTTCCCAAATCCCAGACTCCTCTACATTTGGTTCTAAAGGACTATGCTATAGCTCCATCTAACAGCTTTCTGAAAAAGGTTATAATATTATGCTTCAATGGCCTTAAGAAAAAAGCGTGTTGCTGGAAAGAAATATTGCTAATATCGGGAGTGCCTAAGAATTCTCACAGCTGTTATGAATTCTCTCATATCAAATTTTGTTTTTTTTTTTTCCCTCAATGCTGAAAGGTGCACTTTTATTTTATGCACACTCTCACTCACAGTTGCAAGCTTCCACACTCACATACTTAGCCTCATAAGTAGTCATCAGTTAAAACAAGGAAAAAGTAACAGGTCTTCACATGGGACAGCTATCTAGAATGCTTGGAATTAATAAGCTTTTTAAACATTTTTCACATCATTTCAGTGAAAGAACATATCAAATCACATTAAACATTATAGACATTTAAATATTTTCAAAATGAATAGTGAATGATTGAAACAATATAGAGAATGCAAAATAAGTGAGGTAGAGTTGATTTTAAAGGTAGATTCTGGGCATAAGAGCAATTCTCTTCATGCCTCACAAAGACAAAGAGCTTAGACATGAAGAGAAGGGAACTATCCAGACAATGCAGCACTATGCAGAAGATAACTCTTTGTCTTGGTTTGTGTATAGATATTTGGACAAGGTGTTTCATGGTACATGAAATTATCAGGGCTGAGAGTGAAGAAATTCCTGCTGAACGGGCATGTTCTGGAAGGGAGAGCCTAGAATGCTGAATCTGGAAAATTAGAATCTAAAAACTTCTGGTAATAATTCAGTTTGTAACAAATGACTTAATTGTATTGCTTCATTCTTTATCCAGTTAAAAAGGGAAAGAAATACACAAGAAAATCTCAATCCTCTTTTCCAAGTTAGAAAATTCCCTCCTCCTAGATACAGAAGAGTCAATGGGCCAAGTCAAATAATTAAATAGAAATTTAGACAGGCTGATCCCTTAACAGCATAAGCCAACCCTTCAAAACAAGAGAACAAACACAAATGAAAACCAAGGAAATGAAATTCTGAGAAAACTTAAATCTTAATTTTCAATTTTAGAACACTTTTACACCATTTGTTGAATGAAGTTCCATATTAGTTTAGTGGTGTAACACAATTAAAAAGTATATTAAATAATTGTGATTTAAAACAATCTTTGAACTATATTGCCACAGTCCATTATACTTAAGACAAAAAATAATAAATTCAAGGATTACTTAGTTCAGGTAGCTTAGAGGCTGAAGTCAAAGATAAAAACATCTTGCTTACCCACCCATCACCAATTTCTTTAAATTCATTAAGCATTTTAATTTTTCATTGATGATGGATTGTGTTAGTACTAATATACTATTTATCTTGCTTCCTTTAAAATGTTATTGCTGAATGATTAAGACACTGTGTGAAATGCTTTTCAGTGTGCCAAGAATGGATGTGTGTGAACTTTTCCTTTCCCAGACAGCAGAGAAATAGTGTTTCCACTGTAGAACCCACAGCTTCTTTTCATTTCAGCCTTTCCTAGACAACAGTGCTTAATAGGTTTTCTGGCAGCAGACACTAAACACTTTTAAGAGGCATTTAATGTGAAGCTTTTGTTTACCTGTGGATTCATTATTAATGAAAAGTCAGGCAATGCACAGTTTGAGTCAGGCAGACATTAAGTGGATCAGTCACTTGCATTATTAAAATATGCCCCCAGGGAGCAAGGATTATTCTCTACATTCAATTATTCCTAATGTAAGGACCCCCACTCCCACCCCATATCACTTCCAAGAAGACAGCTTGTTCTTCCCTTGACCTTTTTAAATGCACACAGTGGCCCTGTGTCCATAGTGACCTTCAGAGGTAGCAAGGCTGCAGCACCCTCGAGCAGGGGGCCCACTACTTATCATGCCTTCAAAACCAAGTCCACAAACTTTAGCACAGCTGAAGCCTTTGACTGCAGGTCCCTCAACTACAGGAAGCCTCGGAAGCTGTGACACAGATTCCCCCAGAGCCTGTGTCTACATTGCCAGGAAGCAGACTTCTGTCAGGGAACATGCTTTGGCTGTCATCGGCTCAGAAATCAGGTAAAGACAGGCCAGAGCTCTCTTGCAATCTCAGTGAAGCAGTCAGAAAAACAGAGAGGTATAAAATGATGCAGGAAGATGGAAAACTTATGAGTAGCAATTCTTTTTTTTTTTTCTTTTCTTTCCTCTCTGATTCTGTAAGCCACAAGTTTCCTTGGTTTGTGTTGATATGGGAAATGGTCATAACCAACTGCCCAGTTTTGCATGCTTAATATGCCTCTGTTTATTACCAGTAAACTCTCTTTGCCTATGTAGATTGGGATGAATTATAAAGTCCAAATTATATATTATACATATATATGTATCATTCTATATAGATATACCCTGCCTGCTGATATTCAAAATTATCATTTTGTGGTGCTAAAAATATAAAAGCCTCCTTAAATTCTTTGTGTTATTTTCCTTATTCACACTATAACTTATGTAATATACAAGAGCTAAGTAGATTTTTATATCACCACTAGAGGAATTTTAAACCTAGGAAATTCTGTATGTGCTTTTTGATAAATAATTTTTCCCTCAAAATTCCACGGGTCAGGGTATATTGCCATATATTTTGCACTATGAACCAAGTAGGTGAAATTGGAGTAATTAATAGTTGAATGACCAAAGGCCTGTAACAGAACCAAGGACAGTCAGTATGGACTTTTGTCGTAAGCTTGAAGCATCCTAGGTTTGGATCTGACAAATATCAACATTACACTATCTTCTACTACCACAGGATGCTTTCAAAGTGTTTTGTGTCTCTCATCATAAAGATAAGAAAATGATTCGGTGGAGAGGTAGGGACCGGTGAGAATAAAGGATCCATAGAGCTATGAAACTTGCACATCCCAAGCTCAACAGATACTGCAGTATTGCATGGGAGTGTCAGTGAGCAGGTGCAGACTGTTTGCATCAGTGATCTTGAGGGAGGGTTCAGAGGGTCTCAGTACATTTTGTTAAAGATTTCTAAAAGGAATACTGCAAAATGAGAGGGCAAGCAGGGATGTTTGCAAAAGCATGTAGCTAGTAGCAACGGGAGAATCAAGACATGGATGCCTTTGCCTCTGTGATTCCTTTGCCGACAGCAACTACCCTCCTATGTGAACAAGTGTGGCTCCTGCTGTCTTTTCCAGACTCCTCTTTCTAAATCTTTTCAACTAAGATACCACACACTGGAGTTGGAGAAGCTGCATCAAGTTCCCTGGTAGTGCTCTAGACTGGGTTCCTCAAGACATTCTGTGGTGGTATTGTGTTTTCCAAAATATTGTGTACTCTAATAAATTTATCTGGGGTCAGAGAACAGACAGCCACTAGATACAAAGGCTAGAAAATGGTGGCACTCACACCTTTAATCCTAGCATTCCAGAGATAGAAATCCCTCTGGATCTCTGTGAGTTCAAGGCCACATTGGAAATAGCCAAGCATGGTAACACGCCTTTAATCCCAGAAAGCCAGCCTTTAATCCCAGGGAGTGGTGGTAGAAAGTAAAAAGATATATAAGGCGTGAGGACCAGAAACTAGAGGCATTTTGACTGGTTAAGCATGTGGCTGGTTAAGCATTTGGCTGGTTAAGCTTCAGGCTTTCCAGCAGCAGTTCAGCTGAGAGCCATTGGCATGAGGACACAGCAGCTTCCAGTCTGAGGAAACAAGACCAGCTGAGGAATTGGCAAGGTGAGATAGCTGTGGTTTGTTCTGTCTCTCTGATCTACCAGCATGGACCCCAATAACTCGGCTCGGGTTTGATTTTATTAATAAGAACTTTTAAGATTCCTGCTACATCTGGCGCCCAACGTTCGTGTTACGAATTCATGAAAAAGCTGTTTGCCTGTGGCCTTGTGAGCCCGAGCTCAGGCCCAAACTACACTCAGCCGGTTGTGGTGGCACACGCCGGTAGGATTTGCTGAAGGAGACAGAGGCAGGAGGATCCCGAGTTTGAGGCCGGCCTAGGAGGTTTGGGAGAAGCTTTGGCCCGGACTGAACCACAAACAGTGGTGGGACCATGGAAGCAGTGGCTACTGCTCCACGTTGCCAGCTCCTTCTCATCGTGTTGGTGACTGCGGTGATGTTGCTACCTGGGACAAAGGATTTGCTGGTTCAGAGAAGAATTGCCAGGACCATCGTGTTACAAGAAAGCATCGACAAAGGTCAGTTTGGAAAAGTTTGGCAAGACAAATGGTGGGGAAAAATTGCTGTGAAGATTTTCTGTTCTAGGGAAGAATGTTCATGGTTCGAGAGACAGACATTTATCAGACTGTGATTGCTCCAAACCACAGAGGAGGCAAAAAAAAAAAAAAAAAAAAAAAAAAAAAAAAAAAAAAAAAAAAGTCTGCATGGAACCATGACCACACCTAACAGCAACTTTGAAATCTTCAAAAGGACTATGATAAAGCAATAAGCCGATTAACACATGGAAAAATTGACTTTGGACTACAAACTGGTCAGGACAATTTCGAGAGGACTAGTTGAGATGATCCAGCCTGACAGACTACTCAAACAAGGACTTGAAACAAGCCTGAACTTTCCTATTATGCAGAGACTGGACAAACAATACAGGACTTGATGATTAACCCAAAATTTTCTTTTCAAGATTCCCTAAAGATATCTTCACCCTAGAAAGCAAAAGAAAAGAGAATATAGATATGAGATAGATCATCGAATCTACTCTGAGGAAAAAGATAAAGAAATAATAGGATAAATAGGTAGATCACTGAATCTACACTGAAGAAAAAGGGGAAGATATAAAAATGACAAAAGGTAGACTAATGAATCTATTATGAAAAGAGAAAATATGGATATGATAAGATAAAAAGGGAGATTATGGAATCTACTTTTAAAAAGGAACTACTTGTTTTAAATAAGATAAGTAATGAAAATTTTTTGGTCTGAGTTTATCAGATGTTACTGGACTGGACATTGTTAATATATATAATGGAGTTTTTATCTGAATCTGTCAAATGTTAATGGACTAGACATCATTAATGTAATTTTTGGCTGTATATATTGTATATACTTATTGGATAGTTTTTTCTTGTATTAGTTATAAGCTTTTTTTAATTTTAGACAAAAAGAGAGGAGATGTGGTGGTATTGTGTTTTCCAAAATATTGTGTACTCTAATAAATTTATCTGGGGTCAGAGAACAGACAGCCACTAGATACAAAGGCTAGAAAATGGTGGCACTCACACTTTAATCCTAGCATTCCAGAGATAGAAATCCCTCTGGATCTCTGTGAGTTCAAGGCCACATTGGAAATAGCCAAGCATGGTAACACACCTTTAATCCCAGAAAGCCAGCCTTTAATCCCAGGGAGTGGTGGTAGAAAGTAAAAAGATATATAAGGCGTGAGGACCAGAAACTAGAGGCATTTTGACTGGTTAAGCATGTGGCTGGTTAAGCATTTGGCTGGTTAAGCTTCAGGCTTTCCAGCAGCAGTTCAGCTGAGAGCCATTGGCATGAGGACACAGCAGCTTCCAGTCTGAGGAAACAAGACCAGCTGAGGAATTGGCAAGGTGAGATAGCTGTGGTTTGTTCTGTCTCTCTGATCTACCAGCATGGACCCCAATAACTCGGCTCGGGTTTGATTTTATTAATAAGAACTTTTAAGATTCCTGCTACAACATTCAAATGAAGCTGATGTTTTATACACATAAGATAAAACTAATAACCATCTTAAAAATAATGATGACACCCTAGCCAAGACTAAAAATCATCAGGATTTCAAAAGAAGGAGCAACAAAACAATTTTTTATTATTTTATGTTTTCCTTAACTTTTGGCTCCAAATATACCACCAAAGCAAGCCCAATTGTCTTGCAGAATGTATCAACTGAAATAAAAACATATTCTCTAATATAAATTTAATAAAGCTATGACATCAAAGCACCTGAGTTTACCTTCACAAACTTCACAGTACATAATGAAACAGTGAACAGCTATTCAGAAAAAAATAAGTTATTGTTCAAAAATGTATTCTTAAAAATCATTATTTTCAGGTGATGTGGCAGCACACAGCTATAACCCAAGCACTTGGAAGACTGAGGCAGGAGGATTGTTATGAGTGATTTCAAGGCCATTCATGGTTATCTAACATGATTCTGTCCCAGAAAAAAAATTATGAAATCATACTGTCATGATCCACATGAAGTAATATGGGGGGTATTTAACATGCAAGAGGTTATGAAAATAGAGAAACCTGCTACTTGATAATCCAATTGAAAATATAAGGGAGTTTAAAAAAGCAGATTCCCCAGAAACAAAATAATGTCAGCCCTAGCAGTAGTGGGTCACTAAAGAAAACCCAAGTCCTAAGTTACTTCTGATGGAATACCTCCATCAGAATTTTTGGGTTTTGAGGTTCTTAGTTAAACTGATACAACACTTTATAAATATCTATATCTGTACTATATTTCTCTCTACCTCTTTTTTCATATATATATATATATATATATATATATATATATTCATATATGTGTGTATGTGTGTTTCTGTATCTCTCTAGCTCTACGTTTATCTCTCTATGTATCTATATCTATACTAAGCAGACAAAAATTACCTTCAGCCTCAATCAGAGAAGCTTCGCTTTGTGCTGAAACCATGGCTGCACAGGTTGCTAATAATAAAGGATGGTTGTGGGTCCATTTATCCTATCTCCTCAAAGCTTAGGCAACACTGTTGAAGAGCAGGCAGAAGGTATGTAAGAACAAGGAGATACGGGGAAGGGCCTCAAAATGTTATCTTCTAAGTACAATGTGGACATGGCCATCATGAACTCACTTCAGCTGTGCCTACAGGCAATGGGCATACTCAAGTCAGGGTCATGCAACAGTTGGCTATGGAGAGAAGGAACTCTCTCCATAGAGAGTTCTATGGAGAGGTTCTACCACGTTTTGCTGACCTCCTAACAAGTCACAGATTTGGGGAGAATAGGAGATCTAGTTCAGTTTTCCCTGGCTAGCCCACCAGGCTCTAATGGATATTTCCAAACCCATAGACAAATGACAAACAAATGCCCTAGTTCAACTCTGAGGGACACAAAACAACAGAAAGTCATGAAGAGAGAAAAGAGGTTTGTTGGGAAGAAGTGCTGGCAGGGAAGGAAATAGACAATGGCTCAGGGGAGTAAAGGGAGGGTATGAAATACATGTATGAAAGAATCAAAGACCAGAATTCGTTCATTAAAATATCATCAAATTGTTAGGGAAAAATAAAGAAACAAATGACTGTAGGTGATCAAGTTTTTGAGTTCTGCCCTTCAGATCTTGAGAGCAAAAGTGTTGGCTACTCAGCTGAGACTGCTAACAGGACTGTGTGAATTTTCAGTATTTAAAACTAGTAGTGATTACAGCAGCAGTACTAATAAAACTATCAACCATTTACTAGAAGGATATCATAGTTTCAAAGAACAAATGTCAATAGTTAATAGCATCCTTGTGAGATCTTTGTTTCATCGCCCCATCCCTTTTGTTTCTGCTCCCCTTGATTGCATTTTTTTTGTCCACATTATTCTCCTTTTAGCACAAAGTCAGAAAATAAGTGTCAGTTTCCTTCTCCATGCTATCTGTCAAAAAGCATTGTTGCTTGCTGCTGTGAGGACACTGTATTGCATGAGAAACTTAGTTAACAGGAGTATTTGGGAAGTGTATGAGGTTCTGCTGAGGCTTTCCAGAGCTTCAGTAAAGGAGTTCAATATTGTGCCACTTTGCATCTCTTCTCTAAATCTTAATGTCATATGTCACCCCACATAACTAGAGGACACATAGCAATAATGGCAACTAAAATTTACCAAGCACTTGATAGAAGTCAGAGCCTGCTTCCAAAACCTAACCCTATATGGTTGACAAGTAGCACTGTACTAATTTCAAACAAGTGAAAAAATGGAGGATTAGAAAAGTTGAATAATTCATACATGCCTGGCCAGGGACAGTGTCAGGACTTGGATCAAGGCATATTTTACTGCAGACTACAGACTCACATAATGCAAAGCCTTCTTTTATTATCCCAGCACTTCATACACGAGACAGATTGATAGATAAGTGCTGGCTCCCTATGTAGCTGGCAATAAAAGTCCAGTAAATCCTGTCATGATATAACTTGTTATTACACAGACTTATAAATGATTCAAAGCATGTTCTCAAAATACAACAACTCTATCATAAAGCTGACTTTGCGTGGTCAGCACATACGGTGCCTGTTAGCTCTGCCTATATCTTCACTCACATTCCCACACACCCACCCAAACGATTCTAAGGCAAATCACACAAAAACATTTCATTACAGTTGAATAAGATAGAAAATTTACATTTGTATTTGAAAAAAATAAAGACTTAAAAAATACTATTAATCTAGAACTGATCACCCACAGAGGCAGAGAACACACCTTAGCTCCTAGACTGAATTCAAGTGCCAGTCTATTCCTAGTGTGTGCTGCATATAAGAAAGTACATGTGTGAGCTGCTCATAGGCATGCTGACATAATAAATGCATGAAACACAAAATATAAGTGTCAGTCCATAAAATTCAGAAAAATAAAATCTAAAGTTCGTTGAGAGCTAGAAACACAGAGTTATTTTCGAAGAAAGAGTAATAGTAGGCATCATTGAAGACCTCACAGCACTTTTGGCTCTAGAAATTATTTTCCTACTCATGCTTCTTTCATTATAAGGATGACCCCATGAGGATCTACATTTTGTTCCTTTATGTATTTTTTCCTAAGAATTTTTTCTGCTTACACCAGAAGTTTGTTCTTGCATTGTTTAGGAACCCTTTGAATGAGTGACACTGTGTACCCATTTGCTTGAGAGTGTGGCTATTGATCATTTCTAGCTTGAGATGATTATGATTAGACTGATTGTGGTCACTTTTATATACTTTTTGAGCAAGTCCATATGTCACTTTCTTGGGGAAAATATCCATGTGTGTGACTGTAGTATCATTAAGTTTATACTTATACCTTGTATTTAGAAATACAAACTGTCAAGAACTTCCTAAAACAGTAGCTCATTCCTGCCTACCCATCACCCCATGCCTTCCCCAGTACTAAAGCTTACATAACCATCATTATCAAAATAAAACACCATCAAGATCATGAAACTGATATTTTCACAGTCTGGTCAACTACAGACCTCATTCAGCCATGGGCAGCTTTTTACATATTCTGTGTAAATACATGTGTGTCTATGCACTCGAGGGCATATTAAATCCTGTGATATTTCACCACATGGGAAAGTGGTATGATTGCCATCTTCATCACACTACAGAACTGTTCTTGGTTCCACTGGATCCTAGATGCTCCCTAAGCTTTGTTATGAATATGAACAATTTGAAACCAGATAAATGAGGTAGAGTTTAAACCTGACTTCAGAGAGTTGATCCAAACTAGAGCCAGAGTATGTGACCTGGTCACCTGACTCCAAGGTCCTTTCTCTAACAATCTTGCTATTCTACCATGCTAGTTTAGCTTATCTCACAGAAGGCAGCACCTATAATAACCCTAAAATGCTATTACCTGGGAATTTTTTTGTTGATTGGTAAAATGATGTTAATTCATTTAACAAATATCACAAAGTTATATTAACTGAATTTTTAAGGTATTTTCAGTATTTCAGTATATACTTCTTTTTGAAGGATAATTAAACTCTCTCTGGCTTTTCAAGTAATATTACATTGAACTTTACAAAATTCCAATTTTAAGTTAAAACACAGATGAATGTCACAATTTTATAGGCTCCAATTTAATTTAAATAACAATCCATACTTGGATTTCACTGTCTGAATTATTGAATAAAAGTTAATGATACCCTTTAGCTTATTCTGCAATAAAAGGGAGCACCAGGATTCAGTCACAGGCAGAGATCATGCCTTCCCTCCTGGGCTAGTACATGGGTATAACAATTTATAAATCCTTTCTTTTCCTGGCATATGGTACAATTGACAAAAATGTTCCAACTATGTTTTGGCCCACTCTCTGTAGCTTATGAACCACAATTCTATGTAAATATTGTTACTCTGCTTTTTCCAAGGGCTCACAGATTTAAGTTCTTTCATTGATATATGCATCTTGCTGTCCCTCAACTCAACGTCTGAGCCTGTGTGAAATTTCATCCATGTTGCTTTCCCTATTTCAAATTTCATAAAAAAACAGATGTCACCATGGTATCAATTCTGACCATCCCCAAATGAAACACATAGTGTATTTTATGACAGAGTTTTTGTCAATCTTGAAACTATTGTTAATGTAATTCTGTAAGATGATTAAAGGAGCAAAAAATTCGGCTACATCAATCTAGAAGGGGTGGAGTCTTACAGTGCCCTCCCTTTATCTAGTTGGATAACCTGTTCACCTAAAGATATCCCTAGCAGACACATAAACTTTGCAATTTCTCCCCATTTTTATATGCTCTCCTTTTGTCTGCGATGTGAGAAATCATCTCCTTCATCCCTACAAAGGTCAGTATGTGTTTCTGCGTATCTTACCTGTACAGTTCATGCAAAGTCCCCTAAGCCAGGTCTACATTTGCATAGGAACTATTCACTGTAGACTGGATGGAGTGTCTCCTGGTGCATCGCATAGTCCTAAATAGGCTCAAGAGATCTCAGGAAATCTCTAACATTTCACATGGTATTGTTGAAAGGTTTCCTTTTGTTTATATCTGTAGCTGATATCAGCTATTGAAAAGGAGCCTTAACCCCCAAAATACAATGAAAAAAATCTAGGCCTATAGATCTATGGAAAATAAATCATCTCAACTTGGGAAATTATTTTTTTCCTGAAAATAATTCCTTTTCAATGTATTTGTTTGAAGGAAGATATTTTAACTTCACACACTTTATTAAAAGTGTTGAATCCCTCCAATTAATACAAAATTTTCAATTAAAGTATGTCATAAGGAACAGAGAAAAGCAGCACCATGGATAATGGATTAAAACTAGCATAAGTGCTCTTGCAGTGGCCCCAAGTTCGATTCCCACATCCACCATGGGTGACTCCATTTCTAGGGGATCCAATACCCTCTTCAGAATTCACAGGCACCAGGCACACACATGGTACACATGCATCCATGCAGGCAAAACACTCATACATATATTAACAAATAAGCCTATAAAAATACATTTATTTTTAAAATGAAATAAAATTGGCAGGAAACCAGTGAGGAGCACAAAGGATCTGTACTTGTTATTCAGTCTTCCTACACAGTTTCTCAAAGTTTGGTTTATGCCAATGTGATGCAGAGGGAGCGGCACATTCTCTGGAGTTGGGTCGCAGAATCGTTCTGAGTGGTATGCCACAGTTTGGCAAAATGATGGGCAATAGATCCTAATTGCATTAACTTTATGGGATGTAAGAAATCAAATACTTGATAAAACGATGTAATGATACAAGTTTTTTAGGAACACATTATAAAATAGGATTGAGGACAAATATAGAGAAAAGTTTAACTCAGTATTTTTAAGCCACAGAAAGAAGCCACTTAAAGACAGATTGGTATTTTAATTCTATTCAACCCAAGTGGCACACTGATGATATTGAAGACATATTCACCAGGGATTCGCTGACATTACACTCAATGTTCCTAGAAGTTTCCAAAACTTTGTGCCAAAAGATCACCTTTACAGTCATGCTTGTCACTGCTCTGATTGGACACCACCACCGTGGAGATTACTCTAATATCTAGACATGCCTCTCCTTAAGATTCCTAGGAAATGCTTGAGCGGGCACTCAGCAATTGCCATTTGTGCTAAATGGCCTTTCAAGAAAGGAAGCTATGAGGTTTTAGGCTAACAGATTTGGACAACGGGAGCCACTGAATATTTCATTATTATTCTGATGCCTACACTCATGTAAGGAGATATGACGGAAGACTTAATGAACTGGCTGTGGAAGTAGTTATAATTAAAGTGAGAACATTTCTTATAATTTGGAATTTTTAATTAGTGATATGTATTTATATGTAGTTCTGGTCACCAAAAGAGGCATGTAATAGAAAAGCAATACTTGACTTCGTTCAAGCTTTGACTTCCTTCTTCTCCTTTAGCATTATGGAAAAAGCTCTCCTATGACTTAGAATGTTATGAACATTGATAAGAGGGAAGGTGAGTTTTGACTTTATGAACTGATATTTGAGTTGGTCACAGGTATCATAGGTCAAAGGTCACCGGTCACAGGTATCAAAATGTTGCTTTTGTGTTTTCTATCCAAAGCTTGAATATATTCAGAAAGCAGATATTAACATCAGAATTCTACCTTCTTGCTTTTGTTTCAAGGGAATGATCAAAATTTAAGTTTTATTTAGAGACAACCATTGAACTACTTTTTTCATTCTTGAAACTCAGCATTTCTTCACTTTTCACTTTTTCTTAATCATGCTAATATAGAGTTACACTATGGAGTAACAGCATTTGGAGATGCAGAACTGAATAGTGTCATTTTGTTCCCTGCAAACTAAAAAGGAAGTGGTATGTTCACAGGATGATTGTGCAGTCAATCTGCAATGCATCAAAACATGACGAGGTCATTTTTATTAGTGTTTATATTTGAATGAAAGATGATGAAGCTCAAAAGGAGAATACCAATTTGACATAAGAATTCTAATACCTTTGTGCCTTTGTATGGTAAGGAATCCAGAGCCTTGGCATTGACACCCCAATTTTAAGTGACAGTAAAGCTGGTTTGGGCTTTGGTAGTGATAGCACACTTACCATAAAAGTCACACCTGTGGCTTTAACATGAAGTCATTCAAGGAGAAGGTGTCAAGTTACTAATTTTTAAGCATTTATATTTAAGACACATTAAAATCTGCCCCCTTTAAGAACAGAATAAAATCCTCTTATTTCACTATCTGCTTGTCACTTTGTTTTCCCTTCTCCACCATTAATGCCACATGACCTCATGCCTCATTGTGCACTGGAATCATTGCCTGGGCATATCAGTCCCGAGAGAACTCTACTTTGATATCTATGCCTTCCACACAGCATTTTAAATCATGGGTAAGGATATCAAGCCTATAATAAATTCCTTCATATTAATAATGACAAAATGATGAAAGTAGAATCATCTATAGCCTAGTAAAAAAAAAAAAAAGAAATACAGTGATAAAGTTAGGCCCTGACTGGGGATCCTAAAGATGGAGAGAATTGGATTGAGTGTTTTCAAGAAAGCAGAGTACATAATGACTACTATTGTAGAGCACTTTTCAATTTATGAAACTCTGGTCACACACATTTTCTCTGTAATGTGAAACCAGTCTATTGTGAATAAACATCACCTTAGAATTTCATCAGAGATCTAAGATTAAATTTCTTTGGACCAAAATCTCTGGGATAAGAGTAAGCAAAGGTTGTCTTAGGATGTTCATAATGCAGATTGGATCAAAAACACAATTCTGTCTAATCAGTGTTTCAACATGGCTTTACCAGGCACAATTGAAACATTCAAAATACATGTAAAGTAATGTATGGATTAGAAAAAGTTAGATTTCTGAAACAATCAAAGTAGATCTTTATGTCAGTAATCAAAGGACTTTAAATTTTGGCTCCTATTTTTTTAAAAATACAGGTATTTTATTTTAAACCATATGTAGGCATGCATAACTGTAATATATCCTTGAATTTAAATTCCTGGTAATGTTTGTAAATTTTTGAATTATCATTTTTATGAACTATCAAGAAATTAATAAAACCTTAAGCAAAGCTGCCTCACCATATTCTTTTTCTTTATGTCATGAATTTGAATAACATTAAACATCTGGATATAAAGTAAAATGTTCTTCCTTCCATATGTTTCCAAATATCCAGATGTCTATCTTCATATATAGATAAAACTATATAAAAAGGAAACACAGAAATACATAAAATGAAATAAGATCTGAATTATTCCCCCTGTTAGGCAATTTTAATTCAAATGTTTATATGAGTATATTTATGAAAATAAAAAAAATTATCAAAACCAACAATTTCTCTGTCACACACCACACTGCATTTTCATAACTAAAGAATACACAAGGAAAACAATCCAAAGGCATAAAGCGATGAATTTCAGAGCACTGATGCACAGTAACAGTTTATCTTTAAAAAGATGATAACCTCAAACCAGGTGATAGAAATTATAAATGAGGCAGTAACTACTCTGGAAAGAGCAAGGTCAAGGAGTGCTTGGGAGGGACACACAGATTCTTATTTCTGCCATTTTCCTGTTCTACAGGAGATGAATTGAGCGTGATAGTTCCTAGAAACCTACTAGTTCATAAGTGTCTTCACTTCTTTTGTTAAAGGAACCAAAGTCACAGAGACCAAACACTAGTGAACTAGGGCCTGTGAACCTACCACCTTTCATATAAAAGGGAGGTAAACATAGTTTACTGTTAATTTAATAGTTGAAAAAAATGATCAAATATTTTGTCTGACATATAAAATTACAAAAACATTAATTTCAATGATTACATTTTTTTTTCTTTTTGCCACACTGCCATACCTATTTATTTACATAATAGCTGATTTATCACAGAAGGGGCAGACCAGAATTCTTGAAAATAGGCCATGCACTCCTGAGGCACAAAATACATTAGAAAAACATGTTTGCTACTCGAGTTTCAGTCCATGCTTAACCACTGAAATGGGGATTTTCTTTCTGAATTAAAGTACTTACTTCCCAATAAAACAGATGAAAGCAGACTATGCAATAAGAACTACTAATTTCAAATGTAGAAAAAAACTCAAGCATTCCTATCCATGCCTCCAAAGATTTTGCTTACCATTTACTATCTGTGGAGTGTTACTTTTTGGAAAATGAATGAAAAATTAAAAGCTAGCTCCCCATAGATCCATCTGGTTACATTCATAAATAACACACCCTCTCCTGTCCCTTCCTCCCACCCTTCTCAGCTCCTTGCCTTCCCTTCCACCTTCGATCCTCTCCAACCCCAACTCCTCTCTGTTTTCACCTAGCCTTTTCTTTCCTTGCCTCTATCTTGTACACAAATGATAAATATTTGATTTTAATGTCAAAAGCCTTGGCAGCATTCTAAAATGCATTTAGCTAAGGAAATGTGGGGCTTTCTTTTTTTTCAGGAAAAGTTATTTGTGGCTGAAATAAGCTCTAAACAAGAGAATCAGGCTACAGCAGGCCATTTCTATCACACTCAAGCCTGTTGTGTGTTATTTATAAAATTTCATATTGCAGGATCAAGATTTTCTTTTATATCTCTTAATTTGATTTTGATCCCTTTGTATATTGTGTCAGCATTTTATGCTAGGATTAATAGCTGTCAAAATCTTTTATGTCATAAAAAAAGGAAAAGGAAAAATGTTTTCACATAAATCTTTCCATCTCTAAGGCATTTAAAGAGATAGGATAATCAGCTACTTCTTTTAATAAGTATTACTGTTTGAATATAAAATTTCCCTACAAATTTATGTTTGCACACCTGGTCTTCAGCAAGTGGCACTATTTGGGAAGGTTTTAGAGCCTTTGGTTAGTGACCTACCAAGTTACTCAGGTGGATGAAACAGAAAAAAATACCAAAACAAACAAACAAACAAACAAAAACACAGACAAACAAAAAATCCTTTGTATTCTAATTAAAAATATGAACTGGAAAACTGGTGGTGCGTCTTGAAAATGATGCCCATTTCTGGTTCCAGTTTACAATTTAGTACTTTCAATCAATGAGCATGGGTGGTTTTTCATACTTTTCGTTTCTCTTCAATTTCTTTTTTCAGTGTCTTTTACATTTCATCACTGAAATGTCTATTCCATTTCAGAACTTTGCTAGAAGAATTTGCACGTATTGTTTGCACTCAAACTTCTGATGCCAGGGAACGATACCATTAATGATAGCCTCGTGAAATTTCATGGGATAACTCTAACCACAGAAATGAAAGATCGGCATGATGAAAACTTAAGACACTGAAAAGAGAAACTGAGGGAGATACCAAAAGTAGGAAAGACCACCCATGCTCTTTGAAAGTATTAATATTGTAAAAATATCTATACTAGCAAATGCACACTACAGATTCAATACCATCCCCAACAAAATCTTAATACAATTCTTCATAGAAATTTGAAAAATCAATCCTAAATTATCTGTGGAAATGCAAAAGATACAGAATGGTCAAAACAATTGCATATAACAATAACAATAATCTGCCCAAAGTAACACCATCCTCAATCTCAAGTTATACTATAGAACTATAGTTTTTAAAAACAGCATAGTACGGGCATAAAAACAGACTCATTAATCAGTAGAATAGAATTGATTAAATTCATACTCCTACATCAACCTGAGTTTTTTGGGATTTATTTTTATTTTTATTTTTTTGATATAAGATTTCTCTGTGTTGCTTTGACTGTCCTGGAACTCACTCTGTAGACCAGGCTGGCCTTGAACTCACAGAGATCCTCCTGTCTCTGCTTCCTGAGTGCTAGGATTTAAGATATGTGCCACCACTGCCAGGCTACCCACCTGATTTTTGACAAAGAAGCCAACAATACACACATTGGAACACAGATAGAATGTTTGTGCTGATCAAACTAGATAGCTAAATGGAGAGAAATAAATTTGAGGCATTTTTCTCACTAAGGACAAAATTTGAACTGCAATTGAGGACTTCAATATAAGGCCTGATACCCTAAATCTGACAAAATTAAAAGTTGATATGGGGTTAAACTCATTGATCCAAGAAACAATTTTCTGTACAGGACCCTGATAACATAGACTAACAACTTATAAATGGACCTCATATATCTAAAAAGTTTCCATATAACAAATGACACCATCACTTCAGGGAAGTAGCAGCTCAAAAAATGGGAAAAAGTAATTATCAGCTATATATCTGACAGACTTGATATCTAGAATATGCTAAGAACTCAAAAAAAATTAACAATAAGAAAATGAACAATTCAATTTAAAATGGGGCATGTTAAGGAAAGAGAGTTCTCAAATGATGAAATACAAATAGCTGAGAAACTTTTTTTAAGCTCTACACCTTAGCTATCCAAACTTTCCCCCCCAAGCCAAATTAAAACTGCCTTGAGATTTCATTAAAATGTATGAGGTTGAAAAAATAAACAAGCAAAAACAAACAAACAAACAAACAAAATGGACAGTTGCTGGCATAGGTGTGGGGAAAGGGGAATATTTAGTCACTGCTAGTAGTATAGTGGCTGGTAGAATTACTATAGAAATCCGTGTGGATGTTCTTCATAAAAACTGAAAACCAATCTACCACTTTTGAGCACATACTCAAAGCATCTATAGTCTAGTACAAAGACCCATGTTTCCATATTAGGTGCAGCTCTATTCATGAAATCCAGGAAATGGAAACAGCTCAGATACTGATCAACTGATAAATGGATAATGAAGTTGTAGTATATATTTCACAGTGGTATATTATACAGCTGAAAATGAAATTATGAAATTTACAAGTGAATGGAGTTGGAAACAATCATTCTGAGGTAGTCTAGACCCAAAAAACAAAAGTCAAATATTTTCTCTTATATTTGGACGTTAGCTTTAAAGTTTTAGCTATATATGCTTCACTCAAAAATACCTATATATTTCAGGAAATTACTGAGCAGAAGTGCTAAGGACCTTTAAAGAGAGAACAATTCAAATGTACTAGTATAAAGGATTAAACCGAAATATAGAACAAAAAAGGATAAACTGTGGTGCTACAGGGAATGCAGGGTAGGAAAGGAAAGCTAAAAGAGATAACACTGAAGAACTTAAAAAAAAAGTCATAAGAAAACCTACTACTTTAAGAGCTTTCTAAAATATGTCTATACATATACATCAATAGTGGGGCAAGAATGCCCTCACTAGGCACCAGAAACTAACAAATATAATTTGTGACCTTAGGAATGAATTATTTCTTTTATAGTTGCTAGCCAGTAAATTCCCAAAGACCTCATGAGATTAAGCTATTACTAATTCTCTTAGTGACTATTCCAAAACTTGACAGTAAGACCCCATTGTTGAAAATACCATATATTTGAATTATTGAACATGAACAAATCAAGCTAGTACTAACATGGATGCCTAATCCCTATTGATTAGCTTTCATAGTACTGGAAAGTGTATGTACTCTACCAGGGCCAATAAACATCAATTTTATTCAGTTACAAACAATTAAAGCTACAATCATAAGTGGGTTAGTAACACAAGCTTAATAGTACAATAGTGGCAGAAACATCCTGGAAGTAAACAATCACTTTCTAACTGGACTTAAGTAGCACTCCACAAGGTGAAAACCAAACCTGGCGCCATTATCAGACCAAGAACTTGTAACTAGACAAGTTGTAGACCATAGGAGAGAACTTACTACTATTACTCTGCTAAATGTATATAATATTAAACTAACTAATATGACTTATTATATCCATAATGAAGGAATCTCTCAGTTCTCTTTAGATTAGCTTTTGTTTGTAGTAGATGATGATCAAAACAATTACAACTTGCCAAGTACAGAGCAAAAGAGATGGCAAAATGTTCATTCTTAAATGGCATATAGGCCATACCCTCTCCTATAAAGGCTCTGAGATCACTTTGGAATTAGGAGGGAAGAAAGAGCGAGCCAGAGTGGTGGATAATTATAAGAAAACAGTGTCTTACTGACATACCATGAAAGTTGCACATATGACCTCAAAGCAGTTGTAACTTCATGCACAAGACCTATGATAGATCAAGCCAGATCAAATCCCAACAGGAGGAGTGGAGTTGGGAACAAGTTCTATGTATAGCCAAGGAGCTATTGGCAAGTGTTAGCTGTGGTAGATGAAAGGTCGGTATTCTCTAAAAGTGTTACCCCTGATATGTAGACCATGCTCAATTGGAAGACCACACATCCAAGAATATTTGAGCAGAAAACATTGGCCTTGATGAGGAAATAAAGATACAAATTTCGATGAGAAATGTTGGTTTGGAGGGTGCATATGATCAAAATACATTGTACAAAATTGTCAAATAACTAATTTTTAAAAGATGATTTTTAAAAAAAGTTGGGATAAATGAAATTAAATCAGAAACCAGGAGAGCTGGCTGCTTTTCCTCACTGCCATCTGATCTCTGTATTTGGATAATAGAAAATACTGTCGCTTGGGTGGCATGAACCTTGATCTTTGTCTCCAAGTTTTAAGGACATCCATAATAAACTATCTTGTGAAACAAGATGCATATATTCTTAATTAAACATAAAAGGAAGAGAAAAATTCTATCCTTTTAGTATTTGCAGAGTTCTAATTAACATCTTTTATCCTTAATAATAGTGATATATATGTACGTATAATATTTAAATTAGTTATATTGTTTATGCAAATGTGTAATAAAATATACACAGAGCAGTTAGGCAATAAGTGTAGAGGAACTGTCAGTACTGCTGGGAACTTAGGCAAAATATAGCACTGTTTATATTAGCTATTTCTTATTCTGTCTCAATAATAGTAATAATTTTGTTCACCATTTGGTCCATGATTCTTTGGATATATGCTCAATGTAGCATTACATATACAAGAAAAATACATTCCCGATAAATTACTTTGCTAAATAACTTAATTATTAATGCTAAAAACATTATAACATTTACACCAACAAAAGCTTTATTTTATTCCAAAAAATTTCTAGTTTTATTTTTAATAAATGTTAAGTTGTAAATAATAGTTTGAAATGTGGCTCATGATGGAAAAATTTGATTTTTTAGAAAATCATAAAGTGTTTACATTAACAAATCATAAAAGTTCATGCTTAAAAATTCTATTTAAAAAGAGTACAAAAATGTGTAATTTAGAAAGAAAACCAAATACATAAAAATGTGATAATAAATTCAATAGGAAGTAAAAGAAAGGGCTACTTGTAAATTGAGGGATTAAAAGTGCCTGTTTTTAGAATTTTTTGCCAGGTAGTAGGTGGCGCACTTTAATTTCAGCACTCGGGAGGCAGAGGCAGGGGGATCTCTGTGAGTTCAAGGCCAGCCTGGGCTACAGAGTGAGTTCCAGGAAAGGCACAAAGCTACACAGAGAAACCCTGTCTCAAAAAAACAAAAAAACAAAAAAACAAAAAGAATTTGTTATCATTGGTATTTTCCCCTTCAAAAAGTAATAATAACTATTGATTAAAAAACAATAAACAAAACAAAACATAAAACAAAAAAGCAGACTAGTGGTATTTGCTTCTCCCATGACCCTGGGCTATAGAAACAGAAGGAGGCAGTACTTGCTGCCATTGCATGTGACCTCTTAAAAATGGTGTGGAATAATCCTTCTGTACACTATGAAAATGGGTTGTTCTCATTGTTAATAAAAAGCTGATTGTTGGATAGCTAGGCAGAATTTTCAGGGCAGAGAGATTGCTGGGAAGAAGGGCCGAGTCAGAGGAGTTGCCAGCCAGATGGAAAGGAAGCAGGACCGCAGGAGAGGTAAAAGCCAAGAGCCTTGAGACGGCACATAGATTAACAGAAATGGGTTGATTTAAATAGTAAAATCTAGTTAGGAATAAACCTGAGCTATCGGCTGAGCATTTATAATTAAGAGAGAGAGAGAGAGAGAGAGAGAGAGAGAGAGAGAGAGAGAGAGAGAGAGAGAGAGAAGACAGAGGTAGCTCAGCAGCTAAGAGCACGGATGGAACTGGATTCAATTCCCAGGTTGTCCAGAGTTTGATCGTGCCAGGATAATAAACAAACAAACAAACAAACAAACAGAAGGAACCATGTGACCTCTCTACACAGCAACAACACAATGCAGCCATAAAGTTGTAATATAACTCATAGAAATAATCACTACCAACCTTTTATAGTCTGTGTTTTTAAATTTTGACTGTTTTTAGCATTACCATACCCATGATATAACCTTAGTGAATATTTGTTGAGTTAATGAATATATTTTGTTATCTGTAAAAACTATGCCTATCTAACTGGGAAGGTAAACTTTTTTTGTTTATTTTCTTCAATGCTTTAAACATAGTGCATGAATATTATTATTACTACTGAAAATAAGTCATTACAAATATTTTTATGGAAACATATATTGCTTTTTTTTAACGAAGATGGAAGAATCAGAAATTCCTGCTTTGCAATCTAATGGCTCCCAGCCAGACTTGTGTCAATCACCAAATGAATAATGCGTTTCACTAAAGTTCACAGTAAGATAATACATGTATATGTTGCTCTGTACAATAGATTTTTCATGAAGGTTTGAAAGATATAATTGTTGTTTTTGATATGTGATGAGGAGGGCAGGCTCAATATTTAATGCAGCTCAGAGATTTATAATTTTGCAACTAAAACCCATTTGTGCAATGAATAATCATGAACAGCATAACTGTTAACTGCCTTTATACATGAGACTTTCTTAAAGAAAGTTCATACCTACAATTTTAAGAAATGAGAAAAGCATATATGTTTACGAAGTGTTTATTATTAGATTGTCCCCTGAGGAGAAAATATTCAATGAAACTAAGGATCAATTTGAAAGCCAAAACCAGTCTTAACTTAAGCAAGACCCTCACTGTGCGATGAATATCATTACATCATGAAGTCAATATTCATGGTTTAGCCTGCCCCCTCCCAAAAAATATGTGAAATTCAGATGTGATTGTTAAAAAATAAAAAGGTGTTTTGTATGATCTTGAGGTTTCTGTTTCTAGGCCTTCTCATCCCAGTCTATTGCAGTCATTAGTAATTAGATACAGTAAAAACTACCATGAGTAGATAGAATATCATGGCCATAATTCTGTGGATTTATGCTATAATGGTTGACAATAAGCAAATCTTTGGGTCCCACATAAGCAACACAAATAAAATTCTCTAGCTAAGGTGGAAGGTTCCATGGGGGATCCTGTGGCATTTGTATCTAGGGACTATTTTTATATTCTGTTTCTCCATTGAATTAGGTGTAGGTTTGTAAAGTTCTTGGAAAATAATTCGGAGAAATTTTATCAAACATAAATCAGGCATTCACTAAAGGTATGCACAACTGTAGAAGCTGGGGATCTAATGAGCCATAGATACCACATCATAGCAAATATTGACCAGCCAACACACAATGGCTGTGGCCATTACAATGACTGTGGTACATGAAGAATTGTTGATAAATAACTATAACGCATTGATTTAAAGACAACTAAATGATTTCTAAAAGTACCAGAAATAACATAGTCAATAACATACTTTTAAAAGAATGACTTGTTCTTTTCCATGAAGTTAAATGAATCAAGCCAGATGCTACAGTTTAGTTTGCTATTACCAAAATGATAATGGATTTTTTAAAAGTCAGAATCTCCTGAGCTAAATTACCAAACCAAAATTTTTATTTTCCCTCTGCTTCCTGTGTGCACCATGCATACACCCCAGATATCACTCTAGCAAGTTAGGATTCTACTTAAAGATAAATAATGCAAAGGAGAAGTAAATGCATCTTGTAGACAATTTTCTTCTAGCCTATAGCTCTTCTGGCATCACAAAAGAAAAAAAACACTAATTACTCTATTCTAATATATCTGCAGCCAGCAACTTGGTAAACATGTACTGAGTCTAGTGTGCTTTGGATTAATTCTTCAGCACAGTAATAAATAGCAAACTATATTAAAACACTGTTCCTTTGGCAAGTCATTGCAGCACAAAACTGTGGAAAAGTTAAAGTGTCAATGATCATCTGAACACCGTTGGTTCACTTTCAGATAAGTATTAGTGCATATTTTCTTGGACAAAATAACAGACCACATTCAAAAATATTAGTTTTCTGTTATGGCTTGCTATTTTTCTTTATTAAACCACACTAATTGTGAGTTCTTTTTAAAAATATTTATTACTTATTTTGAGTGTACAGTATCTGTGCAGAAATACGTGCATGTATTGCACAGTTTCCAGGCTTGCACACAGTCACAGAGGCTATGAGGGGCTATTGATTACCCTCCTCTAGTCCCTTGCTCCCTCCCTCTTAAGCAGGGCTTCTCCCTGGATATCGAGTAGGCTAGAAGCCAGTAGGCTTCCGCAATCCTCTTGTCTCTGCCCACCATTCATACCCTGAAATATCCAGCTTCTTACAGAAGTGCTGGGATCCAGACTGTTCTTCATGATTCTATAGCAAGTGCTCAGCTGCCTTAGCCAGCTTTCTAGTTCCTACATTTTTCAAGATTTTACAAAAAATGGATTGTATGTTTGTCTCTTCTGTTTCTACTTTGTTTGTTTTTAACCTCTGTCTTCTTTGGGTTTTTTGTTTGTTTGGTTTGGTTGTTCATTTGCTTGTGTGTGTGAGTGTGTGTGTGTGTGTGTGTGTGTGTGTGTGTTGTGTGCGTGCGCGCGCGCCTCTTTTTTTTCTAAAGAGAAACGCCCTGAAGTTGGGTGGTTGGGTAAGTATGAAGGGTCTGTGACATGTTACATGACAGTAAACTATTATCAGACTATATTTTATAAAAATAACTAAAATAAATAAATGAATAAAATAAAATTGAAGAATAAAGAGAAGGAGTAGGAGAGGAAAGAAGGAGAAGAGGAGAAGAGAAAGACGATTTAAGAAAAAAAATTAATGGTCATGCAGACCAACTCATTCCAGCTAAATTTCTTCTGAAATATTTTCACCCAGCATACTGGGTAAACACTTGCAAAACCTCAACCATTCATTCACTCATTTTCCTCTGACTTAGATTTTACTGAGAACAAATCTAAATTCACTTTTTGTCCTCCATTCCTTCATCATAAATTTACCCTTAGATTCTACTTAAATTTACCTGATTCCCTTTCTTCATGGTTCCTAGTTCAGATATTTAAGTGTAAAAACTATAAAAATCTGAGCCTCTTCTAATTTATAACCTTTATACATCAACTAAACAATAAGAATGCTTTTGCCAGACAGACAGTGATCGTCTCCGTTTATCTCATGAATACCTCTTAGAATTTTACAGTGGAAATATTTTCTGAGCAAAGCAGAAAAAAAAACTATTTTTCTCTATCATTGTATGTATGGTGCACCTTTATGTATGTCTTCTAAGCTGCATTATTTCTGCATTCCTGATGACTAATAATATGTGAAATGCCAACCAAAAGAATTTGTTATTTATTCTTCATGTATATTCCTGCTAACACAGGATCTTTACTAATTTTTGAACTGATTCAGGACTTTCTTACAATTCATGTTCAGATTTGAATTTCATCTAATCAGATTTAAGCCACTGTTCCAGCTGATCAACTAAAAAATGAAAAACACCACCACAGCAAGTTGTCGCATTCAGTGCTTCCTGTCTCATGTCACCCCACATGTCTTACACTTTAGTCCTTTTCTATTTGCTGTGAAATAGGATAACAGCTAACATTTATGAAGCATTTATATTACCTAACAACCCTTTGAAACAGTCTCTGTTATTAGCCTTATTTTATAAATAAAAAAAACTGAAATTAATAAATTAAATAAGTTCCCCAATATGACCAACCAGTGAGACTTAAATCTGGAATTATTTCTCCAACCTCCGTCCCATTAATTGATTTGACAATTCCACATGATGTCTATACCCCATCTCACATTACATACACAGCTTGGTATTTGTCATATGTTTCATTTCATGTGGCCATTGTGTGTCTTTGCATGTATTTTTATTGCCCTTTCATGATATTGTTTTTTAGGAAGCAACTCACTCAGCTTGTCTATATGAGAACTGATGTCTCTTTAACCAATACACATCACATTCTTCCAGTTAATTTTCTACTCGAGAACCTCCAGAATTATATAGTCACTTTCTTTACACAATCATTACTGGCTTCCTTTTTTAGATTCCTTCCTAGAAGAGTTGTGCTTCCTTCCTCAAGCATCTCTGGATTCTCAGAAATTAGCACAGTATCAGCCTCTTTGAAAAACTAAATAGTGAACAAGAGCTCATATTGGGTAGTAGATCATTGATCTCTTCCTTCATTCTCAACATATTACCTGAGCAAAGTCACTTGGATTCATTCAAGGCAGCTTTAACACCTAAAAGTCTTACACTGCATCCCTTGTCATCACGTTAGTCCCTGAGATACCTGTGTCTTTATGATATTAATTCCATATTATCAAGTTAATCTGATCTAGAAGAGGAAAACAACAGAACAGGAGTGAGCTGCATTTTCTCTGCCTAGTCTATTTTTTATTTATTTACAGGTAGTCTCTATCAATCCACATATGCTGAAAGATTAAGATATTTATCTTCAGATTACAAGTCAAAGCACCATATTTACTGGAGCAAAAATGCTATATTAACTGTTTAAATTATTAGTTATTTTTTCATTTGTTTTACATCATGACTGCAGCTTCCTTCCCGCTCTATATTAACTACTGAGATAAATGAAGACAATAATTTTGCCTTAGCTATTTATTGTACTAGCAATATAGAAAATATAATAGGCTGTAGTGTTACATTGGCTTAGCTGCACTCAACCTGTGCTTTTCTTGGTCTCTGTCTAGAATAAACAATCTTTCACTTACATATTATGGTTCCCAATTTTGTTTTTTTGGGTTTTCTGGTGTGCAAATGTGTGTGTCTCAGCATCTAAATGTAAATCCTGTGATTTTTTTCTTTGGCTCTTTTTCTTGTTTCTTCATTTGTTTTGTCCTTTTATTGGTTGTTTTTATTTCATCTTATTTTATTTTTATTCTTATTATATTATTATTATTTAATTACCTGTTTGTATTCAAATGAGACAGAGAAAGAAAATGTATGGATTTGGATGGATGGGGAAGTGGGAAGGATCTAGGAGACACACAGGGGGGGAATCATCGTCAGAATGTATTGTATGAAAAAAATCTATTTCCAATTTCTAAAGCAGGTTTAAAAAAGAATGAACTGTGATTTAAACTAGGTGTGTTGGCAC
Source organism: Peromyscus leucopus (assembly GCF_004664715.2). Lineage (NCBI taxonomy): Eukaryota > Metazoa > Chordata > Mammalia > Rodentia > Cricetidae > Peromyscus > Peromyscus leucopus. The sequence continues at coordinate 59,744,377 of NC_051079.1, forward strand.
ACATTTCAGAACTCAAGGGCCTTAGGCAGAAAGACCATGAGTTCCAGGCCAGCCTATGTGAGAAGTAAACTCTGCTTCCAAAACACAAAATGAAGAAAATAATATTTCTATTATGACCACAAGTACTTGTTAATTTTGTGAACATATTTTTCATCAGGCAAATCCTTTACGTTTTACTGCCATTTCTTTCTCACAGTGAGTCAGCTTAGAAGATCTCCCTTCTAGCCAGGCTTTTTCTGAGACATAGTCTTAACCCAGGCTCTCTGAATGTACTAAAGAACCATTGGGAATGCTTAATGGAAACATGCAGGCTATAACACATTGTTACACTCATTGTTCCTTCCCAGTGACTGTGAATGTCTTGCACGACTCTTTGGTCACTTTGCTTTGGATTCCTTCTCTCTAAAAATTGAAAACAGATTTAGCCACACAACTGTCACCCACAGGGTTAAGGGGGGCAGAGAAAGGGAGGAAGTGGGAACTGGGATTGGTATGTAAAATGGAAAAAAAAACCTTTTTAAAAGTAAATAAATAAATTGAACACAGAGTCCATCTGTCTTTTACCTGTCACACTTATTCCCTGTTCCTAGCTATCAATCTGCTACAAATTACAAGCTTGATTTTGGAAGATATCCAACCACCTGGTAGCTGGTTTCTCACTTGGCAACTTCTATTTCAGTTCATTCATCCTTTTGAGCCTTTGAGTTTGGAAATTTAGAAGTCCAGAAATATCATTTCTGTATTTTCTGCTTTTACATGTATCAATAACTGCTACACCTAGACCCAAACCCTCCAAACTTCAAGATACATATTTTAATGCAAAGAGAAAAACATAAGCTTTATCTGCTGCTTAAGCAATGGTTGAGTCAATTCTACTCCAGCAGGCTGCCTTGCCTCCTTCAATCTTTCTTCTATGAGGAATATTAATTAATGCTGCAAAGTGTGGGGAGTGGAAGTCATAAAGAGAAAGGAGACCACGCAACCTTTCAAAATTTCTTCTCATTCGTCACTTTATGAATTTGAGCATCTCATTCATTATTTAAAGCCTGCCTATGAAGATTAACAATGTAACCACTAAAATTGTAGTTAAGAACATCTTTTGCCTTTTGTACTTCTGAATCATTGTCTAATCAACATAAGTGCTTATGATCTTATTAATGCTTATGTTTTGGTAGCATAATTTGTGATTCAGATGTTAAGTATTCCCTCACAGGTAATCATGCATTTATTATTTCTGTGGTAGGGCTTTACTGAACTTTCTTCATGCTTCCTCATTTTCTAAATGCATTACTACCCATTTCACTGTTAAGCTGAAGTTCATTGCCACAATTAATATTTCAGGAGTACGATGCCACCTTACTGCTATTTTTCCCTGTTCTGAGCCTTGGTACATAGATCGTACTCAACAGAGCTGACATTTCAATTAGGAGCACATGCTTTGCCAAGTCCTCATTATGTCTGCTCTGCTGTGACCTCCATCATTGGCCCACAATCCTAGTACTTTGGCCATTGACTGAAACCTCTCCTTGTTGAGTAACTTCAACACTATTTTCTTTGACCTTGATTTTTATTTTTATTTTTTCTGTACACAGCAGATTGCTTCTGAATTTAAAATTCAGACATATTTTCTTTTTATTTATTTATTTCTATTATCTGCTTAATACAGTGCGAATTCTTATCCTAATAGTGAGATGTTTCATTGAGGCTTGCCCAATAAGTGAGTAAAACCAAAACTTATTCTAAGCCACAGTCATCCTAGGGTCCCCCCTGCTATATAGCTTCTCTGGATCTGTGGGTTACAGTCTGATTGTTCTTTGCTTTATATCTAGTATCCACTTATGAGTAAGTACATACCATATGTTCTTATTTACTTATTTTAAAACAAAGCTTTTAAAGAATAGTTTTATTTTTAAGTTGTGAAGATAATATAGTGTTATCACACATTCTATAACAACTTTCTGTACACGAACAATGTGTTAACTCTTCTCAGTAAATGAACCTATATAGATATTTTATTACTGAATAAAGTCTGTTTTACTTATATTTCATTACCCTTTATTCAATGTCCCTTTTCTGTTCCAGGATCCCACAATCTATTTAAATCTCAAGTCTTCTTAAGCCCCTTGTTTCAGTGCTAGTTTCTCAGGCTTTCCTAGTTTGGGATGATTTGGGTAGATTTTTTTGGGTAGTCTATTGCATGTTTCTGAGTTGGAGTTTGGTATCATTAACATGGTTATATAATTTTGAGTTTTGGAGAAAGATTTATAGTGTTGTTTTAATGACAGTGTATGAAAGTCTCATCCTTTCAACATGACAAAACACAGTGGTCAAGCAACTTGAGTGCTTAGATGAGATGGTGTGTGTCAGGGTTTTGTGCTGTCAAGTTACTCTTTTCTGCCTCTTTTTTCTACTTCACTCTTAGAAAATAGGCCATAATGTGGAGTCCACACTACCCAATGAAATAGAATATTACATTCTATTTCTTTGATAGATACAATGATTTAAAATTCATTCACACAAAATTTTTGTTTCTCTTTCTGCATTTATGTATGCAATTAATGACTGAGATTATAGTGAACTCATGGATTGTCATTCAATTTGTCGAGCCCACAGAAAGACTGGGGAGGCAGATGGTTTCTCTGCAGATTCTGTTCTAGATGACACATTTTCCTAGTGCTGGCATGTTAGTCTCTGTTGTCTACTATTCTCTATAACTGCATCTGGCTGGATAAGAAGTGATGCTTATAGCAATTACTTTAGGACTCTGTGCAATTTGAATGTCAGAGCTCAGAGTAATTCTGCTTAAACCAGGACACGGCAGACTTTGCGCACTAGCTGGCTGGGTTTGGAGTCTGAGTCCCGCTTTGTGTAGTATATAACTCCAGTTATATAAGCTCCCTGTATCACAACTTTTCATTTATGGAATGGGAGTTATAATCACACGTAACATGTAGGGTTTTAAAGATTGAATGAGATAAGCTCTGAAAAGATACAAGAGCATTACACAGCCATATAAAATAAATGTCAGCTGTGAAAATCATACACTGTATTGTAAATATCAGGTAATACCATGCATAGTAAAAAGTGTAATTCCATTCAAGCATGAATGTTAGATGAAATAAAAGATGTTATTGGTTAAAAATGAAATTAGCCATTCCAATGAGTGTCCTAGAGAGTGATTATCTTTCCTCTTCAATATCACATTACTTATTTTACTGAATAAGGCAACAGAAAGAAGCAGAAAAAAAAACTGATTCAATGTGTGGAGAACAAACACTTGTGCTAATCATTAAGGAATGGGTACAAAGTCAAGTTTGCTGGAAGAATAAGCATGCCCTTGAACACAAGGTTCTGTATGAACAAGAATGTAGGCAGGAAAGTGGTAAGATTGAAACATTGCTTCTGAAAAGAGCAGCAGCATGAAAGTGTCGGGGGGAAACAAAATTTAAAACAGCATCTATCAGGGCCACAGCTTCCTCCATCTCTGTTGTGTGCAGTGTGATCCCAGCCATCACATTAGGAATGAGATGCTAAATGTTCAATGCATCACGGTGTCTCTAGCTTATTTAAATCCATGTGTTGTCTTCAAAACACAACCAGGGATAATAAATACTAGGTCACTTCCTTTCTTTGAAAGTTCACTTTTATAAGAACCATGAGAAAGCATATTTAGGGGCTCATTAGTAGAAATCTCCACGCTTTGTGCCTAAGTGTCTTCCTTTTCTATCTCATTTCCACATTCTGAAAGTGAATGCCCCTAAATGGATGAAAGAATCTCTAACTAAGAAGGGAGTACGTCAGCATCTGCATCTGGACACAGTTAAATCAATAAAGGATATGTTCTAAAACTTTAAAGAAGCTCAATGTCAAATCATATGTTTCAGCATACCATAAATTCAAATAATTATGTGAAAGCATAGACTTAATTGTAGGTATGCTAGTCAAATTATTCATGTATCAGCTTCAGATACAAAGTGTCTCCAGAATCTAACACCCCTTATAGTGTATATAAATGGAAACGTCTCTGGTAAATTTCATGAAATACATCCTCCTGGACGGTTGACACCTGTCCAATACTGAAGACTTGGGTACATTCCATTCAGATCCTTTATGCCATTGCTCTAATTTTAGAACTGCAAGAATGTCATAGCTCATCTGTTCTTTCTTTGTAGAAGTTGCTTCTGAGAAGCAAAGTAAGTTCTAGCTATATGAACTGGAAGTAACTTTCCTCAATCCTCACTCTCAATTCCACACTCTCAGTAGATATGTAAACCTGCCTGGAGAGCACATGAGATGTGAGTGATAACTGATTAGGGTGAGCATCTAATCCTGATTTGTCTAATCGTTTCCTACATTTAAGAATAAATATCTTGGGTTGAAGAGTTGGTTAAGAACACTGGATGCTCTTCCCAGCAGCCATGCTGTAGCTCAAACCAACTATAATTCCAGTCTAAGTATTTGATGCTGTCTTCTGGCCTTCATTGGCACCAGGCACACAAATGATGCATAGACACACATGTAAGTAAAATATTCACAGATAAAAAAAATAAAAATAAATAACTATGTCTTAACTCTCAGAAGTCTCAGTTTGAGGGAAACAAGAAAAATTCATCATACAGACTCTTCAGTTTAGTGGGTGAAGCATAGTTTGAGGGAGTGAGTCTGGGTGGGTATGCCTTCGAACACTTGTCTTGATTCTAGGCCACTTTGTATCATTCTCCTTCCTGTATACATGAAGGAGAAAGGTTTCTCCTCCATCTGTGCTACCCACCATGAAGTTCTGGCTCATAATGGACCCAGAAACATGAGGTCACATGACCATGGACTGTCTGAAGCTATGAGATTAAAGCTTAACTAAATTTCTCTGCTTAAGTTGGCTGCTCAACTCTTTTGGTGCCAACTACATAAAAGAATCTGACTTCCCTCAGCACATGAAAGTTTTTACCCTTTATATCTACACAAAAGATCTAACAAATACACTATTAAGATATATGTTACAATGTATATTAATTATTTATATTTATTCTGGGCCAAGTTACTTTTCAATACTATGGAAAGTATTGACCTATACAAAGACTGGATTAAAAAAGAAGTATTGCTTGCATGAAAGCATTGCTTACATGAAAGCAATAATCATTTTTTTAAGTCAGTATATTAGAAATTTGGATCAAGTACTCTAAAAGAGAAAGTATTATGGTAACAAATAAGCTATTGAAATTAGAACAGCTAACAGAAGGTTTTACATATTTGAATATTTAGATATCGATTTACAGACTATTCTTTCTGTTCCTTCTCTTTCTACTCAAATCCAGAGATAGCACCTTACAGTCTGAAGAACAGAGCTGCCTATTGTCTGTTCCGTCAATAAGGTTTTTTTTTTGTTGTTGTTGTTTTGTTTTTTTTGTTTTTTTTTTGGTTTTTCGAGACAGGGTTTCTCTGTGTAGCTTTGCGCCTTTCTACTCATTGGTAGCCAGCTGCCTCAACTCACAGATCCGCCTGCTCTGCTCCGATGCTGGATAAAGCGTGCGCCACCACCGCCCGGCCGTCAATAAGGTTTTATTGGAACAAAGCCATGAAGATTCTTTTATGGACTCTCTGTGGCTGCTTTTACTCTGTGGCAGAATTAGACTAGTTATGTCAGAGACGCTCTAAGAGAAAAAGGTCTACGATATTTACTACCTGGAACTTTACCAAAAAGTTTTCAAACTCTTTTTATAGTAAGAAGAGATCATAGTCTTCACAGTCCTGTACACACACACACACACACACACACACACACACACACACACACACACACACCCCTTTAATAGCCATCTTCATTTCTTTGTTCATGCTGTTATTTTCATTTAAAATGCCCCCAATTTCTTTTACAGTTCTAATATGCTATAACCAGTGAATGGCATACATTTTCATTTTTCCTATGACATCACAATGCTAGCAGATAGAAATAAGCCACTCATCAATTTTCTTTCAAGAGTCTAAACAGATCTCCTTATGATATTTCCAGTAACAATTTTCATGCACTCTGACAACTAGTATTTTGTAGTCCTAATTTACTCTTTATACTCTAAATACTGATAATAAATCTTTATGAACAAGTATTTGGTACACAGTTGTTTAATGCAGTCATTCATCCACATTGAGGAGAAAGTGAAATAAGTTGACTAAAATTAACTAAATTTTAGCAAGAATCTTTTAATATATTCATTTTCAATGCTTCTCAATTTATAATAACTCTATAAGCAAGTGAGAACAGTAATATTTTGCTTACCTGGTTAAGAATGATAAATATTATCTCAATAAAAAAAGTAGTATCACATGGTTGAGTAGTAGCTCCAGAGTCAGAAACCAATGTAGGTTGCTAATTTGTCCAAGAGAACATAGAAAATCAGCATGTGCCTGGAACTGGATGTGCTGAATAACCAAGATCATAGCCCTTTTATGTAAATGCTATCACATGTATTATTATTGTACAGGCAGTCTACATCTATCTAAATTTATTTTGTTTTACTCCTAAGAAACTTTAGATTAGCTAAATAATTGACATTATTGTCCCTCCTGTGATCTTGATGGCCCAGACTGGATTGGATACAATTCCCCTGGCTCCCCATGTTCTGATAGACTTCTGAATTGGAGCCACAGGGAGCAATTTGGTAGAGACTATTTTTCTTTGGCATTCTTTCCCCAAGTTACATGTAGTCCCCATCTGCTTTATAGGTTCAGAGAGCAGGAGAATTGGCCAAGCAACAGCTTTAGTGCCAACAGGGAAAAAAAAATTCCAAAAATGACTCAGTAGGAAAAAAAAACCTATAACAAGGTTTCATGTTACATAGGTGCTAATCCTGAACTTACAATTTGCTACTGATTTTATATATATATATATGTATATATATATACATATATATATATCAGTATGTATATATAATCAATATATATGTATATATATGTATATATATAGTCTATTTACCTATTGTATGACACAATTCATTTGTATCAAAATGGAGGAGTAGGCCCAGGTAATGTGTACCCTCTGTGTACCATTGGCATATCTTTATCCTGTCATTCTTCTATATGGTGGGCATCATTCTGATAGATTCCTCACCAAGCACTGTCAGAGAGAAGAACTAGTTGTCCAAAAAGAAAAAGAGCTCTACTCACGCTGCTCTGGACAACCAAGGTTATGCTACTTTCCATAAATGGAATAATTGTTCCTACTCCTGTCTTTTACTGTGTCATGGCTTTGATTAATTTGCCTACTCTGTCTGTCAATGTGAACTCCTCTACACATTCTAGATATGCTAGACATTCACACATACCCATCAACAGCAGTCCTACATTTTGTTTTATTCTAACTGCAGATCTTCCAAATAGTGTACTGGCATGTCTTATATTGTATTCCCTCAGTGTTTGCAGCTGTCTAGTGGAGCGTTTATGTGTAAATTATATGCAAATGAGTAAGTATGCGTAAGTAAAGAATAAATAGCTACCGTATTCCATACCTGATTTCTACATTTTGCCCATTGCCTAGGTTCACCAAAGTCCTCATTTCAAAATCATAACAGTCTTCTCATAGAGTTCCTCATAGAAAGAAAACTCAGGGGAAAAAAATTCTTCAAAAATGATCCTTATTGGCATAGCTTTTGGTAATTTCCTGAGGTCTTTCTTCATAATTTCCTATCATTACTCAAGTAAAAGGAATTCATTTTCACCAATGTTTATTAAACACTATCATGAAGAATTATCTTCCCAATGGTGATGATCAAGATGTTTTCTAGTTTCTTTTTTCCCAAGACAAAAGTATGAAGGGGCCAATTATGAGGAAAAGAGCCAGACTGAAGGGCCTAGCATCCTTTCCAACTTAGCACTCTCATTCACAGAAACGGACAACACCAAGAGACAGTGGCCATTCACACTACAGGAAGGTACCTGCCAAGCAAAAAGACCTGCCAGTTTAGCACTTCCTTTTTTACTTAGTGGTACAGGGAGGCATCCCTAGAAGGTAACTCAAGAATTACCTTCAAGTCTTCGCTTCCCTTCAATCCTCCAGCTGTAACCTCCAACTCCGACTCAGTATCTTGTGGACACTGTTAAATCCTCCAAGGCTACTCTTTGCTAAGGTACAGAAATGCCTCTCAATCAAATAGGACCTTGCTTCCACCATCAAATTGAACACCTTATCTTTGCAGTACAAAATGGATGTGCTGGGGGGTTCCTTAGATTTCCTTTTTTAAATGTATTTATCATGCACCAATGAACTACTAAACATTCTTTAAACAGTTCCTAAATCACCAAGCATGGTGACACAAGCCCTTAATCCCAGTACTCTGGAGGTAGAGACAGACAGTTTCTGTTAATTCAAGGCTACCTAGGAATACTTAGTGAGACCCTGCTGTACAACAAACAATAAACAATTTTCAAAAAGTCATGAGCCAGCCTACTATGCTAGAAGCTTCCTAAAATATACCTATACATATACATTCAAAAGTGTTAAAATGGAGTTACACCATAGTGGGTCAAAAATGCCTCTACTAGGCACCAAAGACTAACAAGTAAAACCCCTGATTTTAGGCATGGCTTACTTCTTTTGGAGTTGCTGGCCAATGAGGCCCTAAAGACCTCATGAAATTAAAGCTACTGAAAATTCTCTTAGTTACCTTTCCAAACTTGACATTAAGACTCCATTGCTGAGAATACCATATACTTATATCATGAACATGAAAAAATCAATCTGGTACTGACATGGAAGCCTCATCTCTATTGTTAGCTTTCATAGTGCTGGAAGGTGCTATGCACTCTACCAGGAGAGAAAAATATCTTACTCAGCTATGAACATCAATCTTAACCAGCTATTCTATGAACCCTGCAACCTGCAATTATAATTGGCCTGTCAGTATGAGTTTACTAGTATAATAGTGTCAGGAACATCCTGGAAGTAATCAACTACTTTCTAATTGGAATTAAGGAGCACTCCACAAGATAAAAACCACACCCAGCATAATTATTAGGCAAAAAACCTGTAACTACAAAAATCACGGACCATAGGAGTAAACCTACTAATATCATCTGCTAAATGTATGTAGTATTAAAGAAAGGAAGTGTGTGTTTGTGTGTGTGTGCTTGTGTGTATGTATCTGTACCTGTGTGTGTGTGTATTTAAGATGATACTGAAGAAAGATAACATGGGACTGAAAACTCACAAGTTCCTGCTCTCTGTGTTCTTTCAAGTCTTGACAGGCAAAAAGCCCAGAGGAGAGTACGACCTGAGGGAACAAAGTACAGTCCCAGCATGCTGAGTCAATTGTTCTTGATATAAAATGTGACCTGTATGATCATTGGCATTTAGCACCACAGGAAGCAGACAGTGGGGGGGAAGTGTGACTGTGGTGTCACAAGAAAAAAAATTAAAAGATGGAAATGCCAATAGGGATGACATTAAAAATAGACTAAAATGACCTGCCTGCTCCTTGGCTGGTGTCAAAACATACAGTGCTTCAATTTAGTTACCTCCAGGTGTTCTTTCCCCAGTATGACAAGGTGTGGACTTCAGGTGAGAGTCTGTGGCAGCAGAGAAAAACTTTCCAACACTTAAGAGCCAAAACAATGACATGCAAAGTAAGCAAGGAAAACAGAGAATGCCCAAGCCTCCCCTGACACACACAACCACCAATGAGGAATATTTTTGGGAAACGTTTGTATTTTCTCTTTTCTTCTCTCCCCCATGGTATGGCAACCCCCAAATAAGAGAACAAGTTTATGGATCACAAATCTACAACTGCCAAAGCCTTGTACTTTGAATGATAATGCAAATGTGGCCACCTTGAATGTTTGACAGTTTTACTTTGGCAAGAGGTTGCTGGAATACATCAGATTTTGCAACCTATAGAAGTCAAAAGAATCATAGCTGAAGATGGCAGTCTGCAGTCCCTGACTGCCTCTGGCAAGCTAAAGGTCCACAGCTGCCAGGAGAGCCTCAGCCCAATGGGAGGCCTGAGGTCTTACAATTCTCTCTATTGAGGTTCTTGCCTTGGCATGGAATAAAGGTCAGAGGCACTTTTGGTTATTATAGTCCAAAGGGGGCTCTATTGTAGAATTCAGACTGGAGTAGTATGTTGGATAAAGGTGACCTTAACTGTTCATCTCTCTCTTCCCTCCACAGACCCATGAGCTTAACAACTTTCCAATAAATCTAAATCTGCAATCTGACACTAGAGAGCATTTGCTTAGGACATCATATCCATTTGTACCCCAGTCTATTCAAGAGTACATGCTTGCATTGTATCAGTTCAAGGTTGGTTTTATGGTTTCTTTGTCATCATCTATAGCAGTGGTAGTAGGTGTGTGTGTGTGTGTGTGTGTGTGTGTGTGTGTGTGTAGATTTATGTGCACATGTTGTGCATGGCTTGTAGCAGAGAAGGATATCTTGTGTCTTCCTCTACTGTTATTCACTTTATCTTGTAAGACAGATTATATTAATTAATCCAAAGCTCACAATTTTTGCTAGGTGGTGGGCTAGACAGCTCCCAGGATTTCCCAGTCTCCAAATATCTCATGCTGGATTAATAGGCATGCAAAGCCATGGCCAGCTTTATTACCTGAGTGCTGGGGAATTGAATTCAGGTCTTCTTGCCTCCATAGCAAGTACTTTTACTCACTGAGCCAGGTTTTATGATTTCTTAGCTTAAAAATGAATTAGGAAATACAGCAGAAATGAGCCACAGGCAAATGCTGTTGAAATGTTGCTAGCCAAAGTGGAATTGTGCTGTATCTGATACTGCATCATACATAATTGCCTAAAATACAATTAATGTCATGCTTCTTTTCTGTCCTCAGATATGATTACTAGAAATCTTACACCTGCATGCGTTGCTCTGTCCCACTGTATTTCTTATTTAGTAACACTTCCCCAATCTTCTGCATCCAGACTTCATTTGACAGAGAACTCAGCCTCTGCAGGCAGCCATTCCCCCTTTTGCAAAATTTGACCAAGGAACTACTTGTTATCAAGTGAAACCTGCTTTCTTGATTTCCCTAATCTAGGTGCTGAATGTGTGGATCGATCAGTATCTTAAGCTAAGCTCTTTCTGGCAGAATTTGACTCTTCAGTGCCATTAGCCGTGGCTTCTTATTACTTTTCCAAGACAAACAATAGCATCATTTTCAACTCATCCTCTCAGAACACATCTTAAGTTTACTTTGTGGTTGCTCTTAATTTTCTATGGTATATTAAAGTAGGATCATAAAAGACAGCCTTTTCCAATTCATTAGAATTATTGATTGTTTTTATTATTGATTCTCGAGTACCCCAGGTTGGCTTAAAATTCTTTATGTACCCGAGGATCACCTTCAGTTTCTTGTTCTCCTGACTATAACTACTGTGTGCTAAGATTAAAGGCATGCACCATCATTCCCTATTTATATACTGCTGGGGAGCTAGCCCAGAGTTTAATACATGCTGTAGAAGTACTTTTATAAGTGAACTACATTCCCAGCATTTATTATTGTTTTTAACTATAAAGTCTTTAGCATCTGTGATACTACAGTATGCTTCTTTAACTTTGGAGTTACACATAGCTCTGTGGTGAAGTTTATATTATTTCAGCTGAATTTTATTTTATTTTTTAAAAAACTCTGAAATTTTAAGCAATTGTGTATCCTGCACTCTAAATATGTCATTGTTCAAACTTATATCCATTTAATCTTTCCATATTTATAGTGAATGTTACTAAATATCTCCCCAAAACCCCTTCAGTTTCAGAAATGGGAGTTGTATTATTCCACAGTAAAAAAAAAATGAATATATTGTTTTATTTTTTATTCCATGTTGTACTTGAACATAGCAACATAAACCATTATTATATGTTGTAATACTAATACATACTTATTGTATGCATTAATGCATTATTAAAATGTACAACTCTATAATAAAAAATACATGGATTTTTAAAATCATGTCTTCATTTTGAAATACCACACAGAGAGCTGTCCAGAACAATTGTTTTCATGACCAAAGCTACAAGTTCACTTATAAAAAGATTACAGAGTGAAAGGTTACATCAATTTGAGAGTTGCTGAGAACATTTGCTGTAAACCTCAAGGATGCAAGGCTAGGTCCCAGCTACTCAACAAGAACAAAGACCAAGGGATGTTATCTACTTTGAGCAACAGACAGGGCAAAATTCAAGCCAAAACTTTATAAAATATTGAGAGCAGAAAGTATCTCATATCTATCTGTTCTTGCCCTTGATTTTCCTGTTCAAAGTGGAAAAATTGTCTTTATGAAAGTAATTGTGTTAGAGTGTAAAGGACTTAGGAGCAGAATTCACATTTTCTCTTCACAAAACTAGGAAAGCTAGCTGCAAACATTGTAGAGAATGGAGATTAAATATTTAACCTGTCCAAATTGATTATTATTATTAATTTGCCTCTAAGGAGATTATCAACAGTGTTTGGGAAATTTAATTAACATCATCTTCCCAGTTCTGAGCCTTTTCTCTTGCTTAGTAGAGCAGCAGAAGAAGACCATATGGTCCTTGAACAGGGATGGGGTATGAGTGCTGTGGCAGAAAATGGAGGGAAAAGCTCTGTGTTGAAGATATTAACCTCTGTTCTGCTCTTGGTTTCTTTGCTTGATGACAAAAGACACACAACTGTGTTCTGCAGAGTCCATGTGTTATTGGCTGCTCTACTTGCCTTACTCAATGGCTATGGCCAACAAGTTATCTGGTACTTTCAGACAGAATCATAGGCAACAAAACTTTTCCCCAGAGCTGGTTGATGCTTCCAACTATATGTTGTGCAATCACTTTCTGGGAGTAGATGATGTTAGCTCGGAGAGATATCCGAGTCTCTGGGGGTGGGCATAATAGACCTTGGGAAAATGGATCTTCCCATTTCTTTCAGGTCTCATTAAGACTGGGTAGCCAGGAGTTTACATTAAGAAGCAATATGAGCTGGATAAAGACATGGATGGTAGTGGTCCATGTCTTTAATTCCAGCATTTAGGATGCAGAGGCAGGTAGATTTCTGTGAGTTCAAGGCCAGAGTGAGTTCCAGGACAGGCAAGGATACAGAGAAACCCTGTCTTGAAAACTCAAGAAAAAAAAAAAGAAACAATATAAAAAGGATTATATTTTGAAATATAAGGCACTTATCTCATGACAGAAAATTTTCTGAAGCCATATATACAAAGACAACAAAAACAGCCTCAGCAGGCTGTATGTGTGTATGTGTGTGTGCATATGTATATATAATAATAATAATAATAATAATAATAATAATAATCCAAAATGAAACTGTTAATGTAAGAGTGGGATGAATTGGAAAAAATGGAAGAAGGAGACTTGGGAAGGGATGGAGGAAGGAAAGAGAGGGGGGAAGTGATGTAATTATATTTTAATTAAAAAAACCATCAACTTACCCTTTTAATAGAAGAATCTGATAAAACTATCCACAGAGATATCTTTCTTGATATAGAAATGTCACTAATATAGTTTTCTTAAAATAAGTAATAGTATAATTGTAATGAAAATCCAATTGAGTAGCAAATAATAAATTACATAGCCCAGTTTACATGTGAATAAATAAATCACAGTGGCTAGCAGATGTCTTTGGATATAAACAAGATTATATTTGATTTGCTTCTTACTGAGACTTTTATATTGATTCTTCATTTTATGCTCAAGAGTACCATAGTCAGAGAAACACACACTGTCATGTTCTGACAAAAATAAAGAGATTATAAGACATAAATATAGTGAACTCAAGCATGTTAATTTTTTAGTTTGTGGTGTGTGCATGAGTATATTGTGTCTAAGTGCCCACAGAGGCCAGAGAAACCAAATCATCTAAATCGGGATTCCAAGTAGTTGTGAACCACCTGATGTGGATCCTGGAAACTCAACTTTGCTCCTCTGCAAGTAATGTACAAACTTAACCACTGAGGCATCTCTTCAGCCCATGGGATGTTATTGATGAAATGCCAGATGCCATTCAATGATAAATAAATATAGGCTTCCTGAAAAGAAGGTTTGTGAGCTCACATAGACTCTGAAGTCAACAACATGAAAATAAAAAGAACAATTTTTGACAAATCTTCCCTGAGATCTACATTAAGACCATTGGTGATGCTAGAATGTTGATAGCTCTGTAACTCAACTTTGAGTATGCCTCTTTTTAATCTCACTTTACCTGCCATTTTGACAAGAAAATGCATGTACCTTTTGCTCATACTCTATCCATCCTGTACATACCAATTACCTTCTAATACTAAGACTATGAGAAAAATTACTATAAGAACAAAATCTTATCCAATCAGTGTTTTTGCATATGTGATAATTTCTTTGTCAACATGAGAGCAGTACATAGGAAAAGAAGGGTGGACTCAGAATGATATTTTAATCTGATAAACCACTCAAATTTTAGCATATAAGGCATAGGCCAGATTCTAGGAGGACTCGCTGAACAGCCCAATTTTATTTTTAAGGAAACACAATTGGAGAATGTGTGCTAATGGCTGACACCGAAAAAAACAATTGGTATTTGTTTGTCTTACAGTCCTTCATCCTTCCCCAACTGCCCTCAATGTCCACTATCTGTGCTTAGTGCTAAGATCAACTCTCCCTTCCGAACAAGAATTCATCTCTATCCCCATTAACTAGTCGAAGAGTTCTTAAAATATCCAGACTATTTTTCTACTTATGTCCATGTTTGTTTTTCTCTTTCTGTTTATTTCATGACTGCAATAATAGCCATTGGAATTCTCTCATATCTACAGGATATAAAAGAGAATTTTGCTTCTAATCAATGCTTATTTGATGTTTCTAGTCCTGTAAAGAAGAGCTGTTGCCATTTGAAAAACCTACATATTTGGGACCATCACTTGAGGTTCCCACTGGAAGCAAAGTGTGAAGTTCACACGTTATCCTGTACTCTTTCTCAGCTGAATACTTATTCCTCAGCAAGATGGACATCTTTCTCCACATGGCTCTATTGTTTCTATCTGCATCATCTCACTTACACATTTTCTCTTCTGAGGAATGGTTTTTGTTTTTCACTTTGCTCATTAGAAACCTATACTTCCTCCAATTCTACATGCAATATCTGTCTCATAAAAATGTCCATGACTATCTTAGCTTACATTACTTGCCAGCATGTGAGTGCATATGGCTCTGGACTGCTCCATCATCTCCAAATATGTGTCAACATTTAATTTGCAGATTGTAAAATGGGAGGATTATGGTTCTTACTTTTCTTTTATATCCCCACAATTTTTTTTACTAAGCACACTTATTTTCTGGGTTATTTCATTTATTTAGAAGTGATTCTCCCATCAAAAAGAACTCTATTCCGTTCAATAAGGTATCAAGCAGGACACCGAGAGAAGACAGAAATTAGATATGACAGCATCCCTGCCCTAGAAGAGTAGCATTGGAGCAAGAAAAGCAATCTCAATAAGTAAACTCCTTTCAATATCCTTTTTATTTCCTAGTTCATTGCACTAAAGTTTTGTGCTTCAGGCCTAAGTACAAATATTCTCTCTAGTAACAAGACAAAGTTGAATATATCTAACTACTGTGAACTCGACTTTAGAAAAAGAATAGTCACTGCACTTAAGAGCAAATGCCTTCTTGCACTAATAGTCAAAAACTCTTTAAAAATACTGAGCAGTATTAAGTAAAAACAGTGATATAGTTTTAAAACCCAGAGTAACATTAACTTGCTTATGGGCACACTTAAAGACAATGAGCAAACATCAGTGGCACAGTGATGCAGTGGTGGTTCTGCTGTGTCATAAGAACATCATGGAATCTGGAGTGACACACCCAGACGTACATACAACCCCTGAAAACCCAGCTTGACTACAACTACCAGATTAAAACTCTCAGGTTTCCCACTATAGTTTTGCTACACACACACAAACACACACACATTTATGAGTGAGTGTGCATGTGTGTATGTTTTAAGACGAATAAAATCTATGTGTGTACATACACATCTAAACCTTAGTTTCTTTAAAGAAAAAAATAAAAATGTATACCAGCTCATATAAAAACATTAAAAAACAATTTGCTAATTAATATATAGTAAAAGAAATCATATTCATTTCCAAAGGAAAAAGGTAATTTTTAATTTTTCACTTTATGTCTGTCAGATTAAGTGCATGATACCAACTATATATCATTCATTCCTTCATTAATCTGTTCACCCAGTTAATATACTTTATTCATAGTCAGCTATGACATATACTTTATAAAGCTTTCAATAATATGCAAAGGGAGAACAGAAAACCTGTACTACAACATGAACTGTTAGCAAAATAAAGAGATCAGAAAATAAAGTCAATGGATGGTGTGGTGGTTTGAAACAAAATGCCCCCCATAAGGAGTGTGTGGCCTTGTTGGAGGAAGCTTGTTACTTGAGGTCTCCTTTGCTTAGGCTTCCCTCAATGTGACATGCAGTTTACTTCGTGCAGCCAGTGGGGGTTAAGATGTAGGAATCTCAGCTCCTTCTCAGGCACTGTGTCTGCCTGCACACCTCCATGTTCCCCACCATGATAATGATGGACTAAACTTCTGAACCTGTAAACCGACCTCAATAAAATGTTTTCCTTTATAAGAGTTGGCATGATCATGATGTCTCTTCACAGCAATGGAGACCCTGAGACAGATGGGTAATAATTGTATTGGTGTATAAGGTCAGAAAGCAAATGGGACTTTATGGTATGTTGGAAGTGCCTGGATATGCATGCTCACTTGTACTTGAACACACAGGTTAGTGTGGTGGTACATAAAACACGTGACAGCCATTGATGGTCTTTGAATGATTAACATGAGGAATAATCACAGTCTCTGGAGAGTAAAATAAACACTCTGTATTGAGAGATGAAAGCCCTGGGTTATTATCCCTAAGATTCTGCACTTTTGTTCCCTTTGCAATTTTTTCCTCTTTGTCCTTTCTCCAAGGCCTATCATATTTAATGAGAGGGGATGGTAATGGAAGATCCAAAAATGTACACACACTGTGGACTGTAGCTACCCCCTTCTAAACTGTAATTTGCAGTACTCAAGTTACAAATCCTGGGAGATATTTATATCCTGGAAGACGATTTCAGCAGACTCCATGCTTGCCTCCAGGCAGCAGCATCAACAGGCGCTGTGTTTACTTTCCCACATTGAATGGAAAACATCATTTTTAAAAAGCTCATTTCCAAAAACCTACCCACAAACAGCCTAATTTTAGAACTTATGAAAGCTAATAATTTTAAAATTCTAACCCACAGCCTCGTGTTTATGTTTTGCAATCCAACTCTAAATATATCTTAGAGGAGATTTGAAACATTGCTGCATCCATTTATTTACTTATTATTGCATTTATTTATTTATTTATTTATTTATTTAGCTATTTCCTGAAGCAAAAGTACAGCAACATTGTTCTCGGTCTGTGTTTGTTCTCTAGATAGGAGAGGTTTTTCTCATGTTAAGATTAGGACTTGAGGAGAAACTCAAAGAAAATAAGAGTTCATGATTAAACTCTCCAATATAAAAGAATCAAATCCAATAATCGGGGACATTAGGGCTCTTGGATGCTCTTATTGGCACTTCCTATGTCCTGGAGGAAGAGTAGAATTACAGAGTGGCATGCTGAGTCTAAGCTTCATATGACAAAACAATGATCAAACCTAGCTTTTTGAAAGAACTTGGAAGATAACAATACAGAACTGCAAAAGGAGATCATTTTTGAAGCTGCGCAGCCTCAGCAAAAAGCTTGGGAGTCTTCTTTGGGAATTAAATTTCTCTCATAAAACATTAAGCTGATCCTTCAAATTTAGAATAACTTCTGACTAGTGATTTTGGGAGGGGGGGTTGTTTTGATTTTGTTTGAAGAATGGAAGTCTTACAGAATTGTAGAATGGAGGCCAACTCTCCCCAACACCATTCAAATGTTAGTTTGATTGATACCTTGAGATTTACCAAGAATCTTTATATTAAAATGTGTGACCTTGCTATGATCAATACATTTCCCTTTGTACCTGTTGGGAAGAACATCGCCATTGAAATCTGAATCTCTAACAAGTCCCTTTAGTGGAATAAATTAAGATGTTGCATGTAGTGAATAGCCTTCTTAATGTAGGAGCAATAGTCCACCTGCCCCAGCATCCCATTTACTTTTCCTCCTCTCACATGGTCAGAGCTTGTGCTTCTGTGAGGTCCTAAAGTGGTTTGTGCACCTCTATTTCAGAAAACCTGACATTGGAGACCTTTACAGTCTAGCTATAGTGAACTTCATGCTCCATTTTGTCACTGTTTCTTGACAATGGCACTCTGTGTTCTACTGTATCATGATACTCTTCTGTCAGAACTTGTATTTGGGAATAAACTGCCCTAGTCTTACCATTCTAAGTTTAAAATCTACCCATTATGGGAGGTCCAGTCTCCTCTAGTCCTTTGTCTTTCCTTCTCTTTCTCCCTAAAGCACTGTGTACAAAATCTTCCATAACATTAAGCACTTTGCATTATATAACCAGACATCTCATTTTTCTTACAACAGGTGTTTTATTCCTTAAGGCAAGAATCAACATTTTCTCAATATATAATAGATGCTAAGGAATAGTTGGAAAATAACTGATTTTGGAAAATTCCATATGCTAATTTTCCAAGAGTGTATCACTTTTCCTTCAGATGGATTTTTTTAAAATTCGTATGTTATTTCCCTCTGCAAAATATTTGAGTCCTTTGTGAAAGTATTCACATCCAAATAAGACTCACAAAATATTTCTAAGGTGAAATCTGATTTTCTGGGTACCTTATCATCTTTTGGACAGCTTATCTTGTTGAACATAATTTTCACATCCAGTTATAAAGTTCCAGACAAGTTTCACAAACTCTTTCCCTTCGTTAGCAGACATGCTGTTCTGATATACACTGTAAAACCTCTCCTCACAGAACAGAACAAAACAGCCAGTTCTACATCAACACTAGGGTGAACAGTAAGAAATGGGGATACAGGCAAAGACTAGAGCAATGGTTCTTTTCTCCTCTCCCACTAGGTTTTCTGTGTTGTTGCTCATCTTTCCACATAGGATGCTCCATATTCTGGATTTATTCCACAGCAAGGGCAGATGTTAGACAGTGGCAGAGCACCAATGTAACCAGAAACTAGATCTCCAAATATTATCCTTTGGCAAAAGATTTCACAGTGGAATGTGATGTATGATAACTGTCTCTGGTTCTTTGATTGATTATTGATTGTAATCATCTGTTCTCTTCCATGATGGAGTTGGCTATAACTCGTACATGCAGTGACTGATAATGCCATGTCCCTCCTTTCAAAAACGACTTATGCTTATTGCTGCCAAAGATAAATGACCCATTGACAGTGGGGGATGGGAGAACGCAGTAAAGGAGAGGCTAAAGTTTATTAGTGACTTAATGATATATTGCATTCAATATCTGGATTCAAGCTACACATAATGAGGTTGGACAAAACTTACAATAAGGAGCCAGTCTGTCAGGTGGCGTAGCTATTGGATTCTTTGCCAGTAAGGATAAGTGATAGGGTGAATTTGACCAGCTAAATAGAAATTGCATTTTCAAAATAATACTTAATAGTTCACTTTAAAAAATGTTAAAGATCATTAATGATGTAACTTAAGCTTAAACTGTCTTCTAAGATTGCTTTAATTATGATCTTGAAAAAAACAAGTATTAGAGTTTTTTTCTTTTGTTCTCCAATGAAGTATTTAATCACTGCTTTTGCTAAAAATGTGACCTAAGCTAAGTTAATTAGCCTTTCTAAATTACACATACGCCTTCCAGAAGTCCAATGGCCATTAGGCTCTCAATAAATATTTGTCCAGTAAATGAATGAGTCTTAATATCTTTATCTTTGAGATGACTTTGCATGTAACTCAGATCTGGCAGCTGGAATTCCTTATTTGAACTTTAGCCATTTTGCAGGAGTAATAGAAAGTTTACAGACAGTCTGTATAGATTTGGTCTTGTTAAAATTTTATTTTCACTTGGCATCAGAGGATACATATCCTGAACTGGCCAACTCCTGTGAAACAATTGGTGACTACCCTCGTCATCAGATAGCCTTCATCCAGTGACTGATGGAGGCAGATTCAGAGACCCATGGCCAAACATTGGGCTGAGCTAAGTGTGTCCTAGTGAGGAGAGAGAGGACAGATTGTAGGAACCAGGGGAGTCAGGGACATAGGAGGAAAACCCACTGAAATAGCTAGCCTGGCTCATGGGAACTCAGAGTCTGAACCAACAACCAGGGAACCTGCAGGGGACTGACCTTGGCCTTCTGTATATATATGACTGTTGTGTAGCTTAGTCTATTTATGGGACTCCTGGCAATGGGAACAGGGGTTGTCTCTGGTGCTTTAGCTGGCTCTTGGGAACCTATTTCTCATGCCAGATTGCCTTGCCCAGTCTAAATACAGAGGAAGGTGCTTGGTCTTATGGCAGCTTGATATGCTATGCTCTGCTGATGCCCATGGCAGGCCTGCCCCTTTCTGAGTGAATACTGAGAAGGGGTGGATTGAAGGGTGGGTAGAGGGGAGGGAAGGCTGTTGCTGGGTTGTAAAATAAATTTAAAAAAATTATATTAAAAAAGTTTTCTTTTCAAGCTGAACTTACCTATTTTTTAAGTGGTCTTGATATATTTACTAGTTTTATTCATCACTTTCATTTAATACATGTTTTCCAGGTAATGTATCACATCAAGGCCCAGACAATTTTCATACCACTTCAGTGATAAGATGTGCATGAAACATCTATTTTAATTCCTAGTACTTTAAAGTAGAGGCTATGCTTGTAAATAGCTTCATGCAAACAAATTCAGAAAGAATTTTCCTTACTTACTGTTTATCATATTATTTTATTAATTAGTGAGTGCATAAACAGAATATGTTACAGTCATACAATAGAATTCATTTGGTGTTTCAAAAAGATGAATCAATGTTACATGTTGTAGATGAACTAAATCTTAAAAATATTCTTCCAGGCTAAACAGGCCAGATCATCAGTACATAGCCATTAAAATGACTAACAGAAACAATGGAGAGAAGGGCAGCTTTTACTACTGACAAGGACATGAGAAACTGGATCATTCATAAATTACTGGATGAATGGTATAAATAAAAAATGATATAGTCACACTGGAAAACAGTTTGGTCATTTTTATGAAGCCAGCATGAGATACCACATGGACACAAATTTATACTTTTAGACACTGATATCAGAGAAATACAAACTTATTTTGCACACCAAGTATCTAAATAGGTAAATTCTTAGAAGCTTTATTTACAATATCCCTAATCTTGAAGTAGTCTACATGTGCTTCTGAAGTTGGATAGTTTCTCCGGTCCTACCAGGTCCCTGCAATCCTGTGGCCCGCTTATAAAATAATCATTTAGAAGCTTATGTTAATTATAATGGTTTGATCATTAGCTCAGGCTTATTACTGACTAGCTCATACACTTAAATTAACCCATAATTTTTATCTATGTTTAGTCATGTGGCTTGGTACCTTTTTCCAGTTCTGCCTTCACATCTTGCTTCCTCTGTGTCTGCCTGGCAACTCCTGACTCAGCCTTCATCTTCCCAGAATTCTCCTCATTTATACTTCCTGCCTGGCTACTGGCCAATCAGAGTTTTATTAAACCACTGTACAAGAGCATTTCCCCACAGCATGCTTCAGTGGGAGAATGGCTGGACAAATGACTGTCCTTACATACCATGAATTAGTCCTCAACAATAAAAATGAATGAACCACTGACATATGCAGCAACCTATATTCTGCAAAAAAAGTTGGATTACCAAAATAAATTCAAACACAAAAGGTTAAACATAATTTCCATCCTCTTTTATAAGATGAAGTTGTAGGAAGGTAAATTATCAACAAGAAGCATAGTATGTTGGGGGAGGAGGCTATCAAAGAACCTGATAAGAACCTATGGCTCATTAAGAGGTTGGAATCATTTGTGTATTCTACAAATCTATGTATGTCACTACATATGTGTGTGTATCTCTATATGAGTATAGATAGATATAGATATAGATAGATATATAATGACATACATATATATGATATATATATATATATATATATATATATATATATATATATATATATATGGTAGGCTTTACACAAAGAAACAAATGAGTGAAAAATACCCCTAACCCAAATGGACCTGATTGGTTCTATCTATGTTCATATCCTGGAGGATATGATATGGAAATTTAAAGATATGGGGTAGTGTCATTGATGGAAACCAGGGGAAGGGTTAAGAACTTTCCAGTAGCATTTCTATAATGGCATTTGAATTGAATCAAGAACAATTTCTGCTAAATATTTTCAAAGGTCATACATTGTCTGATGCTATTTATTTGTCCAGATCTGGCAAATCCATAGGGACATAAGATGGATTAATGGAAAACAAGGGCTAGGCTAAGAACTGAGAATGGGTATGACAGGTTATGGGTATGATGTTTCTCTTTAAGGTAGGGAAAATGCACTGAAACATGTAGCAAATTGCTCAGTGTGGTGCATATATTAAATACCACTGAATAGTACACTTTAAAGGGGTACATTGTATGTTAGGTTAATTATATCTCAGCTGTCTGAGTTTTGTCTCTAGATTTTAGCCAAAAACGACAACAGAAGATAAGACATAGTAAAAGACTCTTGCCTCTCTCTCTCTCTCTCTTATCTCTCTGTGTGTGATAAACTCATCCTCTTTTCTATCAATGAATTAGTCATTTATAAAAAATAATTCCCACAGTATTCAATCAATGATGCAATTTCGGCCATTGTCTTTCCTCTGTGAAGCACATGAACTCAAAAATGAATCTCAGAATGTCTTAAGAACTGTGATTTGTCTTTTATAGAAATATCTTTTGAAATCAAACTAGTATTAATTATATTCTGTATTTTAAAACATTCACTATATAGATCAATTTGTAATAATGGGCCAAGTTATCAAAATTACTTCAATGAAACTGATTTACAATGAAATATAATCTGGCCAGTTTCCACAATTAAATGTGAATTATTGGGAGAATGGGTGTATTCAGTTCAATATGATGATATTATCATGAGGAAAAAGCTAATGTTTGTATTTTAATTTCTCTTAAATACTAGTGTAAACAGTTTCTTGCATCATAGAAGAAACTAGCATGGATAACAGTTGAATTTAGATTAATCTCTGTATGCAACCCCCAGTTGAAAACACAGGCTTTTCCCAAAAACAATTCAGGTGTTTTTAGAAGTTTGGTTATGGTGTTGAGGTTATGTATGTCCTTGCATGTACGTGATTGCTCTTCTGTTTGTATTCTGCAAAGGGAATGAGCAGAGGAGGCTATGGAGATGAGAGTGGGAATAATAGTTGCATAAGACAGTGTTTTGAATTAAGATATTTATATTTTTTTCTCTGTTTGTATTTTTATTCGTCTGTTTGCGTATTTTGATCTGGAATAAAAGATCTATTGGGCTTGAGAACCCTACAGGACCTTTCCAGGGATGAGTGTAGTTCCTTAGCCTTGGAGAAACTGGTGACCATAATGAAGAAGACAATCTACACAAAGGAGGGAGGGGTTTAGGTGTCCAGGGAGGTGGGTGAAATACTCAATAAGAGAGCAGTAAATTGAGCAGTTTTCAGGAGCCAAGAAGTTAGAAGAGAAAAGGTGAGGAATTAAAGGGAAAGCTCCCTAAACCAGGAAGTCCAGACAGGCTATAGATCAAGGAGAATATATTTCAACTGTCTGCATTAGGAAGGAGAGGCTTGTGATATATTAACGAACTCTCCAGGAAAATACATTTGATATTTTTAATGTTTTAAATGTCATCTTGTAATGAATATATTACACTACTTTTAAACATGTTTAAAACAGTTTATCTTTTGACTATCATATTTCTTTATTTAAAGTTAGTGTTCAATGATTTATTTTGGCAAATACAGAGTAGAATCTTAGCCATTTCCAGTCTGTCCTTCAGGCCAGGATTTATAGTGGCTTTTTGCAGTCCTGTATCAAAGCAGAGAACATTAGGTTTCCATGGTCTGTATGCACCAAACATCTCAAAGAAAATTTGCAGAGCTTGATAATACACATGGTAAAGACTTACTTAACTCAACTGTTAAGTAAAGTAATGAAAGTAGACCTGGTAATTGCCAAGAAGGGTGGAGGCAGTTTGCAGGCATCAGCTGCTTTGTGGGAGAAATAGGAGCACCCAGAAGTGCATCCTGATGGATCAAAAACTAATAGAAACTAAGAAATACACTGATTTGTTTGTTTTGTTTTTTTGAGACAGGGTTTTTCTGTGTAACTTTGGAACCTCTCCTGGAACTCACTCTGTAGACCACGTTGGCCTTGAACTCACAGAGATCCACCTGCCTTTCTCTGCCTCCCGAGTGCTGTGGTTGGAGGTGTGTACTACCACTGCTGGCTTGAAATTTACTGATATTAAAAAGCTCTAGGCCCTTGTGTCACCATAGTTTCTCTTGTTTTTGTTGTTGTTGTTTTTTTTTGTTTTTTCTCTCTCACAGGATCATCTACCTAGAGTTTTTATACAGATTGCCTTTCCATCTATTTTGAAGTGATGAAAGCATGTGAAAACAATAATTTCTATTAATTAATTGAGAATGGTGTTGGGGAATCTGCCATGTTCCCCATACTCTCCTGGTTCTTTGTATTCTGGTATGTTGAACAAGTAAGGAAGATCTGAAGATTGGCCTGTTTGGGGGCACATTTCTCAGAATATGCTTTTACATGTCAGATAAATTTGGGGGGGGGAATACAGTCAACACATATCCTTCTACTTTCATGAAACTTCATTCTCTTCCTATGAGACAATGTTATTTTTAATTCTAAATGTACGGCTAGAGTAGAAAGATCAGTACACTTAAAAACTAAAATTTTATTTTTGTTTGGGATAATCAATTCTCAGGTGCCATTTATTAAGTATTTTTATATGTATTACATCTTCTGTTTTCAGGACAAGCCAATGTGAACTATATTATTAAAATAGGAAAAAATGAAAACTTAACCATGTTCAAGATCCTACAAGGTCACGATTGTGGACAATCAGAATGTTGTAGATTCAATATCAACATTGCCTTGGCTATCTTTAGTCCCCTTAACCTACATTAGTTACCTATCTCTGTATCTGTCCTAATATTCTTTTGACTACTAGGTAAAACCTATGGAGATTTTTACCTAACGTCAACCAATCCAGAAGCAAAATCTATCACCATATTACATCCAACAGCTACAGCAGAGATATATCTGCTTTGCTGCAATCCTGTGACCTGATATCTCCATCAAGTTATTTGGTAAATGCTGTGATTTATAATTTTCATTCTGTGACTATGAGAAGTTCATGCAACTACAATGTGGTGAAACACGTCATTCAGAGCAGCTTTCATCTGTGTTCTTAAGCAATGGCCATTCACATTTGGCTCAAAATAAACTCTTTCTTGCCGGGCGGTGGTGGCGCATGCCTTTAATCCTAGCACTCGGCACTCGGGAGGCAGAGCCAGGCGGATCTCTGTGAGTTCAAGGCCAGCCTGGGCTACTGAGTGAGTTCCAGGAAAGGCGCAAAGCGAAACCCTGTCTCAAAAAAAAAAAAAACCAACTCTTTCTTATTCCCTTTGGGATGAGAAGTGTTTTGCACTTACACCTACCAACATCCTATATTTCATCCAACAAATCTGGAGACTGCCTTATAAATATTTAATAATAGCTACTACAAAGCCCTGCATTGAGAAAGCAGTGAGAGTAGGATTCATAGCCAAAGTCAGACTTATGCAAAAGCGCATACATACATTTCATTTCAACATACTGTATTTCTTGCTGATTGATTCAATAAATCACTTAACTACTAATAGCTTCATGCTCCATATCCTGAAACAGTCTTTGTCTCTATATGTGTGTGGGTGTGTACATATTTATGTTTGCTTGTATATGTGTATACATACATATGTATATATGTGTGCATATACATGTATGTGAATTGTATGTGTAGGTATGTTTTGTGTGTATGCTTATATGCATAAATATATATATCAAATGCCATATTTCACATGATGATTTTTATATACTTAACATCTGGTATAGAAACAAAAAACAACACACACATGAAATTTCTTGTAAATTATAAACTATCTTAAGCATAGCACGTTCTTATTTTTGTTGTCAATTTGCATTATGCTATAATATAATGAGCATATTTTAAATTTACTGATATATAGTAATAGATTTTTAGCTGCATTAAGATTTTGAGTTTTCTGTATTACTATAGCTTCCTATTAGAAGGTTTCTTTGGCATAGAACTTTGATGAAAATTTCCATTTGATTGGAGAGAAGGATTGATCATGATCCTGTTCCAGAGAGATGAATCAGGGAGGCAGATGGACTACTTTCTCAGAATAATAAGATGAGAAGTCTCTGTGATGAACATATTATCACCTTTTTATCTGCAGGTGGCTTTGCTAGATAAGACAGGATCTAGGGGTAGATGCTTTCTATGCATGGAATATGAATTAGAAATAATTATACTCCAAGTCCTCAACTTAAGGGAGTATAAGAGATCAGGGCTCCAAACTAAGGAACACATACAACACTGGATTTAAAAAAATATGAGTGGACATGAGGAATTACAGATAGGCTTACTGTAAACAGCCTTTTTATTTACTAGTGATAACAGGAATGTTGTTACTGGAGTTTTACCTTGAAAAAAACAAACCCAATCGTACCTAGGAATTAATTTTATAGACATTCAATATTCGCTATTGAATACCAATAAAATTAAATGTGTGTGTGTGTATGTGTGTGTGTGTGTGTGTGTGTGTGTGTGTGTGTGTGTGTGTGTGTTCTTTTGTAAAACCAGGTGCAAAGATCAGCCCTATTAACTGTCAAGGTCATCTGAAAGCTTATTGTAGGAACAAGTTTAGCCTCAGGATGCCTGCAGCTTCTTATGTGTCAAAGGATACTAGCTTAGCATAATTTATTATTTGCTTCAACTTGGTGACAGCTGATTGATAAATTGAACTTGTGAGCCAAGTGTAGTCAATCCATATGCCAAATGGCATAACTGAACCACTGGCCATCACAAGGGGTCTTAGTCACTGCACCAATTTGTCTTCCCCTGGCAGAAACAGCTGATGGACTTAGATTTGTAGACAGAATTTTGAATAAGCATAAACTTCTGGTCAGCACAACCACAGCAAGGATGTTAATTATAATCTGAACAAAGAAGCAGAGGGGCAGTGAGTGGGTGTCCCACTAATGGGAATCTTCTTTAGTGCACAGTGAATCTCTGCTCTCAGGAGCTTGGCTGTAACAAGTTCACTAATGGAGAATGCTTATGTACAGCTACATAGCTGGGTTCCAGTTTGTGGAAATCTGTCTGTAAGTATTATTATATTTGCCTTCCTTAAAGCCTGGACACATATTTTTCTAAGGACCAATTTATGGAAAAGGAAAGAAAGAAAAACATGCAAATCCAAAATCTTGGCTCATTGTTTTTATTTACATCTTTATGATAAATCGTTCATGAATGAATGTATGTCCCTATTTCAAGCATCAAAACAAACATATGTTACCTTGATCTTAAAATGTGTATGGATGATATACATATATATGAACATATATATGAATACATACATACATATTACATTGATCTTATTTCTTATTTTTTGAAGAATGTTTTAACTTATCTAGTGCTTTAGAAAAGCTAATGATAGACAAGAAAAAGGAAAGGTGAGATCTACCTATCTGTCATCTATCTAGCTATCATCTATCTAGCTAACATATATCTCTCTCCCTCTCCTTCTCTTCCTCTCTACCTCCCTCCAATTCTCTCTTTCCTTCTTTCGCTCTCCCTCCCCATTTCCATCTCTCTCTCCCTCCCCTTCCTATCTCCCTCCATCTCCATCTCTCTCTCTCTCTCTCTCTATATATATATATATATATATAGATAGATAGATAGATAGATAGATAGATATAACTCAGCATATATAATATAGAGATATATTCAGCATAACTATTTTATTTATATACATATATATGAGAAAGAGAGAAGGAAGGCGAGAGAGAGAGAGAGATCGTCCATGTTAAACAACAGCCTGATTTGCAATCAGTTCATTATTTAAGTATTTTTATTGTAGAATTTTAAATAACCTGGGCTCTCAATTTAAGCTTGTAAAAGATTTGACATTATCTTTGCTGTAATAAGGAACAACAACAAGGTTTAGAGCTGAGAAATTCAGTGTTTCATCCTGTGCTTTGCAAAAGCAGGCAAATTTGCCTTGCTGAACCCTTGTATCAAGACTAAAATGGGTTGCCTGGAAAATCATTCTGTGGAAATAAAGCAAAGCCCCCTGAGGATCACACTGCTGCCCTCCCTCCCCAGAGTTGGCAGCTCATGGATACTCTTGACCTAATGCCCTACTGCATGCCAAGTAGGTAGAGTAATTTCATTTCCTTGAAAATACTTTTACCAGCCACAAGTAGAGCAAAATTAACCTCAGGACAACTTGGATTTATGACTGAAGTGAAATAGGTATGTGTATATTTAACAGTAGTGGTGGTGTATGCAGCATTTTCTGGACACTGCAATGAGTAGCCATCTCATTCTACATGCACATATTAATGGCTTAAATTGCTACATGTGTAAATATTAACAATCTCATTTAGCAATCACCAAACTCTTCATTCTTAACACATTTGTTCTCATCCTTGCCCCAAAGATAAACAATTGGGGGGAAAGTATATCATTTAAGTACAGTTATGTTTAATAATTACTCAAACTTGTCATCCATAAATCATGATCAATAAAACATTTCCAACCAACTACTCATTGGTAGAGTCATTCATTGTGCTTCTGTAACTCAAGCACTGCGGACATGTGAGCTCATATATAACACTGCTTTATTTAAAGAGAAATGGTGTTTGTTTCTTTCTAATCACATTCCCCAGCAGATTGAACACAGTGTGCAGATACATTACAGTGGAGTTGAAAGGGGGAAGAATAAATCGCTCTAGATCTGCTATTCTGTACTTATGACAAGACACCTCTCAGAGATTGTTTCCTTCATCACACAGGGAGCAGAATCATTTGCAGTGTGGCTCTTTGTTAATCCAGGTAGATGGATGCAGTAAAAGCCTTAAATTATACACCTATCAGAATGATGTTATCCTGACCGCCAATTTTACAAAAGGGTTTCCAGTGAGCTTTCTTTTGCTCACTGGGGAAGAATATATTGATGTGTGACATCTGATATTTAAATGGTGCCACCTGCAGATCCTATTAGGTTTGGGGTGATACTTGTAAACTGATGAGGGAAAGCATGTTTTCTGGAACTAGCACAGGCACAATATTTTGCTCTATCCCTTCTTCTACACCCCCTCCAAAAAAAAAAAAACCAACACATATATATGAAATAAATCTGTGTTAATGTATACACATTTGTACTTACATGAATGTGTGAGTGTAGATTCAAGTCCATAAATTCTGTTGGAAATTAATTAGTAGTCATGTTCTTCTATGATTATTCAGAGGTCATACTTAAATAATACTGACTTACATTTGAACAGTTTTCAAATATATTCGGCAAATTAACTCATTTTCCCCCTAAGTATTATTCAAGAATGATAGTCTAAATATACAGATGAAGAAAGGAAGAATTACCTATGATGACTAAACAATTTGGCCTCAAATCCAGGGCTTCTATATTTTAGGGCAGTGTTCACTATATGGATTTAAAGAGGCTCATTAATACCAGAGTGTACTCAATTTTATCTTACCAGCTACCAAGCCTTCTCTACTAATAACCAGAGTTCCTGAAAAACTTGTCATGATCATATAATGGTTGGGAATATCTCTGATTCTTGATGAATACTGACAGAAAGATCATTTGATGTGATATCTACCCTGTGAGACTGGCATCCATCTATTTTCTCTTGGTTTTCTGTTTCTGTGTTCTGCTTTCTCTTTTCTGCCTTTCCTTTATTTTTCCATTGGATCCTCTAAACACTCTGCTCTACACGGAGCAAGGCTTCTCTATCCTCAAACACTGCCTTAGGACACATCTTTCAACTCGGTCTAACTCATGTATAAAGTTTCCCTCAAGGACACTACTCCCTCAGAAACTCCTAGAAAAGAGAAATTAATAGGTCATGAATTCTGCCTTTAAACGCAAATACTTTAATAGGGAATGTTATCTTGTATTACAACTAAATATATGTCACAGAGAAACCCTATCTCGAAAAACCAAAAAAAAAAAAAAAAAAAAAAAAAAAACACTAAAGTTCTGTAATGTAAAAATACATTTTCATTTAGAACTTGTGCTATTGCACTAAGCAGAAATCATGGTTTTCAGTTGGTAGAAAAGAAAAGCAGGTCCTGTAAAGATAGAATAGCTCAGGTAAACACAATAGAAATCAATGACAAAACTCAACTTTTCTGTCTTTCATCCATCTTTGTTATGTCTCTTAATTCCACTGTTTCTCTGTCCTCATTGGCATCATTCTAAGAAGTTAATATCCCTGTGACAAGAACTATTATGTTTTTATTCTGCACTTACCCTTCTATCTATTTGTTAAGTATTTAATTTCCAATCAGCCTTACATTACAAAGTGGCATCTCGTATAAATTTGTTAATTGGGAACAAATGTCTTCCTTTCTCTGTCCCCTCTACCCCAGCAAGGAAATAACCTTAGGTTGTGAGCTGCCTTGGACCATGATGCCTACTGCCTGAATGATGAAATGAACACTTAACTGACTCTGTCTTTGTAACATCAAGTATGTGAAGTTGGTATTGGAATGGTGTCATATTTTGTAGTTCCAAATCAATAAATTAACAATTGTGGATAAAAATCCTAAGCATCAAAAAGCTGGAACTCCATTTCTCAAAGTGATTCCAAAACAGAGGCACAAAATTGCACCAAAAATTGCATTAAATGGAGGAAGGAATAGGGATTTAACAAAAAGTTTACAATAATATTTTAAAGCAGAATAAATACTTTTAATCGCGATCCTCTAATATGTTTATTTCATTCAAAATTATTTTGCACACCAGTACTTCTCAAAGTACCATTTTCCTTAAAACCTCTTTGTGTTTAAATAAAAGTATACTATACACAAACACACTTTGGAATGTTCCCAGAAACCTGGTTTTTGCTTCTTTGTAGGAATCTTTGCCTTAATTCTAAAGAATATATAAAAAGCAACAAAGCATTACATTTTCTGGAGCTAGTTGATGGATAATCTTTATCTAAGTGTTATAACTTAAACAGGTTAGTCTATAATTATTTGGACATTAGAGAGACTTGTGTAACAACATCCTGCATCTATGTCTGATGGCAAGGCACCAACACTAGACAGTTAAGCAGGGCTGTAAAACTATTAATCGAGAAGAGCAGGAGATATTTAACTGATTAGTTCATATTCATGTTGTTGTCCTTAGACAAATAAGTCAACATCTTACAAATGTGGAATTTGCTGTTTTCTTTACATTGGGCTCTAACAACACATTGTTTACTAAATGATAATCCCAAATTCTTAAGGGCTTTAATAAATGAACTTTTAAAACATAATTGTATGTTATTGATCCCATGCCAAAAATCTGTCAGTGGTGTATAAATTAACATGAACATATGTTAATGCATAATTCACCATTTGCAACAGGGTTTTGTTGAAAAATTGATGAAATTCATCAAAGAGCCTTTCTAGATTCAGTTGCCCAATAAACAAGTAACAGAGGCATTCAGATTTGGAGTTAATATGGCTTCTTAAGTGAGCCTTTGTGTACTTTGTAAGATTATTGTGAGATGTATTTAAACATGGCATTTTTTACTCTGAAGCACAGAGGTATACATTTAAAAGCTAACTGGGATTGAATTGAAAGGTCACCTTGCCCAAGCTGCCCAGGCTGTTGTTCAAAAATTTCCTTATATGCTTATTGAAAAAGATTTTCACCTTGGCCCATTCATAGGATTATAGAATACAAATATCTATAGGAAGCCTAGAAGTTTACATTATCTTTCAAACATCCCAACTACTTCTTAAATATTATAAGGGTGAGGTCTATTAGAGAGTCTACAAATAAGAAACTGAGGCTCCTTTATTTTAGGCCACTAAAAAACACAAGAGGAGGATGAGGGAGTCAAACACATACCCTTACTTCTAATACAGCATCCTCCCTCTATACTTAAAAGACAAGTAAATACATAAGAATGATAAGTGTGCTGTACATGAGGGCAAATAACTCCATGTCAATGTCACTAGGATAATTTTAGTTGTTGGCCACAGCTTGTGCATGCTTACCACATGCCAGGTCCAGTCCTCAACACTGAAGCATATTAATTTAGTTCCCACTCACATCAAACCTCAGAAGCAGATGCTATTTGATTTCCCATTCATAAATAAGGAAATAGAGGGTCAAAGTAGGAAGTGGTTTGTGCTGTCAGTTCAGCATTGCCACTTCCTAAGCTCCATTTTGGAGAAACATCATTCCTAAATAAAACTTAAGAAGGCATAATGTTTCTATTGAAGTGGAAAATTATAAAATATCTGCTTAAAAACTACCTCTTTGGGGGAGAGTACTGAAAGAGACTACTGGAAAGGTGGGGGTAGGGAACATTTCAGGTCAAGTAAAAACTTGGCACAAGGGAATCTCCCAGGAATCTGGGATGATCCCAGCTAAGACTCCTAGCAATAGAAGATGCATATCCTGAACTGGCCATCTCTTGTGATCAGGCAAGACTTCACGTGGAGGGAGTAGGAAACTAACCCAGCCGCATAACCTTCGACCTCCTGTCTGTCCTGCCTAAGGGACATGCTGTGGTAAGGGTGGCCAAGAGATTGAGGGAATGGGTAACCAATGAATGACCAGTCTAGCCTAAAACTCATTCCAGGAGAATAAGCCCACCCCTGATACAGCTTGGAGCACCAGGACCCACAGGTTGGATAACCCAGAGACAAAGGATAGAACCAAACTCAAGTGGAAGGAAAAAATGTCAGTGTAATTATGCCTAATACTCTACACATATAGACTGGTACCTAATCTAATTCTTATCAGAGAGGTTTCATCTACCAACTGATAGAAACAGATACAGATCCACAGCTAATCATTAGGCAGAACTCAGGTAGTCCTGCAGAAGAGAGTGAGAAAGGATTGTAAGAACAGAGAGGTCAAGGATACCACAAAAAACTCACAAAATCAACTAACCTGGGCTAATAGGGACCCAAAGAGTCTGAACTGACAACCAGTGAGCCTATATGGGAGTGGAGTAACCTAGGCCTTCTGCATATGTTACATACAGATGTGTAGTTTGGTCCTCTTGTGGGACTCCTAACAGTGGGAACAACAAAGAGACAGTGATAGCTGGGCAGTGGTGGCGCATGCCTTTAATCCCAGCACTCGGGAGGCAGAGCCAGGTGGATCTCTGTGAGTTCGAGGCCAGCCTGGGCTACCAAGTGAGTTCCAGGAAAGGCACACAAAGCTACACAGAGAAACCCTGTCTCAAAAAACCAAAAAAAAAAAAAAAAAAAAAAAAAAAAAAAAAAACCAAAGAGACAGTGAAAATGTATACATAATACCCAAGAAGATTCCATTGAAAGGACAGCCAGGATAAGGAGAATATTTCCTTTAGGTGAATTAATAGATAATTGTTTGGAGACTCAAGTACTGAGCAGCCTATAAACACTGCAGTAGGTAGAGACCCTTGGATAGCTAATGCTTAGTCAGGCCTATTTACAGACAGAATTAAGAAAATCCATGTATCTCCAGCTTTGGAAAAGTTCTCTCTGCCTCAGGATTGTTCTGTTTTCTTGTGACTCTCCAGATAATAAAGAAGTAAGATTTGCTGTTGTGATAAAGCTGGAGAAGAAGTTAAGACATGGCTTGACACATCAGGCATTTTATTCCCTCTGTCTGTCTGTCTTTCTCTCCCTATATCTTTGCTCAACCACTTCTGTGCATTGTATTTAGTCTTCCTAGCCAGGTATTCCCATTTACATGCTAGGTATCCCAGCCATGACAGCAACCTGTTTCTATCTTTGTTTTTATATTATTTATTGACCATGGAATAGCCAAGAAAGATTCTAAAACATTTTAATTTTATAAACAAAACTATTGACATTTTCTGGGATTGACTGGGGTAGGTGTCTCAATAGAGAGACTGAGAGAGTTCTTCCTAAAGAAAAGCAGTATGCCAGGTGGTGGTGACACACACCTTTAATCCCAGCACTCCAGAGACAGAGGCAGATGGATCTCTGTAAGGTTGAGGCCAGCCTGGTCTACAAAGTGATTCTAGGACAGGTTCCAAAGCTGCACAGAGAAACCCTGTCTTGAATAAAAAGAAAAGAAAAAAAAGTGTATTCCAAGCAAGGGAAACGAAGTGAAGGGAGGGGGTCAATGATGTAGGTCAGTTAACTTTGTGTAATAGAACCTTCAATGTCTCCCTACAGAATTAACTAGTCATCTCTACACATGAGACCCCAGTAACCCTAAGAATGAGGCTGAATCTTTCCACCTAAGTTTATTTTAGGAAACTTACCAAGATGCTACCCTGGCCAATTCCTGAAAGTATCAATAGTTTTATTTGGAGAAAGTACTGCCCAAGGGAGTGCATGTGAAATCTTACATTTTTACTATGCTTCTAGTCTATTGATTTATACCCTTTATATGGATTTATATTACTTTTAGTATGATTATACCCATAAACATGTATGTATAAATGTACACATGTATACATGAACATAATTTATATGTTTATTCTATGTGTACCCACATATTTGGATGCATAGGCACATACACATATACAAGAATTTTATTAAATAATTAAATGGATATTAAACATTTTGAAAAGAATTTTTCTCAACTAAGTTATCTTCGACAAATTAAAAACTGCTCTCTAAATCTGAAGTATCTTGCTAAAGTAAGAATGAGAATTCAAAAAGAAAGCAAACAAGAATTGCTAAGTTCAAGGCCAGCCTGGTCTACAGAGCAAGTTCCAGGACAGCCAGGGCTACACAGAGAAAAACTGTCTTGGGGGAAAAAAAAACAGCAACAAAATAACAGTAAATAAGTAAATAAATAGGAATAGGTGACATAAAAGAAAACATCAACAACAAAATGTATGAACAAAATGTCACAGAGAATAAAGGGTACATGCCTTTAATCTCAGCAGTCTACAGAAAGAGACAAGGGAATCTTTGGTGAGTTCAAGGCCAACCTGGTCTACACAGGATATTCATTTTATGAAAATTAGTTTATCTATCACATAAACAGGTAGAAATACACAGAACACTGGTTACAACTTGTCAAAAGCTTCATGAAGTGATTAAGAAATTCAAAACAGCCAAACAATACAAAAGACAGGTTTAGCATGATAAAACCATCCCTGAAAGATAGACTGTCTGGATTCTGATCCAGTCGCATCTATTATTAGTTTTAGTACTTTAAATAAGCCATTTAATATGTTACAGTCCTAGTCTATTAATATATGAGATTAAAATGTGAGATTAAAATTCAAATGGATTCTGAAGCAGTGATTTCTATCTTCAAAGATATTGGTATTTATAGCTGGATAATAAGCTTGTCATTATGGGACTGTTTTGATATTATCTCCATTTCTTAGCTGTACCCTGATCACATAGGCCAGAAGCACAGCAGAGACCTCAGACAGAAGACAGAGCAACAAGCATGGCAATACCATGGCAAGCATCCTTTTGACTCTAAAGCCTTGCATTAAAAATATCTGTCTATCTATCTATCTATCTATCTATCTATCTATCTATCTATCTATCATATAATATATATATATATATAGTATATAATATATATAAAGGCAAGACTAAGGCCTTAAATATATACATATATATATATATATATTATATATATATATATATATATATATTAGAGAGAGAGAGAGAGAGAAATCAAAGGTCACTTTAGGGATCCAGGCACTCCATGGCCCTCACAAAACACTGCTGCACACTTTGTGTACATTCTTCAGTACATTATAGTTTCACATGCCCCAAATATGGAAATCCATTTCATCCTCACTTTCAAATTATTTCCCAAGCTACTCTCCATTGTCTTTTCTATGAGATCAGGCTATATATTTTCTTTATAAACATTCTCTTTAGACTGTGCCTGGCATAATTATCCTGGGAATTAATGTTTGCTACTTACCACTCAACTGTGTGAAGAAAATAAATTCTGTCCTTTTGGTTCACATCACCACAGTCTAATACCCAATTCATAGTCAATCACATTATTTTGATACTATATATATATATATATATATATATAGAGAGAGAGAGAGAGAGAGAGACATAAGGCAGGTAATAGAAAACACAGTAGTAATTTCCAATATGAAGTTGCCACATTAAAAAAAGTAAAAAACAAACAAATGAAGTATTTTTTCTAATCTAGATCAACTCTGTATGTGCAAAGTATCAGTTTAATTTTTATCAATTATTAAAATATTACTACTGGGCCTCTATACTAATATTTCATTACTAATGAAGTTTTCTTCAAACTAAAATATGCTTTACAGTGACATCCCATCTTAATTCAGATGCCAGATTAGATTCTCAGTCACTTTGGTCCCAGGCCTTCAAATAAGCCATGTCTATCAGCAATGCAGATTGGGACATTACCTCTGTGCAAGTAACACAGTGGACATTCTGTTTATTGTGTCAATTAATATTATTTGTATTTGAAAATTTCCCTTTCAAAGATTAATGAAAAAAATGATGTCTAAGTATGATAGGATTGGGTATTTTGTTTTTCCTGTTTGGAATGCTTTTGAAATTTGGGATAATACAAAGTTCTAAATTTTTTCTGAATAGAAATCCAGAATTTTAGAGTCAGGTTCCATCTGAAATAATATTTTATTGTCAATCAACTGAGTTTCTGTTCTTTGGAACATCTCCAGTTCTTCTCGTATCTTTAATTAAGATCAGTACTCAAATGTAAAAATAAAATTATAGGTATGGTCCAATATTTATTTGATATAAAATTACCATGTAATTTAAAAATATAACTATGTAAAGGATGAGTTTTACTATTTTTTCTTCTAATAGACAAGAATTCTCAATCATTTTGTCTCACCTAGTACTGAGCCTATGGCTACTATGAATTTATGCTTGCTGTTTGAACACTTTATCATTGACTTCTATCCCCAGGCCCCTCTTGCATTCTTTACTGTGTAATAAGGCCTCATTGAGTTGCTCAGTCTGCCTTGAAATCATTCGGTCCACCTGTTCCAGCCTTTGAAGTAGCTGGGGTTATTGGCCTTTCCTACTAGGCCTGTCTTCTTTTGAAGAGATTTAAGTATACCAGTATTGATGATGAAACTGACAAAAACGGTTGCATACTCTCCCTTTGAAACTAAGATAAGACAAAGGAACACAAATTTAATACAAATTATCAGTATTTAAAGAATTATATGGAAAACTAAACGTCCTCATTTATTAATATAAGGGATACATTTAAAAAGAGTGGGCTCCATTTGTTAGGGTTATTTCATTTTCTAGTAGTGGGAATGGATCAAAAGAAGATGCTCTGCTAAGTAAAGATGCTCCTGTCATCCCTTCTCTAGAACCAGAGGAGCCTTTAAGGTTTATTATAGTTGTTGTTGCTGCTATAGTTATGGTTATGGTTATGCATTATGTAGGGGTATTACATGCCCTAGTAAGCATGTGGAGTTCAGAGGACAGCTGTACAGAGGTGATTCTAATCTTTCAGTCTAGGGATTGAACTCTTATTTCCCAGCTTGCATGGCATGCCTTAACCTGCTGAGCCATCTCACGGACACTCAGAGTAGGTTTTGATCTATTTGAGAGAATAATTGAAAAGATCTATCTGGGGACATATTGATGAGAAAATGTTTGCACTTTGTTGAGCTTTACTTTGAGGCTGTTCTGGGAACAAAAGGAGAAGAACACTTCCACATTGTCAATGAATAAATTCACATTTTGGCATTTGATAGGTTAAGTGATGGACTGACCAAGAGAAACTGCTGTCACATGGATTTGTGTTACGAGACTATCTCTGATTTAGCTTTAGCCATTCTATTAGTCAATCTCTTATCTTTGATATGATTTGCATTAAAGAATGCAAATGCTTAATCTTTTCCTGGTCTAGCTTTTTATACACAAAACTTCAATGCAACTAATCCTATATTAATACACCACAAGCACCATGTTAATGTATCTGACTCTGAGAGAATTGAAATGATTAGAAAAATAACATCTTAGTTCTGTTCACTAGACTTTGATTCATTTGACAGAAATTAATTAGTTCAACCTGATTGGCTTGGCTTAATAACAATAATAATGGAGAACCAAATATGAAAGCCCAGCAGAGACTAGGATGCCTAGGAAAGGATATGAGATTCCCATTAGGTGCTACAGAATTAGCGTCTTATCTCAAGTTAACAAACAGCCACGGTATATTAGTCTTTTTAACTATTTGTGTCCATTCTGCATAATGCAATATATTATCTTTGGACTGGTTCCAAAGCTGTCCTTTAGGAGTTCTTTTTATATCCAGTTCTGCCTCTTTAATCAATGTTATCCATCATCAATTTGAACTTTAAATGTGATTATCTACAGTATCAGTAAAGCACCTATAACAACTGTCACTTTAAATTCCCCGTATACTTTATTGCTATTAACCATTGCTCAAAAATTTTACTGAAATGGAGAAATAATTATATCTATGACCAGCAGTGACAGTAGAGGCAATAAAAGAGCAATATCCAGTAATTATGGTTTCATTAATAAGTAATGCTGAATCTGTTTCTTGATAAAAAAAAAAGACAATGGAAAGAGGAGTAAAAAGAGAGGAGAGGAGAGGAGGGAAGGGGGTAGGAGAGGAGAGAGAACAGAGGATAGGGAAAGAGAGAAGATGGGAGGGGATTTTAAAACTAAAATGTTTATTCTTAAGAAGAAAAAAACCTCACATACAAAATATCTTACAGACTAATATTGAAGTATTAAAATAACAAGAGAAAGTTCTTTTTAATATTTTTAATATCAGACAATAGATACCACTTTATTCATTCTGAGAACATGCAACCAAAATTTAATATAAAAACAATGATCCTAATACAAGCTATCCATTTTTATTAAATTGCCATCTAAATAGTATTTTCCAACTTTTATCTAATACAATATTACATTTACTAAATTCTGTTATAAAATGAATCATGTTTATATGAGGAATTGTGTTTAACTAGTTAATGTTAGATTGTTTTTAAATTGTTTTTAAAAACAATTGTTTTAAAACAATGTAATAGAGTATAAATTTTATGTATTAAATGAAACATTCTTTTCTGGTTTACTATGAGTAATAGACATTAAGAAAGCAATCCACTACAGTGCAATATTTCCAAACTTTAGCTTTTTAAATTAGTCTTTAAAATGGAGGATTATGCAAAGTAGTTTGTTTACTGTATTATAATTATGGAAAATCAAAATATGTAGCTGCAAAACAAAGGGCAAAAACAAATGTTACCCTGATGCTTTTCTATGGGAATTTGGTCTTGCACAGGCAATAGAATAATAATACTGGGATCATATTGGGAAATTCACACTTTTCTTCACCCTGGCAGGCATCTCTGTGAACATGGTGACATGTGCAAATATGTTTCCTCACCACCAAAAGAAGTATTTCAATAAAATTTGCAGATTTTTATAAATGACCTTTTTTAACACAGCTGATATGAATTAACAAGTATTTTTAGAATATCACAGCTGTTCCAGAATTTCTGTGATAAAATCTATGACATTTTGGCAACATCCAATATGCCCAAGAGGGATGGTCATCCTTCCAATTTCCATTTCATTAGTTTTGCAATTTTTGTTTTCAAAGGCAAATCTCTGTCATGACAAATAATGTATCTATAGGATGGAAAACAATGTAAGCTGTGTGTATCTTAAGTTTCTTGACTTGAACTCAATTTTGTGATGGATTAGACTAAGGTAAAGGGCAAACTATACCAGTATTCTTTGATTGTGATGCTGGATAATTGCTTCATTCTCATGGGAATTAGAAAACGACTAAATGCTCTATTTTTTTTCTGATATTCTAGATATAAAGCTCTTTTCATTCTCTCTGATGGGGAGTGTGTGTGTGTGTGTGTGTGTGTGTGTGTGTGTGTGTGTGTGGTGTGTGTGTGTGTGTGTGTGTGTGTGCATGTGTGCAATATATCCCTTTTCTTGTAAAACAAGCAATGAATGTGTTGAAGAATAAAAGTCACAGGGAGATATCCTATATCAAATCCTTGAATCCTTTAGCCTGGTAAACTGGACCATTTCTTCAGGTGTGTTTCCCACATTGTAACATTCTGGAAAGAACAAAGGCCTTCCATAACTCAGGTTATGTCCTGGAAACCCTCTTATACACAAATATTGTCTGCCAAGCCCAGAACAGTCAATGAAGATACTGTAAGATAGAAACTGAACGTAGCTTTGCAGAATACCAAATAGGGCACACAGAAAAATCATCTATTTTTGACTATTTCAACAAATTATATTTGCTTGATATATTTTCTCAAATACTCTCTCCTTTCCTCTACAAATAGATGATCAGTTAACACTCCCCCTGTTTTACAGTTGAATTTAAAAAAAAAAATTAGAAATATATCATGGATAGCATTCCTAAATCACTTTGAATTTCTTAGAAATTTACACCAAAACAAAGCAAATGCTCAGTAAATATTTAGAAGGTGTCCATGATAGGTCAAATATAACTACCAGTGATATCTTTAAAAGTCTCTAATCATCAGGCTGCTGCTGCATACAAAAAAAAATGGAATGTAGGTAGAGAGGACTAGAGAAGCAGACTGACATGGGGAGACTGTGTGTATTGTGTTCCAAATATTGTGTACTCTAATAAATTATTCAGAAAAAAAACATAGTTAGGCATGATAGCAACACTTTAATCTAGATTCAGAGATAGAAATCCTCTGATTCTGTGAGTTCAAGCACATGGAAATAGCAAGATGGACAAGCTTTAATCCAGAAAGCAGCCTTTAATCCAGGAGTGGTGGTAGAAAGCAGAAAGATTATAAGCGTGAGACCAGAAACTAGAGTTTTGGTGTTAAGCATGTGGCTGGTAAGCTTCAGCTTTTGAGCAGTAATTAGCTGAGACCCATTCTGGATGAGATCAGAGCTTCAGTCTGAGGAAACAAGACAGCTGAGAAGTTGGCAGGTGAGGTTAGCTGTGTTTTTTCTCTGATCTACAGCATTGACCAATAACTGCTGGTTTGATTTTTTAATAAGAACTTTTAAGATTCCTGCTACAGGAGACTTCTACAGGAGCCCCAGAGGGAGAAGATGGAGAAGAAATGGGGTGAATATTAGAAAGGGGGTAACAGGTTTTGAAATAATCTTTTTGTTTGGAGATATTGTAGCTCCAGCTATTTTTTTTAACTTACTACTGTTAGATATTTTTGTCCTACAAAGGGAATCATAATTAGGATTGTCAGAATCAGTATCCCAACCAAGCTAGGATCACACTGAGGAGTGCTATCCAGGGTCTGGGTGTTTTATTTCTATCTTAAAATTCATTACAGGAGTGCTTACCACAAGCAGTCCTTCATAAATGTTGAGTAGGAGGAGCACTAAAGGATAGAGGACTTCCTTCTGCCTCCCTTCAGGAATTCGGAGCCTTGGTAGGTAGAACTTAGTCCCTAAACCCATGTAGACTGCAAGGGATAAGAGATTCCTTTATACTATATGAGGAATCAGAGAATAGAGTTGCAAACCTATTGGATTCATGGATGAGAGAATGTTGATGGAGATGACAAGACAGTACAATAGCTG
Organism: Peromyscus leucopus; assembly: GCF_004664715.2. Lineage (NCBI taxonomy): Eukaryota > Metazoa > Chordata > Mammalia > Rodentia > Cricetidae > Peromyscus > Peromyscus leucopus. The sequence goes on from NC_051079.1 coordinate 59,786,230, forward strand.
CTTTGCTCTGCTTTGCCCCTGCAGTAGTTATATAACACAGTGGGAGTGAAAGAACCATCCATTATCTCATGGGCACAGCACAGACTTTCAGAGAATGTGCAGGCAGATGTATCTAATCAACCTGTTTGAGTAAACAGAACACCTGAACAGGCTAAGAAGCAGTCATGTGTCTCCTCAAGTGACAGTAGACTCATAATTATGACACCAACATTGTTGAGCCAATATAAGTCCAGAAAGGAACAGATACATGATTAAGCCATTAAGGTTCAGAGGTTCCTTTCAAAAGACATCAGCATGGAACAGGGACAAAATCCAAATGCAGACAGATCCATTATCATTTCAGCAGATAGGAACATGGGTAGAATTTTGTCACCCAACTTACAGAACATGAAACAAGTTGAAACCAAACATATGTGTTCTAAACACATGACATACTTTACTTACTACTTATTTGTGCTCAAGTATTACTCCAGGCACATTTCTTAGTACAGAGTGGTTTCAGTACAGCAACAAATACACTGCTTTGCTTAACATTGATTTTGAGAACTCTGCCATACACATTCATATTAGCAATATAACACATCTGTAAAAAGGGTGTGTCTGAGTTCTAATTTGCCTAGAACATGGGCAGTATAATAAACAGTTGCCATTTCACTCTCAGGAGTATCACTCTGTATGACTAGTATCAATTATTACAATTATTCACTCTCTAATTCCCTTTTCCACAATTTTACTGTAATAATAAAAATGTGCACTTTAGAATCCAACGACTTCGTTTAAGGTACTTGTCTCTCTGTATGTTTATGGTGTGTGTGTTTGTAAATGAGAGTACATCTGCATGTGATGCCTAGGGGCAATGTGGAGTACCTTCATCAATTGCCCTGCAACTTATTTTTTAAGACAGCATCTCTCACTAAATCTGCAGCTTACATGTATTTCTTAATGCTTTATTGTGTTTCAGTATATCATCTTCAATTAATAACTATGCTAAAAAAAAAAAAAAAAAAAAAAAAAAAAAAAAATATCTGCTTCATCTTAATTTCTGCATCTTTTTTTTTTTTTTTTTTTTTTTTTTTCAAACTTATTTTATTAATGTTAACATTTTTTTTTTTTTTTTTTAATAAAGATATTATAATAAAAAAAAATCTGCAGCTCACAGATTCAGCTACACTGGCTGGCCGGAAGCCCAGTGGACCCTCCCATCTCTGCTTCAATAGTTCTGTGATTACGAGAGCACACCACCAGCTGGGATTTTATTTGGGTGTACTTCCGACATAATCAATTACCTCAGTCCCTAAATGTGATGGTTTATGTCTTACATAGTAAGATAAACAGGAGATTAATAAGTTCTCCCCAGTTTGATTCAACTCTTCGACTTTCTGTAATGGTTCAGTCTTCCCTGGGAAGGGATGCAGCTTAAATACAATAAGCTTTAGTTTGCTAAATCCAAATTCGAATGTCAAATGTGTGATAAATATGTGACCAAGGCAAACATTAGCAAGGTCATGCAAACTAATGCATGCAAAGATGATGAGCTGCAAAAATTGTTTTTTGAATGTTTGGAAATTTTCCCAGGACATCACTGAAGGCACTTCCATATCCGATTCTGAATGCCAAATACGTACAGTATGAACTCTCGCCTCAGGGCTTTTAGAATATCCTGGAAGAATTATGTAGGTTACTGACTTGTGCTGTGTAAGCAGAATGATAGACTTTGCATGTGACAGGGCAATAAAGCAAGTATTTGTCAGCTTCCAAATTAGAAGCAACAATGAATTGGCTATTTGCAACCTGGCCATTTCTAAGGCATGATGTAATAGTTCTTCACTCCTGTTCAGTAGATGGAAGGATCAATTCTAGAAGTACAGTGCCCTGCTATATTTATCATCTTTATAAAAATAAAATGTTAAAGATAAACCCACACAGAATCCTAATTATCTCCCACCCCCTTCTTGAAAATCTTCATATATGGAAACTAATTAAATAATGAGTATAACACAGGGGCTTTTTAGAATGCATATATTCATGGGAAAGGGTGGTATGTAGGAAATAAAAAGAGAGAAAATGTGGTGATTCATAGCTCCTTTTCTTTTAGATACTTTAGATTGTCTTACTTTTCAATATTCATCTTTATCTTTACTCATGTATAAGTGAGTGTATATACATGGGTGACACATTTGTATGGTTTAACCATCTGTTCTTCTGGAACTGGAATCACAGGCAGTTATGAGCATCCTGATGTGGGTTTTAAGAATTAGACTCAGGTCCTTTGGAAGAATAGCAAGTGTTCATAAACCACTGAGCCATCTCTCCAGCCACTTGATATTCTTGTTTTCAAGGAGGTGACTTGATCCTTTTCTTTTTTACTAATCCACTTCAAGATTATAATTTCTCTAGTTATAACTTGCCAAAGTCTAAGAGGCTTAGAACCAACTTATCTACTAGAATATTTGGAAAACAAAGTTTTACACCATATCAAGTTTAAAATTCTAACTCTTGAGGTGCTCTTTGTTCTAAGCATATGAAAATACAGAGCTACAAGTAAAGAATGCATAGTTATCATATTTAAAATGTCTGCTCTTTAACCTTTGCAACAGGAATCAGCAAATGTTAAAACAGTTTTAAACCTTGTTCTTATTTACAAACACTAAGGTTTGGGGGTAAAAGAATTCAGTTTTAATTAATTGCTGCACCAAATACTCAATTTGAGAATCTAATAACATGACTGTTCAAAGATAATGAAGACATATGACACCAGATGCACTCTAGAAAAATACACTCTGCCTGTCTCCTATCATCCCTAATTCTCAGAAAGAACTAGTGGCATTCACACATGAGAAATACCCACTCCCCACTCAGGATCTTTGATATCGGTATAGTCCACAGAAAAAAACAACTGAATTAAAGATGGAAGACATGGGTTTAAGAACTGAGTCTTTCATTCAGATAGTGTCCTCCAACATGCTGCTTCCTTTCTATGGCAGTTCTCTTGCTATTTAAGTTACCAGAAATTACCAAACATATAAGTATAGCTCTGATTCTTTTTCCACCTAACATCTCTTTCCATGGCAATTCTCCTTGATACATGCTTATCTATCTAGCTAGCTAGCTAGCTAGATATTTAATCATCTATAATCTCCCTATCATCTATATATCTATCTATCCATCATCTACCTATTTATCACTATTTCTACCTCTTTATCTCTCTGATTATCTTTTGTGGGATAAACTTCTGCATAAAGAAGCACATGAAGGCATTCAGTTATATTCAGTTAATGTGATGCACACATGTAAGTTTTACACAAAAGTTCATGTCCAAAACTGGTTAAAAAAAAATAGCTATTGTATTTGGAGGACTGCAACAAATTGACTGCCATGCCATTTGTTGCAAAAATTTACTACGTTCATTTCCCCACCACAGATATCTGTTTCACTTTTAACAAAGTATGTGAGAGTCTTTAGGAAGAAGAGTATGGGTGCTGTTCATTTCAGCAACAATGTGCATAGGTAGGCACTTGGTGAAAAATGAGTAAAATCTCTAATACAAAACTACCAGCACACAAAGATTTCAATACAGATGGTCTCACTAAAAGATTATGTTTTAGCTTCTGCTGATTACAAAGTTATTTTGGCAAATCTGTGCCAGTCTTAGAATCAATAGGTATCACTGCTATTTTCACACTCCAAATAATGCTGGAAACTATCACAAACTGCTGACCGTCTATTATGTGTACGTGCCAATTATTTTGTCAGGTGTTTCACCTGCATAGCTCAAAGCTTCAAATTCCTGGGGAGATAAGAATTTCATCCTTATTTTACAGCTGTGGAAATTGAGAATCAGAAAAGGTAAATCATGTGTTCAAGCTCCAAAAACCATGTAATTCAGAAATCCCTTTATCTTCTCTCCTTGGAGCTAGATTAAAGAAATCAAACATAATTTCCTATCCAGAAGGAGATATTCTGAAATAACATTTTAGACCTCTATCATTAAAAAAACATTACTCAGGCTGGAGAGATGGCTCAGTGGTGAAGAATACTTCTTCTTCCAGAGGTCCCTAGTTTGATTTCCAGGACCCACATAAGCCAGTCTCAATCACCTGTAGCTCAGGGGATTCTATGCCCAATCTAGCCACTATGGATACTTACATAAGGTGGCACCCACAAAAACAAACACACATACACATAATTTTCCCTTCAGAAGAAATACTACTTAAGACATACCAATTTTAAATCATGAAGTTTAATTTTAACAGGAAAACTATTTTCATCCAAAGTGTTTATATGGATAGACAGACAAGGGAAAGAAATATCCAAGAGAAAGACACATGTTACCAACATAATTACATAACAAGGAAGCTTATTTTGCTTTGTCTGGAAAACAAACTTAAAATTCCTCTGCTTCTGTTTTTTTTTTTTTTTTTTTTTTTTTTTTTTTTTTTTTTTTTTTTTTTTTTTTTTTTTTTTTTTAACCACTGATTCCCATTAAGCCCACAAAAGCACTGGCTTCTCTACATAATAAATCCAGAATGAATGAACTATCAAAGTGAATGCTTCCCTAAGAGAACACTGAGGGGGCTGATAGATGGCTCTGCCCAAAGCATTTCTGTTCAGTCTTCATTTGCCATTCTTGAGTCCTCTACACACATCCATGCACTTCTGACTTGTTTGCATGCAGGTGACAAGAGGCCACCTCCAGCAGGACAGTCAGGTGCCTCTCACACCTTAGAGAATATCTGCACTGCAATCAGGAGTGATCTTGCCTTGTCAATTACATTCTCTTTGGTATCAGTACTAAACCTGGTGACAATGGTACTTCAAGAATGGCCTACATGTTTAAAGCCATAAAGAAGTCAAAGATAAAAACATTGATGTTATGAAACAGTAGAAGAAAGATCATGCGAATTTCTACACAAAACCAATAAAGCAGATAGGTAATATATAAGTTTATTCATAGGATGTGTACTCTCCAGCTTTTAAATTGGGATTGTGGCACAGATAACCCTTGGAGAATGATTGATAAAGTCTTTAGGGAGTCCCTATCTGTACTGTGAGCCACTAATGCAAACGTTTCCAAAGCAAGTCAAGGGAAGCTCTGAATGGAGTCATTAAAAAAGGCCTGAGCAGAACACTAGAAAATATACAGTAGGAAACAGTATAGAATGGCTCTCTAGAGAATCGGTTTACTGTGACCTAATATTCAAGATTGATTGTAGACCATGGTAAAACACTAATGGTAAACAGGCTGCTACAAGCACCCTTTGTCAAACAAGGGCCTTTTGTTTATGATGGCTGCCGTGTAAGCATTTGATAGCAAAAGTGAAGTGAAAGGGACAAAACGGTACATTATGAAAATATGAGGATTGCAATCATTATTTCCCTTGATGTGTTGGAAAACTGAAAAAGTGAAAGCAATGTCTTCACTAGGAGCTACGTCCCTTCTAACAACCAGCTACCCCAAAGGACTGCCTCTTGAAGACAGCCCTAATGAATGGTTTTAATCTCTCCATAAATGCGGTAGATGAATCTTCCATTCACATCTTTTCTCCAGATTTAAAGATGAGAAAGAAAAGACCAAAAGAATGCTTGAGGAGCATGAAATTAATTAGAGAACTAGGAGACTGAGGAGCAGGAACAGGCAGTCAGTGTCCTTTTTTCTTGTCCACCATTAACTGCTAAGATCAACTCAGTAATTTAATATTGCTGCTAGTATCCCTTCATCCTTGATCATCATTGTCTGCAGGTGTGAAGGTTAGCTGAAGAAAGGGGACATTTGTCATAAATATGTAACACTAAGTGTGGGTAACAGAGACAATAAAACATTGCAGAATGGGGAGAAATTGTGGAGAGTGAGACAAGAGAGAAACTAGAGAAAGCTTTGCAGCACTCTATTGTGGACTTAAATGTTAGCCCCCTTCTCTCAAATCCAGACGTTAAGCCCTAAAGCACAATGTGAGTCTTTGGAGATCAGGTATTTATGTAAGTGATTCCTGCTAAGTGAGGTAGCCAGATCGTCTCTCTAATCCAGATAACTCTGGTGTCCTTACTGTAAGTGGCAAAACACCAGAAGTTTCTCTCTACCATGGTGGGATCCAAAGAGCAGTTAATTCTTAAAAAGCCAGATTTAGCACCCCATGCACTGGGACCTTATTCTGGGTCTCTTCTACCTGCTCAACGGTGCAAAAATAAGTGTCTTTTATGTCTATATTTCAGCAGTGAAGGAGATTGAACCTAAGGCCTTGAGTGCGCTAGGCAATTACTTTAACATCTCACTATATTCCCAGTATTATTTTTACTTTTTATTTTAAGACGGGGTCTCCCAATTGCCCAGGGTGGTCTTGAACTAGTTTTTTAGTCTAGGATGGCCTTGAACTTACTATCCTCCTGCTTCAGCTTACTTAGAAGCTGGGATCCTGGGCCTATTTCACCAGGTCCAGGTTAAATGTGTCTTGATTACACAGTCAATATATGGTATTTTGTTACGTCTCTTAGCAAGCAATGATAGGCATGGATGACAGCTAATATCTCAAGGAAAATAAGGAAAATGATATTCCTAATACCAAAACAGACCTGCCAGATTTTACATGATTATAAAACTAGCAGAAGAATATTTTGTGATATGTTAAAAAAAAAAGACATGAGATTTTCAATATCCACAAATGAAGCTTCATTGAAGGACAGCCACACAATTCCTTCAGCTAGAAGTCTTTCAAACTGATGTTTAAGCTGAGTAACTTCAGCACAGACTATATTGATTGTAAAACCCAAATATTTACTCTCTGTTCCTTTAAAGGAAAATTTTGTCAACCCATAGCCTACACCAGGAAGTGTCTCTGACTTTATTGTGCATGTGTTATGAGACAAGGAGCTCATCAAAATGCAGGTTCCACTGCCTGTATGTGGACTGGAGGGTGGGCTGTGATTCTGCATTTCTAAAAAGCTGCACCAGGTGTCATTTCTGCTACTGTCTAAATAAAACCACTTGCAGAAGAGGTTCAGGATCCATTTCATATGAACCCACATTTTTAAGAAGGGGAAGAGCATCCTTAAGGGTCTTGGTGATTAGGTAATCAACGCATACTGGGAGCAGTTATTTTCTTGGACTTTGTCCTGAAATTTAAAAATCACTTCATTACAAGAGATAGCTAAAAGTGAGCCAGAGAGGGAACCCCAGCTTATATGCTAACGATTCCAATCCACTTCAAGAAAGAAAACAAGCCAACCTCTGAGCATTAGTAGATTAAGCAATGTGAGATTTATTTGGCCTTTTTGTTTGTTTGTTTTTACAAATTTTAATTGCTTCTCTTTGCAGTCTCTCTCTTTTTTTCTTATCAAATATAACATAGTCCTTCTTTCCTTCCATTTTATACTCAAATCCCACAATACGTAAAAGGCAAATTCCATATGACATGGAGGAGCACAACGTTCTTATATTTTATTTATTTATTTTTTCAAGATTTCAAAGTAAAACATCTAAAAGTAAATATTGAGATTTAAAGTGATGAAAAACAGATTGGGTATTGCCTGTCAAAGCTCCAAAGGCCACAGAATAAATGGTAAAATAATAGCAGCAGGGTTCATTGACATGCAGACTGGCTTTGCTGAGACTTCATGTGCATATCTTCCCTCCTCTGTCTCAGTAACAGATGTCATGGAATCAGATCAACAGGGCCAGCAACAAAGTGCAAATATCACTCGAGGAGCTACTGCGACCCACAGCTACAGGCCCTCAACTCGTGAACTACAAATGTGCAACCACCTGGGTTTAGAGTCATCAGGCAGAAACCCAATATGTTGTTTTAACCAAAATGTAAAAGCTGGCTTTTTAAAGAGTTAGCATGAATACATTTTCTGGTTTTTCTTTCTTTCTTTTTTTTTTTTACCTTTCTCTCACTTTTTCTTTTATAGTAATCATTCCACCCATGTATAAAACTACTGACACTGTTTTGAAAATATTTGGGAAAATGAATTACATGTTTTTATAATGCCTTAGTGATCATAGTCATGGACCGTAAGGCTTTACTTAATGGGATTTTTTAATTTTCACACTCCTGAGACCTAAATGCAGCCCAAATACATGCATATCATAACTGTAACTCAATAATTACCTTTGGCCTCACAGTAACTATATTTCTGAGTTAAATAGGTAAGTGTGAGTAAGAGGACCATGCCTTGAGTAGAGTCAAAATAAAGACTGGGTAGAATTACTGTGAGTGGTAGATTCTCTAACTCACCATCCCTTACTTAACCATTGGTATGAACTATGCTGGCTAGCACACAACAATGAGGTTTGATGCATACAGAATTTAGGATAGGTTAGTGTGTTTTCATTTTATCACCCTTATTAGTATGTGAAGCTCGCATTTCCTCTCATATTTTATAAGTGGCAATGCTGAGGTGTAAAAAGAGCTAGTAATTTGCCAAGGTTCTGTAGCTAGTGCTAACACTAATTATACTAATTGTAAGTACTAATAATCATGTCCCAAGAATAATGCATTGCAGTGGGCCACATTGCCAGGAATGTGGTCAGCATCCAAACCTTTTACATCTTCCCAAAAGGACACCATTTGAGGGCCAAATTACCTAAGGTTGCTTATGTTATAAAAGACATTGCTTTGAAATTTCTTCTTCATATAATGAGATGGGTTGTTTTGGTTTAACAAGGAAACCTGGAAATACTTTGTTGATTGTTTGTAAGATATTATTTGTTTTATTATTCTATATATTACTTGCCCTCAGAAACTTTAGTTAGGGTTAGCAAATTACAAGGGCTACTAGGAAAGTTGGAATTTTTAAAACTTTTTTTTTTTTAGAATTTTATGTATTCGTAACTATATCTAAATCCTTTTTGTCTCTCCCTCTTCCATATTGACCTCGTTCTCCCATTTCTCCCACTGTCTCTCCAATTCATGACCTCCTTTTCTTTACTTATTGTCACATACAAACAGACACATTTACACGTATCTGTATATAAGTATATCCCAGCCTGCTAAGTTCTTTGGTGTTGGGCGTATGCGTATGTGTTTAAGGCTGACTGCTCATGATTGGATAACCTAGCAGGGGCTCTTCCCTAGCGAAAACTGGTTCTTCTCTCTTGACAGCCACCGTAGCTCTTCATCTAGGGTTACAGTTTTGAGTGTTTTACATTTTTGATGCAGCTATGAGGAACAAGATTTGAGAAAAAAAAATTCAAGAAGATGAGCTGATGCTACATAGAAGCTTTACCTTGGGGACTTTTGACAATTCTTCAACCATGATTTGCATAAGCAGCAGCAGTCTGTCTTGCTGATATGGAAACTAGTGGAATTTTGTAACAACAGCAAACACAAGGGACCTACCTATCTGTGTGCTAGGAAGAGGAATAAATTAATGCTACCAAATTAAGATAGTGTCCAGTTCTAAAGCTACATAGGTCCATGATTGGATCCTGAGACTGCATCCGAGAAGGAGAATAGACGCTTCTGGCAGCCCTTCACTGTTAGAGACAAGAATGATAGAGGGAAGCCCATAGGGTGAAGAACTAAAACCAGCCAGCAGCCCTGGATGCTGAGCCTATGAAGAAGGACAGAGGGAAGAGAGTACCTAGTTCCTAGTCTGATACCAGTCAGTTCTTTAGCTGCAGCTCCACACCATCTCCTGCAGGAACACTGCAGGAAGTTCTATGTTCAGTAACCTGGATGTTTTCTACATCGTATGTAGTATTCAGGAAGAAAAAACAGCCACAATAAAACAGGACATTCTTTGAAGAGGATATTAAAATACACTTGAAATGACCAGAGATTTACATTATGGGAAAAGAGTTAACACACCTATAGTTACTCTTTTCGAGGAAATACAGAGAAAATTGAAGAAAACATGTGCAAAGAATTGATTTCACTGGAAAATCAAAAGTTATAAAAATAACCTAAAATACTAGAATGATACAACTGATATAAAGGAAGTATTCATGAGTTGATCAATTCGATACCATAGAAAAGAATGTCAATAGGAAAGCCCAGCTACCTTTTAAAATGTGGAATTATAGGAAACTGCATAAAAGATAGAGGGACACTGTGTAAATACCTATTGTGCAAGAAATTGGTCTACTGTAAAAAGTATGAATGTGAAGCAATATCAGCATTTGAACGCATATGGCTCAGTTGAAAACACTTCAATGAACTCCCAGTGATATAAACACATGTGAAAACCCTGCAAAGTATCATCAGCATACTGCATGGTAAAGCCATAAAAACATATTAAACACCAAAAAAAAAAAAAAAAACAGACATTTATCTCAAAGGAGGAATAATGGCTTACAGGTAAAGCATCCTTCAAAGGAGAATACAAATGCTGGATGGGGAGCTACAGCAATCAGAATACACTACTGGCTTTTGTGCAATTGTCAAAGAACATTTTCAATATAAAAGCAGAAATTAAGATTAAGAAATGTGGCCGGGCGGTGGTGGCACACACCTTTAATCCCAGCACTCGGGAGGCAGAGGCAGGCAGATCTCTGTGAGTTCGAGGCCAGCCTGGGCTACCAAGTGAGTTCCAGGAAAGGTGCAAAGCTACACAGAGAAACCCTGTATCAAAAAAACCAAAAAAAAAAAAAAAAAAGATTAAGAAATGCCATGTTCTCATGTTCTCAGGCAGCTACAAACCTATATCAAAGAAAATTCTAATTTTGGAATTCAAAATTCTATAAACTTTGTTTAAGTAGAAAAAAAAATAAGTAAATGCCAGATGGAATGAAGAGAAACAGAAGTGGAAATGATTGTCCTTTAGGCTTTCAGATAAATTTAGAATGACAATACTTTAAAAAGGCAGTATTTTAAGATTCTACCATTATTGATAATAATAGCTTAGTACAATGATAATGAATCAAAGACAAATGCTGGCATCCCTAGACAATTCACTAAAAAAAAAGTGTGTGTGTGTGTGTGTGTGTGTGTGTGTGTGTGTGTGTGTGTGTGCGCGCGCGCGCGTGCGTGCATAAACTTAGTAGAAGTGGAATTTGAAAATATATATGTATCATTCTAAGAGGTTAAATTGTTTTAAGCATCATGAAAGTAGTGAGAAAAGTTCTTTGCAATCACTGGAAATCACAACAGAGAAAATATAATAGGATAGAGATGAACACAAGCACACCCAAGTTAAATCTCAATGGAGAAGCCATTCCTAACAAAACAAGTGTCAGACTTGATGAACATCACAGACAGAGAAACCTATGTGTTTTAAGGATAGAAAAAAGATTTGCCCAGCAAATATTTCCAAAATAACTCTCTTGAAGTGTATTTTTGCTGAGTTTAGAAATCTAGTTTGGAAGTTATGGGGCTTGATTTCCATAATTTTTATTGAATTGGCTATAAATTATTATTCCTGCTCCTTTGAGAGAAGTATGTATTTTACCTTCTTTAATATACTTTGCTTGGTTTTACCTTGCATCAGTGTACCTATGATATATCCACAGTCAAATACATATGCCCATGTAACTGTAGTGCTATTTATCTCGCTGTGATTTGGCTGGATTTTTTTTTAAATCTGAGAATTGGTGTTTGAAGGGACCAAGCATTAAGTAGCTGATGACTCAAAAGTGGATTTCTCTTTGCCTTAGCCTGTTTCTTTGAATCCTATCTGAGTGGAACACACAGACTCTACCTTGTGATATCTGTCTGCTGAGCCATATAAGCAGTCATGGAAGTACAACCAATCTCCCACAGAGAAAGTGTTGGAATCTGTCCTACATCCACCTGTAGAGGATCTTGAGAAATCAGTCATTAGGTCCACTGGGTATTATATTTATTGTAACCCCTAAGAAGGGAGGGCTAGCTAGTGTCTTGTTCTTCTGTGTGTAAGGAGAATGAGTGTCTCTGCTTATGCTGTCTTGATGCAAATATTTGCCGTTTCTAACAGTATTATCAGTTTGACAAGCTTTTAGCCATTCACCTTGCTTTTCTTTCTTTCTTCTCATAGTAGTCAAATTATCTGCACCTTAGATGCTTATAAACCAAATCTAAAAAAGAGAAAATGCCACCTACTGTATCTGTGATTATTTTTTCTTATGCTTTGAGTTCTATCCACAAATGAATAAAACATATATCCTTCAGAGTTTTTTTTGTACTATGACAGTGATGCTACCATTTCAATCTCCTATAAGCTTATGCTATTACCAGATATTGATTCTAAAGTCTGAAAGGAACAGGCACTAAAGAAATTCTGTCCCACAATCTCAGGGAGACCTAATAAGAAGATGATTTTTTAATGGAAGCATAATATGCAACAAAATTAAAATTTTATAGTAGATAAAAAAACAAAAGAAATGCTATCCCATCATATAAAGAATACACATCTACCTCTGGGAAACCATAGGGATAATTGTTTGTCTCATAGGCAGAAGTTCAATTTCCTTAGCCATCTTATATGGTTCTGTCTGTCTTCTGATGTGATCTACTTCCCTATCTCTCCCTCCCTCCTTCTTTTCCTCACAAATCTCCTTCTCCAAGCTCTGTAATTATCATCATCTGGGCACCAGATTAACTTATGACCTCAGCCTTTTACAGAACTCTGTCTCCTTTTGTGATTTTGGCTGAACCTTAACTGATCATTGTCATAGTTATGACTAGATATCATAGACATAGCATTGCAAATGTCATCCACTGTCTTGCATAGCAATTCCTCTACAGAAGTACAGAACTCAGTCTGATAAAAGGCTAGATTTCAGGTATATGTAGTACATTATGTATCTCACCAGAGTATGAAATTTTTTTTTTTAGATAAAATAACACACACTTCCTGACGACACTACTTTTACCTTGACACAATCTTTTTTAGCCCTGTTGATAAAGTAGTCTGTCTTTTTTACCCATTAAAATTTCCTTAGGTCCTCCTCTCTATTACTTTTATAGTTTCTTTCTCCCACTTCAGTAATAATAAAGGAGAATGTCCCAAAGGGATCATTCCATCTTCTTCTAACAATGCTTAAACCTCCTTGAAAAAACATTTCTCTTCTTTTCTATTTCACTGGATAATCTATTCTTGCTTCTCTCTGAAGTGAATTCCTCTACCTACTCACATTCAGAATGCCATTGTTTTTCTTTCAAGGACAGTGATCCTTCAGTAATTCTCCTCTTCTCTCATGTACCTGTGACATTTTGACTCCATCATTGACTGCTGGCATCAGTCTATTAAGTCATCTTGCTCCTAAACCAACTATTCTGATCTACAATTATTTCCAATCATGACTGCATTTCACTGCTCCCTTCTTAGGAATTATCTACTTAATCTTCTCCCAGAAGTCCACAGGCCCACTAAATATGGGTTAGATTTTGCCAAGTGCTCATATACAATGATTCACAGAACCATTTTAAGTTAACATGATCCCCACAAATCTTGTAAAACTCTTCCTTTTATCAGTTTCCCATTTTAGTAGACTTCTATTTATGTAATATTCCAAACTATCTGCCTTGGCTCTCATGATGTGACCCGTGCTCTTCTCTCTTTATGTCTGGTGGTGTGTTCCAGCCTTATCTTTTATGTTCTATTTTACAAAACAGGCTTAGCTTCCTCTGGTCTCAGTTCCTGCCTTTCATGCTTTCTGTAATATTGTTTTCTTTACTTACTTCTTGCCCCTGGTCAACACTACAAAATACTTTAATCTGTTCTCTCTCAGCCTCTAGATTGCCTTTTATGAACACACCAAAATCTTCAATTATATATGAATACTTATTTGCATGACTGGTTCCTGGTTTTGCTTCTACATATTATTACTTTTATCGTGGAAAGTAAAATTCCCATCTGGATCATCCCATAACTCACAGAGTATGGTAAGAAAGACATTTTTAATGTATATATTATATATAATATATATATATATATAAGTATATACTCATATATATGAGTACTTGGGTGTATGTGGGTGCATCTCATTCTTTCAGGTGCCCAGGGAGTCAAAAAGGGGGGCTCAGGACCCGGCAATTGGAGCTACAGGCATACATGAGTCCCCTTAAGTGAATGCTGGGAAACAACACCAGGTCTCCTGGAGGAGTAACAAGTTCTCTTAACTTTAGGCCTGACTATTTATTTTTGTTTTATTTTATATAGAAAAAGTTACTTAAATAAGAAATGGGCACTAATGTTCTACAAACATCCTGAGGGTAATAATGAAAAGCTCCATGCAAGGGCAGAGCTATAAGTAGAACTTAAGTTGCTGGCCTCTGCAGCACAGAACCTTCCTTCCTGTGTGCAGACATTTTTAATTAATACTAATTGGATTAAATAAGTGTCAGGGGGAAAACCAATCATTGTCCTTCCTGCTGATTTGTTGCATGTATCAGCTCTGAAGGTCACAGCTCATTTAACCCAAATGTACACTTTAGAAGTCAAGTGATCTGGGGACATGGTGGGTTTTTTTTTTCCTGTCCTTCAAACTGGGTGTGTAGTCTTTAAATCCTTACTGTTCCTCCTACCCATTTTCATATAATGTCCTTTTTACAATCCAAATATCAGAAACATATGCCCACCAGCATAGGAAAGAGAAAATCTAAAAAAATTTGGAATGGTGTGTATTAGTTTGACAACTTGTGAGGGTCTTTCATGAAAAGAAAAAAGTTAGAGCTGATCCTCAGATCCTTTTCAAAGGAAAATGTCTGTCTCTATTTTCAGCTGTGCTCCCAAACCCCCAAAACAGTTGTTTCATCTGGTTCCTATTTCCTGGTCCTGAAAACAAAATCTTCAGGTTCTGAGCAGACCTCTTTATCCCATAAAATTTATACAGCTAATTCTCAACCTAAAGTGTACTCATATGCTGTCAGGTGACCAGTATAACACAGAGAGAATGACAAAGCAGAAACACCCCCTATCTGCTGCCTGGCTATTGTTTTTTGAGCAGGTGATTTCTTTCATATAAAGAAAATTTCTTTTTTTTTTTTTTTTTTTTTTTGTTGCCTTCTGTTGCATGAGAGATGACATGCTCTTTTCCACCTTGTTAAAAGCTCCTATTATAGAAACTGCCAGGTCTATTAGTCTATCTTAATTACCACATCTTGTGCTGCTTTTAGCCTCTAGTGGGACAAAATTGCCATGATTTATGCTTTACTAACAATGATATTTTTTTACATTAGTAAGCAATTAAAGAGCCCAACAGCACACTTGCAAAGTTCAAAAAAAGGTAGAAGGACTGCCATCATTTCAATGTAATTCAACTCTAATTGTATTTACAGAAAACCTATAAAAATTCTATGTCAAAATGTTTACAGTGCTCATAATAAACATGTGTAAAAAAGAGAAATAGTCCTCATTCCCTTTTGCTGTAGAAGCAGATTATAAACCTAGAACCTCATGACTGATATCTTCACAAATGGGAGATGAACAGTGTCAGGTCTTTGACTCGCTAGCCGTGGCATTCAGATGAAAAGGATTCCACTCCAAGGTGATGTTTCTACCTTCTGTAATTCTTGTGCAGAAGGGAGACAGGTGAATCCAATCCTTGCTCAGCGGGAGTGTGGCAGCATTCTTTTACACTTGAAACTCTGCATGTGCATGTGTGGATGCACGTTTGTGATGGTGTGGTGTAGGTGAGAAAAGGCCCCATTAATGAAAAAATATGAATTACAGACAAACCAGCTACAAAAATAAAAGTCTCCTGCCAGCAACAAGCAGATTCAAGGCCAAGAATTACCGGTGCCCCTCTCCATGCCACAAGCCATTGAGAATCAATCTTTACAACTCAACAGTAAGATTTACTTCTTATGTTTTTGAGATCTCAGCATATAACATTTATTTCTATCTCACTTCACATGCTTCATTTTGCCTCCAGCAAATTCCTAGTCCTCTATATTAAGCATCAAAACCCTGCCTCAAAATGCAGAAATTTATGACAGTGTTGAGAGTAATTATAGAAAATGATACCAGGTCAGAATGTCATTGTTATTCAATTCAAATACTATAGTGCCATATAAACAACAACAAAAATGATTAGAAATCAAAACTTAGGCTTTTCCTGAAGTTCTAAAGAATCTTTTCTGGATCATGACCCTTGTATCATCTGGGAATTTGTTTAAACAGACATTCACTATCTTCCCAGACTCACTATACATTCCCAAGGGGATTCGTGTGCCTATTAATATTTGATAAACACTGAACTAGAGAATTCAACAAAGACCCAGAGGTTGATGTGACCTCCAGGTAACTTTAATCATGGAAATACAAAATCCACAACCCTAACACAGACTAAAAAGAAAAATGAGCAGGTGGCAATAAAACAAGACACTGAAGGTGCCTTTTTGAAGAGATGTTTCAAATCTTCTCTCTGGCAATATTTCTTTTTAAATGAACCAAATCTCTGATATCAAGTTGATGGGAATATCCGATTTGAATTTGAGGCATGCAGAGAAGACAATGAACTTCTTTGATCTCTAGTCTCCTGCTTTAATAAAACAATTTTATAGGTGCCTCCTGCCTAGAAACAGCAAGATGTAGCAGGTGGTTTCATTGTAGCTTAAAACTTTGCATTTAAATATTCAAATACTGGTGTCTACAGGGTAACACTTTTCCAGCATTAAAGAATAAGAACAGAGCGTCTTGCAGACTAAATAGAAGCCAATGAGAATTCAATGCCAATTTGCACGAAGAATTCCACAGAAACACAGCAATATCAAATATGGTTTCCTTCAGGCATACCTTTCTTCTTTCTATCTAGGATTGTCTTGTAGCAAAGGCAATGTTCCACACATTCTATATTCAATCACTATTTTCTCATCTTGCTTTCTTGCATAAAATAATATTGCAAATAGCATGCAAAAGCACATGAACATGGGAACAGTAAAACAACACACATTGACTTAGCTTCTACTTCTACTCAAGTCCTATTGCATTATTTTTATCTGAAATTTACTTGGGAGAAAATTCCATTTAATGAGCAATATCCAGTCATAAATATTCTTAAGAACTATAGATAAGATAATTAAGGAGTACTGGAGCATTAGAAGAAGTTTACCTATCCAAACAAGAGTCTTAAAATGAGAAATAATGTTGAGGAAACACGATGACATCAGGAGAAGTCAACTGAAAATAAGCACACAGCAGCCTTTTCTCTGAAGAGTTTGTTTTTTTCTTTTTGTTCTTAAAGACATGATGGTGAATTGCTACCTACATACAACTAAACAACTGAAATGGATCAACAGGTTGCATATATAGATGCAATGTGTGTGTGTGTGTGTGTGTGTGTGTGTGTGTGTGTGTGTGTACAATAACAACAAAGAGAAAGAAGCTACAGCCTTGAGAGTAGAAGGACATGGGTGAGACTCAAAGGAAGATAGCTGGGAAGGGCTGAAGGGGAAGAAAGTGATGCAATTCTATTTTCATTAAAATATATATTTTAAAAATCCATACTATAAAAACAATGAAAGAAATATTCTGTTAGGGTGGAGACAACTGTTCACATG
This sequence comes from Peromyscus leucopus, assembly GCF_004664715.2. Lineage (NCBI taxonomy): Eukaryota > Metazoa > Chordata > Mammalia > Rodentia > Cricetidae > Peromyscus > Peromyscus leucopus. Next base: position 59,803,647 of record NC_051079.1, read on the forward strand.
CATCTACACCCAAACCTCTGCCGCCACCACCACCTTTAGTCATCAAATATGAGGTTTACTAGGAAAGAACTTAGGCTCTGATAAATCAGTCGGTCACCGTAAACCCTGCAGCGTTCCTGCCTTGTAGCCAGATAGTAGAATTCAACTGTCTAGATGTCGCAGTGGGTACTGAAATGCTTCCAAAACTGATCTTACTAACTAATCTAGCCCTTTTTATTACCTTAACCTTGTTACCATTATTGTCAGTTGTAGCATCACAGGGAGACAAAATGGGCAGACATCATTTACCCATTTTACAGATGTGTTAATGGAAGAACTTCTAGTCTTGATACCCAGATAGTAAAGCAAAGGCCATGCTCAGTTTAATAATCCCTGACAAGGTGTTTTTAACACCTTGATGCCTTCTGAGCTCTGTTAATAAGATTCCTACCTGTTAATAGGTTTCTCTTTAGATACCTCAGCCACTGTTTTAATCTTAATCTTATTGGTTATTGTTATAATCTGGTAAAGACAACTGCCAAAACTTGCTGTGTGAAAAACTGAGAAATAGCTAAATAGCTTTCTAGTTATCTACAAACCCTCAGTCTATGCATAGTATAGTACCTGGGAGCATCTTTAGATACCAATAATAACTCAATTTTATTGAACAGTTTTGTGTTGAACATTCTTACATATTTTCTTAGTTGTGTATTCTACAAAAAATATTTTGCTACATCCTGCATAAAAGACATTTTGTGTTCTCCACAGAGAACAAGAGCATGTGTATCCACTATTTCAGGGATGGAAAATAATTTACAAGATAAGAATATTCAGTAAAAGATACCATTTTGCTTTGATTGAGTGGTATAACTGGCCCTGAATTTAAAGAGAATTACACCCATCTGTCATTGGGCAGAACCAGCCCCGTTATTTATTAAAGCTGAAACCCATCATTTTCCATAAACCCTTCTCCTAGTCAATAATTAACAGATTTAAACTCAGAGGTCTGTGGTTCATTCTCTATCTTTGTGATGGTAAAACTTTGGTGCTGAACAAAAATGAGCCAGGGAGCTTCCCAAGGCTAGAAGCACTCTTCCTGGCTTAATAAACTATCCATCTTTAGTGATTAGAAGGGAGAGAAATGTCTTCAGTGTTTGTATGTTTCTTTGCTTTAACCTGTAATATGTCTTTTTTAATTTTATTTTATGAATCAACTACTTTCTATTCTGTGGTAGCACCTGAAGGATCTAGGATTCTTCCCTTCAAGATCCCCATATTCCCGAGCCCCAGTTCTGCTCTTCAAAATCAGCAGGGAACCGTTCTCATTAACATCAGTGGGGATAGATTTGAAGCTAGAAGCCAGACCTGACCCACACACCTAGTTTTAAACCATAAACGCGGTTCTGAGTCAAAACTTCTGCTGTGCACCTCAATCTGTCTGGTGTGCACCTCAATTTCAGGGCTTAAACTGCCTTCCAATTTGTTAAATTCTGAGAAGTTTTAATCCAAACAATGGCTACCATCATGTAAAATAGGATGGTAAGAGAAATACTAACAGGATAAATGATAGAAGAGTCTCAGTATTTTTTTTCTCCTTTTGTATGCTAGATGTTTCCTATCATATTATCTTACATTTTAATACAAAATATGGTTACTTTCAAATTAGAAATCATCAGTCCTTTTTTGCTAATTTTTTTATAACACATCACATGTTTGAATCATCCACTTGGTTTGGAAACCACATTTTTATGCCATTTAATTTTTTTCTCTCCTTGGAACTCTAATTATTTGTTATACTTTAAATTTTTCTATAATTTTCACTCAAACATATATTAAATCAAATACTTGTACATTTTTATAATTGCTTTTCTAATTACACTGCCATTATTTTCTTTACTAATGTGAACCACTACTGAAACACCCTTTTCTATTTTGAATCCAAATGTCTCTATAGGGTGAGATCTGCTTATTTTCTACTATTCCCCAGGTCTTCTGTTACTCAACAATACTTACTATTTGTTCTCATATTTTGTCAAAGGGGGTGAGGGGGGTCTGTAAAAGTCTTGGTGCCAGTACACAGCCAGACAGTGCATAAAAATGTCTAATGATAGAATTTATCTACTAGACTAAAATACACTTCATAGGATGGAAGAAATAACACCTTTAGTGCCACACTCCCGCTGCATTTTGCATTCAATCCTACTACAATTCGGTCTAGCAACGCAGTCCATGACGAGAACTAATCTCCAGCAGGGCTGTAAAGTGATTTATTTAATCTGAAAGCATCCACCTGCTGGGGTATTCTATGGTTCTGAAAAAGTTAATAACCATTGCTACTCTGGTGGTACATTTGCCATCTTTATGCATATATCTCCCGTCCATTACCGCGCATTCCTTTATTAATTTAAGTAGACAGCCATACATTGTGTCATCCCAGAACACAGAAGAAGCTGCATGTAAGGCTATGGAGGATTGCTACTGTGGTCACAAATATCACAGATGAGCCATATACATGTGGAGCTATCATGCTCTAAGTCTGAACTTCTTGAACAGCAACAGTATCACACCAAATCTTGAGATTTCAGAGATAAGAAAAATCTCTGAAGTCTCCAAGACCAGGTAACAGGAAAAACAGGACAGGAGGCTAGAACGCCTGGTCTCCAAGGGCACAATCCAATAACAAAAGCCTCAGAAGTTTAGGTGGAAATCCTCAAAAGGGGCTGTACCTGGAGACAGAAGGGAAAGGAAGCAGTGCCCGTTCCTTTTACTCTTTACAGGAATCTGCTCCAGGCAGTCCCATAAAACCACCAGGATGCTTCCAAAGTGAAATATCCCCTACAGGCTTATGTGTTTGAACACATGGTCCTCAGCAAGTGGCACTGTTTAGGGAGGTTGTGGAAACTTCAAAAAGGGAAAAGCTGGAGGAATTGGGTCTCTGTAGGTCAGGCCTTAAGGCTGATAGTCAGTTACAGGTCTGTGTGAGTGGTCTCTGCTTTCCAATGCAAAAAAGCACAGCAGTGACAACCGAGGGCTTCCAATGGTGCTGCACAGGGGACCCCTGCTGCTTTGCCTTCCCAGCTAGAATAGACTGAATTCTTTAAAATCATGAGCTAAAATGAATCTTTAAGCTACTTCTGCTAGAAATTCTATCGCAGAACTGGGGAAGTAACTAATGTATCTACAATACCTATCTGAGCTCAGAAACTTCTAATTGAGTCCAACCCCTTAACACTTAAAAAAAAAAAAAAGACAAAACTGAGATGCAGAGGCGTTAAAGGACCTGCCTTCCTAACTACAGAAATCCAAAATAAGGATTTGATCCTTCCATCCATGTAATTTTCTACTGCACTGTGTAAGCAAAATTCACCACGGAATAATTAATTTAAAAGGACAATAATAATAGAGTTAAATCTTGGTAAGGCTGGGGTTTTAGTCTATGCTCCTCCTCTTTCTTCAGACAAGATCCTTGAATTAAGATGAACTCTAATGCCAGGAGGAGGCATGACCAACCCAAAGCAGATGTTTCTGTGTTGAAAACCTAAACAAGACTGGGGCAATGCTATGTAAAATCTCAAAGATCAACTGACTGAATGAATGGTCCTTCATAAGAAAGGGAAATTAGAATGGCATTTAATGGTAAGAAGGGAGAGAATCACATTTCTAGAAGTCAAACAGTTATAAAGTTTTTTTTTTTTTTTTTTTTTTTTTTGTCCATCTCCTAGCCCATTCACTCAGACTTCAGGCAAGAAAAGAAACATGAAGTAAAAGAAAGTAAAACAAATGTCTATATTCCATTGGAGATAAAACTAGAAACTGCATCCCTTAAACAGGAACAAATGCTATAGGATCTGCAAGACTCTATAGAGAAAGACACTCATATTAGGTTATAATATTAAAATTGCTTTAGGCTTTTTGAAGAGATTCAGCAAGTGCATGCCTACCAAAGACTAGAAGATATCATTTCCAACATCTAAATATATCCCAAAACAAATGGCTAGTGATTTTTTAAAGTAGAATAAAGACATTTTGAATATGTGAAGTTTTCTAAATATTTACTTTCCATGTACTCTTTCCAAAGGTGAATGAAGTAAATGCTCTCTATTGCATTTAAGAAGTTAATCAAGGAAGGGGTCCAGGGGCTAAAGGATTAACAATGGTCCATAACACACAAATTCACCCAAACCATGAATGTGCTCTCAGTTCACAAAAGTGACTTCCATGTGCAATTAAATCAGGAATCTTGAAATGAGGTTATACTGTAGAGTGCCCTTACAATCCAATGACATTCAGAAATGAAAGGAGAGGACCCTCTTAAGAGGGAGGTAGGAACTAGGTTACATAACATGCCTGGAGTAGTGAGAGTGATGAGAAACAGATGGTTTTGCTCAAATTGCCTAGTATATGATCATATGCTTAACAGCTTGGCCGTAGACCATGGTATCAATAGGCTAAAAACTAGTGTCAATAGGTAGTCAGAGATCCAGGCAATAGGATAGGCACTTTGGGTTAATGTATGTAGGTAATTAAGCAAGTGAACATTTAGAATGGGAAAATAGATGAGATCTATTCCAAGATCCTAACAATATAAATAATAAATACTGTCCAAGAAAAACCATGGTATAGTTTTCCTAGAAAGATTAGGAAATGGATGGTGGAAGTGGACATGGCCTTAGAGATTCACAGGTAACTGAGTGATAACATGTGTGGAGCATTAGTGATCATGGTGAGGCAAAAGTAGAGAATGAACAAAATTCCTAGCTCCCGTAAAGTTGGGATTCCTAGAGCCAAAGGTAAACAATAGCACATTATATGCATGTTAATTAGCAATATGAAGAAGAATATCAAAAGAATCATTGAAGTAATTTAAAAAAATCTTTTACATGAGGCTTATATATAAATACTTTGAAGCAATAATTCTACAAGTAACCAAAGAGAGGGTAGTAGTTTCCTTAGAGGGGCAAAAACTCAGTCTACTTTATGGTTGGAGACTCCAGGTATCAAATCCTATAACAGAAGTTGTCACCCACAGGCTGCAGATGGGAAGCAGAAGGGGACAAATGAGCAAAGCTTCACAAGGAAAAGGGATGCAGGCTCTCACACATGTGCTCCAGATAGGCTTACACCTTGGTAGTATTCACATTCTTGTATCAATGCATCATTCCTATAGATTGAATCAACACCTGTGTAAGCTGATGACAGTTTAAGAAATTAAAGAAATTAATCTGCATAAAAATGAAGCAAAATATTCAAACTTCAAAAAAGTATGTTTATTTTCCTTTGTTGTGCCTGAGTTTGTGTAAGATGATTTTCTTCATTATATAGGAAATGAGAGAAATGGTACCCAAGATATTCTTGTTAAAAAATAAATCTTTTTTAATTTAAGCTCTGAGATGATGTAGTAAGATAGAAATTGTTGAAAGAGGAATGCACTACCCTGAGGGTAATTTGAAAGAAGTTTTATCCATCCCTTGAAGTGTGCAAGACAGTTATACAAAAAGGAAACCTAAACAATTAGATGTTTCAAAATTAAATGTTTGAGATGGAGTCAAACACTAGCTATCAGAGTACACTCTCTGGTTTAGGTGTTGATGGGAAAAAGAAGAAAAAAAGAATTATTACAACTGTGAAAGTTACATATCCTTTATATTTCTGACTATCAAAAAAGCTAATTCATCATGCCTGCTGAATGACTTGCTCCTTGTATTTCTAATAATTGAAATGGTTAATATGTAGAGTACTTATTGAAACAAGGTACCACTCTAATTGCTCTACAAATCTATTGACTCATTTGCCTCTCATAAGCTTATGAGACTGGCACTATTAATATCATCTCTTCTTTACAGAAAGTGTTGTGGAGAATCCCAGTGGGACCATCAACTTGTATTGATGGTTCCAGAGCCTGGGCTCTCTACCACTGGAAAACTGAGGAATGGATTTGCTTGCTAATGAAAATATTTGGACCTCAGAGAAAGAACTTCTGCATTAAAAGAAAAGTATGTTCAAGGACATTGTGCTTCCTATTCACAGTTCTAAAACCTTTTTTTTTCACTTTAATAACTTCTAAAGCCATCAGAAGAATTCTAATTTAAGCTGGAAAATTGTTAAAAAGAGTTTGGTAATAAAAGCCCATAATCTGATAGCCTATTCCTGTGTAATGAGTTAGTAGGTTTTCCTCTCCTGTTTGGAATACTGATGTCTTGAACAACGAGAATGCTGTGAACAAGAAGAACAAAGTTTTTAAATATAGGCCACAGCATTGATAAACCTCAGCTCTAATACTTTCTGACTCTGCAGCCTGGGGGAAAGTATGCATCATCTGACTTGAAGTGATGCTGTTGTTTGGATAAGCTCCCCCCAAGAATACATATGTCAAAGATGTGATCCCCAGGGTAACACTACTGAGAGATGGCTGAACTCTTTGGAGATGGCAACTAAATGCCTGTTCCTATAGGACTGAGCCTGTGACCTTGAAGGAGATTATGAGACCTCAAACTCCTCATTCTTGCTTGTCTTCTAGGTTATGAGGAGAGTAGTTTTGTTCATGTTTTGGCCTCTCCCGATTTTCATCCAGTATCATCATCACCGGAGACTTGAAAGAATGAACCTATCTGACCTTGAAGAGGAATTTCCACTACTGAGGAACAAAGCTTCCCCCCTTCAAAAGTTAGTGGTCTTAATGATTACAACATAGTGGGGAAAATTTACTGTTCTGTAAGTTAACAATACTTGTGTTGTGTTGTGAGGAAGTCTATACAGAATGTAGATGGCACAGGGATGAGAGCACTAATAATAATATTTATTAGTGTTCTCATCCCTATATTTATTTAATATTTAACAGTGCTAATATGCACTGTTTATGAATGGTGGGCTAGTACCAGAATCAGCCTTGCTGAGCTTCAAGAAACCATACAGATATGGGAATAAAATGTACTCTGAAATATGCTTCCTTACTACAGTAAAGCAGAGTTCATAACTCAGAAGAGCCAGAACTATGGGTAAGGCTAGGGTTATGCCCAGAACTAGGGCTTGGTCTAGGACTGTTGCTAGCGATAGGGCTGGAGTTATTGCTAGAGCTAGGTAACAGATTTCAAATTTCAAAGATACATTCTTGAATATGGTGAAGTGAGTCTTTGGTGGGAAGTCACTTTTCAAGCACAAGGTGGTAATAGAAAAGTTTACCTATTCAGTTTGAAAACAAAGATTCAATCTGTTATTTAATAAAAAGACTATTTCTCTACAAATAGCTACTATATGTACAAACATAGTTTCTGTACAAAGATATGTTCCACATATAATTCCAAAAGTCATTCATATCTTATAATTCTTTGAGATAGTTTCTGTAATTCCTACCATTGTTAACTAGAGAAAATATAGTATCATGTCTACCAAGGTAGTGTACCTGCCTTGTGGAAAAGGGGAACACTTTTGGAAACTAATACCATAGAAAACTTTCATTCATATGCCAGGCTAGCAATATCTTAATTGACTTAACTACACACATTTCCTATCAAGAGTTTAGTAAGTGATAAGTATCTAGTAAATATTGAAGATTTGTCCTACAATTAAGACATCCAGGATAACATTGCTTCTGGAAGGAGTCACACTATCAATCACAATTAGACATGAAGCCTTGCCAATGATCAAGTCACCAGATTAAGTTAGCAAGATCTTAGATGTGAGAAGCTAGAAAATGGGAACAGACAAGTTTGATATCATAGGGGAAACTAATGTTCATTTTCAGAGTATAAGTACTTCCTATAAAGGACATGCTTATGAAGTACCAGGAACCTCTGGCATAATATAGGCAGGAGATGACACATAACATGAAATGAGAATGACAATTGTTTATACTGCTTATATAAGTTCACAATATCTTTTATATTGCTATGGGATGACTTTGTCCCTTGGCCAAGCTTGATGTACTATGCTCTATACTCAACTTCTAAGAGTACATTAGTTCATATAGCTCAAGCAATAAAGGCTCCATAGTAAAGTCAGTTCCTACACACAATATGGAGACTTCTGAGACGTGCATTGAAGCATCAAAGACCATGAATCTAACTAACATGGTGGGATAAGATGAATGCAATTTGCAGAGAGAGGAGCAGGATGATGGCAGTGTTGATCTTACAGGTATGTTTGGCCCTAGATGCTGAGGTCAAAATGAGACTAGTTCTCAAGGCATCACAAACGTAAGATAGCTTTGAATGTCATTGTATCATAATTTCCCTCTCTCTTTTCCAAAAAATACTAAAAGTTGGGTTTTAGGGACTCACCACTAATATAGAGCATGTTTAATACTACCTACTTTTAGCTTGTCCGTTATCCTTTTCCCAAAGCCCTTGCAACTGATGCTTCAAATGATTAATGTTGATGTTAGAGGCAGTATGTTGTTCATCCTAGAATCTGAATTTAAGTTTTATTGGGATTAGAACTAAAACTCAGATGTGATATTAAGTTTTTTGTTTGTTTTCTTCTTATTGGACATAGATTTTTTTTTTAATATAACATATTTGGACTAAGGTTTCCCCTTTCCAGCTCCTCAGAGATCCTTCCCACCCCCTACCTTCAAATCCACACCATTTCTGTCTCTCATTAGAAAACAAACATCTAAATAATGAATAAAATAAAATCCCTGTGGACTAGTGTTCATGGCACTGGAAGGCAGTCTATATGAGACAAAGGGAGAAAAGTAAACACAAAGCCAGCGACAAACCCTTTGATCTATAATGATGACCTTCCTGTGAGATTAATATTTCAAGTTGTCCAATTACCGTGCCCTGTTATAGGAAATGACTTATCCAAAGCCACTCACTAATTAGGAGCTCAGTCAGGAGGAGGATGAGACTCTTCTTGTTCATTACTCTCCTGGAGATGCTACCTTAATGTATAGAAAGTCTGGGAAGGTAAACATGAGCAATTAAATTTTAATTACCATCCAAATGGATGTTTTTGACTACACTAGCATGCTCAAACTGCAGCAGTTTCACATGAAACAGCCTATAAATGGAGAGTTTACTATAATCTGGACAACATTAAATGAGTAAAAGAAAAATCACTGCCTTTGGCTCAGATAGCATTTCATGTCATCAGTTCAATTAAACATTCACATGAACATGCATGTGTGCATGCGTGTGCATGCACACACACACACACACACACACACACACACACACACACACACACACACACACACATAGATAACCCTAACCAATCACACAATCACCAATCTACATTGGAGATTCATTATGGCAACAGCCAGATGATGTGAAATAAAACTTCAAATGGTTTCTGTGAGGGTAAAAGGAAGAAAAGCCACGAGAGACAATGGAACCATGTACATGGAGTATAAAATGTGATACAAGCCATCAGGTGCAGGAGGGGCTAGTGCCTTGTTTCCAGTCATGAAATTTGTGGAGAACAGATTATGACTTTTGCAGGGCCATGCTGCAGATACAGAGGTTGAGTCTAGTGAAGTTGTTGCCTCATATCTACCTCTAGACTGCTTCAAGTTTCAAATGTTTGAAGATAATGTCAAAGTTCATTTTGAACCACTGCATCTAGCTGTTTCCTTGGCGGGGGTGGGGGGGTGGGGTGGGGTGGGGGGTGGGGGGGTGGGGGGTGGGGGAGGGGAGCAGGGTAGGGTGTTAAACTTATTGGTGAAATCATACCAGTGATTTTGCTTAAAATATGGTAAGTACCTTCATCCCAGCACTTGGGAGGCAGAGGCAGGCAAATCTATGTGAGTTCAAGGCCAACATGGTCTACCAAGTGGGTTACAGGAGAGCCAGTCCTGTCAGAGAAATCCTGTCTTGAATAACCAAAAATAAAGAAGAAACACACAGAGACACACAGCACACACACACACACACACACACACACACACACACACAAAATTAAGAGGTGGAGTCAAGTTGCAATGGGAATGAACTGACTGAAATTGAGATCTAAGATACAATGATATAATCTGTCTGGTTAGAGAAAAAAATATATCCTTGTTAGAAATTCACAGGTATTACCTTGAGTTAAATATCTATCCCTTGTTCTACAACTTTTACTCTCTACAACTGTTCTACAATGTCTGCTCTCTCCTGACCCTTGTCTCTAATAGCCACAACCACAAAGCTCAGAAATCATAACAGTGAATCAATCTCTTCCAATGGCTAAAACAGAACATCTTTAATTTGGAGGGAGATTGGTAGTCAAGAGATGCTGGCATACAGGACTCTCAATTATTTTAAAGGAGAAGAAATGTTGTTCCTCACCCATATGGAAAATTACTTGACTAACATATTGTATCAACTCCATGCCCTTCCTTTTTCATGCATAAAATTAGGAGTGTGGCAATAAATATCACATATTTTATCTTGACAGAAAGTAGGGATGGTACAAGGATTTAATGGGATTGTTTATTATCCACATTGCACACATTATTTTCTATTATTAGGACTTCGTGTTCATCTTCTTATATGCAATTTTTGTCATATTACCTTTACCCAGTGGTACCAACTGAGTTTGAGTTTGGACATATTTAAAACATATTTTGAGTTAGTAAAGGGCACTTGAAATGTCTGCATAGTGTGGCTTAAGTATCATTGATCTATAGAGATGAAGAAAATTAAATGCAGGAAAGTAAGGCATTTCTAAGTTCTCTACTCACAGTATCTAAGATTAGCTGTCAGGCTCATTGCCTGACAACATGGAGGTGGAGAGTTAAAACCTGCTAACTAAAATTATGATCAGCTCTTACATAACTTTCCTATATATCTTTTTCAGACTGAGGAAGTTAACTGAATAACTAATGTTAGAGAGGTTATTCATTTTTCTGAGTTTTAGAAAGACAATGATTCAGAGAATGAGAAAGGTTTTAAAGATCCAATTGCAAACCCCCTCAAGCATCATCTAGAGTTGCTTTGGGGGCCTCCTTTTACCATCCTTCATGGACAGAAGCTCTTCCTCCTGGGCTTTCTAAGACAAATATGTCATCACACAAAGGGAACTCAATGGAAGGCCAGAGAGGGCTCTTCCCTGGGTCTATCTCTACCATGTTGCTCAGGTTTCATGACTTCATTTCACTTCTCAGGACCCCTGCTTTCTCACTTACAAAATTCAGTGAGTGTGTAAATGACTGTCCATGGGCCTGCCGCGTCACAGCCTGTTGAGCTCAGTTTGTGACCGAAGTTTCCACATTCATCTCCAAATAGCACAGTCCAGATCAAAAGACCACATGACCTACCATTAAAATCTATTACTCTCTTCAACTGACACCACTGACAGGCTGGAAATTAGCAAATGACACTTAGAGAAGCAGTGAGGATGCATGGAAAGTTGTTTGATGTGAGTCTTTGATTGTTTTCTCCCTTTATTCTTGTCTTAATCATGTAGATCCCCTAACTTTCTGTAACCAATGATTCCCTCCTCCCCTCCTGCCTCCCCTTCTGCCTCCTCCACCCTTAAGACACCCTGCCAATAGAGTATACATTGTTTCTTCTCCCTCAAATTAACCTATTGAAATTCAAGTATAGGAAGTCAAAGTGATTGTCTCCTGCTTAAATTATCCACATAGGTTAAGCCTGGATTACTGCTACCAACACCTCTGAAGGGTCCAGATTAATTCTAAAAAAAAAAAAAACTTACTTAGAGATACTACAAGACTTTTAGTATTATTTTGTCATTTGCTAAAACAAAGTGTGAGACAGTTGATTGCCTTGATCTGTTTGGGAGGCATCTAAGCAGTGGTACCAGGTCCTGTCCTCATTGCATGAGTTGGCTGTTTGAAACCTGGGGCTTATGCAGGGATGCTTGGCTCGGCCTGGGAGGAGGGGACTGGACCTGCCTGGACTGAGTCTACCAGGTTGATCTCAGTCCTCAGGGGAGGCTTTGCCCTGGAGGAGGTGGGAATGGGGGGTGGGCTGGGGGGAAGGGGAGGGGGCAGGAGGGGGGAGAACAAGGGAATCCATGGCTGATATGTAGAACTGAATGGTATTTTAAAATAAAATAAAAGGAAAAAAAAAAGAAAACAAAAACAAAGTGTGTCCTATACACTACATTCAGGGTTGTGGATATGCTTGAAAAGTACATCAGGATAAGGGCCCAGAAAGATCTTGAGTAGACCATCTATAATCATGGTTTCAAGAGTGACAAAGAAGAGGGACAGCATCTACTTTGCTGGACTAGATCGGTGACTGCTGAGGCAGAAGGCAAATTTTTTGAGGTAGGAAGGTAAGCTAGGAAAGAAGTACAAGTATTCTTGGAGATGCCAATCTGTTTCTTGGATATAGATCCTGAGATTAGCTTAGATTCTCAGGGCTTAATGAGATATGAAACATAACAGGCTAATTTGTCCTGTTCCCTCCAGCAGGTGAGCTATGCAAGCTCTATAAATAAAAGGCTAAAGATGTTTCATAGTCACACAGTTAAAGGCAAGGAAAAGATTATACCTGTTCTGTTTTCTAGTTCAGTGTCCTTCCAGAAACCTATGAACAGGCAGAAAAATGACAGCTTAAAATAACTATTTAACTAAAAACAACATATGTCTTTACAAAAAGAAGCATTTCTCTCAAAATTATCCAAAATTGTATCCTCTTAACAGTAGCAGGCTTCTCCCAAAACTTTTTTTACTTAGTTTTCTTTTATCTCTTTTTCCTCCCTCTCCCTTCCTCCCTCCCTCTCTTCCTTTCTTTTGACACATCTCACATATCCCAGGCTGGTCTTGAACTCAGCAGGAAAGCATGAAGATGTCCATGAACTCCTGGACCTTATGAATTCACCACACCACATGCTGAAATTATGATTACAGGCATATGCCACCCCAGCCTCTGACTGTAATTCCAATACGGGCTTTTAGAAGGAACAACCTTTAGGAGGAACTTTTTAATGAAGTTCTGCTTTTGTGGGTTTGCTGTTGTTGTTGTTGCTGCCACTGTGGTTTGTTTTTGATTTTGTAATTTTCCTATTGTGGAGACACGGTCTTTCTTTTTGGAAGATAGGCCTAGGGATGCAGGGGAGCCACTCATTTAATGAAGGTGGTTGTCTTTCTCCTTTGACGGTTCGCAAGCACACCTGCACCCCAATCTATAGCTACTGGCTTCCTTCATGAACCTAGAATTTGTCAAATATCATCCCTCGCTGAAAAATTTAGAAAATCGTGGGATGATGGGCTGCAAGTCTGAACCTAGGCCAAGAAAATTGAAGCCACTCACGCAATGTCAAGTTACACAAGGAACTTCCTTTCTCTTAAAAAAATAAAAACAGTAATTCAGGAAAAAAATGATGCATCATTTGGCATCAGGTCAATAGAAATGGAAGTTCAACTAAAATTCACTGTCGGACTTGTCTGCCATCTCTCAATTCAGCCCACTGAAACAGTAAGACTAAAACTGAATTTTACTGGATATATATATCACATGTGACAGAGGCCATGGCTGGGAAATCTCACAAGACTTTAATGCTGTATGGGCTGCTGCTTCTACAGAAAGGATACACTTCTCTTCCAATTGTGTCTTCCATACCTGTATTTCCTATCCCTGAGTGGTAATGCCACAGCTAGAGAAATAGCTGTTACAAGCACTTACTGCTTTTACAGAGGCCCGGGGTTGGTTCTCTTCACCCACATGTCAGCTTACAACTGCATGTGACTCCAGTTCCATGGAATCTGACACACTCTTTTGGGTTCCAGACTCACATCTAGTACATACATTCACATTAAATACATACATTCACATTAAAATTTCCGCTGGGCAGTGGTGGAGCTTGCTTTTAATCCCAGCACTTGGGAGGCAGAGGCAGGCAGATCTCTGTGAGTTTGAGGCCAGGCTGGTCTACAGAGTGAGATCCAGGAAAGGTGCAAAATTACACAGAAAAACCCTGTCTTGAAAAAACCAAAAAAAAAAATTCCATACACATGCAATAAAAAAAATAAAAAAATAAAAATAAATAAATCTTTAAAACAAAAAGAATGAAATCTAATTCTATGGATGGTCAGTTGGTTGTGCTACCATGAACAATGTCATAATGCCTCAATTTTGTTATTAAAACCTTCTGAGCCACCCTAACCCTCCAGGTCACTAGCCCTCCAGGTAATACGTAGATGATATTCAAAATTCTAAGCATAAACTGTACCATTGGCCAAGGGCCATGGCCAATTAAGGCCTTTAAAGTATGAGCATATAAACAGAAATGAGACATACAAAGTTTCAGTGGACAGCACAGTTTTGAAAGCAGTGACACATTATTCATTTTGCAGTTACACAGAAACATTTAGAAGAAAATTCCTAATAAGTACTAAAGAAGTAAGTTGAAGGGGCAAGTCTACTTCAAAACTAATATTGCTATCCCTTCATCAACTGCGATGTTCATTTCATTCTGTCACTGAAAAGAAAGGAGATTCATCTAATTGGATGCAATCAAAGACTGGTAGGAAGTTTTCTGCCTCAAGAAGTCATGTGGGGGCAAGTGGTGATTAGGAGAGTAAGCTGGGTTGCTGTAGGGACCACTGGAGAAAGAGGAGAGAGGATGGTAGAGGAGTTTGCTATGAAGATCCAAAACAGTATTATGACACCACTGATGTTTATGAAACTAAGAGAATCAATTTAAAAGATGCCTTGCTTGAAATGATTTTTAAACAGAATTTTATCCATCAACATTCAGCTGGATGACACTCCAGTTAACAAAGACTCTAAAGTGAACCACTCTTGTGATTAGCAGCCTCAGACAGATGAGCAATCAATCCTATAGAGCTTAAAGAAGACTCTGCCTTCCCAGTTAGAGCCTCAGGAAGCAATGACATCATTCTTCTCTTTCAGGGGAAACCAGTTCACTGTTACAGACTCTTTTCAATTCTCTACCCTTCCTAGATAGAAGTGTAATTATTTCCATAGGAGAGACACAATAATGAAAACTCCATGTTCAGCAAGGCCACATAAAGTATTCCAAAATCTTTGAGAGTGACAATTTTTCATTAGTGATTTTCATGAATAAAAAGGACTCATTTGATTTCAGGACTCAGAAGTACATGACAGGAAGATTTAATCTTACACATCTTCCTAATGTGTACTTACTACATGTTCACATACCATTTGTGCTCCCTGTAACTTCTTGTTTCCATTTCAGGGCTTTGGGTTTAGAAGTACATCTCAAATTCTCAACATAACCTATGTTAAACATAAGTGAAGTGATTTTTATTAAAGATCATAATATATTGTCTTCATTTATATGTACCTAGGCTGACAGAATACAAGCTTTAGAAATGATTTGTTTATTGTAATCAAACATGTAGAAGCATAAATCATAACTGTCAACAATAGACTGATGATAAAATTTGTTATATGCTTTGTTTTACAGACAAAAGAACCCAGGGAATGGGGGTGGGTGGGTTGATGTCCTATCAGAGTAGAATCAAATAATCCATTGTCCCCAAAGAAGTTTGGGGATTACTTAAATACTTGGTGGTCAACAGCACCAACACTTTTTCTTAAATGCTTCACTGTAGATTCAGATTATTACTGTGCATGGCAAATTCTTTGACCTTTCATATGTTTAGGACACAAAATCTGATTTGAAGTGTAGAACCGCTGCCTTCCAGCACTGAGCATAAAATTCTAAAGACAATAAATGTACTAAAAAGATCAACAAATGATTCATAGTTTTATATGGTTTTAAACTTTTCAAGAAATGTGATATCTTAATTCCCACTAGGGAAGGCTTTTTTTTTTCTGTGTTGAGATTTAGCAAACACAAAAGGGAGAATCATAGGGAAAGCAAAGATGCTTCTAGCTTTTATATTTAAAAGTTTACTTACAAAACAAAAAATCCACAAAGAAAATGTTTCCCTAATGTTATTGTGTAATCTGACTCTTACCTGTCTGTGGACATTATTATGACATGACTGTTCATCTCATGGATTCCAGAATCTAGTTAACTTAGATTTGGACCACCTTCAGTGTTAAACAAAGATGTGAAAGTCAAAAAAGTCAAATAGTAGAATATAGGATATGAAATAAAAAGTAGAATACTGGCAAATACAGTCTAGATGGTGTAGGAAAAAATATCAATTTATATCTCTCCTTTAAATTCTCTAAAACCCAATTTCTGCAGGAGAAGGCTATTTACAGCAACACTGTGTAGCTACTTTTGCACGTATTAGCATAGCCCACAATAGTCATACATGTAATGGGAAAAGACTCATGTTTATTCTGAAAGCACCAATGACTATCTCCCTGTGCATACATTCCCCTCAAAGGGAATTTGGTGACTTCCAGTATTTTATTCTAGTTTTCAAGCCTTTTTTATTTCTCAAAAGAAGCAGACATTTAGCCAGCTGTGCTGGAGAAAATGCAGAATGAAATGTGTGTCCCATTTCTTTTCCCTCTTGAGCCTAAGACCAAGATGTATGTCCCAGGAAACTCTACCTTGAAATATGTCCCAAGATTATGAACAAATGTAATGGTGCCACAAACAGCCCCTTCTTAGATAGTGTGTTGTCATCTCTTCATCTTCTCTTTTCTTTCCATCTGGAGTTGGCAGATCCAATTGAAGACTTAGCTACTGCAGACCACTGGCAGGAAAGTTTATGGGTATTTGAGTCACTATATAGAACAAAGAAAAACACCCACTGACTCATATTTTACTGTGACATGCATAATTATAAATCTTTGCCGAAATTTTCTTTTCATTGTTTTGTTGTTGGTGGTGGTTTTTTGAGTCAGGATTTCTGTGTGTAGCCCTGACTGTCCAGAACTCACTCTGTAGATCAGGTTGGCCTCAAACTCACAGAGATATGCCTGCCTCTGCCTCCTGAGTGCTGGGATTATAGGTGTGTACTATCACTGTTCAATGAATATTTTCTTAGTATAGAAGTTAATATTTTCCTCATACAAACACTATCCCAAGTAAGATAAGCATCCAATTACAGTTAAAATGCTTACTATTTTTTGTGAAGCTTAATTACTCCATAATTATCAATGAATGTTTATGAGCTTGTAATTCTCATTGCTAGTATAAGTGTTGGCCCCCAATTTTCTATTTCTTCTTATGAAAGAACTGTGTCTGGATATTCAAATTAGATAAGCATGTCTACATAGGAAAAGATCTTACATCACCTAAAGGGAAATCGTGAATAGAACCATTGCAATAAAGTTAAGTAATGCTTTTCCAATGATGAACCAGTCAAAATTCAACTTTTACTTCTGTAGATGCTGTCAAATTATAGAAACTGGTTGATAACAAATAAACATAAGTAAGTCACAAACTATGTGTTAAGTCTCCATGTCTGGTCCTGACATAGAACTGCTGTGGGATGTCTTTTTGTACAATGTGAATATGTGTTGCTATGACTGGATAATAAAGAAGCTGCTCTTACCTATGGTGAGTCAGGTTATAGCCAGCCAGGAAATCCAAGAGAGAGACAGGAAGATGAAAAGCAGAGGCACAGGAGACGCCAGCCTGTTGCCCAAGAAGCAACATGCCAGCAGACCTGTAACACCATGGCCACATGGCAATACATAGATTAAGAGAAATGAACTGAATTAAGTTATAAGAGCTAGCCAGTGAGAGGCCTGAGACATTAGACCATACAGTTTGTAAGTAATATAAGCCTCTGTATGTTTACTGGGGTCAAAGCAACTGTGGGACCAGGCAGGACACAAGAAAACTTCTGACTACATAGAACAGTTATTTTAAACAGGTAAATACTCCAAAAATTATAACTTAAGAAAAGGAAATCAATAGTTTAATGCAGAATCATTGTTATGAGTTTCCAAATAATGTTTGGAGAGCAGTTGTCAGCAGCAATCAGATGACAGGACATTATGGGTCTTCTGTACATTGGCTCAATCAAGTCTATTAAGAGAACAGTAATTTTTCATCTCTTTTATTAACACAACTATTTACACTGCTAAAAATAGTAAGCAGTAGTAAGCCTTCATATGGCTTTTAAGAAAAGCAAAGAAATTGTTGAGAAACAAACATTGCTATGAATGTATGGTATTTCCTTAAAGGTATGAGGCAAAGTTGGCCAATGGAACTGATTTCAAAAACTGCTCAGAAGTAGCAATTAAATTGCTGTGGGATAATGCTTTTGCACACTTGTTTAATAAAATGCTGCTTGGCCAGTAACCAGATAGGAAGTATAAGCAAGATAAGCAGACAAGGAGAATGTTGGGAAGAGGAAGGCTGAGTCAAGAGACGCCAGCCAGTCACCCAAGGAGCAACATGTAATAGGACGTAGGTAAAGCCACAGAACATGTGGCAATATATAGATTAATAGTTATGGGCTAATTTAAAATATAAAAGCTAGCTAGCAAAAGGTTTGAGCCATAGCCTTGCAGTTTTAATTAATATAAGCCTCTGTGTGTTTACTGGGGTCTGAGCAGCTGCGGAACAGGTGGGATACAGGAAAACTCCAGCAAATGGTGCCAAGACGTGGGCCAAGAGTTTCCACCTAAAACCTGAGAAAGCTTTTTTTTAAAAAAAAAGGGTTCTAAAATAGAGCCAGAAGCAGCTTCCAAGTTGTCTCTCTCAGGCTAGCCATATCCTGTGGGCTTGAGCTACTCTATGGTGGGTTCATGGCGTTGTGGGTTTGACCTGCAGCATGGTGGGAATGAGGTGTCTCCAAGCCACACATTACACTGCATGGTGGATTTAGCCTTTGATAATACAGATGAAAGAAAGAAAGAAAGAAAGAAAGAAAGAAAGAAAGAAAGAAAGAAGGAAGGAAGGAAGGAAGGAAGGAAGGAAGGAAGGAAGGAAGGAAGGACGGAAAGAAAGAAAGAAAGAAAGAAAGAAAGAAAGAAAGAAAGAAAGAAAGAAAGAAAGAAAGAAAGAAAGAAAGAAAGAAAGAAAGAAAGAAAAGAAGTTTTCTTGGGCTATACACTGCTGGATGGAAGCATAGACCCACTGCCTCCCAAAGTCCAGCGGTGAACATGGTTCCCCCAAAGCTGGAGGTAAACATAGTTCCACCATGTTGGAAAGCTGAGGTGGATGGAGCCAAGAGCAAAGCTGCTATTTTAGTCCTAGTAATGCTGCTGTTTAAAGCAATAGATTCATAATAAAACAGACTCAGATAAAATACACCTCTAAATGCAAAATAAAAGTAATATAAAAAATAAGCCACATAAAGAAGGATATCACGCAGAGATTTTGGATTATGTTGTCTTTAGGACTTTTAACTGCAGAGTGGCATTTGTTTGTAAGGCTGCTGAGTTAAACCAATATGTATATTTTAAAGGTATCATGACTTCAAAATTTGGATCTGCGGATATGTTGCTTTGGAAAGGAGGTTCTACTTTTGTTTCCACAGGAAGCAAGAGGCTATGGATTTGTTCCAGGTTAAGATACATCAGGTTTGATCAGCCAAGACCCCTTGAAAGGTCTCCAATGACACCATGGCCCATATCATCCGACATCCAAAGTCAACTTCAAGACAATTGGCTCAGAAAAATACAGCCTCACAGACTATTCCAGGCAGGACTTGACCATAGTCCCCAAATTTTCTTTGTGTCCCTGTAAGACTTCTAGCACCCTCTATCAGCAGGAAGTAGCCTAGAAAACTATGCCCATATTCCCAAAAAAACAGATTATGGATGTTTGTCTTTGTTTAGGTTGTTGGTTACAAATTGTTATTGGTCATAGTCAATCTCTAAAAAAAGAAAGGAGGATATGATATAGAAATGTAGGATATAGATATGACAGGAGGAAAGGGTGGATTATTGAATCTACTTTTAAAGAGCAACAACTTGTTTAAAAGTATTTTACATTGCTTATGGATTTTAGTTTATTGATACAAATTTAGAGTTGATTTTGTTTAATATATATATAATATATAATATATATATATATATATATATATTTCTACTCTTGTTTAGGGTATTATGTTTCTATAACTCATTTAAATTGTAATGGATAATTAAGAAATATAGATTAATAATGTCTTCTATGATAATCAAACTTATAGTCATGTTAAGTTTCCTAGATATAATATATATAATTCAATTAGTTAGGTAATCTTCAAACACTTCAAAGAGCTACTGAATATGGCATTTAAAATGTTTTAAAAATTTAGACTTTCTGGACAGTGAGACAGATATGTCTGCTCCTGGCAGGACCAATTTACTTCAAAGAGAAAGATGGGCATCAAAGACACTCCATATGGAGTTTATCTTCTTCTTGGCAAAAATAGCCATTTGGGCAAGAAACTGTTCTTGCCTGTACTGCTTGACAAAATGTTGCATTGGATGGACATTCAGGACCCATAGGAAGGTGACCACTGAACTTTGCAAGACAAAATTGTCCTTCAGGTTCCTGCTTCACAGAAGAAACTCCCAGGCATTCTACATGACACAGAGAAAAGTAACTGAGATAGTAGGCCTGTGGGCTGAAGATGGATGCCCCAACACTGCAGAGGAACTTTGGATGACTGTCCAGGCAGGCAGCTGTCTCTGTTATTCTAAATTTTTGGAAGTTGCTTACAATGTTCTTCCTATTTATTTAGGTAATATTATATCCTTCTGAGGTCTTTGATGTAAAGACTAGACAGTTATAATTTTAATTTTCATTGGTTATGATAAAAGATAAAATAGATATGAAGCTTTAGACTCATAAATATAGGATAGATAGAATATTTTCTTAATTTTGCCAAATACTAATAGACTAGATATTGTAACTGAAATTCTTGCCTGATAACTGTACTATTATATGTAATTTTACTATGTTCAAGTTAAAACTTTCCTTTTTGATTAGACAGAAAAGGAGAAATGCTGTGGGTTAATGCTTTGTACACTAGTTTAATAAAACACTGATTGGCCAGTAGCCAGACAGGAAGATACAGGTGGGATAAGCAGACAAGAAGAATGCTGGGAAGAGGAAGGCTGAGTCAAAAGATGCCAGCTAGCTGTACAGGGAACAACATGTAATGGGACACAGGTAAAGCCACAGACCATGTGACAATATATAGATTAATAGTTATGGGCTAATTTAAGACATAAAAGCTAGCTAGCAAAAGGCTTGAGCTATGGCCATGCAGTATAATTAATATAAGCCTCTGTGTGTTTACTTGGGTCTGAGCAGCTACAGATTGGGTGGACACAGGGAAACACCAGCTACATTAAATATCTACAAAGAGCCCAGAGAATTTTTCTACTGAACATGAAAGACTCATTTGAGATTTACTCGAGTTTCATCCTTGTCTTTTATTTTCATCATTTGCCACTCTTATCAGTCAATTCTGAGGAATAATTTTGTATTCCTACTTGTCCTCAGTTCTCCATCTGAATTACAAACCCAGATGAAAAAGTATTCTTGGGCTGTATTGTCTCTTTACTTCTTTAATAGCATATATTGTCTCTCACATGATTTGATTGTTTTGTATTTTATTTATATGTATGCCAATGCCACCAGACCCTGAGCTACTCTGAGAGATTCCTTAATCTTTATTGAACCTGGCACACATATCCAATGAGTAAGCAAACTATATGCCTTAAATAATTTATGATGAATGCATATGCCTATAAATTACCTTCAAAGCAATATAGCTATCAGCCAGACATTATAGCGAACTGTTCTTAAAACACCCCAACACCCCCATATAACAAGAGAAGCCAGAAAAGGGGTGAATTAGAGCTTGAGTTAAACTTGTGCTTCCTGGGTTTGAAATACTGGCTTCTTCATTTATCACATAAATAACCTCAGAAAATTTGGTGGTAGCTTCTATTTTCTCATGTTGAAAGTTGGGGTGATCACAAAGAAATTTAAAGATGGTGTTAACAAAATGCATGTGAAATGCTCAATAAAGCATCTGTTCGGCATAGAGTCACAATTCTGGAAACATGAAATGCATTGTCTTCTTAGGTGACACTCAAGATACCTACTGTTCTCATTAGAAACCTGCAAATGAATAAATGTAGTGTCACTGAAACTGTGGGGGGGAAAGTCATCCCTGGATTCTCTTATTTTGGTAGAAGAGTCAACATTGCTGTTACAGACAAGATAAATACAACAAGATCAATCAAGGTCAGCAAATCCTTTGAGAGGTAACGAATGTGGCATGAGGCAGAATTGGGCCAGAAATAGTGATTTTTTAAACTCCCCTGCCCCCATGTATTCCCCTCTACAAACACACCCTGAAGCAGTCTCTTCTCTAAATAACCGAGAAGATACAATGAGCAGGCAGCATTCCCCACTCAAAGCTAAATGCTCTTTGAGGTTTCCTGTGCTACATTACAATTTTATGTGAATTTTCATTTTATTTCACAACACGGGCATGGTTGATTTAGCATAAAATAATGTAGTTATTAGGAAACCCTGTTATTTTTATGTGAGATCAACCATGGGCATATTATCCAGCATTCTCACAGCCCCCTGCTGTACATCCCTATTTAAAAAGCGTGGAATGGGGCCAGATGAAAGGTCTATAAAGCACCATGGCTCTATAAAGGGCTGGGAACTGAGAAACAGATGCACCCTTAGCCACTGTACTCATCTGGCTTCTATAAAAGTGTTTATATTGACTTCAGCTAGGAAACCACATGCCTACCAAAGAAGAAAACACTCAATTCTCACCTCTGCTCATTATATTAATCTACATAGAACTGATTTATTTTTAACACACCCAGATCAACTGAGTTTGAGGAAATAAACTCATCTTATTTACAAAAGGGATACAATTTGCAGTCAAGGTGTTTCCCTTGCCATCTTCAGAAGAATTAAAAGGAATCTTATCATGTCCCAATGCAGGGAGAGACAGAAAGAGTTTTAAATATTTAAATTGGGAATTGGGTGGTTAATGTGGGCAATTTTACAATGACAGAATTCAGGGGAACAGTTTATAAGTTAACCAAACAAGGCAAGTTATAGGACATGTGTATTGCTCCTTTAAAGAAAACTTTGGACAAAGGGGCTGCATATTTGAAAGGGCCAGGCCAGTAGCCCAGCCTGAGCAAGTTCTCTTCAGAGAAAAGTTCCTTCAGCAGATGCTCCTTGGTTGGGGGTTTGGGGTGGGGCAGCCTCTTGAAGGGCTATTGTGATGATGTTCCTCCCTTAGGACATCTGAGCAGCAGGAGAGGGTATTGTGACTCTAATGACTGTCAGCAGGACCTAATAAAGGCCTAGTGTAGACTGTGGGCAGAGTACAGAACACAGAGTC
Source organism: Peromyscus leucopus (assembly GCF_004664715.2). Classification (NCBI taxonomy): domain Eukaryota; kingdom Metazoa; phylum Chordata; class Mammalia; order Rodentia; family Cricetidae; genus Peromyscus; species Peromyscus leucopus. The sequence continues at coordinate 59,826,763 of NC_051079.1, forward strand.
TTAGACAAGGTTCTTTGGTTTCTGACCCATGAACTGCAAACTTACTGGAAAAAGAATCAACAACAGATACATTTCCTTATTGTGGAATAGATTGCACTACTTATGCCTATCTTTGGGAAACTCTGGCCCTCACTAACTTTTGGAAAGCACACATGCCTTTCCTGGCAGACCAATTCTAAACATTTATCAAGTGTTAATATTTCCCAGCACAGGTACCTCTTAATTATTAAGCTGAAGCTAACAAAAGCTTAGCAGAGTGGCCTATACAGAGTGGCCAGCCTGTTCCAATGGGACTACTTTTGTAAACCCTATAAAAGTCATGTGTTCCAAAAGATTGTTCAAGTTTAGAAACACTGGGACAGTAGGTCATCTTAGTCCTGAAGAATAATCCCTTGCTGAAATAATAGACACAAGACAGTCTCTTTCAAAGTCTATAGATTGACCTGTTGAGATTTAGCATATGTACCCATCAGGTTACCTTCCATTTAAAAAAGACAATTCCAAAGCCCTTCTGAGGACATCGACATGTTTTCTGTTATTCCAGGACAAAGCAAATATAAGCATAAACAATATAATTTCAGTATGGAAAAAAGAGAAGTTACAAGAGAAGAAGAAATAAAGGAGGAGGTGACAGAGGCAGACCAGGATCTCTTCCAGTCTCTCACTGCCTAGTGTCTCTGGTCTCTCACTGCCTACTCTTGCAAAGTCCATTGGCAGTGCTGTTTTGACCTTGAAACATCCCCAGCACTGACTCAAGGACATACTAATGCCGGGGAATCTTCATGTTCACCCACTGTGTGTCTAAATCGTACTATTACAGATTAGAAAGTGCTGCTTTAGGTTGTTTTCAGTTCTTAGTAGAGATCTGATACCAAGTTCTCTATACAGGAAGACTAGTTATATTTTTTATATTAATATATATCTCCTGATGACATTTGAATGTTCTCCTTTAGGGCATAGAAGACCAGAAGACTAAACCACATGTTTTAGATCTTATGTGCTGATGTTTGGATGTTCTGATTCCATGCCTAGTCATATAGCTTTTGATAAATTGCTGGGCCCCTGAATACTTTCATCTCCCCTTTCAAAACAGACATGTATTAAAAAAAAAAACAAAAAACAAAAAACAGCTCCCTACCTAAGAATTCAGTGAGCATATATTGAGAACATTATGTTGGAAGAGAAAAGAACTAAGAATCTTAAGGGAATTGGAGAATTAAATAAATAGGATATCTTTGCTTTCAAGGAGCCAATAATGTAGCATAGTTAAACAGAACAAGCATATAAAATATAACATTACTAATGAAATACTAATCATTTAATAGAAATTAAAACTATATTTACTAGCAACAACCCAATTCAAACTTTGTTGGATAATTCCACAGGGAAGTAGTCGAGGCTAGAGCAATAAGGATGTTAAGGCATTCTTCAACAAGCTTTAGAGTCCAAAACTTTGATGATCCTTATTCATACATGTAAAATGCTGGGTAAGTACTCAAACACACTTGTAACACTGCACATGGAACGAAATGAGTAGACACAGATAGACCACTGAGGCTGCCAAAATAGATCTATGCTAAGTGGGAGACCCTGTCTCAAAGAGAGCAATGAAACAGGACATGTAACATCCTCCTCCAGTATGCATGAGCTGGTATGCACACACTCACATGCATTTATGTGCATGCACGACAAACATATACAGCCTCACACACATGTTCTCTTTCTCTGTGAAATACATGCAAGCACATACCACACGAGAGAGAGAGAGAGAGAGAGAGAGAGAGAGAGAGAGAGAGAGAGAGAGAGAGAGAGAGAAGGGGGGAGCTTTTTCAAAAGATGGTTTTATTTGATTAGCATGAGAAAATACTGTGGGGAGAGAATAACCTAAGATTTTGATGCTATAAAATTTCAATAGAACAGGGTGTGGAGGTGTCTTAATAGTGAGAGTTAAATCACATTTGTTGGCATACAAATCACATGGCCCAATATGGCAGAAATTGTTAGATCTTAATATTCCTTTCAGTTCTTTAAATTATTGCTCAAGCAATAATACTCTAGCAAAATCAATAATATAAATCACAACTGAATGTTTATTTCTTAAACACTGATTTCAGGTAAAAACTAGTTCAGGATACTAGGTTAATTTAACTCTAAGGTAAAAGGATGCCTCTTTTTGTAAAGATTAAAAGCTGTTTAGAGGTAAACTAAACTTCTACAGCAAGTATTAGGTCTCAGAGTTGAGTTGATGGGTTTCATTAAAGGATTTGTCCCTTATTCTCATCTAATGCCTGGAGTTCTGTCATTGAATTATGAAAATTTGGATCAAGGAGAGACCTATTGTTAGAAGTGAGAAGGTAGGGGAAGAGAAGAGTATGAGAGATTTCATAGATGTTCTCTATTTCCCTCCTATTTCCAACAGGCATATGGAGACACTCTCTGAACAAAGAATTAAGAGGATTCTAGAGGAAGAAACATCCTCTGTTAATGCCTCCATTGATAAATAGGTTATCTTAGCTGCAAGAAGTTGATTTTGAACTACAATACACATTGATCAAAACCCATATTTAAAAAATGTTAGCATACTTGCTTTTCATGCTAGTCATCTAAAGCATATGTATAACTCAGTTCTCTTTCTCTGATGTTCTATTAAGATATAACACAAAGGTATTATTAATATAAGTTGCTACTATTAATCCTAAAATAAAATCCCTGTTTGATAAGTATAGATTCCACTAGAAACTAATAAGAGAGTCACCTGGGATGCTGAAGGCTTTACTTCAGGACTTAGGATGTGAAGACACACAATTCAGGAGTTCAAGGTTAACCTTGGCTACATGACAAGTTCAACACCAGCCTAGAATATGTGAGATCTTATCTTGAAACATACCAAACAAACAAAGAAATAAAATAAAATGAATATTTCAATATGTATGTCTATTGTCTCCGTATAGGTAATCACTGTGCCTACTACCTCTACTATATTTCATATATGACAAATTTTTAGTATGTTGTATATAGGGTTCTTCTGTGTACTCTTACATATGATAAAGCTGGAGACAAATTTCCAAAATTTGTCTGTAGTAGTTTCATTTTATTTCTGTCTTGGGAGACACTAGGTGTCTTTGTAACCTTCCACAGCTGCCTTGTGGCATTAAATTCCACTTGTTCTCTTCTGGTTTCCTTCTGGCAGCTCATTTTAAAATCAAAGATTCCATTGATAAATTTTTAAAATGCACAACTCATAATTACAAATGATTCTAGATACAAAAGTGAAAAGTTTTTTTTTGTTGTTGTTGTTTTGTTTTTTACAATGAAAAAGAGAAATGAAAAGCTATGACAGAATGCTCATCATGTTACATTTCCATAAAGTGAAGCATAATAGGAACTCTGTTCATTGCAATACAGATCAGAGAGAAAAACCCTGATTAAAAAAAATTAGTCTGGAAATGATAGATAAATTCTCTCTGAGAATCAGACCCTTAGGAAGTAGCATTGTACTTTGCAAAACGACAGACGATGTTAGGAAACAGGGAACTCTGAATCCAACTTTGCAGTTTCCACCAACCACTTACACTTTCTACAGAAGGTACATTGAAACTGAGTCTGCTCACATAGCTCTTGAGTCAAGTCACGGTGGATGATTCCATGCACTATGCGTCATACAACATGTCACCACTGACTGAAAGCAATTAATATTTGATACCCTTTCAGCTAATTAGATGACTTCTTAAAACAGCAGGTAAGCTTAAAACCATGACAGAGTTGGCCTATTTAGAAGTGTAATAAAAAAAATGACATCCTTAAAATCTGAATACCACTCAATATATTTAGATCATATTGTACAAAAATGTCACTTAATACACAATAAAATTAATATACTAGGAAAATTATCATCAATATATCAAACAGGTTTTATAAACCTCATTGTATCCCAAATTTGTGCTTAGGATAGAGTCTCTGTCCATTATTAATTACTACCATGAACAAAAATGGCCTCATCCATTTGTATGATAGCAACTCAAGGGTAAAAATATCCATTAATATGCATTTACGTGGAGTACTTCCTTCTGATGTCTATTTCTTGAAACTATAAAATAGTGATATAACACTATATAATAGTGTTATAAAATCAGTGTAGTTTGGCATAGTTTCTATCACTGTTGAAATATGATACATATCTAATTAAATATGAAATGAGGGCCTTAAAGATAAAACCTCCAAGAGTATACAAAGCTTTATGCTTAGATAAGTGTTATTTTTATAAACAGATACCAAACACACACACACACACACACACACACACACACACACACACACACACACACACACACACACACTGGAAAAATCTGTTTGCAATGGAAAAGAAAGAAGAAAGTGGTAATTGGCTTTCACACTCTGAAAGACTCAGCAGGACAAACTCAGAGAACATCAGCATAACCCATACAGAGGCCTGTGATATCAATAATTCCAGGCAGCTCTAAAAATAAGACTATACCTAAAACAAGGATGGGATAAGGAGATGGTGTAGTGGCTAAGAGCATTTCTTCATAAACATGCAGACCAGAGTTTAGATCCCTGCTGTGGATGATTGATTGATAAATAAAACACTGATTGGCCAGTAGCTAGGCAGGAAGTATAGGTGGGACTAACAAGAGAGAAGAATTCTGGGAGCAGGAAGGCTGGGGGAGAGGAAATGCTGCCAGCCGCCGCCATGAGAAGATGTTAAGATACCAGTAAGCCACGAGCCACATGGCAACTTATAGATTTATAGAAATGGGTTAATTTAAGATATAAGAACAGTTAGCAAGAAGCCTGCTACGGCCATACAGTGTGTAAGCAATATAAGTCTCTGTGTGCTTACATGGTTGGGTCTGAGAGGCTGTGGGATTGGCGGGTGAGAGGGATTTGTCTTGACTGTAAGCCAGGCAGGAAAACTCTAGCTACAGATCCCACCACCCATGTTAGCCTGAGGGCTTGAGTTCAGATTCCTGCACCTATTTACCAAGCCATGCAAGGTCACTTCCTGCGCATGCCTGTAACCACAGTACAGTATAGATTGGAAACGGGAAAACTTCTGGTCTGTGTTGGCTTCCAACCTACTGCAAAATGGAAGCCCCACATTCCATGAGAGATCCTACCTCAAAGGAATAAGTTAAGGAGCGATAGAGGGGGCATCTGACACCTTACTCTAACCACTGTGTTGCTAACAGGCATGTATTAGCATCCCCATGTGCATGTGTGTGCACCACACACACACACACACATACATACATAAAACAAAAACAGCAATAAATAAATTGGTAGTGTTTTAAAACAGATAATAAGCAGTAACCACATTTGGTGACCAGCAGTGAGCATGTAACTTTGTAAATACATTGAGTCTATCAGGGAGTTCACTGTTTACTATTACTTTTATAGACAATGATCACCTATTTCATATGATAGCAAACAAAGGTCTGGTTTTTGTGGATACAGGATACCCTCTCTTTTTCACAGCATACTTACCACCTTCCTTCTATCAACAAGACATAATTGTCCTCAAATAAGAGAGCAGCTAGATTATTGTAAAGCATGACATGTTATATCAGATCAGATCCCAGTATTTCAAATTGTTCCCTCAAATTAATCCACTAAATAACCCAGGCAGTCAAAGCACAGATCCATTAGGCTCAGCAGAAGACATTTTTTAAATGTTAGTGCCATACAATGAATATTTGATAAGTACATCATTAATAAACCTTAGTACAACATAATTGATATGTGGATGTTTAATGACAATTCCAAATGATGTAGCACATGGCACCTGACTGTTCTTCAGTCATCACGCAGGTTGCTCCGGCACCACATGACAGGCACAATTGGAAAAGCAAGTCCAATCTTCATTAGTGGCTATCCGTAAAAGGTTTTCATTACAAGATAAATGATTATGGCCTGCCTTTATTAATTAAGCATGCATTTCTGCATACCAAAGTAATTGAATAAAATGGCCAGTAGCTTTTAAACTGTACAAAATCGTAATGTCTCAGGAATAGATTTCACATCATTCTGTGCTATTCCTATTATTTGTAGAATGTACTGCAACTGAATTTAAAGTGTTGTTAAGTACTGGCTGGATTTCACATAAAAGACATTTTCCTCTGACAGATTGCTTTTGTAAATGTCGTGAGAGATTGGTTTATCTTTCCTCATTCAGTCACCTGAAGTTCATCTGGAACCTACTGCCAAACCTGAGGCACATAACCCCAGATATGGGCATGATTGCCAAGGCAGTACAGGGCCTCTGAGAAAGGAAAGGACCTGGAGCTGCTTGGAGAAAAATTAGTGGCTCCAGACTAAGTCATCCTAAATCTTTATTTTTCCTTTGTCACTAAATCACACATAGGAAATGAACAAATGATCCGTGAAAGGGTATCCCAAGAGCTTCTTTATTCTATAGGCATGAAGATGCTTGACACTGGACAGGCCTACTTCCAAGCTCACTTTCTAGCTTTGACTGCTTTATAGAATAAAACAGATTTTACCCACATCAGCTTTAGGCTTAAGAGATTAAAGCACTAAAAAAGAAATATCTTGATTTTTTTTCTAGCAATTTTTTTTCACATGTAGAATATTTAGGGGCAATATAACTTTAAAAGACACCCAGTGAATTCTGTAAAAAGTGTTCTTCCAGATAATTTTGAAATATTGAAGTCCATGAAATTGAAGATTAAACCCACTTTCAGTGGCTGCAAATGCATATTATTTAGTGTTCACAAAGCACCTTGAGGCTGACTTTGGCAAATAACACAAAATGTTTATGGATGGTCCATTTTATCATGGTGTGTCTAAGATTCATTTCAAAAGATCAGAAAATATCCCAGCCATAAGACTTTTTTTCTCTCCCCAAATCTGCAATGAACTCCTTTTACATCATCATTACTGGCAGAAATAATTACATTGTAAAATTAATTCCACTTCTATTGACTCTGGTCACCACACAGTTCATCAATGTACTGTATTAACATAAAGCAGGACCTGACCTCACCTTGTCTAAAATACTTTTCTTTGCAATGTTATTGCTTGTATTTAGTGGTAATTACTTTGTCTTTTTTATGAGTATGCTATTGATTGTTCTGTATGCCTTTTGATGAAAACATTAACAAACATTTAGCTTGGAAGGTGACATTTTAATTTCATTTCCTACATATTTAGAAACCTTGGCACTAACTTTGACCGTAACATTTACAGTCTTCATAAAGAACCAAGGCATTTCTTTAGTGTATTGTGGACATTTCTAGCATACACAAAAGGTGGACAGGATTAGTGAAGACACCACAGTGTGCAGTTCCTGTGTGAACTGGAAATACCACTGGACCATTCAAATAATTCATTCGGCACTGAAGAAATTGTTTCCAAGTACATTTTACTGTGGGAAATTCACCACAATGTCTTCATGATGTACCACTAATCAGTAAACTGTATATAATTTACTATATACAGTTATGTTAAAACTCCCTAAATAAAGTACAGTTATACTTGCATTCATTCTGTTTTTTTTTTTTTTCAAACCTAGATTAGTAACAAGTTTACTTTACTTTGGTCTGTTTTTTTCATATATGAGAACCTCTATTTCTGTAATTTAATGTGCCCCCCCCATATTTCAGCTGTCTGCTTTTGCTAATAAACCTGTGTTCACATCATCTATTTTTCTCCATGATCTTAACAATAGCAGCATGGAACACTCTTACTTCTCAGCAAGATTGTAATTGTGAGGTATCCCCTGCCCTTTCGTTTTCTTGACTGTATCTGATCCATGTCTGTCACTACCTAGTTCCATGATCTGAAGCACATATCTTTGTCTCTATGAGAAATGGTTTCTGCATGTAGACCATGAGAAAGTTTCACAAGGACGCAGGGATTTTGAAGGGATCAGACCTGGCCTGTGGCCTTTAATTCCCTGTGGTACAGCCAGACTCAGGCACAAATCAGCACCTTTTGTGCAGCAGTTAAGTCTGCCTGGGTGGGAAGTCCAGTTTCTGCACTTAGCAGCTCATCCTAAGCAATGTCTTTAACCTCTGTGTCCCCAGGTATCCCCAACTGTACAATAAGGTCAGGAGTTCCTACCCCACAGGGCCTGTTGTGTGGACTACAATTAGCAAGTATGTTGGAGGTACTTGGGGCAGTATGCAGCAAATGGTAAATGCTCAATAACTTTAATTAGGTAGCAACAGAAAATCCCTGATATATAAAAATCATGGTATGCTCTATGTTTATACCATTTCTATTTAAGTCAAAAGCAAAATAGGTACTCACTCAAGCTTTAAGGACTCTTTGTATGGTGGCTTTTGGGTAGTTTTAATTGAAAGAATACTAATAAAAAATCTAATTTAACTATTCTGCCCCAGATTTCCTCAGTTGGCTGTTTCTGTCATAACTCATTTTTTAGAAGTTGCTTGTTTGCACTTCCTGTTTTACTAGGTAATGTTATTTTCTTCTCAGGTCTCTGAGGGAGTAGAAAATTAAACAGTTGTACTAACAATTTTCCTTGTTAAGAAATTCACAAAAGAAACTCAATAAGAGGTATTAAGTGTATAAGTTTGAAAGACATCATAAGATAGTTTTCTGTTGCTAATATAAGTTAGGATAGAAAGTGAATTAGGTACATTTGGACTCACCAAAATAGGATAGATAATGGAATATTTTCTCTGAATTTGTCAAATGCAAATGGACTAGACATTATTGAGGTATTTATTGCATGCATGTATTATATATAGTTATTGTACCTATTGTATATAATTTTTATATTAGTTACAACTTTTTTATTTTTATTGGACAAAAAGGGGGAAATGTGATGATATTTTATTTGTGCTTCAATAAAGTTTGCCTGGAGATTAGAGGAAACAGCAAGACATTTTAAGTAAACAAAGAAGTCAGGCAGTGGTAGCGCATGGCTTTAATACTATTACTTAGCAGGCAGGCTCAAGGGCACATTAGGGAAGAGAGCCAAGCGTGGTGACACACACCTTTAATCTTAGTACCAACCATAGAGACCTGGAGGTCTGTACAAACAGACAGAAAGTGACAGAGCTGTGTAGGAAGAGGAAGTGAGGTAGCTGGGCAAAGAGAGCCAATGAGAGAGCAGAAAAGCAAGTCAAATAAAGCCTGGGTAGACAGGAAGTCACTCCATTTGGAAGCGGCAGAGTTGGTGAGGTAAGGTTGGCTGGTGGCTTTCCCTATTTCCTGATCTAAGGCTTTCACACCTATATTTGGCTCCATGTTTTTTATTTAATAAGACCATTTTAGAAATTCATCTACATTCTTCTTCTGGAAAAAAAAACAGAATAAATAAGAAATAGGAGAAGTACAAATTGTAAAGGAGACCAGGGAGTAAAACCCCAAAAGGCAGAGGAAGTTAATGAGAACAGGTATCACATAAACATAATTGTATCATCTACAAGATAGAGTCACCAGTCCTATGGGCTCATTTGATTCCTGACTTCATTTGCTTTTGAATTTCAGCTTTCAAGCCTTGTTATACACACAGATGCACATGGGCAAACACAGGGACATGCACATCATGCACACACATTCCTCTTAGGACCTGTTCTCCCTAACACTTTCAACTATAAGAGCCAAGTAAAACAGCGACATCTGAAGTGTATCATGAACTACGTCCTCTCCTTGAACAGAGCAGAGAAAACCTATTCTAACCCTTTCTTGATTGCCTGGGGCCATCATTACTGACAACCAATGTATGCTGGTATAACACAGTGAGCATTTCTAGGCATGCAAGGCTCTTTATCTCTATCTCAAATGGTCTCAGAAATGATGGTTTTCGAATCCCCAGCCTCCTCTTTGTATTTTTTCAGCCTCTTCCATTACCATAAATCTGTTTGACTCTAACGGCTTTCTTTCTGACTTTCTGCTTCTAATCTTCTTGAGTCTGGGAAACAAGATAACCAAGCTTGATGGATTTCTTTATGAAATGGGAATCCAGCTCATACACCCCAGGTCACGTCCTCAAAATGTGGTCTCAATATACAGCACAGTCCTGACAAATTGAAAGAAAGAATAGAGGATAGACATATTTTGGATCTGATGATGTCCTTTATAAAGTGCCGACCACCAATTCCCTTAGTCACAGGTATTTACTCCCATCTCACAACACTCCCATAGGGATATTGTAATGGTTTCTATGATTATCTCAAGAATGCATGGCCTCCCAAACTTTAATAATCAAGACAATTATTTTAAACATATTTATAGTTTAATGACTTTCAAATATATTCAAACCAGTTTTCTAAAATAAATTTAGATAAGAAAAGAGTTACCTTGAACTAGTTAAAAACATTGTTGTGTATTCAAATTAAATTCACTCTGCCAGGCATAGTCTGTACTTAATCTTTTGAAAACTCCATTGGCACAATGCTCTTAATGGGGGATAGTGCTTTAGATGGTTTGCTCATTTATAACACATATTTCTTAAATACCTACTGTGTTACAATATGGTAGACTCATTGGGTATACTATGAGCCAAAGAAACAAGGTTTTTTTCTCCTGAGACGTACATTGTATTCAAAATATTACAGAAATTCATGATGTCATATTGACAGCCTTTCTAGGCACATTTCAGCAGACCACATAGGATTTTTTCCTGGGATGGCATTTTCCCTAAAATCTAAGAAAGACTAGAATGACCATACAAAACAAGACACCTAGGAGAATGCAGGTATTGATGAAGATAACTACACAGGATCAAAATCCAAAACCTAGAACTTCCTAGAGCAATATTAATAGATATGCATCTCATCTTTACACTGTCTTATATGAAAGTGATACTCAATAAGTATTTTAAATTGGAAAATATAAGTGGAAAGAACCACCCAATTAGGTTATTATGGAAACAGTCATTATTTCCTGACACTTTTTTTAATCTCTCCTCTTTTCATATAAGCAAGTGTGATCAACCCTTGGTTACATCCTATTACAAAATGATGAAATATTGTAGCTGTTGGCCAACACTTGTGGAAGATCACTTAAGAAAAGTCCATGTACTGAAGACCCTCTATCTTATTTAAACCTCTGTCTGAGGCAAGTGTGGTTCTGAAAATATTCTGCCTTCTAAATTAGATTTTCTTTAGCCAACTGACTATTAACATTTTGGGTGAGTCTTTTCTTGCTATTCATTTATTAGGCTTATTAGAGTACAGTCCCAAAGAATGGTTTAGTTGGAATATAAATAACCCACTCCCAATGGTTCTTCTTTAAAACATTTACTAGCCCACATATCATCATTTCCTTGCTATTTCCCTTCCCTCTGAATGCCAGAGTACTGTTGCATATACATAGAGTTGCTATAAGGAAGACTGTACCAGCCCACAACAGTAAGGACTAAACTTTGCTGCAGGAACTCTTCAGTTGGCACCCACAAATGCCTTTGAGGATGTGCACAGATTTCTGAAACTATGTAAATATCCTTCCACATAAGTGCGTATTTCTGTCTAATTTTCACAAAGCTCTGTGCTTAAGATTATTATACAGAGAAAATAAATTACCCAATGTCCATTTCCCTGTTTTATTCCTCACAGAACAGTTCCTCCAGTTTTCTCAATGTGCTTGGCAAAGCTGTGGGATGAATCAGGCAGAGGTGATATATGGTAGAAATGTAAAGGTGTTCTTGTCCTTCTGCCTGGTCTGCGTCCAGATTCTCCTGCTCCCTTCAGAACTAAACAGTCACAATATGGTTACCAGTCTCATAATAAAACATGCTGACAAAATGTGTCCTTCAAGGAAATCGTCATAGGAGAAATAGCATTTGATGTGGTCCATAATTCTCTACACCATCTATTTCCCTACACAATTTTTTAAGTTTTAGGGAACAAAATATTGGGGAACAAATCTTCTTGCCTCAAAAGTCTTCAAATGGCTTCAATGGACTCCTTTTTCCTTTAATGTTCAAAAGTATAACCAGTCACTAAGATTTCTATGGTTTATCTTCCAGTGTTTCTTTTCATGAATATTCTACATCATACTAAATAGTACACCTTCTGCCTATCAAGCCAATCATCAATTCACCTCTAAGATTGCACTGTGTTGTGATATCCTTTGGGTCCCCAGAATCACCCTAGGTTCTTACTGAGCGAGTCACATGTGTCATGCCTTCTCTGTGAATCCTGTTTTAACCAGTCACGCTGCTGTCCTGTGACTTTCAGTTTCTACAGTAAGCTTTGCCTGGCTGTGCACCATTGACCGTTCACAACGCTACACTGCATGTATTTAAATCTTTGAAATGCTATGCCCAGTGTTCTCAAGTATGAAGACTTCCTAAAGGCCAACACTAAATAACAGCACAGAAATTCTCTCACTGTCTTTAACACCGGCTCTTTGCTGAATACCTTCTGATAACAATATCAGAGAGTGAGCAGAAAGAAGTATTATGTACTAAGAGGAGGGTTAGTTCTCCTATATAAGTGCCACATTTTCTTCTTTTGGAGCCTTTAGGCACACTCAAGTGCACCTCATATCTTCCATCTGTGAGAAATATTTTGTTTGCACAGGAAGACTCAAGTCTTAGAGGTACTTTTGAGAATATAGAGAAGAGAATTATTTCAAAATTGTTCCGAGATTATTACTGTGGAATATCACAACATTCTCAAAACTACTCAGCCAGAACTTCGGATGGGAACTGGCAAACAGTGCTCCTGAGAATAGAACACAGAATCAATCAATAGCGTCCTGATCTCCTCTGGGCATTTTGCCCAATCTAGTATAAGTCCAAGTTTTAAGATTCAAGACAATGTTCCACTCAACTTGCCTTAAAACTGACTGCTAAGGAGATGAGGAGTCTCAGAGAGTATCTTAGGGTTTCTGTGGCTGCCATGAAACACTGTGATCATAAAGCAAGTTGGGGAGGAAAGGGTTTATTAAGCTTATACCTCTACATTGCTGTTGTTCACTGAAGCAAGTCTGGACAGGAACTCAAACAGGACAGGAACCTGGAGGCAGGAGCTGATGCAGAGGTCATGAAGGGATGCTGCTTACTGGCTTGTTTCCCCTGGCTTGTCCAACCTGTTTTTTTATAGTTTCCCCCACTAGCCCAGGGATGGTACAACCCACAATGGCCTGAGCCCTCTCCCATTGATCATTCATTGAGAAAATGCCTTACAAATGGATCTTATGGAGGCATTTCCTTTCTCTCTGAGGACTCTAGTTTGTGTCAAGTTGACACACAAAACCAGCCATTGCCAACTGACCCCTTGTCAATTTGACACACAAATACACCACTATTAAGCCACAAACCTCCATTTCTTATTCATCCCGAAGATCTCACATTAAAATCATAAGTAATTTTTAAAAGTCCCACAGTCTTTGCAAATTCAAATGTGTTAAAATTTTAGTCTCTTTAAAATACCTAATTTCTTTTAAAAATGAAAGTTTTTCTTCTGTGGTTTCCTTTGAAAATAAAAATTAAATACCTTCTTCAATAGCGAAGAACCCAGGCAGAGTCACAATCTGAACCCAGCAAAAACAAACTCTAACACTATAAATAACTCAATATCCAATTATCTGGGATTCACTCACAATCTTCTGGAATTTTCCAAAATGCTTGGGTCACTCCTCTGGTTCTGCCGTCTGCAGCACACACAGCTTGTTTTCTAGGCTCCAGCTGGCTCCACTCCACTGCTTCTGCTGTTCTTGGTGGTCATCCCATGGCACTGGCATCTCCAAAATGCTGAGGTCCCTTACTGCAACTGGGCCACACACTTTTACCAATAGCCTCTCATAGGTTATCTTCATGGTGCCAAGCCTCGGCTTCTTTACATGACCCCTTCAGTTGTGGAACTTCAACTGCTATGGAGGCTATGTCTTCACCAATGGCCCCTCCTGGCCTCTCCTAGTGCCAAGCTTCAGCTGGTCACCAGAACCTCTTTATGCCTTCAAAACCAGTCCCACCTGGGTGATGTTTACACATTACCAAGTCCTGCTACTAACATGAGGTACAACCATGGTCACAGCTTCTCTGTGCTCTCAGAAAACACTTCCCAGAAGATTTCACCTTAGTGATGCTAGTGTCTTCTATTCTCTGCTAATTTCTTAGCTATAACTGACCAAAATCAAGTATCCCAGCAAAGCAAAGTTTTGCTTTACTAGTTCTTGGTATCTTAATAATCACAGCTGATTCTTCAGTCCCAGCAAACCAGAACAACAGAACCTAAATTCAAAATAACAAACAGCTCCAATAGAGTCTCTAAAACTTCACAAGCAGGCCTCTATCTTCTGTACTGTTCTCAATATTCTTATTTTCCAAGTTCCTAAAGAATATACCACTTAACACTCAATGGTTCTTCTAGCCCAAAGTTCCAAAGTCCTTCCACAATCCTTCCCAAAACATGGTCAGGGCTGTCACAGCAATACCCCACTCTGATGGTACCAATTTGTCTTAGTTAGGGTTTCTATTGCTGCTATGAAACACCATGACCATAAAAAGTTGGGGAGGAAAGGGTTAATTTGGTTCACATTTCCACATTGCTGTTAATCACTGAAGCAAGTCAGGACAGGAACTCAAACAGGGCAGAATTCCGGAGTCAGGAGCTGATGCAGAGGCCATGGAGGGGTACTGCTTACTGGGTTTCTTCCCCTGGCTTGTTCAGCCTGCTTTCGTATAGAACCCAGGACCTCCAGCCCAGGGATGGCGCCACCTACCATGGGCTGGGCCCTACCCCACTGAGCACTTATTGAGAAAATGCCTTAAAGGTGGATCTCATGGAGACATTTTCTTAAAGGAGTCTCATTTTTCTCTGATAACTCTAGGTAGGTTATTTAAAGTTGACATCCCAAACCAGCCAGTACAGGGAGTCTGGGGGTTTATACCAGCATCTCGTTCTTTTTGACCCAGTAGCAGCACTGTGAAAAAGGAAGGAAGAATCTGTGATACCCATATACAAACTATCACAAAACAAGGTAGGGTCAGTAGAGAAATTGCCAGATGAGATCACCAATCAATGACAAATCAACCAGACACAGAATGGGGTGAGATGGGAGAGTTTCACCTCAAGATGAATTTGAACTAAGACTTGTATTTAAGATTATCTGTAAAATAGGAAAAGTCACCTTTGGAATATATTTATACAAAGGACCAATAAAACATAAAGCCATGGCTAATGAGGAATCTACTCTGACCTGCAGAAAAGTGTTATAGGTACACAAAAAGATGTTGATAGTTCAGAAGGTATCATTTCAGGATCACTAAACATTTAGACTTGGGCGGTCACATGTGTTATAAATAACTGCTGTGTAGAGCTCCAAATATTCCATAATATTTACCATCTTTTTTTCTTTTAAAACTTAACCCAAAGAAAACTGTATAAATTGAGAGAGACGTTGAGGTCACAAAGAACTGTGGCGGATGCCCATCAAAGTTTCTGTAACTGCCTTCTATACGAGATTTAAGAGTTAACATCCCTTAGCTATTACCTTCCCCAAACAGCCATACACTGACAGAGCGTTAAGACAGTTGCTAGTTACTAGAAAAATGAGGACCCTGCCCAGGCATCTGTGGGTTCCTCTGAACCCAGAACCTCCCGTAAGCAAAGTCTCTGCATTTCTTTTTCTTTCACTTCTATAAATATTCAAAGTCTGCCCCTTGGTTAGAGAAAATGGACATCTTACTATATTTTCCCTTAAAGAGAAAAATGAGGGAAGAAGTAACAGATAAACAAACACTTAGCATTTACATTGGAAGAGTGTACAATATATCTGAGTATATAAAGTGTGTGTATTTATATGGAGTTACCCAGTGTCTTAAATTTTGTTACAGAGTTTTTTTTTTTTTTTTTTTTTTTTTTTCAGTATCAAGGTCTGCATAATGCTGCAATGGAAGAGAGAGGTAAATAAGTCCAGTTGCAGGCTTCTTTATAGAAAGCCCTCTTGGAAATCGAATATTATCTCTAATATTCTGCCCTTCCAAAAATCTACGTTTTAAATCAAAGGATGCAGAAACCACTGGATTCATTGAAAATTGCTATTATTACTATTGCTGGGTGTTATTATTCTTAAGATGAGTGTACTGTGCAGCCATTTGCTAGTTATTAAGAGTCATAAATTTTCCTTAAAGAAATTATTCTATAAGAATTGCATAAAAGTTACCAGGTTGTTGTTCCGCTTCTCTTTCTTTATTCACCTTCATTGTTATTTGGATGCTCAATAGATGAAGCATTTTTTATTCCCTGCACGAGGGACCTCTGTCTAACTGTTAATTGCATTTGTAAATTAAAGAATTGATAGCAATCTGCCTATACCATAGGCATTGATCTCATGGAGGCACTGGGCATCTGCATTTGCAAATTTGTTGAACAAAATAAACTGTATTAGTTTTTCACAATTGATAAAGTAAAGGTATTTTGGACTTGGAACACATGGAGTCAATTGCTCTGTTAGCTCTCTCTGTGTCACTGAGTCCAGCAGTTGAGCTGAAGGGTGTTGATGAGATTTTAAGATGATTAATCAGAAAAAAATACTTTCAAAAATGAAAACGTTATCATACAAAACAATAGACCAAAAATGTGGATTGTTATAAGTTCATTATGAAGGAGAAAGGACTTTTAGCCTTTCCCTCCTGCTATAAACTAATATAAGCTATTATATATTTGAATGCAAAATAAAACTCCAAATATGTCATATTTGTATTCTTGGGCATAGGAAAGGAAGACCCTTGTCTACTTTTCTCTTTATCTTCCAGCCCTGTAATCATTACTTCAGCAGAGGAATATCATTGGTCATATTTCATAGGCATTCCTTGTCTTGGCTATTTGTTTTAAATAATAACTTTGAAAAAATATGCAGCTGGTTTTAAGCTTCTTAGCATAGAAGTTACCCACTGACCAAAGTATATCTAACAATGTTTCATTCACATGAACTCTTTGGATGGTCAAAGTCCTATTTTGGTTTATATATAGAATATGCCACCAAAAATAAATGGTGATTTCCCAAGGCCAAGGATGAAAAGCAACAGAGGACTGTAACAGCCCTCTCAAACTTCCCCATAGAGACAGCCAGGAGACATAACCCCTCCTGGCTAATCCCAGGACTCTCCTCAATCATAACGTTAGTCCATGCTCCCAAAGCAAAACCCAGCACTCTATTTCCCCTCTCTTCTTTAACCAATCACTGGCCACATACTATGACTTCTCTTTCTTCAAATTGCTTTATCAATGACAACTTGGAATAATTCAGTAATTGATCCATTAGTCTTTTCCATTCTGCAGTTTCCATGTGGCAACTGAATCATCATTCTAGAAAATGACCTAAGTCCCTCACTCTATCTCAAACCTGTAAATGCTATCTTAGAAACCACATAGTAAATTCCAAATTCCTAGTAGCAATTTTATTTTGTATTTTTTACTATTTAATGCATTGGTATAATATTTTGGGTCAAATCTATCCCCATTTTCTCCCCCTAAAACCTCCTCCCTTTCTCCCCCAACATACCACTCTTTCTCCCTGACTTTATGTATCTTTTCCTTCCTTCCTTCCTTGCTTCCTTCCTTCCTTCCTTGCTTCCTTCCTTCCTTCCTTCCTTCCTTCCTTCCTTCCTTCCTTTCTTTCTTTCCTTCCTTCTCTCTCTCTCTCTCTCTCTCTCTCTCTCTCTCTCTCTCTCTCTCTCTCTCTCTCTCTCTCTTTCTTAAATGCACTGACTCCACCTGATGCATATGGGTGTAGAGTAATCTGTTAGAGAACGAGTTTCTCATGGACCCCAGCTCTGAAGACAATCAACTCTCCCTCTCCTGGTAGTCATCAATTGTAAACAGCTCCTCAGCTAGGGGTGGGACTTCATCATCATCTCCCTGATCCATTTCAGTTGTTTAACATGGCTCATCCTCTGCGGGTCTTGTCACATGTAGTCACAGCTGTTGTGAATTCATGTGTGCAATGGCTGGATAATAGTCTATAACTGTAGACTTTCACTATCTCTGACTCTTGGGATCTTGGTAACTGCCTCTTCTGTGTTGACCCCTGAGCTCTGCAGGGCAGGGTGTATGGGTGTAGATGATAATATAGCTGTCCTATTTACATCTGGGGACTCCACAGTCTCTTATTCTCTGCACATTGGCAGTTGTGGGTATATTTCAAGGAGAAACTGTTTTGATAAAGGTTGAGGGGTGCACCAATTAATGGGTAGGACAAAAAGAACATAGCGGTCAGTCTATTACTATGCCCATTCAACAGAGTATTAATTAGTATTTCATTCTCTCCAAGACCTATGATCTAGGTAAGTAACAATCCTAGGCATCAGTCTTTTCTTATGGAGTGGTATTTAAATCCAATCAGAAAGTGATTGGCTAATCCCATAATATCACTGCCACTATTGATCCAATGAGCATATCTCTCTAGGCAGTCCTTATTGCTCACAGCTGTGTAAGCATGGTGATTATTTTTCTCTATATAAGTGCATCTTCCAGCACTGTGTAACTAGCCAGAAGGGATGACACTTTGAAGTTGGCACCAGCTTAATTTCTCCATTAAGAAATAAATCTGTCTTGTGACCTTACTGTGTAGGGTCTTGAGCAGTGGTGTCTTACCATTAAGTTGTGAAGGACAGCCTGTATTGTTTTGGGAGTCTATGGGAATCTATTGACCAACAACTCAGAAGAGATGACCCTTGACATTGGACTTTGTATTTGATAGCCAGTGGTGCCTGGGGAGGTAATCATCTCTTCTTATGTATAATTTCCATTTAAATTGAGTTCATGTATGTGTGTATATGCATTTATTTAAAAAAGATTCTAAGCCAGGCGATGGTGGCCCATGCCTTTAATCTCAGCACTCAGGAGGCAGAGCTAGGCAGAACTCTGTGAGTTCGAGGCCAGCCTGGTCTACAGAGCAAGATCAAGGACAGGCACTAAAATTACACAGATAAACTCTGTCTTGAAAAAAACAAAGAGAGAGAGAGAGAGAGAGAGAGAGAGAGAGAGAGAGAGAGAGAGAGAGATTCTATAATAGTAGGTGTCCACATGACACTTTTTAAATTTTTGTTTTATTTATTTTACATACCATCCACAGAGCCCCTTACATCCCTCTGCCTGTTCCCCCTTCCCTGCCTTCCCTTTCCACTTGACATACTTTGCTGAATCTTTGCTATGCCATTATTCCCAGCTTCCTGCTCAGGGAACCTGGTCATATTTTTTAGTGTTCATAGAAGAGCTTTTGTCTATACACTCAGCCTAATATTATTGTGTCGTCCACACTTGATGTCTGTTAGCCATGCCAAAATGTTTACAGTCCCTTAATGAACTTTTGATTTTTCCAAAACTCGTTTCTCATATAAGTACTGGTTGCTGTCTACTAGGAATGTTGGAATATCTTCATTCTTGTCCTCTTGACTGTCATAGACTCAGAACACCACAGGCATTCCTACCTTTTTGGTTCATTTCTACTTCTTGAATATATCTTGTGTACTTGTCTTTCTCTACTAGGAAAGATCTGAGAGTATCTATTTTCATGCAGAAGAGCTTACTTCTGAGTGGATTTTCAATAAGTGCATATTGAACAAATTCTTGGGATTGTGCCAAAGAATGTTCATAAAGGTAAATTTTTGGAGCGAGCTCATTAATCTAATCAAAATATTTTAAATTTTAGTACTCCTTAGAACAGAACAACATAACAGTGAACTCAATATTAGTATTTATTGTGACTAGTATTGTTGGTGGAATCTAGCTTAGAAATGTATTTTAATTAATCTGTATAGTATTAATTTATTTAATTAAAATGCATTTATAATAGTTATTCAAATTTGATTTCCAACTTATGATAAAAAGAAAGACACAAGTAATCCTGGGCTCTATTTTCTTCATGACAAGCTTTGCATCTGCTTTTTCTCGATGGGACACGAGCTGTTTAGTTCAGCTCCTGCTATGCTCTTGATAACTGTGGGGCACGAGCAGTTATCTCTGTAACACCTAGTGTAGTGTGTGGCCATAGATGTTACGGTTGAGGCACTGAAAAGTGCAGAGATACCTGGGAGTCAGGCAAGAACTCTTGTGTCTTTGCATTTGGTTTACAATCAGCAAGTTCTCCAGCCTTATTTGGATCTACTGATTTTTTTCTATTAGTTCTTAAGAATGAAATATTAGAAAATGGTTTAATTTAGTTTATTTTGGTCTCAATGTTATCTGATGATGGGTCCCACCAAGGAAAATTTCTAAACAAGATCAATGAAAATTTTTACACTTGGATTATTTAACACAACTTGGTACCATGAAATAATTATTAGAAGAATGAGCCCTAATACTAAAAAGCTACATCAAATGTTATCTAAATGACTTATCAACTAAAAATTCTAATGTTATAACTAAGAACTTTAAACATGGCCAAGAAATTCTAAGTTATATTCTTGGCTTGTCTTCATTTGAGTCACACAACAGCTTAGCTTGCCTTTTATTAATAATAACAAACAACTTATAAGTTGTAACCTCAGCTAGAGGGCTGATTCTTTGTAGCATTAGCCATATCACAGAAACTCTACATAGTTCTAACTGCTCCTGACAGATGAGAAATAGGATAAGGTCTCTTTTTATCACAAAGATTATGAATGTCAGTCTGAGGTGCTCATGTTAGAATAGAATTTAAAGTCTCAAAAGGG
Source organism: Peromyscus leucopus (assembly GCF_004664715.2). NCBI lineage: Eukaryota > Metazoa > Chordata > Mammalia > Rodentia > Cricetidae > Peromyscus > Peromyscus leucopus. The sequence continues at coordinate 59,847,380 of NC_051079.1, forward strand.
ACAGGAATAAGAAAATCACATTCTGTAACTGAATTACATTCCTTCCCATCACCTAAAGGACAGTGTAATACCAAGCTCCAATAATACTCATTTGATTGACTCTGTCCAAACAGCCTTTTATTAGGCATGGGCAGCTTCTCTATGATGGATGACTATGGTTTATTGTGCAGATCTCAGCTGCAAATGCAGTTGGAAAACGTCCCTTCACTGGCAGAATTGTGATGAAGTTTTCTCCCTTCATTATTGCACAGTAAACTCATTAGAATAAAAAGAATGAAAGAGTGGATAGGGATTATAGATTCTTTGCTAACCTTATTGTGAGAGAATAATGCATTTAATTTTCCTTTGCGGGACCGGACCTGTCATGAACTTTTGTTTGCTCTTTCTTGCCCGAGTCCCTTGGGTGCTTAGAGCATTTCTTTCTGTACCTTTAAAGGGAAAGAAGGGCAGTAATCTAATCAGGCCCACCAGAAAATATCTCAGCACACACCAAGTTCCCCAAATGACTTTGTCAGGCTGAAGTGGATGAGAATGCTAGCATGCAAAAATTCAACAGGGATCTCTTTCTATGGGAAAGCAATATTTGAAAGGAAATAATTGTGTACTGGATACATTTTATTGTATTGTGATAGTGGGAGTTCAAATAAAAATTTACTCCAGATTAAGATTATGGTACAAATGAAATTAATGAAGAACAGGTCCATGACAGTATTTCATGGACCTTAAAGTCACAAAACTGAGAAAAAGATGATGAAAACACAGAAACAACAGTGCTCTTCATGGATGATTCCACAGAGACATCTCTCAATACTTGGATCTCATTTGATGAGGGACTTCCTACCTGTCCTATTTTCTAACTCCTCAATCAGTAACATGCTGTAAAAATTGTTGATTCTTAAAATAAATGGACTCAAACAAATAAATTAAATCCTCTCATAGCTTCCAGCTAGTCTACAAGATAGTGATAAAGACCAGTAATTCTAAATCCTCAGTGGTCTTCATAGAAAATTAATCATAGGGATATATTATCGACTATTTTCTTATGTCCATACCCTTAGGGCAAAATTGAGAAAGATAAATGTGTCCACAAATTTCCATTAAACCCCTATCAAGTGATCCCCAGGTGGCTGGGTGTGCAAGGTTTATCACAATAGTAATGTATTTCAAGTAGGTATCCATTGTGTGCTGAACTCATTTGTATTTCTAGAGCTTGTGATTTACACAGAGAACTTGCAGGAGAAGAACATTTTTGCATGCCCTCAATGAACATTATTGAAATTTTATTTGCCATAATTATGGTCACTTCTGATTGACACAAACATGCCCATGAATCAACAGTAATGACTTATTTCTCCATACAGCAATGCTGTTCAAAACTCAGAAAGTGTAAAATGAATAAGATGATGTTCTACTAACAGTGCTATTTAGAATACTGCTATTAGAGCACATGCTACTGTATTCTAACTTGTTGTTGTTGGAAAAACAACAACAACAACCAAACATCAACAACAAAAGACCCACAACCAATCAAAATGGTGAGGTTTCATTGTGCTAGGTATTTTCTGAGCACAATGGCTCCTTTTCAGTACACCTCTTAATCATCCAGGACACTGAACAAATGTGGCTACACTACTAAATGTCAGGCATAAAATTCACACCAATTGGCAAGTGAACTCCCCTTTACACAAACCTGCAATGAATGGATGTATAAGTACTGTAAATATAGGGCTCATTTATGAAAAATCTAAAAAAGAAGGCAGCACATCAGAATGCTGCCACGCTCCTATATCTATCCTGAAGATGAACAGTAAAAGGGGTGAGTATGGATGCTGTCTTAGGAGACAAGTTTAAAGTCATTAGTCTGATCAACATAGGGGTTTTACTTGCTTCATTCCCAGCCCAGGGCAGTTTACCCCTCCTTAGGCAACCTGGTGGTCCCCAGCTCTCAGGAGGTCACCATATACATCATAACTTGATGTAGACACCTGGTTGGACACACTACATTTCAGAACTCTTGGATTCAAGTGATCCTCCTTTCTCAGCTTTCTGAGTTGTCAGAAGTAATTGGCAAGCAAGCTACAATTGCATAACTACAGAGGTTAGGTAGAAAACAAGGGACTGAGTATAGAGGATATGTATCCCAAAGAAGGGGAAATAGAATAGATAGCAATAAATGGAGGAGGGAGTTACATTAGGAAAATCAAACATGGAGCGAGGGAAGAAGACAAAGGAGGGAATATAGGAAGGAACAGTTAAAACTAAGGGCCATTTGAGAGGTCATTTGGGAACCTAATAAAGTAGACACTTCCTACAATATATGTATGTATGAAGGCAAGCTAAATGAAATTGTCAAATAATGGGGGAGACAGAGCCCCAAGTGGACATCTCCCATCATTAACTGAAGCTACTATTAATGGAAATGGGTTATATCTAATCAAGTTGTTGGTCAAAGAGGTCAATGGGAATCTAGAACAACCCAGGCTATTGCCAAGGCTATTGGTGGCTCTCCACAGAGTAAAGCCCATTGCTGAAGACAACACCCACATGATTCATTGAATATAAAGAAGTTGAACTTGTGCCTACCTAGAGCCTTCAACCCCTGTAGATTAGTATTCCTAGTACCTGGTACTCTGCATTCTACCAAAGGATAAAGGTAAATACCAACATAGTTACAAGCTCTTCAGTCCACAAGAATGACCTACCTGCAAGATAACTGGTGCATTAGTGGCACAAAGCTTGTGAGAGTAAGCAACCAATATTTGATTTGAGTTAAGATCTACTCCATAAGATGGAACACATACCCAATGCTGCTTGTGTGGCCAAGAACCAAGGCTAGATAGGCCAGGGACAAAAGAGACAGCAAAATAGAACTGCTATACTAAAGGAACACAGCAATAAAATGATTCCTAATGATATTCTTCTATATTTATAGATCTTAGTTCTGCTCAGCCATCATCAGAGAAGATTCCTCCAGCAGCAGATTGGAACAAAAACAGAGACCCACAGCCAGACAATATGCAGAGAATGTCAGACCTTGGAACATTGAGCCCTAAAAGAAATGTTGCCATCAAATCCCTCCCCTCAGGCTTCAGGGAACTCTGTGGAAGAGAAGGCAGAAAGAATATAGTAAGAGCCAGAGGGAATAGAGGACACCAAGGAACCAAGGCCTTCTCGATGCAGCAGGGCTGGTGCACAGAATTCACAGAGACTGAGGCAGCATGTACAGGGCCTCCCTAGGTCTGCACCAGATGAGGTCCTAGAGTTGAAAGGAGAAGTGAACACATACTCCCACCCCTAACCCAGAAACTATCTCCAACTGATAGGCACTTGCAAATGAAAAGTTAGTTTTCTCCAGGTGAGAACCAGTGGGAAACAGACCAATCTTAAGAGTAGGCAGCATTCCTAGCAGTAGATGCCAACAGAAAATGAACTCAACAGCATCTTTGGAGGTTCTTTTTCATAATGTTAAGCCATGGCAGGTATTTTGTTGTTGTTGTTGTTTTTATTTTGTTTCGTTTTTTTTTTTTATTTTTCTTGTACCTTACACATGCTTTGCATATGTATATCACATAAATATATTATGACTTCTGTTTGGGGGTTTTCATGGGATTCCTGAGAGTACAAACATGTGTATCTCAGCATCTATATGTGTTCCTTCTGCTTTTTCCTCGGCTCTTTATCTTGTTTGGTTGTTTTTGTCATATTCTGATTAGTTTGTTTTGATTTATCTTATTTTATTTTATTCTATTATTATTCCTTAGATGCCTGTTGGTTTTCTAGCAAGAAACAGAAAGCTTGTTGATCCAGACGGGAGTGGAGACGAAGAAGAACTGGAAGAGGTGGGGGTAGGGGAAAACATCATCAATCTATTGTATGAAAAAAATTGATGTTAACAAAAGCAATATGAATAAATTAAGTGATTAGTCTGTGGATTTCCCTGAACCTTTCATCCTTTGTATCTGGTCCAGATGAAAACGACAGGGAAGGGAGGGGTGTATGCTTCCCACTGCATCTTCCTGAGACTTGTGAACACAGCGGGAAACAGCCCAATCTGATATGTTCTGTCTTTTGTCTTTCACCCTTTTATCATATTCTCATTTCTTAAATCCAAGATTGCTTCTCCACCCCTGATGGTGCACGAGCCTCGAACCTGCTCTGTCTAAACTATATATTGTTCCTTCCTTTCAGGAACAATGGTGACACCTAAATTTTCCCCTTATTTCCTTATACTATTTATTCAACTGGCTGTGAATTTATTAACTGAACAAATATTCACTGGTTAAATATTTATTGAGAGTATGCCAATGCAGAGATCATAGAAGTTCCTCTGTGGTCCTGCCCTATGTCACATCCCACAAAAATCTATTATCTAATGGAATTCAGTCTGGATCAATGCTTCAATAGACCAAGATATCTTAAAATAACATGGAAATCTCCCCCACCTCCATCCAATGTGCACTTTTAACAGGAAGGAGACCACAACATCCTATCCTTTCATCACAGACATGGAAATCCTGAGCAGAGAGGCAAGGCTGACAGTGCCTGTATTTTATGTGAAATAAATCTAGTGCTCATTGTACTAAGTGATTGAACTAGAAGTAAGAAAATATGGTAGATTAAGCAATCAAGCATAATGCTTCGAACTAAGCAATATCTTACATGTTCCTAAACTCTGGGTAATACAATCTCTGTCTAAGATCAATTTCTTTTACTTATATGAACTATCAATATGTAATCTTTGATCACTTATAGGAGTTTGTTTGTATTTTGTTCTACAGTCAGAGAAATCACAAGTGAGGGTTGATATGCTCTTCTAGAATATTAAGATAATGTGCTTACTTGGCTTTTCCTTGCATTTCTGGAAAGAACGTTGAAGAAAAGGTGTGCTAATTTTTGGTCTTACTTTCCTCTACCATCTGATTCCCATACTTGGTAGAAACAACAGGAAGCCAGTACAAATAGAGAAAATGCATTATTAATTTTGCTGGAAAATATCTCTCTCTGTCTCTGTTCTTCTGTTTCTCTGTGTGTGTATGTGTGTGTGCGCGCGCGCGTGTGCGTGCGTGCATAATATCTGGGTGTGGGTCTCTGCAAATGCATTTTCCTTATCCAAGAAATGAGTACTCGATAATTAGTTTGCTTGAACAAGGCCGAGGCAGACAGCAACATAAAACACTGCCTGCTTGGAAGGGGACAGACAAGACTGAGAGTTGGAGTGAGTTCATGTCCCAGGATATTTATTCACTGCATGGTATGAACCACGTCTGAACTCTGAGACTCAGTTACTGTCTTCTTTCATGAAAAAAAAAATGCAGATAATGGTTCTGACCTCAATCTCCCCTTAAAGTGTTGAGGAATCTAGGGAGATGACAGAGACAGAAAGAGAGAGAGTCCTTGGAACACACATCTCCCCTCAGAATGCAAGGAACCCCACAGAAGAGGAGGAAGAAAGAGTATAAGAACCCTGAGGGGATGGAAGACATGAGAACAGGCCCTCTGAATCAAGTGAGCAAGGCTCTTATGAATTCCCACAGACTGAAGCAGCAAGCAGAGAGCCTACGGGGTCTGTACCAGACCCTCTACACATATATTATAGCTTTCAGTTTAGTATTTCTATGGGACTCCTGAGTTTGTGAATGAGTGGGTCTCTGATTCTTGCACCTTTTCTTGGGGGCTCTTTTCCCTCTGTTGGTTTGCCTTGTCCAACTTGGATGTGATGGTTTTTGTCCTATCTTATTGTTTTTTATTTTGTCACATTTGGTTGTTATCTCTTAAAAGCCTGTTCTTTTCTAATGAGAGGCAGAAATGGAGTCGATCTGGAGAAGATGGGAGGTGGGAAAGAACTGGGAGGAGGAGAGGGAAGGGAAACTATAATCAAGATATATTGTATAAGAAAAGAATCTATTTTCAATAAAAGGGGAGAAAAGTCTAAATAAATATCTTTCAGACAAAGAAAAAAATTTTGCTGGAAAATAAAGGGAAAGTATTCAGCCAGTATACATGCCTCTTCAATTGATCCTTCCAGACTTCTTAGTTTCTGAAAAGTGGGAATTATGATTCCCTCTGAGTCAGTGATGTTTAGTCAAGACCGTAAGTAATTTACCTAAATGTGTCTGGTAATCCATTTACTGATAATACATTTCATAGCATTTTAGCAATGGACTTGTCTGCTGAGCTTAGAGGTGGAATGTACAACATGGTAAATGACTAAGGAAACCACTTGGAAACCTGAAGTGCTAAGCAAACACAGAGCACTGCTGTTATTAGACCCTCATTGTAGTTGGGTATGAAGAATACACATTTTATTTATCTTTCATTTTACATGGAGGATCAACTTCTAAAGAGTCATTTGTTTAAACGACCACACAAATGTTGCTTTCTGTGTGACTTCCGTACCTCAAATCCTGAATCTTCTGTTGGCTCTCAACAAAAAAAAAAAAGGAGATAAGGAGTGGATGAGGGAAATCCAGCTTCGACTTTGGGACCTAAATGTCCATGCAAAGTTGATGACTTCCTAAACCAAGGGACTTCTGGAACAATTGTAATACTTTTTACCACAATAAAAGGATGAGGAGGATCTTGCTTAATTTTAATGTTCTCAAATAGAGATGTGCAACCGTCACTGTAGAAAACATCCCAAGTTCTGCCTGGAAAGATGGAATGGGATTAGTATTAAAAAATTCATAACCAATGCCATGCGACACACTGAGAAATATGGATTCCTATGGTAAATACCATTGGCCAGTTTAACACTTTGGAAGATCCTAGTTAGAATAAGGAAGGACTAAAATACCTTAGCCGTCCTAAATGCATGATAAGTATCCATACGTCTCTCCCTCCAGGGGCTTTTCTTATTTAAACTGTTGTTCCTAGAATGCCTGCCTCTCCTCTGAGGCTGCCCCACAACCTTCTCACTATTTCTGGCTCCATCTGTTCCTGCCTATCTCCAGCTGTTGTTCAGAGGAAAGGCCATGGTAATTATCTGCTTAACAGATAATTTATCTTGCTGTGACCATCTTTGGACTGCCATTTTGTAGCGTGCCCCAGTGTGTCTTCATTCTTCCTCATGGCTGTGAACTACCCTGAACCCTCCAACTCAATTAGACTCATGAAACTCATCTTTTCCTTTCCCTGCTCAGCCAACACTTTAGGAGTCCCAACCCCCACTGAAACTTATTCTGCTTACCATTCCAAAGAAACCAGAAATTTTTTGCTTCTTGATATTGAAAACTATACTAAAAACATGAGCAATACTGATTTCATTGCGAATAGCTATGCATTGATAATACACTATAGCAGGAATCTTAAAAAGTCTTATTAATAAAAACAAACCTGGAGCCAAGTATTGGGGGTCAATGCTAGAAGATCAGAGAAGCAGAACAAGCCCCAGATATCTCACCTTGCCAATTCCTCAGCTGATCCTGTTTCCTCAGACTGGAAGCCTCTGAGTCCTCATCCAAATGGCTCTCAGCTGAACTGTTACTCAGAAGCCTAAAAGATTAACCAGGATCTAGTTCCTGGTTTTCACACCTCATATACCTTTCTGCTTTCTGCCATCACTTTCTGGGATTAAAGGCGTGAGTGACCATGCCTGGCTGTTTTCAGTGTGGCCTTAAACTCACAGAGATCCGGATGGATCTCTGCCTCCCAAGGGATAGGATTAAAGGCGTGTATGCCACCATTTTCTGGCCTCTATGCCTAGTGGCTGTTCTGTTCTCTGACCCCAGATACGTTTATTAGGGTGCACAATATTTGGGGAAACACAATATCACCACAATACACAGCAAAAGAAGTGGATTAGTAGTCTTTGATCATGCAAGTTAAAGATTCCAGTCATACTAGACAAGTCCTTTCGATGTGCAGAACATCCATGTATCTATCCATCTGTAAAATGGGAAACTTAGTCATCACCTCCAAGCTTTTTCTAAGGGAAGATACAGTAACAGAAAGAAAAGACCAGCCCTCATGTTCATGTGCACAGGAAGCACCAAAGAATCTTATTAAAATGCAGACTGCGACTCATTGTTCTGAAGTGGATCTGCAGACTGTCAGACTGCCTCCGTAACAAGCTCCCAGACAAAGACAATCCTAGGAGCTATGGACAGCACACTGAGTAGCAAGCATAGAAAGCATGATGTAGAATGCGTGCCACAAAGGTCTTCTTGTCGCCTAGAGCCCGGAAGGATTACTACACTTCAGTGTTCATTACTAATGTGTGTTGCAAATGGTAAGTTGTCAATCAGATCTTTGAGTTGAAAAATGAGTATGTGAACCAGTTTTCCAGACATACTTTAAAAGTATTCATAGTGGGGCTGGCTGGATGACTCAGGAGGCAGAGGTGCTTGCCACCAAACCTGACCACCTAAATTCAATACCGGGAACCAACATTATGGAGGGAGAGAACTGACTCCCACAAATTGTTCTCTGACCTATACGTCTACTGGTGTGTTGGGACACTTGTGTGTTCACATCCATACTTGAGCACACACAAAGTAAATAAGTAAATGTAAGAGAAAATATTCACATGTATTACTTGGATATTTCCACTAGCCTTCTCTTCTCCTCTTTGTCTAGATAGGCTCTGTCCCATTCCCACCAGCATGGAAAGAACAGTCTACATTTTCACGTTCCTTGGACAAGGCCCTCTGAGTGTCTAAGAGAGAATCAGAGACTGCACTCACACTGTGATCTGAGGGCCCTGTGTGATAGATGTCTGCATTCCATGCAGAGGTCTGGGCCAAATATAAGGAAAGGGAAACCAGAAAGCTGTTGGATGGGGACGGGACTTCCTTCAGGACATGCTAGCTTGGCTGGGCATTCTTGGTCCTATTGGCAAAAGGTAATACATTCTATTGGAGTGAGATTCCCTCCTTAGCAGATGCTGCTTCACTCGCAGATGGCTTATTCCAACAGAAAGCATAAGAGTGATCAACCCAGAGTCTATAATGGAGCTCTCTGCCCCAGTACAGGGCAGCGAGAGTGATGCTCCTTTTAGCGAACATGCCCAGGGAGGCCTGAAGAAACCTGGCGGTAGAAATAGCAAGTATCAATCTCAAGGGCTAGCAGCCATGCAGGTGGCCCAGGGGAAGGGCAGGAAGGTGGATTGCTATCGCCTTGGTGATAAATGAAACAGGCAGCTCAGCTCTCTAAGAAAGCAATGAAAGAGTGTCAGAGCTGGGTAAGCAGCTGAGCAGTCCTGAGTAGTGACAAAGCTGTAGGATTAGTGTGTGTGTGTGTGTGTGTGTGTGTGTGTGTGTGTGTGTGGTCTCATCCAACACCTGGAGCTGTAAAGAAGCCTCTCTACCCGTGAGACCCACAAAAAGGGTGCTTTAAAACAGAAAAGTGCCAAGTGGGGGTGGAAGGAATGCTGTAGAAGGATGACAAGTCTATTTACAGAGAGAGAGAGAGAGAGAGAGAGAGAGAGAGAGAGAGAGAGAGAGAGAGAGAGAGAGAGAGACTAGAAGGTTTTTGGTGTAGAAAAGTAATCAACAAGTTAACAGGGAAAACTATTGAGGGAGAAAGAAATAAAAATGGCAAAGGCTTGACAGGGTACCCAAGCAAAAACGTAGGCAGATTGAAAAGGAGAGAGCGACAGAGCAAAAGCAATAACACTGATCATCTGAGGCCAGAGTGTGAATCCACCAGAAAGAACCATGACAGAGAAGAAACCAATCACAAAGAGACATACAATTGCCTGATTCCAAATCTTGTAGTCCTTATGAGATGATCAAATGTCCTAGTCCTTACAGGCCACTGTGATTTTTATGCCAAGGAAACTGAAAGCAGAAGCAAGCTGAATAAAATCTGAGGGCATACACAAACACGTTTGGAGGTCCCAGTGTAAGTAATGTATGCAAAGGCCTGGAGTACAGTCATTGCAATCAAAACGTCAGAATCAGAGAAGCGTCTAGAAGAAAAAAGGCCTGGGGTGATCTGGAATAGTTGACTAGGTGTCTGGTGCTTACCTAGTTAATAATATCAGTGGGTAGCAAGTTACTCTTAAAGTTGAAGAGAAACATTGAGTGGTGTACTTAGAAAGTGGCAAATGGAATTTTAAAAATATTGTTTCTTAAATCCCTTTGCATATTTAGAGTCTGTGATAAGAAAAAAATGCTGGTTTGTTAGTTCTCACATGCATGCATCAAACAAAAAGAAGTCATTTAATGATATAAAGTGATTGACATAGTATATCATCAGTGTCTTATCAGCAATTAGGACACTTTTTTGAGAAAAATAGTTTTTTAGGGAATTGAATTTCATGTGTAATTTTAGCGAGTTATTCTTTGTCTAAGTCGGTTTGTATGTATTATTGATGCTTTGAGCACACTTGACCCTTTGGATGAGTTCTCTGTGGCACAGGAGGCTGGCCTGAGTGTTTAGCTGCAACCCTCCCAGCCACCTCTCCCAGCCAGCAGCACCCTCCAGTGCTAAGCACTGAGTATTTCTGAACAATGTCAAATGTTCTCAGGCAGAGAACTAATTTCCACTTGAGAATTAACAATAGCCCACAGTACACTTAAGTATAGGAAGCTGTGGAAAAAAATGCAGAGGTTACACCTGCAGAAAAAGAAAAGAAAGCTTTTTCTGTTGCTCAGAACATACATAACAGAGACATCCAGTAAGTACCATCTAAGAATTTCTGAAGATTCTCTGATTCTGCCCCAAACTCCCCTCATCACCATCAGAGGGGCTTTATATCACACAGCTGAGTAGGGCTTTTGAGTTTCCACCTGTGCCCCTGGACTCCATAAAGGTGCAGTCTTTTCTATTGCCCGGTTTTGTGTGACTGCCATAGTTAGACTATGTTTCTGTCACTTCCATCACAGGGTAACAGGACAACATTTGAGTCTCAGCATATGGCCACAACCAAAGGCAAAACCTAAAAATAGCTAGAATTGTACTTGATTGGCAGTTAAGAACAAAAACAGGACTTATTTCAAGTCTAAGAGTGCTTTAAGCAATTGCTATTAATGATAAAAAATGAAATTATCATATTTATGAAAAGAAATCCCAAATCAGAGGAAAGATGAAAAATAATCACATCATGTGCTACAGATCCCCTTGCTTTGTTCTAACTTTAACAAAAACTCTCCATCGTTAGCGTATATAATGAATATTGTGTATTTTGTCTATTAATTTAATTTTTTCTTTGACAAGCTCACACACATATATAATGCATTCTGATGACTCTCACGCTCCGCTCACGTACTCCTGCCTTCACCCCATCCTTGTTAACTCTCCCCTCATTCTACAGATTCCTTTCCCATGTTTGTGTCTTCTTATTCTGGTTTGGACTGACTAAATTTAAATAGGACCATCTGAAAATGGGTACTTAACTACCCAATGGAGCTTGGTGGACTCAACAGTGGCTACACAATGGAAGACAACACCTCTTTTTCCTCCAGAATCCACCAGTAGAAAATAGTACAGCTGGAGGGGTGTGGGTCCTTATTGTCCATTCACTATTGACTGTGATAAGGCAAGTCTTGTGCAAGCAAAAAGTAGCTTCTCTAGAGTTCTGATTGCAATGGCTGTGTCGTGCTCAGCAGATAATATTCCATGGCCTTGTTACCTAGGTTTCAGCTCTTATATTCTTTATGCCTATTCTTCTGTGATATGGGCAATTCTTTCTTTTCACTTTTGTTTTAGAGATTATAATTAGAATATTTTATGTTTTATCTTTTATCCCACCAAACTCTCCCATATGTCCCTCCCTGATCTCTTTCAAATTCCTGGGCTCTTTTGTCACTAACTGTTATTGCATGCATTTATGTATGCATATAAATATATATTCCTAAATATAACTGGTTCAGTCTACACAAGTAACAATTTTTTTTAATTGAAGTGTTCCCTACTAAATGAGGTTCTAAATTTAACCAGATAAACTATGAGGGGCAGTGAATAAGGCTGAAACTACATTTGCAATATCCTTAAGCCTCTATTATCTATCTATATTACATGATCAGTTATAAATGTCCTGACTCTATTACTCAAATGAGATGAAAATGAATCCAATGTACATCAAAATAATGTCATACTGTATACTTACAAAATTAATACATTTGAATGTAATTATGAATTTAAAACTCCCTGTACCAGGGATTCAAAGCTAGCAAGAGACCAGACAAACAAAATGGAGGACAAGAAACAATCATCCAAATATCTGGTTAAATTAAAGATATTAAAATGAGTAAAATACTTATACCAACTCTAAAGTGTACTAACAAGAATAAGCTTATCTGCTTGCCTCACCAGTAAAGATCAGTTAAGAAATAGTTAACACAACCTGCTTGTACTCTGATCGAAGGTCTAAACTGCTACTGATGGACAGATGTTAGATGGGAAAAAAGGAAGCTGAAAAATATAATAACAAGGAAAAATTATTTTTCATCCATATTTTCCATAAGGCCTCTGGGCCATCAACATGTGGACCAGAATAATCCACAGGTTAATTCAAACACAATTCCTGTGTCCTTCAGGTTTTAGGAAAAATCCACTCAGTACTTAGCTTTGGATATGTAGCTTAACACAATTATTAATAGTACTTTCAACCATAATGTCCATAAGTGATTATCAATTTAAAGCTCTTTCAATGTTTGGCTTGCAACATGAAGAAAAGGAGGAGAGATAAAAAGCTGCCTAAGACTGTATGGATGATTACATTCATCCTGTCTGATATTATTTGTTCTTTCTTTAATGAAATTATACTGTGCATTGTTGAAAGAACAACCCTTTATATAAACAGCCTCACAGGGTGCTTTGGCAACAATTAGATATGAGAAGCAGGAGGGACACTTTTTGGTTCCTCTTGAACATAAAAGGAACGTAGTATACATCAAATCAAAATAAGAGCACATCAAAGAAGCTAAAAAAAAAGCTGCTGCTGAGCTGCAAATGTCCTCAAACATCAAAGAAAAGCCAACTCAGTAAGATAAAGCTCCAGCTTGGGTAGGCAGACCTGAGCCCCTCCTCTGAGCTCAAGAGTGGTGTAGTACTCTTAAGGAAATGACAAGACATGTGCAACAAGTTACAGATGAGTGGATGTCAATGACACCCAGGGAACCAGTGCTGATGAGGAGATGGCAAAAGGGAGCAGCAATTCTTCCATTGCTGGTTACGGGATCCATAACCAAAAGAAAATGTCAGGGAGAAAAGATAAAAGTGGTAAACAGTGCAGTGAAGAGTATGCTAGAGATAAAATCCGAGGGAGGAGGATCAGCAGAGGCGGTTCTGTTGCTTTACTGAGATGCGCTTTGGTTTCAAAGATGTCAGACTCTGAGGGAAGATTGCACTAGATGAGTTCCAAGGGACCATCGAGCGAGACGGATGAAAGGGCTGAAAGCCATTTCTCTTTCATTGAAAATGGTGAAAGCAAGAGAATCAAATGGGACTTAATGATTCTGTTACATTAAACTTAGTGGTGAGACACTTGATGGCCGGTGATTCGGTGCAGTGCAAAAAGCTGGGGTGTCAAACACACATTTATGGTCCAGGAATGAAGGGCTTATGATAAGACTGAATGTGGCCCCCTTCTTTTGCTGTGATGCTTCTTCCAAGAGTGATCTTGGGACACTTGACCAGCCTTAGAATCACCAATTGTCAAGTCAATCTAATGTTTCAAAAACCCAATGCATCTTTAACAGTTATGGAGAGAAATAACTTTTTTTGTAATTAAAAATGTTTATTTCTATATTCAGGGTTTTCTTGTGTATGTATGTGTGTGGAATATGTATACATACATGTTTGTATGCATGTATAAACACAATCATGTGGAAGTTAGAGGTTAACCTCAGATGCCTTCCCCCACAGCTTTTCCACCTTATGTTTTGAGATGGGGGTCCCTCATTACACTTAGAGCATACTGCTTTGGTAAGTTTGTTTGGCCAGCAAACCTCAGGCATTCTCCTATCTTTGTCTCCCCAGTTCAGGGAGGTCCACCCTTTTCATGGGTCCTGGGGATCCAGAGTCATTAACTCATACCATCTCCCACACGCTTAGAATTTGGAAAAATGACAGTCTTCCTCTAATGAATATTCCACATCCAAGTCAATGTCTAAAATATCCAGCATTATTTGAGTTTTGAACAAGTTGTTGTCAAAGGATATTGGCAGGGATAGGACTGTACCTGCTACACTCCAAAGAATGTTCGCTCTCATATTCACATGGAAAATAACTGATTTCATTTAAATTCTTCTTAATATCTGCCTCCCTCTCCTTTTTGTCTTTCTATAATGATTAACATATTTCAATACTGCAGTAAGCATCAACAGGACATAGAAGACTTGAAACAGTAGAGAGTAGGGAAGGTGTAAATTCCTAACCCAGTGAAGTCCTGAGTGAACATGTGTTGCTTCACATGAACTTGTCATTCCAGGACCCAGTGCCTTAGACCAGTGTTTCTCATCCTGTGGTTCCAACCCATTTAAGGGGTCAAACCACTCTTTCACAGGGGGCACCTAAGACCATCCAAAACATTGTACATTGTGATTCATAACAGTAGCAAAATTATAATTCTGAAGCAGCAATGAAAATAATTTTATGGATGGGGGTCACCACAACATAAGGAACTGTATTAAAGGATGACAGCATTAGGACAATTGAGAACCACTGGCTTAGACTTGTAGGAAACTCCTCTCCCACCCCATCCAAGGTGATGCTAGAGGACTGGCAAAGCCTTTTTCTGGAGTTTGAATGTTCACGGTGTGTGGAAGTAGTAGTGTTTAAGATTATTGACTAGTGTGTGCCAAAACTAGCAACAGCAGCTTGTGCCTCATGTGTGTTTACAGCCTGGGACTACACACTTACAGAAATACCCTACCAGGACTAGCTAACTTTTATACTTTTTCTGTACATAATAAATGTGCAAGGTTATGGACTAGTCAGTTGTTGGTGCCACTCCATCAGAATGCGCATGGCACACTTGACCACAGCTTGTCTATATACCTGTGTTCTTGTGTCTGTTCTTTCTTCATTCCTGCACAGCACATATTAGGTCAAGCCTTAGGGCACTAGGACACAGCAGTAGAATATCATGAGTTCTAGCATTTTTGATCCATTCTTTTTTTGGTGGGAGCCCTCAGCCTAATTTCTAACAAGTTCCTGTTGCTGCAGCTCTGCTGCTGGTTTAGGGGCCATGCTCTGGCACTATTTTCTGGTATTAATGACAAGGTGTATGTTTATAAGAAAGGACTCAACGTTTACCCATCTTGTGATTAGCTAACCTCCGGTTTGTAGGGAATGAAGAAAAATCACACATTCTGCCTCAAATCCTTAAATAAGTATAAGATGCAGCTTTCCAAAAGTAGTTGGACACAAATAAATGACCAAGAAGTTTTATGAAAATATATATTGATATGTCTAACAGAAGGAACTGTGCTTTTAGGTGAAGACCTACTGAGCCTTGATGCAGGGGGGAGGGGCTTAGTTCTGCCCCAACTTGGTATGCAAGCTGGTGTTGACTACCCAAGGGAAGCCTTACACCCTATGAGGAGTGAATGGAGTGGGGTGTGAAGAAGGTGGGGGGCAGGAGAAGGGGAGTGAGGGGGAACAGTGATTGTTATATAAAATGAAAAAAATTAATTTAAAAAATTAGTATTTGGAATTGTTTTTTTTTAATAATGAATTCACTGCAAATTCATTTAACATTTTTATTTTTTCCTTAATAACCATGTTCCATTCAAATTGGAATTTTTTTTTTACTGAAAAATCACATTCCTGGGAAGCTACAACTAGAAACTGGTTTATTTCACAGAGGTGTTACATGGTTCCTCTTTTCAATTTGCATTAAACACAAGAGATGATAATTAATGAGGAATTTTACTATCATCCTCTACAGATGCCTACTGCAAACCAAAAGCATCCAACCTCGTCCATCATCTACAAGCATACTCACTGTCCCCCTCTTCCTCATCCTCTGACAGCAGAATTACCTCTTGTCTGGCTGCTGCAAGCAAATACTCAGAGTCACATTTGATTCCTACCCACCCCACCATCCATATCTTACAACCAGTTGTCCATTTCAGGTTCCACTCGTGAAGTACAATGCTTTCTTGTCTTTTTCTCCCTATATGTTGCTGTTTCATCCCAGAAGCATGTTTTCTTTTCTAAACCATTGAAGCACCCTCCTGATTCAATTCCCATCTCCATCTCATCGTGATGTCAGTGGTGCTTCTCCAGAAAGTGTATTCCTGTAACTCCATACCTAATATCTTCCCTGGGTTTTGTGCCAACATGATCTTTTACACTGGACGTTCTTGGCCGGGCGGTGGTGGTGGTGGTGGTGGTGGTGGCACACGCCTTTAATCCCAGCACTCAGGAGGCAGAGCCAGGCAGATCTCTGTGAGTTCAAGGCCAGCCTGGGCTACCAAGTGAGTTCCAGGAAAGGCGCAAAGCTACACAGAGAAACCCTGTCTCGAAAAACCAAATAAAAATAAATAAATAAATAAATAAATAAATAAATAAATAAATAAATAAAAACACTGGACTTTCTTTGAGGCTCAGACAGTTCCTCAGGCCCCAACAAATCTAGGCTCATCTTTTCAGGTTCATATTCTGTTCAATGTGTAGTTAGCATACATATTATCCCCTGCTGTGATGTATTCTGTGCTCAACACCACTTGCAGATTTCCTGTCCTTAAATATTATTGCATACCCCATCCACCTTTCAAACCTGTTGATCCTTGTATGTCTAGCTCAAAAGCCCCCATTTCTCTGTAGCCCTGATGGCTTGTTCATTTCTTGACGGACTCAAGCAAAACCTGCCTCTTGTTCTTTGCAGGCTTAAGACCAGGGGCCAGGTTTTAACTACTTTCAGTTCCTGGTGTTCTTAAAACTTCAGCTGGTCATAAGGAAATGTTGCACTGAGCTGAATAGAAATGAAACAAGGGTTGGTTCCAGGAACTCACTTTGTAGGGCTGTTGTTACAGTATTCTGTAAGTAGAGATTTAAAAATACAGCCACCTTGTTACTAAGATTAGCCTTTGCCAATCAAATCACATCAGAGGAGCCCTTCACGAGGTTATATTTTCCTGGCACATAAACAATAAATTCAAAAGGGCCCATGGTAAGTGCACTTGATTGCAGCCAAATTAATTGAGTTTAAGAAATGCTTAGGTGGGGAAACTCATGAATATATTCTGATATACTATCAGGGGGTGGGGGAAAGGGTCTTAGTGTAACGGAAAACAAATGTTTCTCTGAGGATCCAAGGGTAACAGATACTAACTGAAAGACACTCTCAAATACCTCAGCATAAATCACAGTGTCATCACTCACTATCTCTATGCTTTTTAGCCACTTAACTAATCTAACTGAACCTCAGTTTTCCCACTGTAAAATAAGAACACTGAAGACTGGTACACTACCACTTGGTAAGAAACATAAAGGAGATACTACACGGGAATCACCAGAGCCACTTGGACACACTCAATGAATGGCCCTCAAGTAAAATGATGAAGACAAGTAAAAATTCATCGTTTTGTGTAGTATAAATGTGCGTAACTTTTAGAGAGGCATGGGAATGTTTACATAGCAGAACTGATGGATCCTAAAGAGGGCAAGAGTCTGAGCTAACGATGAGAAGGGGTTGGATGTAAGTGTCTATTGACTGTACATATTTTCTCTTCTGAAATGTGAGCATTCAGAGTCTGTCTACTGATTCAATGGAGTCTATGGTTACCTTTGCCAGCCACGTGCTAACTCCCTATTACTTCACTTGTTTTGATCTTCACATACATTTCCAGGAGCTAAAAGGAAAACTGTTGGATAAGAATATCTGCTGACTGAAGAGCTAGAGTTTCTGCTGGTTTGTTTGTTTGGTACATATGTCAGTGAAATAAAGATTTTTTAAATTATGATTAATTACCAAGGTTTCATTTGTCTTCTACAGAGTCTCTAGTGCCAAGTTTATACTCTGCAATAGTTTGGTAACAATAAGGGTAATGATGGCAATAATAATTTGCATCAGCAAATGGTTCAATTAAAAGCACATTTGATTAAATCATCCATTAAAATCTAAAAGCAGGTGTATAATTTATTGTCATTGGGTTCCAATGCTTTATTAAAATACACATCTTTTTAGCTCAATGCATCTCCCTTCAGCTTTGCCTATGACCATCATTTCTATGTATGTTGTATAATTTGAATCACTCCCTTAATTAGGGTAAACTGTTATATCTCCAACTAATCCTTTTATGACACAAGGGCAGAAATACCTTTCTTCAATTTTTGAATGAACAGAGCAGACACGGTCCCTTAAATCTTCACATGAAAAAGTCAAAAATCTGACAATTGCACCACATGCCTCAAATTCAAGCACTCAAAGACCTAGGCAAGGTAACTGAGACTCTGAGGGCAGCTTGGGCTATAGAGTGACTTTCAGGTCAGCTTTGTCTACAAAACTTTGTCTTAATCAAAACAAAATGAAAATAGAAGCAAAAAAAAAAAACTGAGTCATACAACAGGTCTATAGAAATAGGTCTGAATTAAACATAATTCTGATAATCAACCTGCCATTGAACAGTACAATGATGGATAGCCCCAGGCAAAGGAATTATCTGCTAAACCTACACAGACAATTTTAAGGGAAACAGAACTAAAGAGGAAGAAATGGATACAGAAAGAGAGCGTGAGGTAGAAACTTTTTATGGACTGAATATGAATTCATGAGTACCACACAAGCTCATGTATTTCCACTTGTTTCCCAGTGGGTGTGCTGTTAAGTGGAAATTTTAAGAGGTGAGACCAAGCAGAAGGAAGTGTGTCTGTGGAGGTAGGATTTGGGGACATCCTGCCAAAAGTCCCTTGCTTTCTTTCTTTCTATTTTTTTTTTTTTTTTTGGTCTCTTTCTGTTTCTTATCTGTCATGAGGGTAAGAAATTTCCTCATCACGTGCTCTTGCCACCACAATGCATGATGTTCTGAAAGAGACCAAGAAGCTATGGATTAAACCCTCTCTTCCCTTTATGTTTCAAAAGTGAGGGATTTATCACAGGGGCACAAGGGTCACTAATTCAGAATGCAAGCAGATTTCAAATTGGGATTGGGAAAAACAGACACATTAAAATGCCAGGCCAAGAGATATGAAGATGTTATTTAAGAAACTAAGATGATTGGTTCCTAGACAATACATGCTAATGTTGCATTTGTGAAGATGTACATATCCAGCATTCAGATCAGCTCTGTGAGATAACACTCTCAGTATTATCCGTGATAAGTTTCTAGGATGAGACAAAGTACTGAACATTAAGAAGATGAATATAACTTGACCTATCTAGTCTTCACACTTCCATTAAAACAGAGTGCCTTTATTGCAATGAGAACAAGTATATTACCTTCCAATTACCTTTAGGAATCAGCCTGTAAGCACAAACACTGCCCCTTCATTTCAAATATCAGGTGCTCTCTTTAGTATTTGTGCTATGTCCTGTCTGATTCATCATGAGGTGATGTCAGAGGACTCAGACTCAGACTTTCCATCTTGTAAGACTGATTTTGTGTATAGTGAAAATGACCTGAATCTGAAAAATCTGCCTCCCCCTGCCTTTCTCTCACACTCTCTTCTCATCACCATGTACATTCCACTCAATTCCTTTGCTTCTCTCCCTATGACACTTCTACTTACCACTTTCTATTAAGAAGTGTAAAAGTGATTTCCTCAAAAAGTATACAAGAAGTTGTTATCAGGGAGAAATAGCCCTTGCTGTGGTATAGGAGAAAGATATTTATTGACTTTCATGGCTACTACCACAGCTGTACTTTGGACTTGCATTTGTCACTAGATAGTTGGTTGACTTTGGAAAATCACTCAAGATCTCAGAACTTAATTCTTTTGTTTATTTCAATAGGGAACTTACATTAAATTGCCTCTAATTTCACTTCCAATTGTATTTAGTGAAATAATTAAAAACCTAGTCCTGGAAATTAGATTTGGACTTCATTATTAACTTGCTGTGTGATCTTGAACATGTTATATAATTTCTGAATCTCAGTACCCTCTCTAAAAAAATAGCAACAAAACAGAACTATTATCAAGTTTACCTAACATAAACAGTCAGAAGTATAAACTAGTTTCCCCACACACAAACCATTGTTATGTTTAATGATGATGGATGTTTCTGTTATGGTCACACATAATTATAATCTTCAAATGTGACTTCTCTGTAACAAGAGAAATAATATTATATTCCAAAAACCACTTGAAAGAGCAATATAAGATAGGACAAAGGCTGATTTATTTATAGATCTGTCTCTATGCACTTTAGTAACACATAATCAACTAGAAAGACTACATTAAACAGATTTTAGAAGTTAACTACTACTACCACATGAAAAACATGTGGTAGTTTGGTGGCATTGCAATGTTTGTTCAGTAAAATTGTTAGATTTTTGTTGATAAGGTACTAGTGGAGTTATTGGTTTTTGTGGGTAGCTGTCCTCTTTCTTTTGGAGATTTATTTCTTGGAAAGCATAGATTCCTCATTCGTATGAAGGAAACTTGCCATGCTTGATGTCCATCAAACTACTCTTCAATCTAGATATGTCCCATGGGCCCCTTTATCCCATGACCCTTTTTGTTCAAGTATATAATGGAAAAAGTATTCTCAAAGATGTTAGCTGGGTTACACTTTACCTCAAACTGTCAAGTTGGACTAGGTGATAAAAAAAAAAAAAATGCCAGAACTCAGGAAGCCTTAAGTCAGGACTGATGCAATTCACACTTGGCTATCAGTGCTCTGTTCTCATGGCAGGGGCAATTCACGTTGGGAATACAGGTGTTTTATGGTCAAGTAGGCATAGAATGTTTGTTGAAAACTATTTAAGATCACACTATAATAGCTATAGACACAAATCTAGCCCAAGATAATTCATGAGGCTTGTCTGGGAAATGGGGATTTTAAAGTTTTTCTTTGGTGAGATAGCTATAAGCAAGTTTTCCACTGAGTTGCCAAGAGTAAACATTTGACCCAAAACTAGGGTAACATGTGATATCAGTAAACAGAAAACTACAATGCTGAGAGAGAATCCCAGCATTTGTTAGACTGTATGTGCTTAGATAAAACAAAAATTCATGGCTTTTTAATGACCATTAAGTTAGATATTGAATTCCTTGTATATGTCAGAGCTTTAGGTTTCACAAGCCAAATCTAACTTCTCCTATTGTAAACTTGAACATAAAGGTTCATGGCATAAGGGACCCAATGTGCCCAATGAACATATTTAGATTGAAGTGTAGTCTGATGAACACTAAGCATGATTAGTGTTCTCTGTATTAGTGAAGAATCTATGCTTTCCAAGAAATAGATTCTAAAATACTATCCAGTGAGGCTGGAATCCAAACGTAATCCCCTTCCAAAGATCATGGATTTTTATTAATTTCTTTCCCATACCCACTTTGGGTCATAATATATGAGTGCTGAGAAGAGTCTTACAGGGTCCCAAATTCTAGATTGTATTACTCAATCGTCCAGAGAGCCTTCAAAACTCCTTGTAGTAGGATTGTTTCAGCAATTTTGTAAACATTGAGAATGAGTGGGGCCAATCTGTGATTGGCCATGGTGGATAGCAGTATCACTCCAAACTTATAAACATATGTGCAGGGGGATACAGTGAGGGCCTGCTGAAGGACTGTTTTGCAGATGAGGCCAAATATCTTTGATTACATCGTCACTTAAAATCATCCTAGATGCTGATGAACATTATTCATTAATCTTTCCAGAGCTGGCTGGATATGTCTAATCAGTTCGTACTTGGGAATGAATTGACAGTAGGAGAATTATTGTAATGATCTCAAACACATTGGACAAACAGTATGCTTAAAGCTACTTCAGGCTATTAAGATATGAATATAAGAAGTAACTAGATATATGTGCATGATGCATAGACATGCATGCAGGCAAAACATCAATTCAGGCAGGATGAAATGAAAAAAAGTAACCAGGCTTGTCAACAGTATCTGGCAAGTAGCAAGAAAAAAGTAGAGCATGGGAATGGGAAGAAAAATAACAAGGAAGGCATGAGGAACAGAAATAATGAACATGATGCTTTGGCAATGATCTTAGATTTGGCGTACAGAAGGATGCTTTCCTGACTGGATGAGCTCTAGTCCCAATTCGATGGTCTGTGTCAGGGCTTGCAGTGACCCATCTATTCTCCAATTAAGGATGGGCAGTCTTGATTTGTTCAGGGAACTATACAACTTAGAAAGAGCATAACAGTTTCTTAAGGAACTCACATTGATCATCCTACTCAGTTTGAGTGCTAGATAAGGAGTTCAGATGCAATTGACCAGAGGTGCTTCTCTATATGAGTCAAAGGAGACTACATCTTAGGAAGCACTGTGTGCATGTGTGTGTGTGTGTGTGTGTGTGTGTGTGTGTGTGTGTGTGTGTGTGTGTATCCTACTTCATAGCAAAGCATTCTGTGATAAAAGCACTAATCATACTCCTTAGGGGAGAAAAGATACATGTTGTTGTTAGTGTCATGTTGTTGTTAGTAAAGTGAAGTATTATGGTCAGTGTTTAGTGACATGAACTTTAGAGATAGATGAAAGGCATTCGTGATGATCTCTGATAGGTTGATATGCTTCTAGCTTCTGGCCACAGGTAGACAGACATCTTTCCTGTAAACTCATGTTAATGGTTTGGTTATGAAAATTTAGTAGCATACTCTAGTACATTACTTGATATATATGATACACATGTGTAGTCATTTGAATAAAAATATCCCACCTGCAATGGGCTCATATATTTGCATGCTTAGTCCCCAGGTGATGAACTGTTTGGAAATGATCGAGAGGCATGGCCTTTTTGAAGGAGATGTGTCACTGAGATTGGACTTTTAGGTTTTGAAAGCCCAAGTCAACCCCACACCCACCACCTGCTGCCTGTGGATCAGGATGTAAAGCTCTAAGCCACTGATCCAGTGTCACGATTGTCTACTCCCTGCCATGGTGATAATGGACTAACTCTCTGAAACTGTAAGCAAGACCCCAATTAATTGGTCTCTAAGCATTGTCTTGGTCATGGTGTGCTGTGGATGATTGATTGACCAATAAAACACTGATTGGCCAGTAGCCAGGCAGGGAGTATAGGCAGGATTAGCAGTGAGGATAATTGAGAAAACAGGAAGGCAGAGAGGAGGAGATGCCAGCCTGCCATCCAGGGAGCATCATGTAGAGGCAGCAGGTAAAGCCACAGAACATGTGGCAACATATAGATTAACAGAAATGGGCTGAGTATAAGTGTAAGAGCTAGACAATGGTAGGCCTGAGCTAATGGCCGAGCAGTTTAAAAAACAGTTTAAAAAACTGTTTAAATAAGCGACTGTATGTTTATTTTATAAGTGGGCTTCAGGACTGCCAGGACTTGGCGGGACCCAGAGAGAAAAACTCTAGCTACAATGGTGTATCTTCACGGCAATACAATAGTGACTAAGACAACACATGTTGTCTTATAATTGATAGTCTTTACTATAATATTATTAAAGGCTATCTGTAATATAATCCAATACAATCTAAATACAGCTAGAATATTAATAAAATATAAAAAATTCACACATAATGGTCATTAACATGCAAAAAGGATCTCAGAACAATAATCACTGAATTCTTACTACCACTGAGACCCATCCTGCTGGACCTTACAGAAATGAGTAACCCAAAATAAATCCACTGTCTAGAAATTTTATTGATTGGATTGCAAAGGAAGGGGTTTGTAGGATGAGATAATTTTCAGTACAGCATTATCAGGATTCTCTCTAAAAGTTACCTTATCCTTAATAATTATATGAGTTATGAATTTAAGTATGCTCCTGAAATGAAATGTTTTTCTGTCTCACAATTCTACTTTACTTCCCTGCTAGGCATTGTTTTCTCATTTCTTATTCCTCATTACTGCAATCACAGAAGTTTAAGAGAGAACACAACATCTCACTTATAAACTACCCCAGCACAAATAGATAAGCAGAAACCAATGGTTATTTTTGACCAGAATGTTTCTTCTCTCTATTGATTAAATGGATTTTTTTCTTTCAGTTTCTTCTTCTCCTCCTCCTCCTCCTCCTCCTCCTCCTCCTTCTTCATCTTGCTTTTGCAGATGGGACAAAAACATCTTAAGGAATCATAAGGAACCATTAATAAGTCAATGACAATTTTCATCTTGGCCAACTCTGTATTTATTGCTGGGGACTTCACATTATGTGATCTGCAGGAATGCAACTGATGTCGTCACCCATGAGGAAGACAAGCAGATGCTCCAAAAACTTTATGTCTCTGGCCAGATATATTCAGAATTTCTCACCCAAACTGTAGCATTCTGTGACAACTTGACATATAGCTCAAATAGAAAACATCTGTCTACTAACTGAACTACTCAATATTGAGATTCTGTCCAACTTTTGCACACATTCCAAAATCCTCTGTATATTATATTCCATTTTCAGAAAGGATTGTTAGCTACTTTAAACGTACTGTTGTCAAATTTACCTTCACTTATCTAGTAGGATTTAAAGGAGTCTGACATACAGTAACTGTAGTACCCATTTTTTTTTATTTCTATTTACTCTATTTATTAGAGTATGAATTGTTTTAAGTATTTGTAAAGGGTAACATTCTAAATAATGTCTTGCATGGTATTTTAAATACAAATTAAGAAATGTGTATCATTTTAATTCTTATGAACAAAGGACATTCCAAACTTTAATTTTTAAATATTATTTTATTTGTGGATTTTTTGATAGAATTTCATACATGTATACAATGAATTTTGATTATTTCTATGACCCCTCTATACTTCCAACTTCTCTAAGACCCCTTCCCAATCCTCCAACTTCATATCCTCTCCTTTTGCTTTTCTGTAGTGTGTTATACATATAGCCATCTCAACTACGGTCTTATATATAGATCAAAGTTACAGAAGAAGAAAGGGGGAAATCTTTTGGACATTGTCTTGGTGACTGATTCTATTACACAGAGAGTTCTAATATCATTTTAGTAAATTTCTTAATCATATGCAAAATGTCTCTAACCATGATACCATAGTCATGTTCAGAATTATTTTTACATAATTTAAGAACAACACATATTTCAGCTGTACAAATTTTGATGTGATTTAGTTTCTCAAATTAATCAATCAATCACCTGGAATGGTCTTAAAGAGTAGAAATCAAGAATCTATTTGCAATTTGTACTTGTTCAATCATTCACTTTTTTGTTAATTCATCCTTTTTAGAGTTACAAAGGAAAAAAAGTCAAGATTGAAATAAGATATGTGTATGTTAATGAACACAAATGCATAATATGTAAACAGAAAATTATTTAGATTTTTCTCTTTTCTAATTTTTACTAATGGAGAAAATTTTATACAGAAAAATTATTTGAAATGAAGTGGAGAAGTTATCAGGATGTCAGAATGTTCCCATGGTTTTATTAGAATTGGTAGAGTCTCATGCAAATACCACAAGAATTAGGGGTGATTGGGAAACAGCACAAGAGAATGAACAGAGGTGTAATAGCCACCAATCCTTTCTCAGCTTTACTATTAGACAATTGGCATCCCTGTCTAAATAATTCCTGAACAACTGTACTTTAAATTCTTCTCCATTATAGGCTTCTGCTTTAGCACTTACATTCAAACCTATAGAATCCACAAAACAGAACCAGTACAGGGAACTATAAATAGATTTTTACGACAGGCACGGACACATCACTTCCCTGGGAAGGCAACTAAAAGCAGGATAAAAACCTGACATTTCTACCTTTATTTGTAGTGGGTGATGCCTCTGCTTGCCTCTTAACATATGTGGGTCAATCACTTAAGAAACGTCTCTCTCATAGCAGTGGTATCCAATGTGTCCCACCTTCTTTCAGGGCTAAAGACACAAAGATTAAAAATAACTGAAGTATCTTACTGTCAGATTTTACATTGTCCTGAGGCAGACTCCTCCAGAAGACCTAAAAGTCTTTAGTCACAGTCTTAATCCTGCAACTACCATAGACACCAGGAAGCAGGGAAGAATGATCATTCTATAGTGAGTTAACCCTAAGCAAGAGCCATCAGCTCTTGGGAATCGGGGAGTTTTCTCAAACAACACACTTTTCCATGGCCATTTTTGTCTTCCTTTGTCTTACACCAGCTTCCCAGACACTAGGATTATAAGTATGAGCCACCATGCCAGACTCTAGGACCATTTAGTTAAATCAGAACTGACCACAGTTTAGCCATGACTTCTCAATAATACATACTCCTTGGTCCTGCCTCAACTATTCCTTTATAAAATTTATACTAAAGCTCAAATTGGTATTCTGAAGATAGGAGGAAATGTTATGTGTCTTGCTGAAATAGCCATTCAAGACTAATTTTTCTTATTTCCTTTGTGAAAGTGACCAGAACTGACATACTCAAGACATACACACAGAGACTGATATCTAGCCCATGAACTCGGTTAAGCAGTTTCAAAAATGCATGAGTGTGGAGACTCACAAAGGTTTCCTAGTGAGATCTGAGCTTGCTTTACCCAGCAGAGCTGCATTAGAGGATTGCTTGACCATGAGCATGGTTATTAGGTGGCTGGAAGAATTTACATTTGCCTGTGCTAGGAGAAGGTCTTTTGCTCCACCCCTTGGCATTCTTATAAATAGCCCTTTAGAAGAGAGAGAAGAACCAGTAGATAAGGATCCAGGCCCTCCCAAGGCTATCCTGTGTTTCTATCTGTTTCTCTCCCCTCTATCCTTCTATCTAATATCCCTCTCTCCTGAAGAGTACCCTGCCATAAAATGAGGGAGCCTGTCACCCAGCTGGGCTCCCACACATGTGACGTTCCTTAATTTTCCATAATATCCCAAATATAGAAGACTTGAAATGACATTAGAGTAACTATTCAACATGGTGAAAACAAGACAAAATGTATGATAGCACAGAGCCCTTGACCTCACTGGGCTTAGCACATCTGAAACACTGTGGATGGGTGAGTGACTCAGTCTTTACACTCTGACTGACTTCAAAACAAATTTACACAAATTTATTGTGCACATACCAGATTCCAGCATTCTCTTCTATAAACCCAGTCCTCAGTAAACCAAGGCTTTAGTTAAGATGTTTAACTAACTTCTCCTTTAGGTTCATATTTTAGGCTCACTCTTCTCAAAGAATGCCCTCATCTCTTTGCAGGATAAAATTCTTCACATCTTCTGAGACCTGCTTTGACCCCTTCTGCTCAAGTCTGTCTCCTGAATTTCTGCTGTTGAACATTTCCCTTATCGTGTTTCTGGCCTTGACAGGGTCATTGACTTTCATGCATCCATTTTATCTTTTTATCTAAATGAAAGATTCTCAAACTTCCGGGTCTTTAAGACTCCAACCCAGGAAAAGAGGTCCAAAATTCCATTCCAAGATGTATAGTCAGCTGACACAACAGATGTGCTATTTATTTATTAGCAGAAGAAGGAGCACATAAAATGTACTATGTTACAAAAACCTGAAGGTTTTAGACTCAAAGAGAGGCTAGATAGTGGATTGCCTTACCATTCCCTATAGCTTGAATAGATACTGCTTTGCACTTCTAAGCAAATAAAGATGATGGAGTCTACAGACATTTGAAGAGAAGCATTTAGTAGTAAGCACTGGTTGTCTTGAACATATGGATTTACCACCTAACTGCCACCATGCTCATTTCTGAGTCAGGTGTCAGACCTTCGAATGTCTTTACCCATCACTTCTTCCTGTGGGACTATCATACCTTGTAAGGAAGGGGGTCCGGTATACATGTCTAACAAGAATCTTGCTGTTCTAATGGAGAAGAATGACCCACACACTTAATGATGCACTCATACATTTATTTATGAGATTCAAGTCTATATACTATGTGAAGATGGGAAACTGCAACTGCAAGTGCAGAAGAAGAAGACACTTATGACAGGTGAATTTAGGATATTTCTCTTCTGCCTTCAACTCGGAGAAGTTCAGTTGCTAAGTGTAGTTTTTAATGAATAAAACAATAAGACCTGAATATGTGTGTATCGCCTTTGTCAAATTTTTATCTTGTTTGTCTTTTAAATGATTTTTCAGGTTCTGGGGCATGCGAACTAAAGCCATGCATTGAGCATTTTGTTTTGATTTAGATATTTGTTAGTCAATATTCTGAGATTCTGGAAAGCCTGGTACAGTTTAATGACAGGAGATACATACAGGTCCATTTTATCATGTTGCTGCCTCTTCTCAAGTCAAGCCTTACATGTCAGGGGACCCACCCCACACTTCCAGCCCAGCTCCATTTCACAATATAAGAAAAATACAAAGCCCAGCTCACCTTTCTGGCTGCTGCTCTCCCTGTCTCCACCCTCTGTGTTTTCAGAGAGTTCCATATTTTCCCAGATGACTTGTGTTTGGTCACCATCTAAGGGCATCTTCACCTCTAATGACAAACTACCTGAGGGTAAGGTACCTATCCTTTCTTTCCCTTGCCTTCACCTTGACACAAGAAAAAGCTAGAATGGTGTCTGGCTTGCAGGATGAGTAGCATTGCTCAAAAATTGTTTCAAATTAAAATTAGCAGTGACTCTTTTTAGTGCTGTGATTTATCATTTCATCATTTGACACTAAGAGGAAATGGATGCCTTCCAGAATGTCTTACACATCTTTGGTATACTAAAATATCACTTCCTAAACTTACACTATAGTATTATGGATAACAGCCAGGCAACTTATACTGTTTTGACCAGATGAGATAAGGTTTGAAATAAATAGAGACAGGTCAGAAAGGGTCCAGATGGCTTGTAATAGGGATGTAAACAACCAAACATATCCACAACATATTAAAATATATCATTTTAAAAAACTTTACAAAGGTAATTTTAAAATCTCATCAATTCTGGAAAAAAATCATGGGAGACATTTTAGGAAACCCTTGTTAGTCTTTTAGCACATGTAGAATATAGGCTTGCAAATTTTATTTCTCTCCCAACATTTGTGAAATTGCATTTGTAATTCACTGCTACAACTAACAAAAAGGCTAATTTTTAGTTCACAATCCTCTGCAAATGCAGAAACATGCCAACTACTTTTCCCTGTCTCTTGAAGTAGAAGTTCATATTATAGCAAAGTATAAACCAATTAAATGCCAGGAGCAATTAACTTCTCCATTTTTAATGCAACATGAACTGAGAAAATTTTATAGAGCTCCAATAATTAAAGTTAATAAAAATGAATGCATAATTCCCCAATGAGTCATCAGTCATTCAGATTCCCGTGCCCTTAACACATAAGGAGTCTCCAAATTGCATGTGGCTCGTGGTTTTACTGAGAATATCATGGAGACTATGTCTGTTATTTTTCACAGCTCTCTTATCAGCAAATCCACTATTCTCTTCACTGATGAAAGGTAATGAGAAGAGAGTCATGTAAGAGTCCTAAAATAGGAAGCTGATCCATTCCTTCATTTGTCTGGGGTTCTGACATGCACAGATAACCATAACTCCACTAACAGCAAATTTATGAGTGAGATGGGACATGGGAGGGACTAAAAGTAAGAGAAAGCTTCAAGTCGAGGAAAAGAGAAAACATATCAAAGTCTCATTTCAAAGCTTCAAGGCAGAATAAAAGAGTTAAAATCAAGGACATTGTTAGTCCTCATCCATCTAAGACATCAAAGGTATGTGATAAGCAAGAATAACATCTTAAAACACAGAGGTTTGTATATCCTTACAGACAAATCATTCTATTTGAGATATATCTTCCTACCAAATATATGTATGTACTGAAATTATAATATTAAGTAATTGTAGTGCAGTCCTCTGTACATACTTATAGTCATAAGAAGATGATGTAGGTAGATGATTAGTGCATGAGCAGATGGAAATATAGGTAGATACACCAATCTTAACTTAGCTTACTGAAGGCAATGATAGTGATATTGTTAACTAACATATATGTGTTATATATATATATAATACTACATATATTATATATTACATGATATATATTACATTATATATTACATATATATAACCTGCTCAGTCAATAAAGTTACTTGTATGTATGTTTTCAGGGCTGACTATCTGGTATTGGATAACCATTGGTATGCTCTTCCCTGGAGATTATTTCTCCTATTCTCAGCACTGTTAAGTTGCCTACAGTTATCTTTTCATTCATGTAGGGTTAAAGCTTCATGCTCTTTCCCCCCATTCACTTTGGTATGTTTATTTGAGCCATCCTTCCTCAGTTTGTGCTTAGGCAGTCATGCTGGTAATACTTTTTGCATGTAGTGTCTAAAATTACTAGAAAATTTAATCTCACAGCAAACCCCGTAATCCTCTGGTTCTTATCTAGCCCCTCATTTACAATGTTCCCTGAGCCCTAAGTGCAGAAGTATTTTGTAGATATATCCATTGGACTAGGCTTCACAACTCTGCCATTGGTTAATTATGATTTTTCTGTAGTAGTCTTTGTCTGTTGCAAAGAGTTGTTTCCTAAAGGAAGGATGAAGACTACATTTATATATAGGTATAAGGACAAATTTTAGGAATTATGCTGTTTTAGTAATGTGGCAATTGTAGGTTCTCCTCCAAGATTTATGACTTGGCTAGCACTTAGTATTTGGCTAGGTTTCAAATAACAGGTATGGTTTTCCTGTTGTTGAGCGGGACTCAAGTGTAACTAGAGAGCTATTGCTTACTACCAAGACATACAAGCCACTACTGCACTCTAAGGGTTATTGTTCCATTTTGGTCATTGCTGTGGTTCATACACATCATGAAACCTCAACACCCGACATGAGAAGTTCTCATTTGAGTTGTTGGTCAGAGCTATCCAAGGAACTCCCATAATGTTGTTATTGTCTTTGGTTGCCCCCAAGAGATGGAAAGTGAGACCCTATTACTGAAGATTCCATGCACTTCAGGAACAGAATCCAAAAGGTCCTGAGTTGGATCTAATATGCATACCACCTCTCTGAGGACTAGTTTTCATGATAGCAGAAGGCATCATCCAAGTTTCCAAAGGAAGGAAGCAACGGGAATTTCCATACAGCTAAGCTTAAAATTCTATGATTTGGTACTAAATGCATATTTTCAATATAATTCAATTTATTTAACCCTGAATAGATCAGATCTTCTAAAATTATTTTTGACAACTTGACCTAGGCATATTGCTTCCAAATTGATATTTGAACCAAATAGATACATTATTATCCTTTTCTGTTGATGGAGACATTGCTACCCATCAAGTTGCCTGTGGTCATTTGACTAATAAATCCAGGAATCTGAATTCAAAACTAGGCAGTTTGTGGGTGAGATCTTAAAAAGGAGTGTTTGACAGGTACCCCTCATCTTCATAACATTTCAAAACAAAATGATATTTCTGATCCAGGTCTTTGACTGATAGGTTGTCTTAGTGAGGCAGCTATGGCCCTTTAGGGAAGCATCTCTAGCCATGCAACGCTAATTGAGACATCAGAAAGTACCCTTCAAAGTACCTTCAGTGAGCTACTTCAGCCATCTTTTGTGAGTGTCCTTAATTTTTAGTTTCTCTGATTACAAAATAATGGAAATGATGTCTCTCTCTCATGCTTGTAATGTCCTATTGATAACTTTCTTGATGTGTATCCACATTTGAACTTTGCATGTTAAAATACTGCAGTTTTATATCACTGTGAAGAGGCTCTCTTTTTAATAACTATTAGTAAGAAAACCTCAGAAGTGCCCCCATTAATTAGATTCATCTCTTTTCCCACATGTCACAATCTCATCTTTACAAATCTAATGGATTTATAAAGGTTACCCAGTAGGCAATGGCATCATTTGAACATGGACCCAGGTCACTAGCTCTAAATCCAATGTGTATCCAAACATGCCAGGTGTTCTTTGAAGAAGGATAATTGATATAGAAATATAGAACTACATGAAATTCTATTTTTGTAAGTTGAGGAAAATAGTTGAATACCAGCAATATTATATGGCTTAATATGATGCTTTACAAAAGTTATGTAATATGATGCTTAACAAAAGTTATACCTATGTTAATGTGACAAATTATGGCTGATAACCATTGTATATAACCACTTTTATTCACAAAATATTCAGTTATCTTTGAACAGAACCTCCAGCTATAACAATCATATTGTTACTTACCAATGTGTCTACTCTTTGGGAAATAGATCTTATGTTGGAGGCAGGTATAAAGCAAATGGAATACACAGCACATTCCAACAGCCCAGAAAATGTGCAAACTGCTGTTGTAAGTAAACTGCATTTTTTCCCTACCACCCCTTCCTGAAATAATGAACCAAACATTTCTTTCTGTAACAAGAATTGCTTTGTGCTGCAGAAAATTCAGAATTGTCTCTAGAGGTATTTCTCAAGGTATTCATTTTATCTTAATGGACATTGGTGAGATACTGTTCTGGCTAGGGTTAACTGTAAATTGTACAAGACCTAGAATCAACTGGGAAGGCAGTCTTAATGAGGAATTCTCTAGATAGGCTGGCCCGTGGGCATGTCTATGGGGGATTATCTTGATTGTTAATTGAGGTGGGAAGAGTAACCTGGAAATTGGACAGCACCTTTTCATGGGCTGGGGCTTGAATTGTTTAACAATAAAATATGCTAGCTGAGCATACATCGCAAGCAACAAGCTGGTAGCAAGGCTGATTTCTCTCTACACTTGACTTTGGATATGATCTGACTTCCTGCTCAATATTATTTCACTTTCCCAAAATGATGGTATGTCATCTGGAACTATAATCTGAATACACCCTTAAACTCTTTCCCTTTCTAGGTTGCTTTTGTTGAGGATGTTTTTAACACAGCAACAGAAAAAAAAACTGGAGCAGATGCTTTCAGCACAGTATCATCCGAGAGGAAAAAAACAAACACCAGTTTTCAGCAAACCACAATGACTTCTGTGATTTTTAAAATGAACTTGCAAGTTTCAAATGAAAATATCACTTAGAGGAAGTTTAGAAATATACTACAAAATGAACAATTACTAAAGAAACAAAGAGATATCTAATACCTGAGGTAATGATCAGTAGGCTGAAAAATGCTTAAGGAAGAGGAGGGAAGTTTGTGCTGTAATCATATGACATAGTAAATAGAATTCTCTGGAGCTGTGGATACGTGATGCTTCAGAAGAGATGCTAAATAACAAATTAGCCATCCAAGTCATTTCAATATGCAGTCAACATTTGCATCTGAATTCAGTATCTGAAGACCTGGAGTGTAATTATACATAAATTAATTTGCAAGCTCCAATTGTTTTATAGTCTATACCAGGAATTCTCATTACTGAAATATACTCATAAAATATATTTCATATTTCTAAAGAAAATTTAAAATTTATAAATTTAGATCATAATTCATCATGCATCCTCGATTTTGACTTTGTTGTTTTAGATTCCAGGAAAATTCAACAACAAAAAATTCTCTTTGAAAGACTTTCACACATGGAATATTTTTTTAACAAAATTAAAATATCTTCAGTCTATTTCACTGCTAAAACTGAATCTAATCTCATTTTAGACTTAAATTTTTTTCTGAATTTTTGGTATAGATAATCTTATTATCTCCCCAATAGGTCTTATATGACATATGAATAATGTTATTTATAGAAAATGCTGTGTGATGTATGTATTTTTCATAGATTTCCTGTTTTCACAACATATTTTTCTAAGACAGAACACTTACGTTATCATAATAACAAAGATTTGTTAATAAGTAAAATATCGAAGTAAGGCAACTAGATTTGTCTTAACAATAATAAATTAACAACATAAAAATAAAGAGTTTGGGGATAACCGCAACTAAATAAGAGGAGAAAGAAATAAGTAAGAATGATTTTACTTTCATTGGACTCTTTTCTTTCTAAATATGGTGTCTAGAAATGTAGGCCATGGACAGAGTTGGAACAAAACATGTGAAGAAGGAAGCTATAAACAGAATAAGCTACTAGATTAGAAGTAGAAAACGCTCAGTTCTGTATTTGGATACTTTAAAGGACACTTTGAAACATCTCCTTTCAAACCTAGCTATTCATTCATCTACTTATTCATAAGCTGCGTGCTGAACAAGTCTTGTATAAAACGAGGGAAGGAGATGTGAGAAAGTGGTAAAGGGAATTTCTTTTTCAAAGAATTTTTTTATTATAAAGTATTGTTTTAAGATAAGGCATGAATGTTTATAGATACTGAGAAAATAACATCAAAGATGTCATTGAGGCATTTCCAGATTCTTTATTTTAGGTTGGATCGTAAGGGCAAATTCTACTTTTGATTCAGACAGTAGATTACATACTAGAAGTGACTTTGTCCTCCACAAGATTCATTTTACTCCATATTTCCCTGTTTTGTTTTGCTAGAACAGTTACTTGCCCACTGCTGTGGGATGTCTTTCTGTACAATGAGAATATGTGTTGCTCTGATTGGTTGATAAATAAAGCCGTTTGGCCAATGGTGAGGCAGAATAAGGTTAGGTGGTACATTTGAACTGGAGAGACAAGAGAGAATAAAGGAGAGTGGGGCGGATGCTGTTATCTGTAGGATGAGAAACAAGATGTGAACTTAGTGGTAAGCCATGAAGCCATAGTGGCAATGCATAGATTAATAGAAATGGGCTGAGTTAAGTTGTAAGAGCTAGCTAGCAAGAAGCCTCAGCCATTAGGCTATACATTTTGTAATATAAGCCTCTGTGTGTTTACTTGGGTCCAAGTAGCTGCAGGACCAGGCAGGATACAGGAATACTTCAGACTGCAGTCCACCCCAAGGAGAATTTTCACCTTCAAAGCCCAAGAACAACTTCTCGTGACATTTGGCCATTAGGTACCACTTACTGCAGGATGGAATCAGTATTGGTGGAGAAGTGAATAAAAACAATACTGGAGCCGGGTGGTGGTGGTGGTGGTGGCGGCGGCGGTGCACGCCTTTAATCCCAGCACTCAGGAGGCAGAGGCATGTGGATCTCTGTGAGTTCAAGGCCAGCCTGGTCTACAAAGCGAGTTCCAAGAAAGGCGCAAAGCTACACAGAGAAACCCTGTCTTGAAAAACAAACAAACAAACAAACAAACAAGCCAATACTGGAGTAAAACAATAATAATAATCAGTTGTTAGTAATCAAGTCCCAGATGGAAGGGTGAAAACTGTGACTTGACATGTCCCCAAATGAAAAGACTACTGAGAATAAGATTTGGAAAAGACCATAGTAATGAGGTTTAGAAATACAGTGAGAAAATGGATGTGTCAGAAATCAGACAGCCATTTCTCAAGGTCTGAGGTGAATCATGATAAAGGTATTCACTTGAAATATCAAGAAATTTGGATATAGAATTATTATTCTACTTGCGTACAATGTAACTACAAAGACACAAAAGGTTCACTAGATAATCATAAATTTTTACTGTCCTAAATCACTATGGATTCACCTGGTTGAATTACTATACTTTGTAACTATTATTAGCAATTTTAGCAACTTTAAAGAATCAACCTGCATTATGACAGTAAAATGTTGAATTTTGTGTGACCCTATTTGTTACAGGATTACATAGTACCTTATCAAGTTTGAATGTTTATTTTGACTATAAGGACAGAGGGAATATTAGAAGAACAGAAGGTTATGTTGGACTATGAAAGAGTTTGAGTCCATCAGCCAAGTCCAAAGTAAGCAATAACTCTTGCACAGGCCCTGTGGGCAAACTTTGACAAAACTATTCGTAACTCATGGGTAGACATGAGAAATCTATTTACTCCTTATAAGGATAGGAAAAAGGACACTTGCTTCTTTCTTATATTTCTGCATTGGTGTTAAAGTAACTAAATAACAAAGGTTTCATCTTTATATTCTAAGCACAATTTCTTCAGTCACCAAGTTCACAATTACAAAAATATGAGTTTAGCATGTTTGATACTAGAGAAATATTTTATAAATCTGTGGCAAGAGAAAAAGAGGAAAAGATAGAGACAGAGAGGCACATAATATTCCTTATGTTATTTTAGAGGACATTTCAGCTGCTTACTAACCTAAGAGAATGACTTCTCGCCTTGGTGCTGACAACATTTTCCATAATTGTACAGTTAATTTGACTTGGAAAGATTTGATTGCTCATGTTTGACTAAACCCATTTATTTCATGAAAACTCTATATTTTTAACATAATAATTTCATTCTTAAAAGATGAATGAATGTCTTTGGATTTGGGAAAAATAAATCCACACTGTATCTGTGCCAGCTAAGTTCACATATCACTATGCCTCTCTCTTCAAGGATCCTACCTTGTACCCATCAAAGGAAAGAAGGAATCTGTCTAGCCAAAGCATTTGCCCTGGTGGCTTATACTTTTCTAATCCAGAAAATTAGCATTTGAAGCCTGTGGAATTCAGAATAAATCACAATGATGGTCAACACTTACTAGTTGCCCATGACTAAAGACCCAAGTAATGTGTAGTGACATAGAGAATTCCAAATAATACCTCATATCTCAGTGCACAGTGTTGTAATCAAATATACATTAAAGGAGTCTGGCTTTTAAGAGAGCAAGGGTTGGCATCAAATGCTGCTGAGAAAGCTCTTCTCATGTGTGAAATATGTTATTGAATTAGCACCAGATTCATTATTTAGAGAAGAATTATACTTTGAACATTGAAGGAACATTGCTTTACTTTCCATTATTAGTCTTTCCTGGATAATTTGTTCTATTAAGTTTCTTCTGCATCAGTTCTCCATAGAGTTTAGTGAACCAAGAACAATAAAAATAAATATAAAAAATGAGATAATTCAAGAAAAACAAGTAGCATTTTCTAATATACTGTCTCTTTTCCAGAATATATCTTGATACCTTCATTAAGAGGCACGATATTGAACACAACTAGAATGATAAGCATCTTCTTTAGGATATATTTGAACTCTACAAGGAAACCCAGGCCAGGCTACCTTCTCTATGACAGGAAGAATAAGGGGCCTACAAGCATTATAGTAGAAGCAAAGTGTATCAAGGGCCTATTACCTTTCCTTGGACTCAATATCCTTCTTTGGGACATGTTGTAGAATATTATTTTAAGATGTGTTGCATTTGTTTATGCTGTGGAATATTTGTTGTCATGATGCAAAGATGTGTTGCATTTTTTGTTACATTTGTTTAACTCTGTGAAGCTGTGTTACATTCTCTGTCAGAAACACCTGATTGGACTAATGAAGAGCTGAGCAGCCAATAGCAAGGCAGGAGAAAGAATAAGTGGGGCTGGCAGGCAGAGAGAATAAATAGAAGGGAAACTCTGGGAAAAAGAACGGAGGCACAAGATGAAGGAGAGGAGGATGCTAGGGACCAGCCACCCAGCCATGCAGCCAGCCACAGAGTAAGAATAAAAGTAACAATACACAGAAATGACAAAAGGAAAAAGCCCAGAGGCAAAAGGTAGATGGGAGCTGTGTGGCAGATCCCCCCAAAAGAAAAAGAGTTAAAAAAAAAAAAAAAAAAGAAAACCAGCAATTCCAGGGACAAGTGCTACAAGAGGCAAAGACAAAGGAATGTAAGTATGGGTCATGACACACCAATATGGCCTGCTTAGAAGAGTACTCACCTTGGTGCCCTTTTTTAGTGAGACTGATCACATAATTGTCACAAAATTTTTCAAAAAATTATTTTAAATTTCATGATATTTCAGTTTTTCCACAAATCCTCAACAACAATAGCAACGTGTTTGGTTTGGTTTGGTTTGGTTTCTGTGTCCTCAATTTTTTTCCCCAAGAGTCTAATCTAATTATCCAGTCAATACTTTCTGGGTTTGTTTATTTGTTTGTTTGTTTACAAATAACCCAACTCCCTTTCCCCATTTGTTTATTTATGTCACAAATTTTGAATGGCTTTTGAAGAAATGGCTACATGGGATCAATTATGCCACTTCCCCAATCAAATCCTTCCACTCAATAATATGATCCTATGTCATTGGCTCTGTGCAGAAAATGCATTACAGCCTTTGCCTGGTCTATAACTCATCAACTGAACTTCTGACTATAACTGTTTGAATCACCACCCTATAGGAAGATGATTAATTAGTGCTTCTTACAACAACTGTGAAGACAAAAGGCACCATGTGAACATTCATGATTAACATTCATTAGTATTCCTTTTCCTCCCAGCAGCCCAACTTTCCCCTGTTCTCCTTTTTAATCACCAAATTCATTCTTAAAAAACTCCCCACAAACTTTAATTAAAGGTTTTTCTAGCCCATAAGTGCAATATACAAAGGAATGCCAAAGAAAGGAGGGACATTAATCTCACTTGTTTTATGTTTCAAAATATAAAATGAAACAGAGAAATAATTCTATTTCATGTTTTTAAGACAGAGAAACAAGGAACAAACAAGGAATCTTTGAGTAGAATGATTTAAAATTGGAGACAACTCTTAAAAAGGTAGTTCAAATAATAATAATTCCTTGAAATGTTTAAGTCATAGCTCAACATGTGCTTCTCTATAGTGCTTAAGGGATGAAGAGATATAGAAAAAGACAAAAATGAACTCAGAAAAGATAAAATGAATTGTTGAGTGGACAACTGAGAGTTTAAGATGGGCTACAGAAGCTCACACAGGCACATTATGTACTCAAATGCTTTCTTCATGTAGAATGATGGATTCTTTTATTTTTAACAGACATCTGCAGAATATTGTTTTTAGTTGTTATTTTAATTTTTTGGATGTTCCATTCATGTATACAAATTAAGTAGGATCACATCTATCCCCCATTTTCCCATTTCAACAAACCCATAGGATGCCCTCCTGAATATATCCTAGCTGTCTACTTAATGCTCATTTTTGGATAACCCACAGAGTCCACCTAGAGCTGCCCATATTTGTGTAGGTACAGGGCCTCTTCCAATGGACCTTTCTCAAAAGTTGATCCAAAATGAATGCACAGAGCAAATTTCAACAAAGATAGGAAAGTTGATTTGACATCATGTAATCTATATACCGCAGAGGAGTAGCACTAGATACCAACAGCAATCAAGTCTACAGAAAGTACATAAACCTAGGGACACAGAATAAGATATCATATACCATCATACTGAAAGATAATATTTTGATAATTTTATTATTTAGAGCCTAGACAACATGAGTAAGAAGCAAATTGATGGTCTTTTCATGAAGATATTGAAGTGTATACTATTTCCAATCTACTCTTATTTTTTTAATAAGAGATTTTTCTTATTCATTTTACATATCAACCACACATCCTCTCTCTTTCCTCCTCCTGCAACTCCACACTTCCCCTGCTCCAGCCAACCCGCTATTCCCTTCTCCAACAAGGTATGGCTTCCCATGGGGAGTCCACAGAGTGTGGTACATTCAGCAGAGACAAGTCCAGGACCCTCCCCTTGTGTCAAGGCTGTGCAAGGTGTCTCACCGTAAGTAGTGGGCTCCAAAAAGCCAGATCATGCACCAGGGATGGATTCTGATCCTACTGCCAGTCAAGGCCCTTAAGAAAGTCAAGCTACACAACTGTCTTGATTATGCAGAGGGCCTAGTCCAGTCCCATGGAGGTTCCACAACTGTTGGTCTAAAGTACATGAGTTCCAACTAGTTTGGTTTGGTTGTCTCTGTAGGTTTCCCCATCATGATCTTGATGCCCTTTGCTTATAGAATTCTTCTTCTCTCTCTTTGACTGAACTCCTGGAACTTAGCCTGGTGCTTGGCTGTGAATTTCTGTAGCTGCTTCCATCAGTTACTGGATGAAAGCTGTATGATGACAGTCAGGGTATTCACTGATCTGATCCTGGGGTAAGCCAGTCCAGGCACCCTCTCCACTACTGCTATTAGTCTAAACTGGGGTCATCCTTGTGGATTCCTGGGAACTTCCCTATCACCTAGTTTCTCCCTATCCCCATGATGTCTTCCTCTATCATGGTATCTCTTTCATCGCTCTTCCACACTGTCCCTGTTACAGCGCGAGCATTCCATTCCCTTATGTTCTCATCCCCATCCCCTATCCTCCATTGCCTCCCTCCCCATCCCCAGTTTACTCATGGAAATCTCATCTATTCCCCATTCCCAGGGCAACCCATGTGTCCCTCTTAGGGTCCTCCTTGTTAGCTAGCTTCTCTGGGGCTGAAATTGATCCAAAATAGCAATGGAATTCAATGTCTTCAGCAAATGCCTAAGATCACCAGGAGAAAAAGATTCTGAGGAGAAACACATGTAAAAATTGCATACTGCCCTGCTACCAAAAACTTCTTAATCAACGACCAGGCAGCCTGCATGGGACTAACCTGGGCCCTCTGTATAATAATAAATGACAGTTGTGTAGACTGGTCTTCTTGTAGGACTCCTAACAGTGGGAGCAGGGGCTGTTTTCGATTCTTTTGCAGACTCTTGTGACCCTATTCCTCATATTGGGTTGCCTTGTCCAAACTTAATACAAGATAAAGTCTTACTACAACTTGGTATGCCACGTTTTGTCAATGTCCATGGGAAACCTGCCCTTTTCTGAATAGAAAGGGAGGAAGAGTAGATGGGGGAGCGGGAGGCAGAGGGGAGCAGGGGATGGAGGGATAGGGAGGAGAGGAGGAAGGGGAAACTGCAGTCAGGATGTAAAAATGATAGCTATTACTTAAAAAAACAAAATTTGAAAACAGTTAAATGGATAAATAAATAATTGTAGATAAGCAAGCTAACTTCTAAATATTTTTATCTTAAAGGGTATGTTTATTTCCCATAGTTTCAGTAATCAAATCCTTACTACATTAAGGAGGTTTTAATATCAGAATGGTGTATTCTAATCACTCAAAATAAACCAGGTCACATGGACAATCTCAGGAATACTTCAAATTATCATAGAGTAATTATTCTGCTCTATTACCAAGATAGATGCTTAACTGTACCATAGAGGCACTCTCTTTGGTTGTTTTCATTTAGCATGGAAAGATAAAACTCTAAAACTAAAAGGGTTTTATACCTCCATCAGATGTATCAGCATACAATACCTTACAGCTTGGCTGGGATACTTGGACAGCCTATCTCACTGCCACCTGACTTACAAAACAGTTGTTTTACTTAAAGTCATTAAGTGGCAAGAGCAGCCACTTAACCAGGGGTGTAAGAGCAAGAAATTCTAAGCTGAGAGGCAAGTAAATGGCGGCTGCAAATGTCCAGTAGAAGGGAAGAAATCAGCAGGGGTGTTCTACCACCTGCTATATTATATAAATTCTGACGCAGAGCACAGATTATGGATTTCAGGAATGCACACACCTGAACACACTCCTGCTAAGTTTCCCTGACCCCAGATAATAACACTTTGTACTCAGTTTCAAGGGTCATTAGAATTTACACAATTCTTAATTGCTTACATGATTATGTTGATCAACAAGTGTTTGTTGTATTATGACTTTTAACTCATTTGTTTTTTGTTTGTTTGTTTGTTTGTTTCAAGACAGGGTTTCTGAATGCAGTTCTGGCTGTCCTGGAACTCACTCTGTATATCAGGCTGGCTTTGAACTTGGAGATACACTGGCCTCTGTTTCATGAGTGTTGGGATTAAAGGCATGTACCACCACTGCTAAGCTTAACTGATTTTTAATGGCATAATTGTTAGTTTTAAGAAATGTTAATTTACTAGGAAATTCATGTATAACATTGCTCTCTTTGCATCTAAGGACTTTAATTGTTTAACCAACTTAAAACTTCTTAGAATGTATCTTTGGTGTCTGCTAGCAATAATGATTTCAATATCACTTTTTTAGGAGAATGTGATTGATATTTTGTATTTCTTTCTACCCATATAATTTTAAACACAATTAACAGACTTTCTCCAGGTTCAGATTGACAATTTCCTAAACAAAAACAGGTGCAGTTCCTTTGAAATTATTTTCAGATGGCCAGACTGAGCTATAAGCTGTTCTTGGTAAATATGCAATTTTCAAATACACTTCCATTACAACATGAAAATATAATCAAAGGAAAGTCTATAGCATAGTGTCTTGTACAATTGTGTTTACTAACCATTCATTTATCCAGTAGAGATTTATGATTAATTTTTTTGCTCAGTGTTTATCCACTCATTTATTTAATAAATTCAGTCATGTATTCATTCTCTAAATATAGAGTTACCTAGCCAATTATAAGCCAGGCATATTGTGTTAGAAAATGTTAAAGACATTAATAAGAACATAATAGGCTCCTCACCCTCAGGGAACTCAAAGTCCAATAAGCATAGCAGGCAGGTGAATAATTGCTTTATAGTGGAAAACACATTAATAACTAATAAAATTACATAAGGTGATCATGATAATACATAAATACGTTTATTCTGTATTAGCACACTGAAGAGGGTTTCTCAAATACCTTGTCCTTTGAGATAGCCTTTGAAGAAAAAAATCAAGATTAAGTTATCAAGAAGAGACACATGAAACCTAAAACTCGTATTTTGGAACTTACAAGCAGATCAGCAACAATGATTCACAGCGGGTTCTTTACTAAATGAAACAAACGGAGTAAGATTATGTTGAGCCTCAGGTTGCTGTATCTGTCCAAATACAAAGTTATATAAACATGTTTAAAGAAGAAAGACACACTTTATGTAGCTATGAAGAAGCCAAATGTACACTCAAGTCCTATGCTTATAAAAGAAGATGGGAGCTTATGGAAAACAACGACATTAATTCATCTGCTGTTTAAATCACTTCCAACTGATGTACTTTGGTGAATTTTATCTGTTTTCTTGTGGCATGTATGTACATGCACCTTGGCTCTTCTACCATATCATACATTCTTGAAAAATCTAAAGAGAAGATCATATATTGTACTTTGTGTAGAAAGCCTCTACAAACAAGTGCTTTCTGCATAATGGATGCTGAATAATTGTGTGATGAAAGAGTAAATGATTAAGTTTAAATCCATTTTTTTACACAAAAACTTAGATAATAACCTCCAAGATGTCACAAAGCAATACATCATAACAGACAGCTGAAGACATCACTCTATTGTACCACTGAGGACACTATACATGTCAGAAAACCATGCGGGCTACTACAGCATGATGCCTAGTGTTACTCAAGATGAGAGGCATCATACATGCTTGCCAACAGTGCATGGTGTGTTCTGTGGCACCAAACACACCAGAGGGTCATGGAAAAGTTCATTAAAAGTTTAATTGTGCCCTTTACTGTGCACAGTAGGACAGATTGACTATATTGGCCCTTTAATATACTCAGAGGGAAGCTAGGGCTATTTCATATATGTTGACACTATTACTGGACTTTTGAAAAAAAATTCTCCATGAAAATTCACCCACAGAATGACAGCTAAGAGCTCAGAAGTCTGAAGTCAATATACAGGGATCCCAGGGATCTGAAAGTGACTAAGGTACCCATTTCAAAGACCATGATGCAGAATTGTGGCCAGGCAACCAAGTCATACCATGGATCTTCCACCAACTCTACAACTTAATGGGAACAAGATGCATTAAGGGATGTCTGGATTACTAAAAGTGTCTTTAAAGATTTCCCTTCTTTGCAAGAGTAGACTACTAATGTCCTCCTACCCTAGAGAGGTCCTGATGAAAAGACTGACCTGTATCCACGGCCATCATTTCTAAATTGTAGCTCCTTGAACTAAGACTATAGTTTAAAACAGACAAATCCCTTAAGCCAGCAAACAGGAATTTTGTTCCTAGCTCCAACTGATATAACACCAGGCACAGAACAGAACATCTAAATGGGCTCTGGGTGCTTCAGCAACCCTATGGTGGCTTCTAGAGAATGAGCTACACTGAATTTAAAAGTTACACCGATCCTGTTGGAAAACAGTCTGACAAGATTAAAACACACCTTCTAGAGGGATTTTTCTTCAAAATGGACATACAGCACATGCATGTGGCAACTCTATCTTCACTCAAGTATATTCTTCAGGATCCCCAGACAGGTACCAGCCAAATGGCTCTTCTGACTAGAGATCACATCATTGCATGTATCTTGCCACGTAATACAGACTTTCCCCTTTTGGTATCGTCTTAACATTTGTTTTGTTTCTCATAAGTGAGCAGCAGGAAATCTGTTCCTTGATTGGGCTATGTACCAGCA
This sequence comes from Peromyscus leucopus, assembly GCF_004664715.2. Taxonomy (NCBI): domain Eukaryota; kingdom Metazoa; phylum Chordata; class Mammalia; order Rodentia; family Cricetidae; genus Peromyscus; species Peromyscus leucopus. The sequence continues at coordinate 59,891,423 of NC_051079.1, forward strand.
TATCAAGACTGGTGACCACTAGCTTGCTCAAAATTGCCCATAATAGGATCACATGGACTACTGTGCGTGATTGATACAGATGGTATATAACAGAACAGGACTGTCTCCTCCATCACTTTTTCACTTTCCTTTTGCACTGGTATGGCATAGTGTTAGTATTAAATAGATACAGTGTGTGTATCTTGAGGGGTAGATGGAAAATACAGATCAGTGTGTGCTGTGGGATAACCCTTCTGTGTGCTGTGAATATGCTTTATTACCAATGATTAATAAAGAATCTGCTTTGGCCTATAGCAAGGCAGGATAGAGCCAAGCAGGAAATCCAAGCAGAGATACAAGGAGAAGGGCAAAGTCAGGGGCAGACACCATCCAGCTGCCAAGGAACAATGTCAGGGACAAGGACAGAATCTCTAGTTAGTGGAAAAATACAGACCCCCAATAAGACAGGGAACTAGATCAGCTTACTGTCAGGTTGCCTAGCAACAGGACATTGAGTCAGAGCCCTTGACCCTTTCACCCTGTAAACATCCTATACAAACATCCTGTTAGCTTGCCCGACCTTATGCAGATGACAGCTTCTTGCTCCCCCCCACCCCGCAGAACTATATAAACCTTTCTGGAAGAGAAATAAAGGGCACCTTGATCAGAATCTAGACTTAGTGTCTTTTCCTTTGTATCTCCTGTCCCTACATTCCCTCCTTAGGGTGGTCGAGAACCCGTTGAAGCCCTGCAGGCAGGGCAGAACAACATGCCAGCAGATTGCTAACACCACAGCCACATGACAATATTTAGATTAATAGAAATGGATTAATTTAAATATAAGAACCAGCTAGTAATAACCCTGAGCCATCAGCCAAACATTTATAAGTAATATTAAGCTTCTGAATGATAATTTTAAAAATGGCTGCAGAATCAGGCAGGACAGAGAAAAGCCAATGGTTACAAGTGTAAGAATGCAAAGGATGATAAAGGCATCAGACACTGTGGGGAACATTCCAGAATCAGTATCTGAGTTATCACAGAGAACTTGTCCTTGTATATATAGTACAGATTTTAAGGGGAAATGTTGAAGACAGTAAAGAAGAGAAAGAAGATACAGGCTATAGACACACAGATATGTACAATATAGCTACCAGAAGTTCTAGAGGATTAAGACTGTGTTCCTTTTTCTGCATATATATAAACACTGAGCTGGTCTTGGGTCTGGGGAGTGTCCTAACCAGCTGCCAACAAGGATTAAAAGAGTATTGAACAATATATAAACTCTTATTGGGTTCATTCTTTAGTATCTGAAAATAGTACTAAAGCTTCAGAAGCCTTGTGTTTAATAAGGATTTGCAGTGTGTTCCTGCTTCTCGCCTTCACCAAAATAAAACAACCAATTCAATATTCACAGCTACTCTTGCAACTCTTGTTAAAATATTTTACTCTGTTATCAAATAATACTGACAGATGTTCAGTGTCCAGCATAGGCAGATGTATCCAGAACCAGCTAGAAAAGGAGTTTACCTTGATACAAACAGAGCTGAAGAGAATTAACTAGAACAAAAATATTATGTAAATGAAAGTTATAAAGCCAGATTCAGTACCACTGGCTTGGTCCAACAAGAATAGATGATTTTACTATCACCCATCTTATTGGGAAAGGGTCAAAAAATAATAATAAACAGCTGTGGCAATTCTGGTAGCAACAGCCAAGATTACATCTCCAAGGGAATTAATACCTGCCTGAATGGATCTTTGATGCCATTCCATAAAGGAAAAATAAAGCCAACATTGAAACTGTCCTGCTGCCCTCGCTGATGAAGGGTCTCTATAAACCTCATCCACCATCCACCGAGCCATTGTTCTGTGAGAGTAGTAATGGGTTAATGTGCATGTGCCCAGGCTGGTATCATTCATGTAGTCATTAAATGTTCCTCAAGTGCTTTCTATAGAAAGGGACATGTCCCAGGAAAGAAACCACTTATACCACTTATATCAAAATAATGGAAACCATCCAGTAGATCAAAGATTTAGATGTATACTATATGTGGTGATTCTTAGAAAAACATACCAAATGCAGCACTAGTGTCCTGAGATCTAACAAATACTAATTCTGAAGATCTTACTCTATAATACTGAACCAGAAATTCTAGGAAAGGGGCACAGATGATTGTGTTTTGCAAAGTTTCACAATGATTCTGATATGAGCTCAACTTAGCAAAGGCCTATAAAAGCCTTTACAAATGGAAAATAATATGCACACATAATTTCTTGTGGAAATCATTCATCGAGGTATGGCCACAAATAAGAAAGTATAGTATTTTTCCCTCTAAAGTAGTATAAATTTTATATATGGTAGCTTATTTATGAATTCTTTCAACCTGTAGAGATTTTACTGAATAGCCATTATCATGGTCCTGGGAATTGACAAAGAGATTTAACAAACATAGCCCTTTCTTTAGGGAACAGTCAGACTAGTGGGATAATAATTAGTCTCTTGCTATGCCTTCCTTCTTCATCTCATCTCAGGCATTTGTTTAATATGTTTTTAGTTATTGTTCATTAAATTGAGATGACCTATCAGCTATAAAATGACTGCTGGTTCAAATTATTGATTTTAAATGAAAATTTGCCAGTGTTTTCCATTCATTACAATATAATGTACTATTCTATTTTATTGAAAATTTTCTATAATAAAATAAAAAGGCAACCACTCTGTTGATTAAATATTAATCCCAAAGGGAATTGTAAGAGCTCTGGGAATTAATATTGAACCACCGAGACATTTCTTAATGAGGATGGAGATGTTCTGGCCACCTCAGGATTAAATCACAGGGCAATGTTAAGGAAACTAACAATGTTTTATTAATTAACCTTCAGGTTTCCCTTGTAAAGGGGTCAGAAATGAGGTTTGGAGGAACAAGTTAGCATAACGTAAATCTGGGAATCAGCATCCTATAAGAAACCCCATTATCATGAAAACTAGAAGGAACACCCATTCCTAGTTTATTCCCTAGTTTATTCAAACACTTGGGGCTCATTTCTTTTCAGGGGCAACAGTAGGTTTCTCAAGATTGTTTTATTATTATTGAAGTTCATAGGCAAGCAGGTAGTAATTTATTGTGCTACAGATGAACATAGAAATTAAATAATATGTAGGAATGATAGCATTTGTTTTTCTTGCTGTTAGAAAAATTAATACACAAGGAAGCCTGGAAAGGGCTCAGTTGGCATGGAAACACAAAATCCATCAGCCTCAGTGGTGGTGGCTTGCATTTTGGACAATGTGATTTCCCAACGTGCACAAGGCAATTCTCGTCCTTTCTCAGAATACACTGAAAGTTGGTTGCCTGCCTCCCCCTAAGTAGTTGATTAGACCCTGTTAAAGATTGTGGGAAATAATTTCGTATTGCTTGTCTGAAAGTAAATATGACCTATATGAATTGTGAAAATGTCTAGAGTTAATGCCTATTCTATGAGAAACCTAAGAGCTCTGTATCATGGGTAGATTGTATTGATAGATTCCCCAGGCAAGGCACAAAACAGATGAAGTAAAAAGCCCAAAAATTCAGGAGGAAATGTGGCCATACCAAATGTAATACTCAAAATTTGAGGAAATAATCTTGAATCTGCAGTTCCAGAATAGTTAGAGAGCCCTATGTCCAGAATAGGCTGAACCTAGGTGGGAAGAGAAGCTCAGCTGGCTTCTCAACTGGCTATGTCATCTGCTTGAAGCTGCTGCAGAGTATGGACCCAGCCAACTGGTCTACCCATCTGTTAACTCTGTTTCAGATGTTGTCACTGATCTGAGTATCTGTATTTTTCCTGAAGGGATGAGGGAAAACGTTCTTTCATCTCTTTGATGATAGCTGCAACAGCACACAGCCCAATAAGCCACCTGAAACCAAAGCCCACACACTAGCAATGCTGCGGGCAAAGCCATGGGCTTTTTTCTCACAGACTGAAATAGTTCACTGCTGGTCTCAGCAGCTTGGTGACCAGAATTGCTTGGTGAATAACAGTATCATTGTCTTCAGAATCAATAAATGTCTCTTTTCTAGCCAATAGGATATTTCAATCCAAACATCAGGATACAATATTTGGATCTCCATTTTACCACTTCCCCCTCAGAACATGCCTGCCATTAATTGTGGTGTTAGCCTCCCCAAGCTCAGGTGGGTTCAACCTTGATGAATAGAAAATAAACACAAAAAATTGTTGTCTATTTAACTGCCTCAGTAACCTTGGCTAACACTGTTGATGGATGTCCTAGGGTGCTGTTTTTCCCTCTTCTGTTTCCTTGTGTATTTTATTTCTGATGACTTACCCGCGGGCTGAGTGTCTGGGAATTGAAAGGAGGATAGTATGTTTCTCAAAGTGAGTTGCCAATCTGTCAGACATCACCACAGCTCTCAAAGTTTTTCATCAACTATTTTTAAGACAAACCTTCACTTGCAACATCTCATTCGAGCTCCCCTCTGCTAGATGCTGTTGGATCCAATCCAAACCTTAGGTTAAAAGCCCTTATTATTAGGACTCCTGGAGTTTTTCTGCAAGTCAGATTTTATTAGAAAACAGTGTCAATTTGACTGAGCTTAGCACAGGTATTCATCATCACAAAAAAGGCCTTTAGTATGCTTCAAGAAAGAATTCATGGGGTCTGGACTCCAAAATCTGCTGTCTTTTTTATTATGGCTCTACAGTTTGAAGCAACAATAAAAATAATATTTAATGAAGTAAAACTTAGAAGTTGATGCTACCTTGGTCTCTTGATGTTGAGCCAAAATTCCCTTAATTCTTTCCCTTCATTCCTTTTTGTCTCTACCAACCAGAAGAATTACACTCTACCAGGGACCACAGCTACCTAACTAGGTTGGTACTCAAATGAGACCATCATTCAACACCCATTAGAGAAGCAGCTTCTTGTTGTAGACAGCAATTAACACAGACACTCACAACTGAAAAATGGGTAGAGTGATCAACTGTGGAGCACTCAATCCTCAATAGGAAATCTTTATCAACCTCCCTCTCCCAGGCCTCAGAGATCTATGGAGAAGAGGGAGCAGAAAGACATCCAGAAGCAGTGGGTGGCTGTAAGGAAACAGTTTTTCCAAACACAGCAGGACTGACACACATATGAACTCACAGAACCTGTGAGAGGACACATGTGACCTGCACAGGATCAAACCAGACAAAATGCCAGCACTGAAAATGGAAAAGTGGACATAGTATCCCACTTCTAACCAAGAATCTATTTGTAATTAATAGCAACTGGTAAAGGGAAAATCTGTTTTCTCCAAAGGCATGTCATTGAGTATGTCAAAGATACTCGACTCCATGGCAAGCACCACATCCAGAAGTAGCTGACCAATACAAGATGGGCTTTGTATTTTGGTTTTGTTCTATTTTGTTAAATTTTGTGTTATTGGATTTTATTAGCTCATTTATTTGTTTTGATTCTTTTTGTCTCTTTTTTTTTTAGTTGGGGGAAGAGATGATATTGGGTAAATAGGGAAGTGGATCTGGGAAGAATTGAGAGAGAGGAAATATGATCTAGTATATTGAATGAAAACATTTGAATAAAAGAACAAATTTAAAATGTTGGTGTCATTCAACACCACAACATAAAAGCAGGGATGGATTGTGAAAAAGAGTTGATCTATTTGAACCAAACTTACTGATGCTGGGGTTTAGAAATTAACTTCTTACAGTGCATCTTTTTTTTTTTAATCTCAAAGTCTCATAAAATGTGCAGGATCTAGCCAATGAGGCATTCTTCGTAAGCTATCATCAGCAGAATGGTGGGATGAGTGCTGGGTGGCACAAAAAAAGCAGAGTGCCGATTAAGAAATATTGTGGTGGTAATCTAATTGTACTGAAATATTATTTTGATTGTATGTTAATAAATAAAGTTTTTCAGAGTATTAGAATAGCAAGAGTGTGGTGTGCACAGCTTTAATCATAAGATTCTGTTTTCAGGTCAGAGCTATTAGAGCCATAGCAGAGTGTGGCGGTGGTGGCACGCTTAATACAAGATCTCTGTGTTCAGGTCAGAGCTATTAGAGATAGCAGAGTGTGGGTGGTGCACAGCTTTAATCCATAATCTTTGTTAATACAGTCAGCATGAAATATACTTTAAACTAGTGTACATTCAGACGTGACGAGCATCATGTTTTTTACAAGATAGAAGCAAAAACATACTTTAAAAAAATAACGACAGGAAGTATTCTTTGCGAAGCTAAGCAGAGAAGTGAGATTTTAGCTCTAGCTCTGACTCTTGCTTTCTCTTTTACATTGTTTCTGTGTTTCTTATTTAATAAGACGGTTGGTTACATCAATAAAATATGTCACGGATTGATAACTAAAATACAAGCTGAAGAAACAACACCAATGTGAAAATCATGAACCTGAATCTGGCAGGGCTTTTAAAGATAATGTAGTCCAGTAATTCTCAATGTTGGCTGCATACTAAAAACTAGGAAACTGGGCTATGTTTGGAGATGAGCCATCTGTATTGTTTAAAAAACTCCCTGGAGTGATTTTAACATGTAGTTCATTTTGAGAACCACTTTTCTAGAACAGTAGTTTTCTCAAACTTTTAGATTTTCTTGCAGAGTTTGCCAAAACACAGAGAATTAACCCTAGAAATTTGGATGGAGCAGGTCTTGGTTGAGAGCCATAAACCTGCAATTGTAACAGGTTCCTGGCACAAGTGGTCTAGAGTCCTCACTCTTATGTCTTCACCTGAGCCACTAGGTTTCAAACTTCATCCTATATAGATGAATATGGAGGTTAAAACTGATTGCAATGCCCCATCCTCTAGAGCTTTGGATTTGAGAACTTGCATTTTAATAAGTTCATTGTTGTTACATTTTGAAATATACTAACCTGGGTCATTCAAGAATGAGAGGGTGCATTTGAGAGATACCTGTGTTTATCTCTCCATGTACATCCTCATGCTGGATTTCCATATAATTCTATTTTGTCTGAAGAAAGAACTATGGGTTCGTTGACTGCTATGGGTGAGCATCTCATGCCCTCATTTCATAGATAAGAATACAGAAGTTAGAAACTGTTATAAATTAATCGTAACTGCATTGGTTTGAAGAATAGACCTGTAATCAGCGACTGCCATACTGCCTATCTCATAGTAAGAAACTTGATAGTAATTCTGTGAACAAAAAAGAATGGGAAGTCACTGAGTATATGACTAATTTAATTACTTTTTAAGCCTGTCTACAATTGACCCTGGTTTTGCCATCTACAATGAATAATGACAAATAGCTTTCCAAAGTTACAAAGAAAAATAATACCTGTCTAAGACTAGAGAAGATTCTAAATAATAATGGCATGTCTACCATAGATTTTCAGACTAGAGGTAGGATGCTATCTGCAGTGCATAGTTTTATTTTAACTCTGCCAAAGATCAGAGGCTAAAAGTCAACCTTATGGTTTTTTCATTTTAAAATTTTATTTTCTTGGTCATTCTGTATTTTTATGCACAAAATTGAGTGTCAGTATATCATTTGAGATAATAGAATACACCAAATTAAATAATCTACTACAACTAAGAGTAATATGGCATCTCTCTGTAATCTATTACAGGCAATATTGAAATAAGCTACTTTCACACGTACATACAAAACTCTTAAAAACCCCTAAAATTACTAAAAAAGATAATTCCACAAACAGATTTCATTATTCATTTCCATTGTTTTACTTCTTGTCCCACCAAATTGAACTCTTTGTAAGGTAGAAATAAATTAAGCTTGTGCATCTCCTGCCCTTTCTCACTATGTATAAATAATATCACCAGAAGACTTAACTACAATGCTTCAGCCAGATCTTATGTGCAGTCATCCTTTAAAAACATCAACATGTGTCAATGTAGAGTTCAAGTTTCCTAATTGATTGAACAGCCCTTTTTTAACATTATGATGACTCGTGCAACTGTCACCCTTACAGCACTGATGGAGAAGTTTAATTTTTGTTTCGTTTTGCTTTGTTTTACATATTAGCCTGAATAGTGGACTATTTCAGATTACTAAATTGTATATAAAGAACTCTAAGGCAATTATTCTACTTCACTCTATCAGGCATCTATTCTACCAGCTACTTACCAAGAGCCTGCCATTGACTCTAAAGCATCCATAGTTGACAGAGCAGATTTTAATTCACCCAAAACTGAATGTGCATGCATGTTCTAACTATCAGGCAATCTGTGCTTCATAAAGCATATTTGATTTTGACTTACTGGGGTTGATGCCAAGAATCTTGCGAGTTGAACTGTTGACACTTAACACCATATTGGCAACCTTAAAGCTGATACACAGATTTTAGTCTGGCATTAGCTGTCCCTGTGGAGCCATCCCTAACACATCCCCCTGTTGTGCATCTGTAATACATTTTCCAAAGGCTGGGTGAAAAAAAACAGTCAGATCTTATGATAGAGCAATCATAGTAAGTATATTTCCAGACAGCCATCCCTTAATAGAATAAGAGATACATTCAAATATAGGAGGGTTGCCTAACCACAATACTGTATTCATTTATTTGTCTTTATTTAGTTAGTTAGTTAGTTTTGTGTCTTTGATAAATAATCTAAATATTTTAATCCCATCTAATCTCTCTTCATACAAGAGAAATGTTTCAATCTAGGGAGATCCTCTGAGTATGGCAAGCTTTACAGCCAGTTGTAAACCATGCTCAAGAGCAAAGAATAAGAGAATGCTGAATGTTCACCCCTAAATGGTACCACATACCCTTTTCCAAAGACTCAAAGATCATTACAGAAGGGGGAGTAGAAAGAATATAAGAGCCAGAAATAATGGAAGACACAAAGGAAACAGTGTCTTCTGAACACAGCAGGGTAACTGCACCAAGAATTCACAGAGGTTGTGGCAGCATGCCCAAGACCTGTGCAAGTCCACGTCAGAGAAAATCCCAACATGGAGATGAGACTCGGCCACATAATCCTATACCATGACCTGGTGTTAGCTACTGGCAATTGTCGGGTGCTGAGAGGAGAGACAGTTTTTCCTGAAAGTATACTCATTGGAAAGCTAGCCATGCTCCTGTGGAAGACCATATATCTGAGGATACTTGCACAGCACAAATTTGTCTCCTTTGGTTTTTAAAAAAAATAATAATAGCAAAATAACACAAAGCTGGATGGGTAGTGAGTTGAGTTTATTGGGAAGAGTTGGAGGACTGGATTTAATGTGGTAAAAAAATGCTATACAATCACTCAAAAAATTAATGAAAGAAAGAAAAAAAAGACAAAGTTGCTATGGATTTTGCTCTGTATAAATAAAATGCTGATTGGCCAATAGGCAAGCAGGAAGTATAGGCGGGACAAGCAGAGAAGAGAATTCTGGGAACAGGAAGGCTGAGGCAGAGAGATGCTGCTGCCATGAGAATATGTAAGGTATGCCATGAGCCACATGGCAACTTATAGACTAATAGAAATGGGTTAATTTAAGATATAAGAACAGCTAACAAGAAGCCTGCTATGGCCATACAGTTTAAATAATAAAAGTGCCTGTGTGTTTATTTTATAAGTGGGCTGCGGGACTGCCCGGGGCTTGGTGGAACCTGGAGAGAAACTCTCCGGCTACACAAGGTTGACCAAGGGTCCTGCTATTCTGCCTTCACCCCTCAGAAGGGAGAGTGAGGCAGAATTCTTCATCCCAACTAGTCCCTTAACTTCCTACTAAACCCCCAATTCCAGTTGCACCACCTCCTTGACTGTGTTCAAACTGTGTGTATATAGCAAGCCTCAAATTGGGAAGATTAGATTTGTATCTCTCTTTCCTGCTCAACTGTATGTATCAAGGTTTGCCTTAAAAATAAACAGTCTGAGCAAGTTTGGTGGCTGATCCCTGTAATCCCAGGCAGAGACAGGCAGGTCTCTGTGAATTCGAGGCGAGCCTAGTCTACAGCATGAGTTCCAGGACAGCCAAAATTGTTAACACAAAGAAACCTCATCTTAAAAAAAAAAAGGACTGATTCTGAAGACAAGGACCATAATGATGAAGAAATATTTCAGGGAATTGTTACTCATATTCATGTCAGGGAAAAAAAATATATGTGGGAAAGATGTCAAGAGGTTACAAATTGACTCTGCCTCTAGAAACTATTGTACCACTTGCAGAAATATACATTCCTATCTTCCAACTTCTGTTCCTTCATCTCCCAAATGGAAATATTAATTTATATTATCAGTTTGAGAATCAAATGACAATGTATGTGGAACATACAAGCCTTCAAAGATATATGATACTATATATCATACATCAGCATGTTGGAATGAGTTGTTCTACCCTAACACAGACTGAGTGGCATGATGTAAGATTTATGAAGGAGGAGACATCCTCAAACAGGTTACGAGAGGCAATGACATTGACTGTTCACTTCATATGACATAGTATGCTTTGCTAAAGGAATGGTAATACTGAATATAGCCTGGGGGTTTCTGACTTCACTGAGGCAGAAAAGAAAGAGCACAGTTGGGCAGTGGTGGCACATGCCTTTAATCCCAGCACTTGGGAGGCAGAGGCAGGCAGATCTCTGTGAGTTTGAGGCCAGCCTGAGCTACCAAGTGAGTTCCAGGAAAGGCACAAAGCTACACAGAGAAACCCTGTTTCGAAAAACCAACAAAGGAAAAAAGAAAGAATACAAGGAATAACTAATATTTTTGCCGACTGTAATAGGTGGCCATGATGCTAAGACACTGGGCAGTTGATGCGAATGATGATTTTGTTTTATTGTTTTCCCATCATCTTGAGGCATTGGTTTACTTGAAGCCTCTACCATTTTTATAAATATGATCAGGGGCTGATGCCACCTGGGTCTCTGCAGGCTACTCAATGATGTAAGGATAGACCCACTCTGCTTATTAGCAAAAGGAAGTGATTACAGTGTGAGTTTGATCCACACTAAAATAATCAAGGCAAACGTCTTTCCTCTATAACTCTCCAGGGAGAAAAAAAAAATGACTGCAACTAAATAAGAATGCCTGTGGGCAGAGTGGTTTAATTTATGACCATGAAACAGTTCCCCCAGGATCCCAGAACTGTCCCACACAGCCATCCCTCCTTTATCCACCCTGCTGTGCTCCCCTAGGGATTAGCAGAGGCTGCTTGGAAAGACAGTGCCTGTCTCCCAGCAGGTGGAGCCTTGGAAATAGATCCGCCTACCTTCAAAGGATGTGCAATCACTACTACACTACAGAGAAACTGGCCAACTAGAAATAAAGGCATGGAGGCATGGGGTTGATGTCTGCTGGGGAGTCAATAACTTGACATTCTGGCATAAGGGCTTCACAGATAGAAGTATCTCAAGCTAGTCTTTGCTTTCGGTTTTCCTGTGTCTGCCAGGGGAAAAGGACAGAAACTCAGAAAAAATACCCTATACCCAAATCCTACATTCATCATGTATCAGGGCTTTGTATGACTTGGGACTTGCTAGAATGTCTCCATCTCTTTATCAAAAAACTGGGCTAATTATACCCATGTTTAGATTGGAAGCAACTTATGTGAAGTGTTAACACAGAGTTCAGCAATTAATAATTTCTCAGTACAGTAAACATTTGCCTGTATCCATTAAGTCAGTCAGAAATAATTAATTCGGCAACAAAGTGCACTGGGATTTGATGATTTAGAGGAGGTTTGTGTCCCTGTGAAGGATCAAATGGATTGAGCAATGAGTAGATAAACACATTTCCAAAAATCCAATGTCCTGACAACAAATAATGATTATTATTTAGGTTCTGCTAAGTCATTCTGTTGTCCAATGAAAGATTAAACACCACCTCAAAAATATTTTCCTTTAAAAGTGCCAGTAATTTTTATCCTCCTTTTTGAATGGATATTTACAGTGTTATCAGATAAGGATCATAATCATTCAGCCTTTCTCCCACCATAGATGCACACAGCTGGGTGTGTCTTTGTTGACATGTGTTCTTAATGTGTTTATCAATATTCCTATCTGTCATTATAATGAGTCATTATATTTAATAAATAAAAATACAAAATTTGTATTTTTGATAAACAATGAATAATTACTTGGTGTAAGTATGGTCTAGGTAACATTTGAGATATATTTAAAATTCAATTGTAATGGGCCACCTGTGACTTTTTAGAGGGGGAAGGGAGTTGAAACTGGATCTTGCTATGTGGTACCGGCTGCCCTAAAACACACCATCCTCCCTACTGCTGTGATTACAGGTTTGGGACACCAGGGGATCATCCTAGGTTTCCTGTTCATTTGTGCAGTGTGACATGGAAAAGTATCTGCCTATGTTTCCAAATGTGTACTGTGGGGAAAACAAGCTTCCCTTGTCTTATGAGCAAGCACAAAGGGCGATTCAGCAATGTGTGACTCCTAAGCACAGAAGGACTGCGAGGGGAGGGGTGGGATAATCCTACTATGCACAAACAGAACTGAGCAATTCTCAGGTGCCCTGGAACTATATATTTTTTCCTAAAGATGAAAATATATGTAATTAACATCAAAGAAATAACAACAATTTGGCTGGATGACTGCTTCCATCCTAAATAGCCCCCACCCATTAATTGTCAGCATCTTCAAACTGATACCCATAGGGACAATCTTGCCCCCAAATTTCCAAACTGCACTTGAGTCTATATCTCATACTATTGTTTATACTCACCTATAGATCATTCATGATGGACACAAACACTAAAAGTGTTAGGAAAACTCACCTCCCTTAGCCATTCAACTGCTGGTTGATCCATGCTTAGGAAAATTGCTGAAATGAGACTATCAGGTCTTAAAACGCATAGTACAGAGGGTATGCCTCATCTTCCCTACACAGTTCCTGTAGGAAGCAGATAGAAAATTGGCAATCCAAACAAAAGGCTTTGCTGAAATTCCCTTACCAATACGGCTGTTTTCATTCATTATGAATGTATAGGAGATAGCCATGGAAAGCTCAGTATATATTTTGGTAAGAAATTAAGTCTTTTGTAAAGGAGGAAGCTTGAGTGGTGGTGGTGTAATTTGTGGCCATGGAACAGTAATGCGGTAGAACTTAATAAGTCAAAAATCAAGCCTCCTGTCAGACACAAAATCTTGAGAATTAGGTTTGTGGGCTGTAGTTACAAAGTACCCAGTCCACAGAAATATTCACACTGCATTTATAAAATTTAGATGTGGAATCCCTTTTTAAAATGTCCTCTTCTCACACACATAGGAAGTTGCCTTCTCTAGACATATCAATGTGCAAAGGAAAGTAGATAAGTGTTTTACTGAGGTTTGTGAAACAAGTTGGGGACAGAAATAAGAAGTCTCTTTACAGTTCTCTCTTTAGCAGGTGGATATAATAATTCTGGGGCCCTGCCAGTCATATCAAGAGAAGCAGCATGTATTTATTTCTGCCCAGGGCTATGGAGAGCCCTTTGCACATAGGAGACCAGGTGAATGGTGTTCCCACCGGAGTGGGCATCATTGTGCACCTCATAAGAATGGCCCCCGGAGGACATCCTCCAGAACTGACGAGATTCCAGTCTAAATTGAAATAGATTTAGGACCGATAATGAAAAGTTATGTAGGTTTTTTTTTAAACCTGCATATTAGGTGAATTTTTACAAGTCTATAATACTTTCATATATCCATAGAAAAGGGGTTCTTTGGGAGCATAATATGCTAAGATTTCATCTCTTTCTATAAAATGTTTGGACAGTGAATATTATGCAAACTTTCACAAAGGAGGCCAAACAAATGTGGACTGAAGCATCGCATTGTTCATTTTAAGTACATCTTAAGTATGGAGCTGGTGTTTGTCAGTTATACTTCAATAAAACTGAAATAAATAAAACAGAAAATCTTCCCCCAAAGAAACTGTAGACCTACGTTGCTCTGCATTGGAAAGATTTGAAAGGAAGTTTGTCCACTTCCTGCTGGTGGTGGAGGTAACCAAACACATGGCATGGGCATACAAAAGGAAGTTCCTCTAGCACTAATATGTAGACATGGAAGCACACATCTTGTGCTCAGAAGGGACTGGGACATATATTTATTCAGGCTCCTTTGTGTCTCCTTTAATATCCCAAAATTTATAACCTCCATTCCCATAATATTCACTTATCCTCTGCCCTAATACTCATCTCTTGCACACTTTCAAAAGTCTTAATGAAGAGGACAGATTGTTGGAACGCAGGGCTTGTCATAAAAAAAAAAAAAAAAAAAGGCAGTGCTGAGTTAGTTAGAAGAGGAGCCAAGATAGCCAATTATCATGCATTTAAGAAAGTTTCTCTATTTCCTATGTTTTGTTACCAGTGAAATGCAGCAGTATATGCCTTATTATAATCATTTCACTTTCTGCTTTATTCTATTTATGAAAATGGAGTTCAAGTACTGAGTTTTATTTGACTACAACTTAAGAAATGGGAAAAATTGCTGTTCCCAAAATGGTGTCTGGAACAGGTATTACACAGGAAATTTACTTTCATTAAGAATGTTGAACACTGGAGAAAAGTGGCTTTAACCTCTGGCCCATGCTGTGTAATTTGTATGAACTATGTGTGCATTTGTAAAATTGTACATTAAAAAAAAGCAAAGCTCCAAGAATTTAATTCACTATAATCTTTTCCCCTGATTTCTAATACCAAGACTTCATTCTCTCAATAAGGGTGGCTTAGATGCCTTTTCCTCTGTTCAACCACTCTGTTCAACCACCTCAAACAAGATTTCCCAATATGTATTTTCAGAAGTAATATATACACTCTGGGGTTTGAAACTCAAGGCTCTTCAAGCTAATTAGCTTGCTTAATTAATATATCACACCATTACATTCAAAACTCATTATGTTCACAAAAAGCCTATTGGACCAACAGAAAAAGAGTGAAAATAAATGACAAGGGAACTATCATTCTGAAAAAAAAACATAATTTACTGATTGAAAAACTAATATGAGGATTATTAAAAATTCCCTAGTGACTCTCCAGCATAGAATCTAAATTTAAAATCATTTTGAAAACAAAACTGAAAGTTATATCTCTGTTAATGTCTTAGAACTAAAATGGAACACAAGTCTTCGACTGTGGGAAATAGCCTGAAGTAACTGTTAACTAGTTGGATAATCTATCCAATAGGAGTTAGTCTATAAAACGAGTTCAGACAGTCTTGGGTTTGTATGTAAAAGCTACTTTAGCTCCCACAGCCTTAGTTTTCTCATTTATGAAATGGCAAAATAATGTAAAGTTGCTAAATGTTGACTTTACTGATTTTCAGGCACATAAGCAATAACTTAAAAGTTTGGGGTAAAAAAAAATATTTTTTTAAATAATAAACTAAATGCCTACAGGTTTAAAGTTCTAACTCAATTGTAGAGTCTTTGTAGGTATGATATCAGTTCTCTGCACAAAGAATGGAGTGGGTTAGAGAGGAAGAGGGAAAGGGAGCAGAACACAAGGAGGGGAGAAAGGAGGAGAACTATGTATATACATGAATGTATATGCATTCACACATATGCATACATGTCATTAACACGATCACTGGCAGTATACATCAAATAGATGTTCTTCTATAAGTATAAGATAGCTTTTTCAACAGTCACATGAATAGAGTATTTGAGGACAATTTTCAAGTAAACCCAACACAACAGAACATTGTTTAAATATTTGAACATCCCTCGTTGTGGATGACTGGTATGACTTGGAAGGAAAAGAAAGTGCCACCTTCATTGAGGAGGTAGGTCAGACTTTAGACTCAACTTTTTTAGTACCAGCAATGTACATTCTTAAAAAGCTTGTCTGTTACTACTTCTAATATGAAAGTCTTCTCTACAATCACACATTCTCTGGGTATGTTTAAACCATGGCTCTGATCCTAGAAGGGGACTTCTCTTGGGGCCCTACATGAACTAACTGTTCCAAGAATTTGTCATTTCAAATGAAGACTTGAGGCTAAACCATGCAACACATCTGCTCTCTGGGGAGAAGGAAGCAGAGCACATAGCCAAGTGCATTCTCTGTTGGCCTCTGCGTTTGCTTCTTCAGGGAAATTGAAGCAATGGTTCTGAATCATTTACATTTAATTTCCCTTTGCTCTACACATCATTTATCATCCTAGAAGGCATCTGGGCTTCTAGAAAAACCTTCCATTTAAGAACTCCGAGTCTCTGTTTTATGTTTTATTGTTATGTGGAAAGCTGTTCCACAAACTATTTGAAAAAAATTATTTAATTGGATTAGTTATCTGCGATAGTGTAAACACTAGTATATGTCTCTCATTAATCAGACTGTTTGTCTATATTCAGAGGAAAGTGGATGCTTTGCTGAGTGGGAGGTGAAAGGTCTCAATCAAAAGGAATGCATCAGAAAAATGCTATAATCAGAATAAACTGTCAAAATGTGTATTTTGTCCCATTTTAGAATTGCCTTTCATTTTTGGTTATTTTCCCCAACAAAGGAGTTAATTTATGAAATAATCCCATTAAAGTGGGTACAGACAGAAGATAGGTTTGACTGAAACAGGCCGTTCTAATATTTCCTGAGCACTTACTTCTGTGCCATATGTAGTTCCCCACACTACACGCCCTGCTGCCGGTGACACCAAAGAACCCTTCCAACCTTCCTTTCTGACCTTCATCTCTTTTTATCTCGAGTGTCATTTTATGTACCCTGAAAGAACCTTTGGAATCTTTGTCACATGTCAGATAACGGTCTCCATGGGGTTGCAGATTCAGATGGGACTATGCCATCCTATTTGATATCCAATCGCCTGAGAGTGTTTTCAGGAGTTCCCATAGGTTTGTTTTATCCCCAAGGTTAAAAAAAAAAAAAGTGAGTAAACGAAAGCTTCTCCTTAGAGCAGAGAGGTTTCCCGTGACCCCGGGGGCAGGTGACATCAGTCACTCAGACCACCTTAGGATATCCTATATTCCCCACAAACCCATTATAGCAATACCAGGTAGGAGTTTAACAACTAAGCTGTACTTCCAGTGATGAGAAACATGCTTCTTATTAGGAAAACAATCTAAATAATTTAAGTGATTTAAAAATGTTGACTAAAATAACAGTCCAAACAAATATTTAAGTAAAGAAAGATATGATTGGAAGTGGGGACAGAGCTGGTGAGGTAAGGTGGTTGGTGGCTCTCACTATTTCCCTGATCTCTAAGGCTTTCACCCCTATATTTTTCTCTGTGTTTCTTATTTAAGAAGACTGTTTAGAAATTTGTCTACAATAACTGTTCAGAAAAGCAACTCTTGTGGGAAGAGGTAAGTAACATATAGGATTTGCCTAAATGCATATGAGCGAATGAGCTGATTACATCCCGGTACGAAACAAACAAACAAACAAACAAAAGACTGCTGAGAAGAAAAAGCCTGTGGAACATACACCAGAGCCAAGAGAATAATTGCGAGTCACTGGGGCAGTGGTCAGGCTGACTGGAGTATCCAGTCTGCAATACAGCTAAATACCAGCCACGGTTCAGTATTACAGAGGCAGACACAAATTTAAAATAACTATATGAAACACAGACAAATGGCAAAATCAACCCCCGGAATTAATGAAATTTTAAATATAAAATGAATGAAATGAATCATAAGGATATAGATTTGGGTCCCATAGAAGTTTAAAATTCAATAGAATCATAAGTGAAACTTTTAAGATTCCCTCTAATCAAAGGAATGTAAGACTTACCTGATATTAATATGAGAAAATAATATCCCTAGTATGTAGCACCAGTACATAAATATAAAAGCAATGTAAGATGGACTAAGTATAGGAAAAATTCAATGAGAGATAAGATTCAGATTAAAAAAAAAGCTTACAATGCATATAATGGACAATTCATAGAATTTACAATTGTCTGATAAGAATAAGGAAAATATAATTAATACAAAAATCACCTTTATAATATTAAAAAAAAATTTAAAATAGGGTAACATTCTCACCATACTTTGCAGGTAATACACACAAATGGATGGGATTCAAAGAAATGGGAACTGGTATAAATTTATTAAGTATGCTGTGTATTTGTACAATATTTCTGGAGAACAATTCACTGTAGATGTACAATATTTCTGGAGAACAGTTCACTGTAAACCTATCTGTCTATCATAAACTGGTAATATTTCTGTTCTTTTAATTCAAGAAAACGTGATTATTAAAGAGTCTTTCTGAAGGAATGAACTGAGTATATGCAAAATGATTAGTTCTTATGGACACTGGGTTCATCATAGCATTCCGTGTGACAGCAGAGACCTTAAAATCAATGTGCAAATACAGGGAATTATTACATAATCTATAATATACTGATGTGAATACTATCGTGGAACAATTAAAATTTTATTTATGGACATTTTATAAGTATAGATAAAGTAAAAAATACTGGATTTCATTGTGACAGTTTGATAGAGTCACATAATGCACTTTGATCACACCTAATTCCCTCCTCTCCCTGAACTCTTACCCCCTCCCCTGTACCCCTCCTTGGTACTCCCTTCTATTTTCATGCCTTTATTTTTTTTACATTCATAATCTTTAAGACGAGGAAATGCTATTTTGATAACAGAATAAATTATTAATATTACAAGCAAAAAGGTTTAGAAGTCAAAATGCTTGATTTTTCTCACTGGATCTGCCTCCCACACAGGTATATAAAAATTGAACATTATATAAAACTTGAATGTACTATGTTTCCCACTCAATTTTATCTGTCTGTCTCTTCTATTAAAGTCACCATCAATCTATCTACAGGACCAGGCCAAAACCCTGTAAGTCATCCTCAATTTTTAAAGTTTCTCTCACCTCTCCAGACACACTGGTCATTGTTGGCTCCCCTGTTTTTTACCATTGCCATTACAATACCAGAATATTGAATCACTCCCAAAATAATTAGTTCTTAAAATAGTCCTTCAATTCTCTCTCTGTCCTCAAGCTTATCCCAGTAGAATCATTTGTATGCATTTTCCAGTATGTTCTTGATAAACTAAAAACAGTTTATATCACCTTACTGCTTAAGCCATTTTAAGGCATACCTGCACACGTAAAATTCAGAATATGTGTCTTAGAAAATAATACTTCAGATATATTTGTATATCACTCTCTTCTCTTTTAGAACCAATATTCTTTTGATGATTTTCTACTATGCAAATAAATATTTGCTTCATTAGATTTATTTCTTAGCAGGAAAGAGAAGATGTGCTTATTTTAGTAAATCTTCTCCTGCCACTTCCCAATTAGAGTTCAACAATGCATCTTCCTTTGTACTGAGGGCATTCTAACTTATATGTGATCCATTCTGAGGTTACTGAATCAGTATAATGGCTCATGACACCAGTGTTCAAGTTTAAAAATATGTCTGTACAAAACACCTGTCCGGGCATGTAGGTAGGGTAAATACTGTTTTTATGAAACTTTTTCAGTTCTATGTAGGTCACAGTCAAGGGAAGTTTGAAAGTCACTGCTCAAATTTTTATCCATATCATTTTATAAATAATTGCACTACAACACAGAAACCCTTGTTTCTATTCATTTGTCTCCTTTATTTACTGTCTGTGTAGTATAAGGAAGCAAGAAATGTTGAATATTCATTATTATATTCTAAATGCAAGCACATGAGAAAACACACAGCACAGAGTAGCATTCATGATATTCAATGAAAATATATGTGCATGTAACTGTTGTTTTACTAGTTAGATCATCCAGGCCTATAACCTAGTTCCTCATCTAAATGCATATGGCTCCTGAAAAGATGAAAGACTTTTATGTTCTGCCCAAAGTTGATTCAAGTTGATCCCAATGGGTCAAGGATATGGTTTATTCTATCATTTTTAACCAAAATTCTTATACTAAGTTTCCAAGATATATTTATGGCAAGCTCTAACATTGTGTTTGGAAATGTCCTAGGGAAACACCCTGTCAACATGAACATAATACTACTAATAAAGAATAGGTCCAATGCATACCTAGTCAGCAGTAGAGATGGGAACAAAAGCACTTTCCCTGGTAAAGATAGACCTTGCAATCACAAGAAAGGAGTTCAGAATCTTCAAATATGATCCCAACTTTAGTTTGAAGCCTCTGGGCCTATGGTACCTTTCATCAGATCTGAAGCCACCTCATTGATGACACAGTGAACAAAGCATGAGGAGCATGATTTTAGCTCTATAATTTTGAATACATCCAATACATGAACAAGGCACGGCTCTACCCTGTCAGGTTCTTCAATGGTCTTCATGCCCTCTCTTCAATTTGAACTACGAGAATTTCACCCTCTGCCCAGGGAGCTACATAGAAACCTATTCATCAAAGCCTTAATTCTTAGAATATTGCACTAATTGATAAGGCGCTCTCTTACCAAAAATAAGATTCCACCTTTACATCCAGAATAAAAGAAAAGATCCTTTCTTTTCTCAATGCTCCCCTCACCTATGCCGTAAGTAAATGCAAACATCGAGAATAGAAAATTCTTGTTTGTTCTAAGATCAAGCTCAGTCTTCAAAAGGCAGTTTACAGTTTCACAGTAATAGCACATTGCAGTCCAAACATGATTTGATTATTTTCTTAATGAAGCCCTTTAACTCATATATTCAGCAACACTAATTGTTCTACTTAAGAAATAATTAGTGCCCCCCTTCTTCCTTGTCTAATTAATAACTTGTATTCAAGCTGCTAGGAAAGGTTATAAGGTTGACTGTTCTCAGTGATTTTTGTTTTGTTTTTAAATTTGATCTGAGTGTGTTCCCTGATGGCAGGTTTGAAGCTTGAGAATAGCTCTGCTAACATCTGGTGAGTTCTTCAGTTGTTTTCTCCAAACTAAGAGAAGCTCAAAAAAAAAAAAAATCTTCCTTTTCTGCTGCATAGTAACCATGAGACATTGGCCAAACCATGGTATCCATTGAGAAAGAAGTAGTTCAACCATTTAATACTTTAGGTGCAAGAAGACATAGTCATCACAGACTCACAGTTCTTTATCTCAATAGATCTTTCAGGTTGTTTCCAGACTTTAGAAGCTCATTTATAAGACAGGAAACTAAGACCCAAAGAAACCCATATGGCTTCTAAACTCAATATATTCAAAGAAAGGGATGTCAAATCCGCATTGTACCCTCAGACAAAGTGCTTTACCACTGAAGAAATATAATCATATGGAATAATCATGAAGGAGTAAAGTAGTAATATACATGTTTAGAGTAACTTTCCTTTCTTAAATCCATTTGGCTCAGGGACAACAGAGGTTTAGATCTCCTGGAGGAATTGTGAGATGAAACGCCAGATGCACAGCTGCCTCAGACTTCTAGGTCTTTTGTTATCACTGTTCTTCAAGGTCAATCAGGGTATAAAAGACTATGATTCTCAAGAAGACATCAGTGTTTACAATTATGGCTTCATTACTCTTGTCGCAATTTATTTTTTCTTTGATTAGAAGCATTATTTTTTATCAATGACTGGAACTTGCCAAACACTATGTAAATAATTTCATGGAATAACAAATATAATAACCCAATTTAGAATGTGGATTTTTTTTTCTATTTTTATTTCATAGAAAGGAAGACTAAACTTCCGGCAGCCCAGTTCAAAATCATCTTCATTCTTTCATAAGTTTGTTTGATTTGTTTCCCCAAACCTCGCTGTTCAGTGAGTCATCATCCCCACCCATAATCTCAGCAGCACCTAACACTACTCTCCCTTTCCCACACATCCACACTGCTGCTAGCCACAGACAAAACGACTGTCAAAGGAAATTGTATGTGTCTAGGACTCTGAAGGCTAAACAGCTACTAAGCTTCACACTGCTGCTTATGTTTGAATAAACTGGAGTCAAAAGAGACAAATATCTCTCAATTATTCCAAGACCTAGCACTTCAGATGGAATGGAAATGAACTCTCAACATTTGGGTAAATGCCTATTTCCTGTACTACAAGATGGGGGGGGGAACTACACACACACACACACACACACACACACACACACACACACACACGAAGAAAAACTATGGAGATACTTTAGTTTCTTTTGAACAGAGTTTTCTCTACATTAGGAGGATTGTCATAGTGAACTTCTGTGTGTATAGGTGAGAAGCACATAACATCATTTGTTTTCGGGAACTCATGTTTATCCTACTTACTTCTTGACTACACAATATACAGTCCTTGGAGGCAGATTGACTAATCCCTCTATCTTTCTCCAGCACAATTTTAAAGAGTTCACCTATTTAATTGGGCAGTCCAAAGTTCTGAGCATGATGGTTTAACTTCTATTTATCATGAAAGTACATTTTCTGAAACTTTCTTTTTCTTTTTTTTTTTTTTTTTTTTTGGTTTTTCAAGACAGGGTTTCTCTGTGTAGCTTTGTGCCTCTCCTGGAACTTGCTTTGGAGACCAGGTTGGCCTCAAACTCACAGAGATACTCCTGGCTCTGCCTCCTGAGTGCTGGAAGTAAAGGCATGCACCACCACCTCTTGGCCTTTTTCTGAAACTTTCTATGGAAGTTAGATGGAGAGACATTTCGTAATGTGGTCTTGCAATTTATGATATAAACATTTAAATAAAAGACAACTCTGGCACAGGAACATTAAATTCTGAATTATAATTTTGAAATATTTTGCTAATAGTACTTTGTGGCATTTAAAAGATTAATCCACACTGTTAACCTACAGATGAAGAAAAGCAAGCCTAAGAGGAAGAAATACCTATCCAAATCCATGACTAAAAGCTATTCCCAGAACACTTCTGCATCAAGAATATCTGGACTGATATGATGCTGATTTAATACTTTAAACGCCTGACAGACTGGGAAACCTTGCCTTCTCTAACACTCTGCAGAACTCGCAAGCTTCTCCACCTGTCTTACTGACTTGGTGCCACAGCATACTTGATGAAGTTTTTCCCAGTTTTGGGGCAGGAGCTGAGCTATATTCCCAGGAACATAAGATAACTTTTCTGATGCCTCCATCATCTCAGGAGCACACTAACTTACCTACTGGCCATTCTGCACAACATTGTTTTCCTTGAAATACTGAGTCTGTAGATTGCTGACCATTATTCCACTTAAAACTGTAAGACAACACTTCTGTGCACAAACCTCCCAAAGTTACATTCTGAATCAGGGAGAGAATGTCAAATGAATCCCAGACTCCAGTGGTTGGTCCACTGAGAAATAAGTGTGTTAAGTACTTAGCGGCATGCCAAAATTTGTTCTTACAATCTTGTTTCAGAAGAGTTATTTGAAATTTCAAAATGAATGATGAAGATTAATTATATGATATTATTAGCAAATGTCTCAAAGGAGCTAATCCAGGACTAGAATTTTATTATTTGACTCTATTATTAATTAAAAAAATAGCACAGATTTAGTTTCCTAATGCCTTCAACTTTAGACACATCTTTAATTTGTGTATTGTAGTTTCACATTTTTTATACTTTTGCTTTCTTTTAATTTTTTGGTATCGTCTTATGTAGGATGGGTTAGAACTCAGGACAGTATAAAAGTAATATATATATATATATATATATATATATATATATATATATATAATCAGAATCCTAACAAATACTCTTAGCAAAAGGAAGCTATGTACCATGCACAGGATTAAAATCTGTGTTGATAATGTATCTCTGTAGAGCTCTTGTCCAGCAAGTGCAAGTCCCTGAATTATTGCAAAACATTATAATAAATAAATATGAGAATCCTTTATAGCTTGATTTGTTCTCCCTAAAATGTGCAAGGAACAGTGCCTTGGAATAGGAGTAAAGACTCATGACTAACCATTGAAGTGTGTATCACAGAATAAATGGACAACTTCAAAGATGCTCTATTTTTCCACTGAAGAAGTCGATGCATGGTTGCACATAAGTACTCCAGCATTTCCAACTATATCATAAAGAATACACAGTGTAAAAAATAATGATTTGTGGATATTGTTTATTTATAAAAGCACCCTCATATATGGAACAGGATAGACTATGGAGACCTTCAGGTATGCACTAGTCTCATATTTGCTGAAAACATCATAAAATTATAAGATCCTTTCGGCATTTACCTTCTCCTGATGGCCATATTGGGAGGGAGGAAAATTAATTAGAAAAACCTAAATTAATTAGACAAAACCTAAATCTCTTGGATACTAGACTTCCTCGATCTTCCTCCTGGTTGTTGTCAACTCATTATTAGTCATCTTTCATCACTATAATGAAATATATGATTTGGATTCCTTTATTCTTTAAGAAGTCTAGTTTTGATTCATCTGGGAGCCTGGTATTTTCTACAGGAAGATTCAGTTCTGACAAGCCCCCTTGGCTACCTGACGTTGAGTGGGAGTCTTTGTGTCTCTGTTGAGTCTCGACTCTCCCTCTTAAAACCACTAGAAGTCAGTCATGAGAGTCGTCCTAATGTCCTAACCTATTAACTGCCAACTTCCTCACATCTAAACAGTGGAGGTGGATTAATTTCCACTCTCTTAAGACTTTGGGAAATAAAATAAACTCCTCTATGAATTTGGAAGAACAAACCAGATCCAAACCATAGCAATTCATAAATCTTTACCCATTAAATCCTTCTTGGGCTGTCCTTACACATTTACAATTCTGTTTCTGACAAAGAAACCACTATTGCTGGAGAGCCTAGTCATTGATCATAAACCACAGGTGTGTTGTCAACACAATCAAACCTGGTGTGGGAATAAAGATAATGATGCTAACTACAGGCTTTTAGCAAAGCTTGCTGCATGTCTCATAAACAACAAATTGCTTCCAGTCCTTGCCTCTTCCTTTATCATCTTAGCTCTTTGTCATCCCATCTTCCAAGTGTTCTCAAAGCTGCCCTGAACTGCACAAATTAAAATCAGAACATGTGCAGCAAATACATTATTTCTTGGATTCTGTGATCTCAAAACACTATCAGTGGGCTGGGAATAGATTAGATGAAGTAAACACAATCATACCTATGCTTATATTTATTTATAACTATATCACATCAATAACAACTATGTTTTACACTTGTGTTAATAAATGACAGAAGAGTTTGGTGCATGCATGTCTGTTAACCCATAAATACATATTCAAATTCACCACATATATTAGAAAATGTATATAGTCATATAAAGTACAGCTACAAATATACTTAATCTCCATCTGTAACAGCTGCTATTGCCTCCAGAGATCCAAGAGGAACCTCCATACATCCTTCTCTGCTGTATAATGAGAGCCTTGTAGAGTAAGTTAGACTAGAGATGTGCCTTATTCACCAGCCAATGAGCAAACACTTAAATGGCACACTGCATTGTGAAGGGGGCCCCCACCATTAACTGGTATTATCCACCTGCACAACCAAACCCCAGAGATGTCTTCAGTACTACCACCAAGAGTCTAGTGTTATACAGAGGTTGCTTGTCTGAGCTAGAAAGGCAGTCACACTGAAAATTAGGCTTGATGGATAAATGATTTATATGGCCCATATAACAGTCTCTTTGGGTAGTTGGAAGCAAAAGAAGAGGCATAATTAAAGTACTGCTCACTCAGTACTCACTGAAGTACTTCACACCTCAGTACTCATTAAAGTACCAATTACTCCTATATTCACTGCTTCACTGCCTGGGAGCTTAGGGAAAACATTTGTCAAGTTTTATAACTTTGGGGAAGAATGCAGTAAAATAAAATCAAACCCGCAAATGAGCTGCTGCTCAGGAGAAATGCAATCTGAGAGGAAAGCAAACTGAGCCCCAGCCTACTTTGCAGCTAGTCACACCAAGGTGTGTAAGAGGATAGTGGGGTGGGAGTGGGGGGGGGAGCATGCAGATGAGTCATGAAAGGCACATGCAAGGCAAGTAGGGTGCAGAATTTCCAAAGAACCCTTCTCTAAGTCCTGAAATTCCACCAGGTCCAAAATAGAACCCTGCCAGGAAACTCGTACAAAGCACGGAGAGACCTGTTAGGTTCATTCAAAGAATCCTTTCAGATCAATCCGGCTTCCACATGATTCCAGGGTAAATGAGTGCATTGCTTAGCTGTGCACACCCAGACAGCAAGAGGAGCAGGGAGAAGAGGAGGCGTCGTTAGAAATCACTGCTTCTCAGGCTGCTAAGCAACTCCCAGAATTTAAGAAGGTATAAAAGGGCAAAGAGAATAGAAATAGCAATTAAAGAGCACTTCTCTCCTTTGAAGCTCTTAGCAACCATTAACTAATTAAATTTCTCATTTTAAAAACTGAGTGTGTTGTATTTTAGGCTATATCAAGGGCTTTTTCTCACTAAAATATGTAACATACAAATTATTGCAAAAAATTAATAAAAGTCACACAAAATCAGTAGCTCTTTAATTGTTTTTTTACCCACAAATAGAAACATTATTGCCATTTTGTCATCACACAGATTCTACTAGTTTATTCATTCATGTGCACAAACATCCAGAAATTGCTTAGCATGAACACATTCATTACTCTAGTTTCTGAGGCTGTGAAAAAAAAAAAAAAAGGTTAAACACTGTGTCAGTGGCTGATCTGATCTTCTAGGAGGATGAACATTAAGCCATCATAGAGATGGTCCCTTTCAACACTGACAGCGTTCTCTCTATTACCTTAAGGAAGAGGCAGCCACTGAGAAGGTGCTCTGTTCCTGGTCAGTTTCTGTTGTAACGGGGAGTTCACATTTGTGTTGGACTATTCTACTGGACTTGTGGATTCTCATTAACCTCCCAGGTCTGGAGTGTTCTTCGTAATTACCAACTCAAGTTCATTATTGCCTTCTGGTATTATCTGTTCCAAATAGTGTTTTGAATTTTTTGTAGACAACTCTGAAAACACAAGCAGTCAGGGGTCACTGGGCTATGTAGTAGTATAGGGGTGATTCTGTGCACAGGAATTTGAGGAAAACAGCCCACTTTCAGTCTATAAATGCTGTACTGATGTTTTGATATTTTCATCACACCCTTTTTTAGCACTGGCCTTTGAAGAAAGCATAAATGTGACAAGACAACAGAAGGTCTCCAGCCTGTGCCCTAATGATTCCCTACATCTGCACAGCTTGTGAGGTCAGTGTTGTGACCTCAGGCAGGGCTGTCTGCTATAAATCCTAACCCTCCTTTCCTCACATACACACACCCAGCACCCTCACATACACACACCCAGCACCCTCACATACACACACCCAGCCTAAACAGCAAGACTGCTCTCTTCCTTCCCTTCAGTCGTTTTCAAACTGCAGGTGCAGGGTTTCTGGGCAAAAGCTAAGCAGCCGAATCATACTTAGGAGGACCTGAACTGGGGATAATGGTGTCTGCTCCACAAACAGATATCATAGGACAATTTAAGCAGAATTTGAAAGCAGCTGACATGCATTCTTATGGTGCAGTCACTTTTCAGTGGTCTTGCTTGCTTCTAATAGAGAAAGGATCATAAATGTGCATGTTGTTCAGTATGACAGTTATTTAATTAATGCAAGTTTTCTGCTACTTTGAATTATCTTATTTTGTTATCTTTTCTATAAGCCTTTAGTTATCGATTTCTTTTCTAATGTAACTTTTAAATTGACACATAGAAATGTATGTATTTATGGAGTATAGTGTGAAATATCAATGTATGTAAAGATTGCATAATGATGAGAACAGGGTTATTGCCATGTCCCATCTCAAGTCATTTTCAGTGTCCTGTTGACCAGTTATATTTAGTTAGCTATTGTCAACCATACATGCATATGTGTGTATACATATAGATATTTCTTGTGATATTCACAAATAGAAGTCATTACTCCTACCCAACTATACCCTATACATATTCTTTACTCATCCTCTATCCATATGTTCCTTGTTCATTCCATACCCCAGTTCTTTTTATCTCATATTGCAATTTTTGCTTGGAAGTTAACTTTGTCATAGGTTTTGAGAAAGCACATCTCTCTCAGATTCATCTTAGAAGAAAGAAGAAATATCATTTCCTTTTTCATGTGAAGAAATTTCAAGAATAATCTTTGCAACCTTGCTAGAAAGACTTATTATCTGCCAGCAAGCAGTGTGCTTGGGAAAGGCACTCTCTGTCTCTGGGACAAATCCCTTCTATAACATCAGAGTTCAACAACAGCTCATTTTTGCTTACATTTCTATGAACACTCTTGTAGACATTTTACAAATATTATCTTATTTGCTCCTCATACCTACCCTTTGACACAGACAAGACCTAATACTGTATTTTCTGAGGAGATGCCAGGATATGAACCAAAACCAGAGTTTCTATCTTCCAAAGTGTGAGCTTTGGAGAAAGAGCATCCTCATTATCTTAATTAGAGTTTCTATTATTGTGATAAAACACCATGACAAGACTTGTGGAGGAAAGCATTTATTTAAGTTTATAGCCCTCAGGTCATATTTCATCACTGAGGGAAGTCAGGGCAGGAATCTGGGGTCAGGACCAGAGGCCATGGGTGGACAAATGATGCTTACTGGCTTATTTCTCATAGCTTTCTCAGCCTGCTTTCCTATACAATTCAGGACCACTTTCCCAGGTGTGAAACCACCCACAATGGCCTAGGCCCTCCCACATCTCTCATTAATCAAGAAAATGCCCCATACATTTACCCCAGAAATCATTCTGGTCATTTTCTCAGTCATTCTAATTTGTGTCCAGGTGGCAAAAAACTACCACTTAGCGCATAAGTCAGTATTTTAGACATTTCAGTCACTGTTACCAAATCTGTGGAGGAAAAAAATCACTCTTCCAAGCTGGTCAGGCATGATGTATAAGTCTCCGCAACTCTATCTTGATAACACAGCTTTTGTTCAGTGGTCACTTGGTGAAGCACACAAATGTGGCAGAACCATTGTTCTATAGGACAACACATGGAGCTAAGGAAATAGACTCTTAGCAGATGAAGCATGCTGTGGATTAAAAATTCAGATGTATCTTCACTGCCTATTCATATGACAAATGACCACCACTGCCTAAAACTACTACTTTCCAATTCTAAATGAAAACAGAAAGAAATATAGACCCTATGGAATTAAGGACATGTCCACAAAGAACAAAGAAATAGGGATAAATGGTTCAAGACACTTGGAATAGTTTCAGAAATGAAACATAAGTGCTTAATCAAAACCTTCAAAGTATGTTTGTGCCTCTGTGTGTGTCAGTGTGTGTGTGCATGTGTGTGTGTATGTGTCAGTGTGTGTGTGTGTGTGTGTGTGTGTGTGTGTGTGTGTATGTGTGTTACCTAGCTAGAGTGTGTACAGTGTTGAAGCTATAAGAAATTCCATTCTTCTGTCTCAAGTCCAGGGTAGACTTAAGCCCATCACAAACAGCAGTGTCTTTCTGAATGGAAAACATCTAAAACCTGAAAAGTTCAGATAACTGTTTGCTTATTGGTACATGTGCAGATGCTGCCATCTGGACTCAAACAATCCTTCCATAGAAAAGGGACAAAGCCATGGTGATCGATACTTCTGTGACTCTGAGCAGCATGGAAAGGCCTCTCCTGCTGGAGGAAGACCTGTAATTCACATAGCACACCATCACACTCTCAGGCTTCTCTTTGTATAGACAATTTCAACTCCTTCTCAGTGGGAACATCCTGCTGGTTTGAATTCAAAGGACCTCTTCAGCTATGCTGTACTAATCGATCTTCTTAGGGGTGGCTTGTGCTAAAAGGGAGAATCAGCCATACTCTGGCACTGGGTTTGGGAAGTCAGGCTGAGACAGAACACAACTACAATCATCAATACTGAGCCAAGAAATAAAAAAGATGAGTTCTTCCCAGAAAAGCCAATAATGAACCACATGCCATGGGAACTAGCGTGTGGGAACCAAAGAGGATGATCATGGGTCACATTTCACAGCAATCCTCTAAAAGGAAGACACTATTACTGAGTAACACTAATATTTTAAACAAAGAAGTGAACACACACAGAAATCTTTCACTTCCACCCCACATACCTAAAAATGATAAACACGACCAAGGATGTGAAAATGTAGAAAATCTAAGTGAAGCAGAGGTTTGGAAGAATTGTATTCTGAGCAGAGAGATTCAACAATGTGATGCCTTACATTCTAAACATAGCTTGAGACTCAGTAGTCAGAATCTAAACTGAGAGCAAGTACACTATGAACCAGGACTATGTTGTATTTTTATAAATGATACCCTATGAGAACAAAACCACATTAATTAGTTTATATATTGCACATGTGGTTTTTTTAATAGCTCCCATGTCAAAATTAAATAGTTGATACATAAACTGTGTGGTTTTTTAAGTTTAAAATATTAATGATTAGACCATTTATGGAATTAATTCTCTCAGCTCTGATAGTCAACAGGTTTCCAAGTATTGGGAATCAGCCTTTTCTCACAGGATAGTGTTTGAATACAGTGGAGAAGCAGCACTTGGATGCAACCCAAGTGAGATTCACACAGCCACGCTGCTCCATCACATGCTCTGTGACAATGTTCTCCACTGGTGTATCTGGCCAGAAGTCTTCCCTAAGCTATCTTGATTAGAATTCCTCAAAATCCCTTCTCAGGATGTTTTAAGATAAGAATACAGTATATTTTTCCTTTCAGAGATACAAGCACTGTTTCAATTAAATCTTTATTCATTTAATAAGCACTCTTGTGCTACCTCTTCATCTTTTTCACTAAATGGTATTCAGGAAATGCATCTGTTGCATGCTGCTATAATCTCCTTGTCTCCACATCTAATGAATGCGTGAGACAGTTAATAGAATAGAACAGTGGGGACCACCTCACAGAAAACTGCTGCAGTGAGGGGGAGGCTGATCTGGCAATACTACAGCACTCCTCTTCTGGACATCCCGAGCCCTGAACACCATCAACTCATCAATCTGCTTAAAACCAGGAAGCCAGGAACGTGATGGGGACATAAATTCAAACATATCACACAGTAGGAAGTTTAACCTCTAAGTAGTCTCCAACTCACTCTGTTTTCAAACACAACCACCTATATTTTTTTTCCCAGAAATTACCGTGCTCAGCATAAAAAGCATAAGATTAGTAAGAATAATTTTTTGCTTCTAACAG
This sequence comes from Peromyscus leucopus, assembly GCF_004664715.2. Taxonomy (NCBI): domain Eukaryota; kingdom Metazoa; phylum Chordata; class Mammalia; order Rodentia; family Cricetidae; genus Peromyscus; species Peromyscus leucopus. The sequence continues at coordinate 59,922,399 of NC_051079.1, forward strand.
TGTCTCCATCTCTAGTATTTTCAGTTGGAAAGAAAACATATAATCACCCAACGTAAGTCTCTGAATCTCTGAAGAAAAGCATAGTTGGGAATAAGTTCAAGGGATTATCCAGGACATCTGCTCAATCTCATGACCTGATATTTCTGCTCATCATAGAAAATGGTAACTGCCTGAATTCATCCAGCCCTTTACTGCTATCCTACCAGCCTTTTTTTGTCTCACATCTACACTTTATGCAAGCTAAAGAGTACATTACAGGACTCAATAAGTAAGTAATGGCAGAGGAGGATAGGAATGTGGAGGACAAATAATAACTCCAGAGTAGAGAGAGAATCCCGGTAAAGTCATGGGATCCTGTCCCTGGTGCAGTCAAGGATGAGACTGCAGGATCTTGATAAATATTATAAAAGGCATTCTTTTCCCTTGACAAAAATTTGAAACTAAGTGACTTGCAACTTCTTTCTCAATGTTTACACATTAAAACTATGTTCACAGTAGACTGCTAAATGTTTGGTTATACAAGTATGCATAATAATTTGTTATATACCCAGATACATTATATCATATATGTAAGGTAGTATTTCATCCTCCATCATGTGTTGTGTGTGTGATTTGTAAATATATAATATTTATATAATATAATATTTCTGAGTACATTTTTAATCCCTATATTGGAGGTTATTATTTTGGTAAATAAGACAAAAATAACAATGATTAAAACAATTTTAGAATCACATGGAGTCTTTAGAACCAAACACTACATATCATGCAACTAACCTTAAGAGTACTTTTCAGGTTCAAAGGCAGTTAGTGTTGTCTTCACAGAACAGAGGCAGCGTACATAGATATCCCAACATTAACAATCACCAGGATTAGGGTCAGAGCTCTATTGGATTCAATTGTCTTTAGAACTCTCATTCCTAGGATACCTGAAAACACATATCTGCTCAGCTGTTAACAATCTCAAACAATCAGCAAACACATGTGGGCCTTTGGTCACTGGGAGCAAATTTACAAGGGAGTTAGGCAGGAGAGTCAGGCTTGCAGATGGTGTTAGAGGTGAGGACGAACATGCCAAGCCAGCATGTGTCTGGTGAGGCAGTAGGGGGATATCTGTCCGTCTAAAATCCCTAGGGAGGTGGAAGTCAATTTTGATACTTTAGAAGCCACATTTTTATTTGTACTCTTTGACTAGAATCCAGTGGGTAGAGCACAATGGGAAGCCCCCAAAGACTAAACATTTACCAACCAGGGAGCACATCTCTTGATACTTTAACAATGACTATCTATCATGCTACCTATTGGCTGGTTAAAAATAGGTTTGAAAGATCTGTTTAATCTACCACTTGAGCCTAGCTGTCTTGCATCTACCTGCTGTCCTCCACACTTGCCCTGCCTCCTAGCTATAGACCTTCATAGGAGCTGTAGCTTTGCCTGACAAGTTTTCCAAGTGATAGAGTCTGTTGGTCAATAAAGACATAGGCAGAATTGTCATGAGGGAGGTATCCAAGTTCTAACTGCACTATGTCTTTCAAGGGGAATTGAACTCTGTTTTTCTTGAGATGGGTGAGATGAGGAAATAAAGAAATAAGAGATTTCAAAGGATAACTTCATTAACTTCATTGACACATCTAGGTTCTTGTTTCCTAAATATAGAAAGAGAATCAATCAATGATCTGATGTTATTGATAGATATGAGCTGAAAGTGGTCTGGATACACAGACACTGTGATGATGAGACCTGAATCTCCTACTGGTTTGCAAGTACCACAATAGAGCTGTATAACGGGATCTACCATAAAGACCATGATAATGAATGCTTTCTTGGCTCATGATTTTGGGTTAAAAGAACAAAAAGACATTTTAATTGTACTCCAACTCTCTACTTGCCCAGAAAAGAGACAAAAAGAACAGATTCCGCTTTCTCTTTTAATATTTGATGGTGTTGTTAAGTATAATTTTGTTTTAAAGTCTATCTAATGTGCTTTAATTGAAGAATTTACACATAATCCAGATCAGTAATGCAAGCTAAAACTGTTTTAGAAGATGGACTCCATTGCAGGATTCAAACACCTTTTATAATCCTCCTCAGCTTCTGCTTGGGATCTGATAGAGGTTTACTTGATTGAAATTGGAAGTTTTCTATATCCCTCTTGATCGTGTTTCCAACTTAAAAAAAACAAAACAAGCAAACAAATTTTAGAATCAGAACAGGAAGTCTGGTTGTTTATCAATGGGGATGATTGGATACCTTGGCTAACTCATCTACTTGGACTGTGAGAAGCAGAAACACACTGTTCAAAAGAGTCAACAGAAGGCATTCACACATTCATGGGAACTGTCAGTCACCTCTAGTTAGAATTGCCATCCATGTAGAAAGTCTCCCAGATGCTGGTCTAACAGACTTAGCACATGAGATGTCAGTTGACCTTTCCATCCTGAAACAGATTAGCTTCTGCTAGCAGAAGGTTCCCAAAATAAAATGTCACACACAGCCAAAGGCATGTTTTTCCATCCAATCAAGAGTTTAATTATACTGTTTGTGGAAGGAAAGCATTGCCATTGTTAGAGACAAGCCGTGTAAGCTCAAGATTAGAGTACTTCAGAAAGTGGACATGTTTATGAAAAAATTCTCTCAAAAACATTATTTATAGGCAGTTAGGCATCAATTCACTAAAAGGAAAATTCAACATCTTCTCATTATACTCTTTTTGTTTGTTTGTTTGTTGTTTGTTTGTTTTGTGACAGGAACTTTCTACGTGGGGCTGGCTGTCCTGGAACTCATTATTTAGACCAGCCTGGCCTTAAACTCACAGAGATCCATCTGCCTTTGCCTCCCAAGTGCTGGGGTCAAAGGCCTGCACCACCATATCCAGCTTTGTTTTATTCTTAAAACTCATCATCTGTGCAAGTCAAATTGCTGGTATCAAAGAAGGTGGGATATGAGTCCTCTATCCCCCCAAAGACTTCTGAAACAAAGCAGAGGAATTTTTGCAAGGCTGATGTTTAACACAAACCTCAATACAATAAATGAGGCTCAAGAGTGCTTCCAAAATTTAGAGATCCAAGTTCCAATAGTAAACAGTACTTTTCAGGCAGTAAATCAAAGTTATTTCATTAATGGTGTTGTGCATACCATTCATACTTATCTGATGTATTTCAATACTGGATAGCAAAGGAAATATAATGAACCAAGAAGGAGCGGAGGTTTGGATTAGGACAACACATTGAGATGTCAAATGTCCTGTGAGTAGCTCTCAACTTATTTTTCATCATTATCTCATCCCCTAATAATTAGGAAGCTGGTTCAGCTAACTTATGTTTGGTCCTATAAGGACTTAGGAACTGACTGCCAGTAAAGGAAAGTTAAAGGACTGTAGGATGTTCACTTAACTCCAGGTACTAATGGGAGAAGTGCTTTATGCTTTAAAAGGTATTTTATAGAAATTACAGAGAAATGAAGCATTAATGGCCCAAACGCCCATGAGATAAATAAGAAGGAAGCTAGCAATGCTTTGTTTTTCTCCCTGCAGAGATCGAATAGAATCCTAAACTTAATACACTTTGCTCCAGTGAAGTTATCATAGCAGAAAAAAACAACAACAACAACTTCATATTTACTTCCACCTACATCTCACTGGAGCAGAAGTTATAATTTTTTCGTTTTTTTCTCCACTGTTATGTCACTGTTAAAATGCAGCCCTTAGTTAGAGAGTGGAATAAAGAAAATATACCTGGAGTCATTCTCTTCACACAGGCCATGTTTTAGCTGACTAGAGTCTTTATGTGCATTGTAAAATCTCATCAAATTACTCATAATCAGTGACAGGGGATTGGAATGGGAATCATAATTTTTCACATCAATGTGGACATGGTGTCTTAGGACTTCAAAGATGAAAATACAGGAAAGTGGATGAATGGAAGCTAAGTCTGGATGGTTATTGTCAACCTGGCCCTGTTCTATGAGCACAGCCCTCAGTCCTTCGAAGCAGATTTAGAAAGGCCATCACGGTGCTGCTTCTTCTCTACCCAGGATCACAAGTTCATGTGCAGCTCACAAGCCTTAGAGTCAGGTCATGAGTGGGCACCACACCAGAACCAGAACTTCATAGACTACTGTCTGCATACGTGCCAACTGAAGTCTTTACTAAAATGCCGAATAGGAGATGATGGGCCCTGAGTATTGTATTTCTAACACACTCCCATATGATGCTTGTTCTGACCCACAGGCTGCACTTAAAAAAGTAAGATTTTGAGAGCAGGGGCAATTTCTCAGTTCTTAGAATCAGTGTTTTGTTTTCACATAGAAAAAAGGAAAATCCATGCCTAGCACTTTATGTCTCTTGGGGGTAATCTTGATGGAGAACAGCTTCATCTTGATCATGTCTTACATTGCCTAATCAATTAAGCAATTTATTTAATGACTTTTTTCTTTTAGATATGTCTCTGTTCATTTGTTATAAAGAGAACATTATGAATATGTTTCAACATTCATTTACTTATTCATTTATTTGTATGTATGAATGTATTTGTGTAGTATATGGGCACGAGCATGCCATGGTGCATCTGTAGAGGTCAGAGGGTAAATTTCAGGAGTCAGGTCTCTCTCTCTCTTCCATGTGGTTCCTGGGAAATCAAACCCAAGTCATCAAGCCTTTACCTGATGAGCCATATTGGTGGCCCACAGGTATATGTTTTAATATGATACAACATTAAATATTTACCAAGTTTCACACTAATTGTCCAGCAGATGGACAATAAAAAAAGCCAGAAAAATAACAACAACAACAACAACAAAACGAAAAAAAAAAAAAAAAACAAATAGTGCTGTGCTCTAAAGGAATGGAATAAGGCAGTTTTCTTCCCCCAAAAAAATACAATGGAAAAATATCTAAATTATCACAGTGTAAATGCATATTATAAATGACCTGTTGCTGGAGGGCTTCTGTCCAGGTTCCACCAAGCCCCACAGTCCCACAATCGACGTATAAAATAATCACTCAGACGCTTATAATACTTATAAACAGTATGGCTGTGGCAGGCCTCTTGCTAACTGTTCTTATATCTTAAATTAACCCATTTCTATAAATCTATACCTTGCCACGTGGCTGGTGACTTACCGGCGTCTTTACATGCTGCTTATCCTGGCAGTAGCTGCAGTCTCCCTCCCTCCTTCTCCCTGTTTCCCCAATTCTCTTCTCTCCTTGTCCCGCCTATACTTCCTGTCTGGTCACTGGCCATCAGTGTTTTATTTATATAGAGCAATTCCTTCATTTGTAAGTCACCCACTAAATAAATCTTCCTTTTAACTATGCGGAGTGGCCTTAATAATCTCACCAATTTCTGGCGCCCACGTGGGTCAAATTCCAAAGGCCTGGGCGGCTCCTGCCCTCAACCTCTTCCCGGCTGGCGGGTACAATGATCGATATAATAAAGATGCAAAATAAATACATTTAATACGTGGAAGTGGCCAGGCTTTCACCCTCATATGGCCATCAGTGCTGTCATATGAGTAGCATCTCTGTGTTCTGCTGAGACATCATGTGAGACAAATTAGACCACTGAGTACAGGATTCCACATTTATAAGAAACAGGTCAGAATCAATTAGTTTTAAACTGTAAGTTTTAGGATTAGTTTATTTTTGCTTTGCACTTCATAAATGAATCCACTTACACATCCCTAATCCTCAATATAAACAATGCATTCATACCAGCAATCCCAAATTGGTGCTTTCCTTCTAGCAGTTGCAAAATAATAAAATGCTTCAGGAACTGAGCATTTGTATCCAATTTCACTTTTGGCTTAGTTAAGCAAAATCATCATCCCTGAAAAAAGGCTTTGAATGTTTTTCAAGCCAGTTTCTCTGCTGAAGCAGCTCTTTTCATAAAATCATACGACAATCTCTGTTATTTCTTTTTTTCTTTTTTTCTTCTTAAATGATGCACCGTCTCTTTAAAGGAAAATTGAGTTATTGATTAATTGATTATATGATGCTCACAAATGCCAACTTAAGCACAAGTAAAGAGACACTATTGAATGTTCATAACTCAAAGCTTGCAAGACCACACTGCATGGTTGTGTAATTATCATCTCCCCCTTTAATGAAGATATAGCACAATGCTTTGCTGGTGTAATCTAGACGATATATCAAAACTATGCAAAATTCTCTTTACACTACAATGGGAAACTGCAACACACATGTAAATGACAGGGCTCAGCCTGGTTGTTACGTCAGGGCATTAGTATGCCAAGGCTGTAGTGGCGGTGCTAGTCTTTATAAGGTGACACTGGAAATCTTCAGAGGAAATTAAAGTACACGGTGCTGACTTATAACTTGTTAGTGAAAACCATGACATTTGAAAATGATTAGCAGAAAATGGAGTTTTTATTTGGATACTCAATACCCTAGAAGTGTCTAAATAATAAATGACTCGGAGAAAAATATCACCCCTTTGGAGAAGTGAAGTAAATGTTGCAAACAACAACAATAGCACAATAACAGCATCTACTGTTTGTCTAGGATTTGTTGCACAGATTGAAGGACGTGTGCTTTTGTGCAGGGATTTAAATCATAGCTCTATTATTAAGTACCATGAAGCCATGGGGGAAGTTAGCTATCCTTTTTGGTGTCTAATTTGCTCCATCTGTAGAAGGGCATAAAAGTAGTCCCCTCTTCACTGTGAGGAATATCTAACAACATGGAGCTATGCAGCAGTTAGGGCTGAATGTGGCTGCATGTGGCAGAAACAGAAGTACAGAAGTTTAAAACCAACTAGATGTGATTCCTTACATGACAATAAGTCTAGAAGGACTTGGTCTTGAGGTGGTAGAAAGGGTCAAAAGGTCATCGTGGGCTCAAGAACCTCTTCTTCTTCCTGTCACCCTGAAGAGGGACGCTAACAGCTATCCCTGTGAAGTTCAGCAGTCCTCTCCACTGTCCAGGCTGAAAGGATGGAGCAAATGGTAGAAGGCAGTGGCACTTAGCTTGGGATGCTAGCCTGTTATTTTCTGCAATGTAAAGGGGTCTTATTACACTGTATGTGTACCAGAACTCAGCATATGACCTGTCTCAACTTCAAGGGAGTCTAAGGAAATAGTATTTTAACTGACATATTGTGGCTTGGAATAAAGTTGACTCATGTACTTAGTAAGAAGGTTAGGGGAAGATAAATAATTCATAAGTGATACCTGTTATGTCATTGCAAACTATACAATTTCATAAATATTAGCCAATATTGTTATTTTAATTCTTTGTGTATTCCTCAAGAACACTGAGAGCATGGTGTATAAGTCATAAAGCAGACACGCATTTAATTAAATTTAAATATCTTCTGTATAAGTCAGCAGTAGTAAGAACAGAGAGTAGAGGGAATTACAAGAACAGAGAAGGAATGAACGGTGTTTCACACTCTGTCATTCAACATAGTAAGCTCAGACAGAGCATGGCAGCTGATTATCAAGGCACACAGGATTGCCAACTTTTCCTGGAAAGAGGTAGGATTTACCTGAGGCCCTGGAGAGGGTCCAGCAGGCTCAACTGACATCTGCACTTGTGACAGTTCCCATCAGAGGTTTATCACACACTTCCTGGAACTCCTAAGAGACATGTAAGGGAGCCATTGCAGGGGCCCAAAAGCTTCAGAGTGAGAAGTAATGATGACAATGAGGAGGAATTCAGGTTTCACACAAAATAATTTCGGTAAATAGATAATATAATGCTAGTGTAGCCAATTGATTTTTACTATGTATGTGAGGTAATGCGAAAACATAATCTACAGGCATATTTCTCAAATATTTTTTATGAAATCTCTTCAAATTGAGTGTTGCTTAACTCATACAAATGAAAAGTCAAGGAGGTAGATTGTTTTGCCTTGCTTCTCTTACTTACAAGGTTCTGGCACTGAGATTTAATCTCAACTCCACAATCATAACATGAGTTCAAAGACTGGCTGAAAAAGCAGAGTGTCACCATTCCTCATTTTCAGAAAGAAAGCACATGAAAATATAGTGATTTTCAAGATTATGTCTTGTGGGCCACAAGAATACATTATAGAGATTCAGCTGTGTATTAAAGCTATACTTTGACCGGTCAAGGGTCTGTCAAATGGGAAGCCATTTATCATGGAATATTTGTTGTTATCCAGTTTTTAATACTTCAGCTGTCTTCTGCTATGAAATTCTTGTGTGCCCAAATACTATAGACTATTTGGCAAACAGCTAAGCTTCTCAGATGCTGAACCTGTAGGTAACTACCTCCTCCCCCCACCCCCACCCCCTGAGCCTAGGAGACAAGCAGGCTGTAGATGCATAGCTTTGCTTCTTGTACAAATGAAGCTCATATCATCCCCTTCCTTCATGCCAAGAGGCACGATAGATTGACTGAGGACAACAGGGCCTCTTGCATAACCAGGTGCATTAAGGACTGGAGCAGAATTCCAGAGGAGACACAGAACTGAGTGGCCAGAGAGGAAGACAGAGGTTTGGTAGAGGGTAAAGCAGATCTCTTGTAGAGTTTGTCAGGGCCAGGGGTAAGGAGCCAGGAAGGATATAGATGGAGGACAAAGGAATGGAGGACAAAGATCAGGTCAAAAGCATAAGAGCTTACTAAAACTATAAGGACAGGAAAACTGGGCACAGAGAGAAGCTGAATGTGAGGACAAGGCTGAAACTGTGTAGATGGAATTGACTTAGAAGAATAGAGTGAATGGACTAAAGAACTCAGTGTGCTTAGATTCATTTGACATCCCTCAGATTAGTATCATTAACCACTTGTAGCATCTATTCTGGAACCTGATAGAAATCTCAAGGCAGGCACTTGGGGGGGGGGAATTCGATAATTATGTACATATATGACACTCCTCTATAAAGTGTGTTAAAAGTTTCCTTTCCCTGACAGGCCTGCCCTGGGTCCCCAATTCAGTATCAGGTGATACCAACACCTGCAATAATGTAGATGTGAGCAATTTTGAGAAGTGTGCTAGCATGTCAAGGGTCACAGAAGCAACACTGTAATTCTCAGAATGAACACCCAAGAACAGATCATCCTTAAATAGAAAGAAACACCTTTGTGCAGATGAAATACTCTATGTGCATTTTACTCTTAGCAGATCTGGTGATATTCCTTGAAAAAAATATTTATTTTAGAACTGCTTTAAATTTGTGGAAAATTGTGAAGATAACATAGAAAATTCAATATATCACACATTAAATTTTCATTAATATTAATAATGGACATTAATATGTCATACTTATAAAAATTCATCTATTAACCTTGGTACTACCAACTAAGATCCATACTTGGTTCAGATTTCATTTTTTTTTTACCTAAAGATACCAGACCAAGATAACCTATGCTATTTTGGCATTGTGACTTCTTAGTTCCTATTAGCTATGAGAGCTCACTTACTTCTCAAGTTTTATTTTAAAAAGCTTTGAAGAACATGGGTTAGATATTTGAGGAATTTCACATAGGGATACACTAGAGTTCAATTTCCAGCAATCACATGGTAGCTCAAAAACATCTGTAATTCAATCCAGTGCCCTCTTCTGGCATGTAGGCAGAACACTATATATATAAAATAAATAATTTTTTTAAAGAATCAATATCAGATCAGGGGTTTTCTTTCAGAGCATGTAACTTTCTTAATAGTACAATTGAATATTTCTCTCAGCAAAGATAACTAGCTTGCAGTCTTCATAACCTTGTTCATGTAACATATGAGTTGGAGTGGTGATTCTGCCCCCTTGATGGACAGTCCTAACAACCAAGATAGAAAATACATTTCAAAGGCATGGAAGACCTGAAGTATCAAGACAACTAAGTAGCAACATTATTTTCATCATCATCATTTAATATTCATTACTATAACCTTGTATGAATCAGGATCTTCAGAGAAAAGACAAGGGAATAGCTGTATAAGGGGTTATAAATTGCAAATTATGGGCTGGGCTACTTGCATTTCGGGTATAAACTGCCCAGGAATTCTTTGAAGGACTAACGCTTTTGGTACATTAGTAGTTAGGGATGATGCTACTTCCCAATGGTTTTCTATGCATTTTCAAGTTGTACTAAAAGGAATAAGATGGGCACACTTATATACCCAGCAGAGGCTCACTGCTGCAGTGCACAGTATGAATTTGCTTTCTCAGTTACCACATCTCTGTGTTAGAAATCAGTGCCCTTCTCTGATAAATCTGTTCTTTCCAGAATCTGTAAAATTATTAGGAGAAGCCTTGCAGGCAGAGCCTCTTCATTCTAAAATTACATTATTTATGCTGCCAGTCGCTTCTTAGATGACCTCATCACTTCTTTAGGCCCCTAATTCCCAACCTTCTCATACATCTGTTTGAAAAGAGGCTGGCAAACAAAAACATCATTGCTGGTGATGGGAACTAGGGCACCACAGAGCAGGCAACTAGTTCTCAGCAGTGAAGCACCACCATTGCTCTCCTCAAACATAAAGTACAGTGCCCCATAGGTAAACTTTTAGTTCCTTTGCAGGCACCTCACACACCTAACTCCATCTTTTTTTTTTTTTTTTTTTTTTTTTTTTTTTTTTTTTTACTTAGTAAGGGTTTCTGAGGCTGTTGTTTGCTTTCTCTTATTTCCCACTTTATCTATTTATATCTTAATAACATAATAATATCTCACCTTGGAGCCTATCTTTTTTTCAAAGTATTTAAGTCCTCTTCTGCTGCAGGATGTTCTGTATGGCAAATGTGTTGCTCTGATTGGTTAATAAATAAAACACTGATTGGCCAGTAGCCAGACAGGAAGTATAGGTAGAACTAACACAGAGGAGAATTGAAGGGACAGGAAGGCAGAGAAGGAGACTACAGCCGCAGCCAATACAAGGAAGATGTAAGGTACCAATAAGCCACGAACCATGTGGCAAAGTATAGATTAATAGAAATGGGCTAAATATAAGAGTAAGAGCTGGAAAATGATAGGCCTGAGCTAATGGCCAAGCAGTTTAAATAATATAAGGGTCTGTATGTTTATTTTATAAGTGGGCTAAGGGACTTCCGGGGCTTGGCGAGACCTGGAGAGAAAACTTTCCAGCTATACTCTTCCCCAATCATTTTGTTGATTGTAAACACAGTGGTATTTTTTAAGGCAGTTTTTTTTTTTTTTTTTTTCCTGTATAGCCCTGGCTGTCCTGGAACTCACTCTGTAAACCAAACACGTCTCAAACTCAGAGATCAGCCTGCTTCTGCTTTTCAAGTGCTAGGATTAAAGGTATGTACCCCGACACCTGGCTAGTGCTTTATTCTTTATAATCTTTGTAAATCTCCTATAAGATATGATCACGTAGGGTATGTCAAATGTCAACTTAATAAGCATCTGTGACATGAATAGATAAAATCAGGAATAACTTAGTGTGTACTGCACACCAAGAACTGAAGGTATCTGTTTGTACAATATACTTTTAATCTAACCATTCAATAATGTTTTACAAATTTAGGGAATGAGGACCCTGAATCTTCAGGACATCTTTGACAATGCCAAGATTTACACCTAGGTATGTAAAAGTGTTTTATGGTGCCCACTCTTAGATTTGTGATGGGGGCCATGCTCACTGAATGCCTCTGGGGTTCTGTTTGTCATCTATCCAGTGAAACAACCATTTCTATCACCCCCACCCCACCCCAGGATTCCTGTACTTGACCAAACCTTTTCCATAAAAGATGCATCCTCATTTGCCAAGCCTTTCTTATTTCCACAGTCAAATTGTCTTGACTCCTACACTGGTTTGTACAAAATTAACATTTTAATATTTTGTCTCATCCAGATCTTCAGGAATGATGGTCCTAAGGTAAACCCAGAGAATATCCTTCAGATTACTTTGTAGGAAATAATTATTCATTTCTCTTGCTTTTTCCATATTCAGCATGGGAGTTGACAAATACCATGGATGTCTTAGGACTAGGGCTTATGGAGATAGCAAATTCTGTAGAGTTCACACATTTGCATTTAACATTTGAGGGATTTCCTTGACTTTTAATTTCTCACAGGCACTCTGGAATTTTGCCAGTAAAATTATTAATAGAGTATACACAAAAGAAAAAAAAGGAGAAATAAATGGGAGGTGGGGAGAAAAAGATCAGAGAATAGTAAATAACTCAAGAAGTTAGAAGTTTGCCTTGTGGTTAGCTAAACCATGTAAAGCAGTATACACAGAGTCTGTGCAAGCCCATGATTAACCAGCATGAGGAAATCAATTGTGAACAAACTGCTACACACATTGGAACTCAAAAGACACCATCATGCTTAAAGTGGTCTGTCCCTGTTCCTGGCTGTATTAGCAGAGAGGTGTTGCTGGCTGTATTAGCAGAGTGGTGGAGCAACACCATCACTTTAGAGTGTTCACTCTGATTTCATTGTAGGATTAGAGTGTAAGGTCTCAATGACCTGATAAACATCTAAGAGGCAGGTTGTCTACAACCAGGCACCCAGACACTCTCTGGACTGTTGGAAGAGCAACCTCTTCATGGACACTGTGACCACCCCCACCAATTGTCTCTCAGTGTGGTGAGCTCACCACAAGGAGGTTTTCTGCTGGGCAGTAACATTAACATTGGCTTAAGACATCATTGCCCAGCAGAAAACAAACAAAAAAATGCACAGAGATTCTTCCCACACACATCCACGGGAGAGTGGCCCTAATTCAGGGTGACCAACAATCACAGTTTACAGCAAGCTGCTTCTTCATTGATGGTGTAAATCCTACTTCCGAGGAAGCGCCTAGCAAACAGGATAAATTTCATCACTGTACAGTTCTTCTAACAATGCTGTCAATGCAATAATACTCTCTTTGTGTGGTTCTTTCTTTCTGCCCTTCTCAGTATCTTTGCCATGAATTTTTTTTCTCCCTTTGTTCCTTAATTCTTTTCTGAAAATTGATTGAATTCTCTTACTAAGTTATAGCAAGGGAAATGCAGTTTCCCTGGGAGGCAGTTCACCCCTCTATAAATAGAATATAACTCTGAGGGGAAAAGTAAAACAGCAGCCTTACATAACCTCTCACAAAAGCCCTACTCACTTTCTAGCAGGACCAGAGAAGGGCCTACAGTTCATGAGCTAAGCAGAAACATGTCTCACCAGTGGGAACACTAGTGATTTTCATTCAGATTGATCCAGTCTGCACAGCTGAGCCCTCACGTCCTCTCCTACTCCACTGTGATTTGGAGCGCTGGTTAAAGCTTGTCTCTCAACCAGGCAGGGCAGAGAAAAAGCTTCAAAGCCTTGCACTGAGATCTCTCTCTGCCTGAAAGCTTTACTCCTCTTTAAACACCTCAGTTAAGCCCTCTCTTTCCCATCACGGAAGCTTAGACAAATGAGCAGTTGGTTTGTTTCATGCCCCAAAGACCATTTCCAATCAAAAAGCAAGGTTCAGTTTGGGGTCCCTTCCACCAGGGGCTCACTTTTAGCACATGTGTTCTTTCAGAACTGACCTGAAGGACACAGAGTGGAAATGACTCAGGGCTCTGGCATCCCTTTTATGTGCCTCCCTTTCCCCCTGAATCACAGTGTTTTCAAGAAGGAAGAGAGTGGCTAGAAGGAGAGATGGGAAATGAAAATTAGCAGATCCTTTTTGAAGTGTGTTATCTTCTTGAGAAAAAGATGGGGAAGGCAGTTTGATTTCCAAAGGAGTTTCTATCTCAAGGAAAATGAAGCATATCATGACGTCTGAGAGATACTGTAGCAGCAAACAACAAGCTAGAAGCCTCTTAGATGTGTGGGCAGTTTGCCATTGTAAAACTTAAAGCTAGGCCACCCAAAAGCTAGGCCACCCAAAGATGGTGCAAGATAAGTCTGAATTCATGTGGCTGGAGCTCCCCCCCCCCCCCACCCCCGGCTGACCAGTTATGGTTGTGAAGACTGGGAAGGTCTCCTTCTCCTAGGTACATGGCTCTAAATCATCTTTCACTCCAAAGGAGCAAGCTCGGGCAATGGCTAGTCTTTCTGAATTTCTAATGAGTCTATATATTTCTGTTCTGTGGACAACAACACCTCAAATAGCTGCTGCAATGCCATTAGACAATGAGAACCAGTACAGTGGCTGTGTATCACAGTCATCTGAAGATAAAAGCAAATAGTTAGACTTGAGTAGCTACCAGAGATTCTGAATTAACTAGTATGAAGAGAGCCTTAAAACTGACGAAGAATCAAGAAGAGACGTGCTTCTCCAGAGTAAAGACCTCAGGGACATATTCTACCTTGAACCTTTTGCTAACAAAGCAAGACTTAACTTCTGGGCATTCGTACTATGTTGTTACATCAATCAGTCTGAAGAAAATGCATGTAACTAAAATAGGAAGAGGTAGTAATCGATTGTTTAAATTAATGTTATTAAATTAATAATTTAAATGTAGAATCCACAGCAATGTGTTATAGGCTAATACATTTGACCAGTACTAGATACACTTAATATAGCTCAAATTAATATCATATTAACAATAGATTCTATTTATGAAATAGTGAATTGAAATACATACTCTATATATTTAACAACTGGAGTGATTCTTATCACTGATTTAGAGTTGGAACATATAGGTTGATTTTCTGTCCATTTCATAGAGGGGGGTGTTGACATGCTTCAATCAAACCCATCACCTGGTTTTCTGTGTGTGTGTGTGTGTGTGTGTGTGTGTGTGTGTGTGTGTGTGCATTCTAGATTGTGTCCGCTCTGTCTTCATGGCCAAAGACCACAGAGCCAGACCCTGTAGGTATAAACCAGCTCAGTGGCACAACTACTATTGGATACAGTAATTTGATGCAGTTGCAAGTCACTGGCTTCTTGATGAGCTGTAGATTAAAGCACAGAGAACATTTAACAATATTTGAAGAAACAGCAACGTAGAAAAAATGTGGTGGAATGCAACATACTGGAATAAAAACCATCTATAATTTTAAACAAAGCTTAGGCTCACTTTTTCACTTTACTTCATGAGAGAAATTAAAAATATAGTTTTCAGGAGGCTACCCAAAGAAGAAATGCCCCCATGCCAATCCCAGTAGCACAGAGAGATGAAATCCCACTCCCTCTCTCTGCCCAGTGGAACTGGCCTCTTGAACATGCTCATTAATAAATATTTACTTTTTTTCTAGCTCTCCATATTTTCTAAAACTGTTTCTGCTTAACTATGCTATTTCTATCAATAAAATCCAATGGTCCACAGTAGGAGAGACTGGCTTATAAATTTATAACAGACTGATGAATTAGGGCAAGAGATTTTTATGCAATTCACCTACATTTTATGATACTTGAAATGTTCCTTGGACTCGATATCTAGTATCATTTTTGTTGGTAGGTATTCTGTTCTCCAGTTGTGGTTGCCCACTTTGGATCCCAGCCAAGTGTGGTAGCTTTTGGAGCCCTGGCACACAGTATTCCTGTGCCACACATAAAGGAATGGACATGAGCTAGAGGTAAAGGGAGATGGAGAAAATAGCTAGGGGGAAGCTTAGGTCAGCTGCTATTTATCTAAATTTTAAATAATGTGAAAATATTAAAGAATGCTCCTTGATATGAACTTATTTCAACAGATTCTACCAGTTCCCTGAGTATGGAAATCTGTTGGGAGAGGACCGAGAAAGCTTTGCAGCCTCATCTAGATCACTACCATACAGTCCTTTCCTGAAGCATGATATACTGATTGTTTGGAATTCACTGCCTTTTCTTTTCTCCTACCAGAGGACTTAGGCAACCACCTCTTCTCCTACCAGGGGACTTAGGCAACCACCTTTTTTTTTTTTTTTTTTTTTTTTGCTGGTTTTCTCCCTCTGCTCCTTATCAAATGCCCTCTCCTTAACTTACTAATTTATTCCTCCATTGCCAGCTCAACCACAATTTTCTCAGAATGCCCCGCCCCCGCCCCTGCCCCATCCCCATGTATTTTTAATCTGCTCTCTGGATGCTTTCACTGTCTTCAATGCTGCATCACAATAGAGTAATGCAATTGTGGCTAGGTCTGTTGCTAATCCAAATGCGCTCCCACTGTCACCACCACCTAAACAAGAATGTGCCTAGAGCATTCAATAAATGTAGAGGAGTCATGGGAGTGTGCTAATGTGTTTATAGAGCGTTTGCCACAATCTGCAAGAAAAACAGTGATGAACTTCATTCTCCCCACATCTACGTCTTAGCTTATTTATATTGTATTTCCTTTCATTTTACCCTATTTTGTCTTATTTTTGTTGTTTGTTTTTTTGTTGCTGTTGTTTTGTTTTGGTTTGGTTTTTTGGAGACAGGATTTTGCTTTGTAGCTCAAGCTAGTTGTGAACTCACTTTATAGTCCAAGGTGCTCTATCTCATACTGATAGTCTTCCAACCATCACTCCCTAAATTCTTGGGCTATAGATACCCATGTGACATTGCATCTAGCTTCGTTTAAATATGATTGACAACTATTTACACCCCAATGCTTCAAACAAAACAAGAAACACACACATAAAGAAAACCTCAATCACTCTAGGAATTCTAAGAATACAGGGACAAGAGAATTAGCTTTGTCAGCCCACCTTGCCAGTATTAGCATATTAATGGTAGAATGTGTAAACATTATAGTTGACATTTTTTCAGTCTCTCCCCTTTGTTTGTACTTTTTCTCAATGAGCACTTTGTTCTGCCTTATGTGTCACTCACTCATCTATGTATGTGCCTGTCTCATTGACTTAAAGACAGACTCATAAAAGATAGAAATACATTGAAACATCCCATTTAGCACGTCATAACCCCTGTTAAATATCCATAATGATGATCTTGATTTAAATATTTGATCTCATTTGATCTTATCAAAGCTCAACAATTATCCTGGACATTGAGAGAACTACCTGAAAAGTGAGAACACAATTTTTAGAAGACAAAACACATATCCTAGCTATAACGTGGATAAAAAAGTATGATGAGCTTTTATTTTACAATGCATTACTTGGGAAATCTTATCTAGAAAACCACATTAAATTTGAGGCCTTTGATAAACTAATAAATAAACTAGAGGGAGTTCAAAAAAAATGTAAGCATGATTGAGCTTCTGGAGGGATAAGAGGAAAAAATTAAGTGAATAAAATCGCTAGAGTTAGATTAAATAAAGATGACTCCAGAAAACATAAACAATTGAGAGCTAAAATTATTTAGCCTTCTTCTAGACCATAGAAAAGGCAATGTCCTTGCAAAAGGAAAGCAAGAACCCAGCTCCATGGCACAGGTGTCAAGAAGAATATTTGGAACAGCATTACTTAAGATGAATTACAAAGTAAATTTCCAACAGCAAAAAACTGTTGTGTTGGGGAAATGTTTCCCAGGAGAAGTAGTCAACAAACTATCCCTTGAGATGTTTCAAACCAGGGAGAAAATAACTAGAAATTGTCCTGCAGGGAACAGCTCTGCCCAGACATTAGACATGAAAGGGAAAGCTTTGCAGATTTTCTCTCTAATTTATATTCTTCTGAGATCCCATGAGGCTGAGCAAAGATAGGGAAACAATGGGTGGAGGACTCTCAATGCAAAGGCTTGCTTAGATGTCTCAGCCTTGGCTCACATCTCTGAGTCAGCACAGAAGACAACCCACTAGAGAGGCCACTTCCAGCATACCCAAATGAGGTATTTAATCCAGAGACCTTTGTTAGCCTGCCTGATGAGACCAAGTGGAATAAATTAAGAACATATATAAAAGTTGGAGGCATATATTTCTTCAAGCACAGGCTGTCTGAATCCCACAATATTATACACTGTAAATTTGACAATGATTTTTGGCTTACACATTTTATTACATTTGAAACATATTCAAGGTCAAATGGCCTGGTTAGGATGCATTTTCACTAAGATTTGGTATCTACCATTAGGACTGTAATTCATTCTTCCTTTGGTTACATTAGATTCAGGAGAGTCCTAGTATGTCTGAAATTAAGCCTAGTGCCTCAAAACTATGTTTCCCTGTAAACTGATGTCTATACAGACATCATGAGCAGGGTAAGTAAAGATACAGAGACAAAAAGGGTTTCTCATTACAATAAATAATCTTAAAGTGACTAAGGCCATTTTTTCTAGATGAATTTAATGTGCATTTTGGGAAAGTGCTTAACAAGTGCCTGGGGTAAGATAAACTTGGTGTAACATAAGGTAACAACTTCCCAAAAGTTAGACTACTGATGATATCTATATCTAAAATCAAAAGTTTGATTAGTAAGGAAAACAGAATAAACACCAATAAAATGACTAAAATAAAAAGGGTGCTCAGTTGGAGAAACAGAATCATAGAAGTCTCTTGCTGCAACCACAAATGGCCAACCAATTTATGAGAAAAAATGTGCAGTTTTATTAGCAATCAGGGAAATGCAAATTAAACTCATAATGAGATGTTAATTCACATCCACCAGATGAAGGCAAATTAAGCAAATGAAAATACCAAGTGTTGGTGGAGACAGGAAACAAAGAAAATTTTCATATGTTCCTGCTGTGGAGCTATAATAAGTGTTGGTATGCCATAGCCACTTAGTATAAAAATGTCTTTTACATTACTCAGAACTTCTATAGCTACTTGGACACCTGGAAATGGTGCTAATTTTTACTGGATAATGTCTAGAAAGATGCTTAAATCATAAAGACAGGCAACAGAAAAATTGGGGTTCAAAAAAGTCTATCAACAATAGCTTAGGCAAGTTATAGTCAACTAATGTCATGGAATACTACACACTAGAGTGATTGAGTGTAGCTATATTCACATACAAAGGAGTCTCAGATATTTAATGTTTATCCATAAAACAAATCAGAAAAAAAAAACACATTTCCTTGTGTTAAAGAAAGATGCATTTGTGGCAATGTTACAAAATGCAAGGACTAATTAACACAAAAAACAGAAAGCTGTCATTGGGTAAATGATTTTTGAATTATTGTTATTATCTTTAGTATTATTATTAATTATACCAGATACTACATATATATGCAGTTCATAATGTAAGTAAGTTACATGATGTTGAAACTAGGAATTCACTAGCATTTCTCTAATCCACACCTTCATTAACAAGGAAAATTATGTTTCATGAAGAACAAATGGCATCCAAATTAATATATCAGATTTCAGAAACACCACAAACCCATTAATTAAATACATTAGGGCTCTTTCCTTTAACAAGGGACTCAGGCCCCAATTTAGAGTCTCCTTTCTTGCATGAAAGACAGTCTCCATAAAACTGAGTAAAATAAAATGGAAAATAAGGACAGAGAGGAGATTCAAATGGACATAACAATGTAAAGAAACGATGCTTTCTGAATCCAGAATCATTTTTTTAAATATGTAACAACTAGAAACTTGTGTCCAGCCAGGCGGTAATGGCACATGCCTTTAATCCCAGCACTGAGGAGGCAGAGGCAGGCAGATCTTTGTGAGTTCGAGGCCAGCCTGGTCTACAGAGCAAGATCCAGGAAAGGCACAAACCTGCACAGAGAAACCCTGTCTCAAAAAAAAAAAAACAAACAAACAAACAAAAAAACAAAGAAAACAAAAAAAAAGAAAAGAAAAAAGAAAAAGAAAGAAAGAAACTTGTGTCCTAAATTTTAGAAAAAGCAATGCTCTATCTTCAGGTTATCAGAAATAATCCCTATAATGTAAAATCTGTATCATAGTGATGACTTGAATATATGACAAACAGGTTAAAATCGGAGGTTTCTCTGTGTAGCTTTGCGCCTTTCCTGGAATCTTGTAGGCCAGAACCTCGAACTCACAGAGTGTCTTCTAAAACCTATTGGTGAAATCTAAAAATATTGCGACTTAACAAAAAAAACTTCACCTATTAAAGCAAATGGTCTAAGTTAGTAACATTTATATCATCACATCTGATTATTTTATACTCCTATGAAAATATAATAGATTTAAGAACATTTTAGATAACCTAGTATAAAATTATATTAATCTTTATTAGGCCACAAATCAATGAGGTGATATTTTTATTAAAAAACATTATAAAGAACCAGCTAGTTCAACAAAACATGTGTGTCCTAGACAGTTTGGAGAATTGCCTTCTTTTAAGACCCATCTGTAAAAGAAAACTTTTGTGGAATATTAGTTTAACTATGTAAAGATGTGTTGCTGTTTTACCTCGCCTGTCTAAGGTACCCGATTCGTCTAATAAAAAGCCAAATGGCCAATAATGAGGGAGGAAGTATAGGCAGGACTTCTGGGCAGGGAGAGTAAGTTGTAGGAGGAATTTAGGCTCAGAGAAGAAAGAACAGGAGATGACAGGGGGACACAGGGGACCAGACAGCCAGACACAGAGGAAACAGCAAAGCAGGACAGACAGAATGAAAGAAAGGTAAAAAGCCCCGAGGCAAAACATAGGTGAATAGAAACAGGTTAGATTAAGTTAAAAGAGCTAGTGGGACAAGTCAAAGCTAAGGCCTAGCATTCATAATTAATAGTAAGTCTCTATAGTTTATTTGGGAGCTGGCTGATGGCCTAAGGAAAATGCCAACTGCAGAAAACAAAGAAGAAACTTCTAAATTGCAACAAATGCCCAGACAATGATGTATAAAAGGTAGCCAGAAGAAGCTCCAGCTCCAGTTATGGCGCTACATGCTGGTAAGATATGGTGAAGGAAAGGAGCCAGAGGCAGGAGGATCATAAATTTGAGGCCAACCTAGCCTACACATTTGGCCCCAACTCTAATAGGAGAGCTGCCCCCGCCCACACACACACACACACTTGAGAAAGCTAGCGCAGCCACCACCATGGACCTGGGAGAGGGGGCTCTGCCCCTCACCTGAGAGGAGTTTTCTGATCAACCTGGACCTACCAACTCAACTGCCACTCAGGCACACACCCATGGCTTGAAGTTGGCACACCCCAACATCTATCCCATCTATGGTATGCTGGAGTGTTTGACGGGACCTCATAGCCGCAGAATCTTCATGACTCAGCACAAGAGTAAGATATTGGAGAGCAATGTCGGTGGGAGTCCAGTTTTGATGGTGTACCAAAGCCAGAGGCCTTGAACCTGACTACAACTCATTGCACACTAAACCTTTGCAAGTAATGCTGTTTGGACAATAATGCTGTTTGGACAAAAGGGTATACTGAATGATACACAGCGGCTCCCAACACCCCTAACATGAATGAAGAAGTGATGGAGAGGTGGGAAAGACAGAGGATAGAAATGTTTTTTTTTTTCCTTTTTTATTATTGTTTGCCTTTATCTTATTTTTATTCTTTTTTAACTTTCCTGGGGGGGGGCACTACAAGAATAAGGAGCAGATATGGGGAGACTGGGAAAGGAGTGGGATTGGGGTGCATATGTAAAATTCCCAAAGAATCAATAAAAAGCTACAGAATTTAGTTTTATGAAATTGAACATATATATATATATATATATATATAATTTTAAAAGTATAAATGAGTAATGGGTATTGGGCTCCAGAAATTTAGCAGAAAAGAGAAATCTCCCACTCAAGCCATACCATAACAGTGTACTTGAGACATATGATCGATAAATATGAAATGATTTGTGTGATTCTGTGCTGGACTTTCTCCCCCAAGAAATGAAAGCTATACACACTATGGTTGTTTAAAACTGTTCGTAGAAGCAATATAGGCTCATATGACCATTGGCAAATTACCATCCATAATGAAAATAGAAGTATGTTCAATCATACACATTATTACATATTTCTAAATCACACCACAGTACAAAGTTGAAACATTTCTGAACTATCAAGGAAAATATTTTTACTTAAGATTTGTGTTAAAGGGGATTTTTAAACCCCAGGCTAAATCTGTCAAAGAACTTTAGAGCTCTATAGTAATTTTGATCATAAATCAGCCAACCTGTACCTCTTTATGTTAGTAGAGTGCTGAACCTGAGAAATGCACAGTGAGGGAGACGACACTCATGTGGGAGACGTAAATGTGTGCTATGAAATTGTGCTGCAATTTACCTGAGTGCTGTGATTATAAAGGTGCATAATAATTTGCATTTTATTTTAATTTTTTTGCTGTTGCTCACTTGGCATATGCAACGTGTAATTTTGCCTTGTGAATTTTTTATTGGTCTACAGGGAAAACAATCCGATTGCTTATCCTTTCTCATGAGCGAATTGAAGATTGACTATATGAGGTCTTAATTTGAAGGGGAGTATTTTAAATATATGGGGACAGGGCAATGTCATGGACATTATAAGGACAGTGAGAAATGTTCTGAATTCTGAAAAGAGAAAATATTGACAAAAATTAAAGTTCTGTACCTCAACCTAGTAACAACTTCATGGCCAAATCATATGCCTATATTAGTGTCAACCATTACCCTAGAGGATTCACTCCTTTCTCAATGTTTGTGAACTCTAGAATGCTGCTAATCCTGGCTAAGAGGCCACAGGTGAGTCTGCTGATATAACAGTATTGCTGAGCTCTTTTTGAGTACAGTTCATTCTTCACTGAAAGAAGCACTCCAAAAAAATTTTTAAATCATACTTAAGACAAATCCCCATGTCTTTCAAAGTGTAATACAACACCTCAAGTCAAATGCCTACAGAACAAGGACTTGGTTTCTTAATGAAAAACGCTTTCCTGGGTTGCATCAAGAAGGGTGGTCTTGATGTCATACTATGTAGAGAGGACAGCTGAATTCTCTAGGGACAGCCAAGAGAGAAGCAAGCAGCCCATAGTAGGTCATTAAAATTTTCATGGGATATTGTCCAAATATTGAATTTGGTGTGTTCTAACCCTGAATCAATGGTATCCCAAGTTAGGATTCAATAAGGTCATGAAACTCTCAAGACCTTCTCTGTATTGTCATAATGACACAGAGATAGCAGAAAATGAAACATATTTGTATTTTATGAATTTTAAATGCACATCATACTCCCCACTCTATTTCAGAGATTATGATATTTTTCTATAATCTGATGATTTTTATCAGTAATTAATCAAGCAACTTTAGTGGGTTTGTGTTATTATTCTTTTAACCCAAGCAACACTAAGGTTTTCTGAAATTTATGTATACAGTTCATCTAAAAGATGATCAGTCAGTAGAGATAGGCGAAAGTGTATCATTTGAGAAGATACTTTTGCAACAAATATCCAAACACAGCAACATGTTTCTGATTTGATATGAGTTTCTGATGATAATCCAGGCCAGGTCTGTGGAAACTAGGCAGAGCTGGATCCAGGCTAACACTATGCTCCTAGTGAAATCATGAGGGTCTTTATTTATACACTTGAAGAAGAAGGCAGGGGGCTGTGGAAAGCAGCTCTCTGTGCAAGTACCATTGTGTTTTAACTAATGACAATGATTCATGACAACCATCTCCTTTACTAATTATCCTGACAGGGAAAAGCCTTGAGGAAGAAGTTTCACATAGATAGTTTAAGATGGTAAAATTCTCCAAAGAAACTGTAAAACTATTTGCTTGAAAAATGTCATCTTAGGGCATTGTCTCTCATGGAAAGAGTCAGTTCAGAAACTTCAGCACTTCTTTAAACATTCTGAGCCGGTGAGGATAAACAGGGCCAGGATGACAGGATTTAAATCAGTCTGTATGACAAGGATAGAGATACTACTACATTATATGGCATTACTGTGTGTTGCTTGAAATTTATCAGGAACAATTCACATACATAGGCAGAATCCTAGAACACTGAATTCATACAGTAGGAAGCATAAGCCAAGAAGGGAGAAACATTCTCATAAAAGATGTTTTTGAGATAATTGTCCTGGGATTCTCTTAGATAGAGTATCATTCCTTCATTCTAGAGACAAACAGGCAATAACATCAGTAACAAACTATCCCACCTTTTCAAATGAATCATCACCCCAACTCTAGATTCCTATTGGTTTAGACTAGACTCCCAAGAGACATCTGGCAGTGTTCCATTCAAGAAGTAGATAGGATGAAATCTCATCCTCCTTAATGAACTAAGAAAGTCTGCAGAAAGGTTAACTTACCAGGGAATAAATGGAACACACACACACACACACACACACACACACACACACACACACACACACGTTATAAATCTTTTCCCAGAAAAACAAAAACAAAACTGTCTATCAGCTCCTCACAGCAGCCTTGCTGTTAAGAGCATTAAAGCAAATGCACTGAGCCTAATATATTCACATATAACACATGTGCTGGCCATTTCACATGCTTCATAACTCAGAGGGCAGCTGCTGCAGGGTGGGAAATGGATACTGTGACAGGTCACTGGTGATTTATACTGCAGCACTCTCAGAACAGTGGAGGGCCTGCTTACCCAGGCAACCCCAGGCCCTGACATCCCCTTCCATAGCACAGCAAGCCCAGGAGCACATGGCCTGCTGTGCTTGTTAGTGTGAAAAGGGGGTAGATACAGCCAATACCAAGCCCGACTTCGTTATGTTTAGAGTACATAAGCTCTCACCGAATGTAACACAAACATGCATTGATAATTAAATAATTAATAGCTAAGCCTCCTGTTTGATTCATTAACATCTGAAATTCCCATCTTACCTAAAATTCTGGGACTCTACCTGGTGCCTCTGCACATGGCTTGCATCAAAAAAGGAAGAGGGCATCCTACAAGAGCAAACCAAAAAGGCACTGTTGTCCTCTCTCAGCTGCAAGTCCTCACTCTACACAGACACTGTTCAGGGATGCCTTTTTTGTTGTGGCAAAATAATCTCATTCAAATCGACAAGTTCCACATTTTGCCTAGAAAGAGGGGAAGGACCGAGGCTATTGTGCTAGTTTCCATAATCCTTTGTTACCAATCAACAAAGTCTTTAAAAACCTTCTGCTGAGTGGGAATTTCAATGTCTGTGAACTAGACATTTGGCCTTATTAAGTGCACCTCCTACTGGTCCTTTCTTAGAGTGAACTATGCTTCTTCTCTGGCATGCTCCCAAAAATTACTGCTAAGGAAAAGGGTAATATTCAGATAAATGAGCAAAGACTGGAGTGAGCTAAATTCGCTAGGTCTTCAAAGTGCACCACCCAGTTTCCTGGGACCTGTACAAGTCACATCACCTACATTTGCAAATAGCACAAATGTACTTAGAAATGTAGATAAGTTTAGAACAAAGATCAGCAAGCATTATCCACTGGCATTTTCCTTACACATGTGTATTTTTGTTGAGGTTCTTTTTTTTTTTTTTTTTAACTTAGATTCATCTAAGAAGAGAACATTTTGAGAAGAGAATTGAAGTAAAACAGTAGCAAATACATGACTAACTATAAGCAAAGAACTAAATGATAGGAAGGAGATATTTAATTAGGGATTAATAAAACTTATCTGATATATCCACTCATCTGGAACCAATCTGTACCGGGTAACAGTCATTTGGGAATGGCTTTAAAACTGTGTGACTGACAACATTGTCCATTTTTGCACACTTTACTTAATTCAATATTTTCAGCCATGGCCTTCACTCCCTCTCTATTCTATGGGCTTTCTGCTTAGCAGGGAACATTTCTGAACTTCCCCTTTTCTTTCCAGTAGCTCCCAAAGTGCCACAGAGAGCACGAGTCGATCTTCTGAGCACAAGGAAGGTCCTGCTTGCTCCGCTGGTGAGCACTTGCGGTTTAAGGAGGGGATTTTTAAAGGCACTTTTCACTACTACAAGGATAAACTACCCCCTACCTCCCCACACCTACCTCCCACCTTCAAAGGGAGTAATTACGGAGGACAAAGCTCTAGGAGAGAGGAGCCAGGGAGGAGGGGACCGCCCAAAGGGAGGAGGGAGGGCGAGCGGGCAACTGTGATGAGAGTGCGGGTAAGCGTGCTCATCATAGGAGTGCACACAGCAAACAGGCACACACACACACACGCACACACACACGCACTCACGTACGCATACACGCACACACACACGCACACACGCACACACACATGCTGGCTAGCTCCGGCTGCCTACAGAAGGATGAAAGCCCAGCGTGTGTGCTCGCGTTAATCCTGCTGGCGAGTGGTGAAGCTGGCTTGGCGCTAGCTTCACGGCCTGAATCCGTTGCCACCGCGAAGCATTCGCAACCCTTGGTTCCGCAGCCGGGACCAGACAGCCACAGCCGGAGTTTAGGACTCCAGGGAGGCTGGGGACTTGGCGGCCGTGATTTAATTTTATTCCCTGTTAATTTCCAAGGCACAGGTTGGGGCGCTCCTGTCCAACTCCTGGCCCCAGCCGGGGCAGTCTTGGGATCTGAGGAAAGGTCGATTCCGGAGGGATTTGCATGCTCTGGCAGCAGCTGTTCTGTCTTTCCCCAGCAGACCGGCTCTCTATAACCCAGTGTCCACCTACTTGTGGTGGCGTCCCGCAAAACCAGTAAATCTTACCACTTTGCTCGTTTTTATTCCTTTGGCCACAGAAGCCCCAGCTCCGCATTCGGAGACTGCAGCATCCAGGGAGCAGCCTTCAGATTCTTCTTTCTCCTGCTTTAGCCCCATCTAGTCCCCTGAACAGTTTTGCCATTTTTTAATTAGAAACTACGCTTTCTAAGTGCCCGGGCCAAAAGGCCTATTTCCCAGAATATCAATCATTAGGAGTTTGGAGGTGTCTTGGAGATATTTGGAGACTTAGCTAGCAAACAACATTCACCCACCGTTAAAATTTCAAATACACATCCCTCCTGGCAGCTCTGCCCCTCTTTAGGTACATACTGCTGCTATACACTCATCCAAAGTGCTCCAAACGCGTTTCAGTTCTGTTCCTTTCTTGATTAGCAATCAGCAAGTACAAAAATGCAAACCCAGGGTCGCACGTATTCACACAAACATCCCTAGCAGCTACATCCCGCACAGACGTGCTCTAGGTTCCCTGGATGTCATCCTCCGCTTGCTTGCTCCTGTTCCCCCATCCACCTCCTCTTCCTAGGTTTTTGAGGCTCTGAGGATACAACCCAGTTCCTTTCAACAGCATCCCTATCACTTTCACCAGCCCGTCCTCCAAACCAACACAAGTATTTGCAAAATCAAAGATGCAAGAGAGAAACACCAGATTGAAAAAAACGCGAAGGGATGCCCTCGACCCCACCAACATCCTCCGCCTCCAGGGGGAAAAAGTCTTCTGTCTTTTATCATCTGCGAGGAAACGGTGGGCAGAGCAAGCAGCAAATACCTTATTTCTCTTCCACTCTAATTCTACTCCCCAAATGAAACTGGAAGAGGAAAGGGGCAAGGGGTGGGGGAGCGTAGAGAAGAAAGGAACGGAGCTCTTACCACTGACTTGAAGATGCGCGCTGAGCAAGGAAGCTCCGAAGAGTACAAAAGCCAGCTTGGGTACCCAAACACATCCAAGACTATTCTCCATATTTCAGCCAACACCTTCGGGGCCGGGGGTCCTGGGCAGCGGTGGCACTCACACACATGCACTCACACACGCATGCACACATGCACACACCCGCGCCGAGCCCCTTCGGCTTCTTCCTCCTCCTCCTCCTCGTCCTCTTCCTCCACCTCTTTCTCCACCTCCCCTGCGCCTCTTCTGCCTGCGAAGCCTTTTTCCTTGTCCAGGGACACAATCAGTAGCAAGAAGAGGCAGCAAAAAGTTCCATTCGGTCCAAGAGCTCCCGAACCCCGATAACACCTTGGATAACTAACTCAAGGAAACAGAGGGTGCAAGAGAAGGGGAGATAGCTCTCCGCTGGGCTTGTGAGGCATCAATGAACGGAATATCCAGGAGGGCTAGAGTGGAGACGCAAAGCAATCCTGTGGCTGGCCATGCGTTAGAACGTTGAAGCTGCTTCCTTGAGGTCGGTTGGTTAAAGTTGGAGAGAAAAAAAATCCACGCCGGTGATGCTGTTCCTTTGGCTTCTCAGAGCTGGGGAACCGGGTAGGGGACAGAGGCGGGGGAGTGCCGGGCGGAGCGCTCTGCTCTCACTTGTTACTGGGGTGTCCGCCAGCGATGTGTGAGCTGAGAGTTGGAACCTTACTATCCATTGATCCGGAGAGTGGAGGGTTGGAAGGGAAAATGTGGAGACCGGAGGGAAACGAACTGGATCAGGCAAAGAATCCACGCGATGGGGGGCGGGGGCCTAGAGAAGCTTAGGGGAAAAAAGAGCGGACGGAGGAGGCTTCCAGCAGCTGCGTTCGTTTGGTCTACATATCAATGCGCAGGGATGCCCTCTGTGGGCAAAGCGTGGGAAGTCACTTTTGTCAATGGAGCCAGCGAACATCATGAGCATCTGGAGGCTTTGCAGCAATCATATTTGATCTTCTGCATTCAGGAAATTATTTTATGTGACTGTAAAACCTAGGCGGGTGTTTCAGATAGGGCAAATGGCCAGGCTTTTACTTTCTTTCTTGTCTTCTGCATTATTTAAAAGAGAAATTTTCATTAGAGAAAAAAAATATCTAATGCAACCCACTTTTATAAGTGGGAAATGGAGACCCAGAAACACCCCACACTGTAAGCAAACGCCAGATGGCCGCTTCCTGAGAGTAACTGGCGTCTTTTTCATTGCTCATTTTATTTCATCCATGGTCACTCTTCTCCAGATGAGAGTCAGTTGCATAGGTATTTAAAGCACTCACCATATTCCGGGTGCCTCCCAAGAAGCATGAACCTGGGATTTAGCATGACTCAATCTCCATTCTCGAGGGTCAAGGAGATTTTCATCAGTTGGGAGAAAAGAGTAAATGGACAATTTTAAATTATTATGATATCTCTGCTGATCCATGTGATGAGAATGTATTCTCATCATGGAGAATGAAAAGCACTTCTCCAGTCCCTGGACAGGACATGAAGGAAGAGAATGTGTGAAACACCCCCCCACACACACACACACACACACACTCACACAAACAGTTGGTTACAGGAAATCTACAGAGTAGAAGTTCAGAAAATTGCTTCAAGCCTAGTTATTCTGCATATCTTACCTTCTCTGCAAGACATCAAGCAGCCTCCACAGGAAAGACATCCTGCGCCTTTCATCTCTGCCCCTCACAGATGCTGGTGGACTTGTAAAATAGCTCTGCAATTTTGTTAAAGCAATTAACTAACAAACAAATGGATTTACCAGGAAAATGATGAGAAGGAGCCATTCTGAAAAATGTTCAGCCTCACTCGTTTCTCATTCTTCATCATACCATTTTATTTATTCCTTCCATCTCTCACTGACTCTTTCTTCTCACTCAAATTCACAAGGTTGGGAAAGGATAAAGTGAATTATCTGTAAGAGACGAGTGAAAAAGAAGAGAGATGAATAATATGGAATAAGGTCACCACCAGGAAAATACTAAAACAGGTCAAAGACCCTTCAGGTCCTTAGCCATGCTCATCCGTTTCTACCCAGAAAGTTAACATAAGTAGCATAGCTCATGACTATGGCTAAACTTCTGAAGAGTCTTAGATTCTTTGTTAATATCCAATTTTTCAAAACATGAAAACTTCCAGTAGCTAAAGTAGAAGCTTCTAGAAATGTAGGGCTGACGTCTACAGCATGGTTTTAATAGGGCCATGGATCTTTCTGGAAGATCAATGCTAGCAAACTTCAAGAAATTTGTGACATTCAGAATTCATTGTGAAGAATAATCAGACACCAGGGACATGTGCTTTTGCACTTGGACGGGAATCTTAACCTTCCATGTACATGATCAAAATGACTGCTGAAACAGTGGACAGCACCCTTGTGTCCGAGAGCAATGATTGCAGAGCTACGATCTCTTCTTGAAAGACACCAAGACTGCTATTCCCAAGACCAATAAAGACAGCTGTTATCACCTAGTGGGGACAGAAACCCAAAGTAACCTGTGTTGTTGGGGTCTCTGTAGAGCAGTTGTTCTCAACCTTCCCAGTTCTGTGACCCTTTAATACAGTTCCCCATGCTGTAGTGATGCCCAACCATAAAATTTTGTCGCTACTTTCTTAACTGCCATTTTGTTACTGTTACGAATCATAATGTGGATATCTGATATGCAGGATATTGAATATGCGACCCTGTGGGGATCAAGACCCACATGTTGAGAACTGCTGCTATAAAGGCATCCTATTTAGCCCAATGCATTAAATTTAATCATCAAGTTACCTTCCATGTGGTCTCTGATTGCCATGCCCAAATGAGTCCAGGCCATGAGACCCATTGACTAATGAGGTTCTACAACAACACATCATTTGCTTCTCTTCCTCCTTTAGACTGCTATGTTCCACATCTAATGATAACTCATACTTTCTTGTACTCTTTTTCCCAACAGTCCCATCTTCAGCTTAGTTTTGGAATCCTCTGATGAAAACAGCTTTAATATTTTCAACTCCAAAGAATCTATGGCTTATACTTGGGAGACACTGCATTTCCTTTTCCCTCCCAAGGTGTCAGACACACTTCCCACTCAGCCTTCTCATTAGCAGAAGGAAAATCAAAATATAAAATGAGAAGAGGAAAGAAATGGGACTCACCGTAAATAGTTTAGTATAATCAATGCTCTTCATACAGTCTTTAAGGCATTTGATATTAAGAAACCTCTTAGACTTTGAAATGCATGGTGATAAACATAGTGTAGACTTTGAGTTCAAAGACAAGTTAGCTGGTACTTCATTTCTTCCACCCATATATACATTATTAAATGTTTGTAAGAGATTATGGAGAATCCATGTGAAATCTTGATTTTTCTGAGATTAGGCCAAAAAGATAAGCCCAGTTAAAAGCATGCAATTCTTTTTAGTCTTTCAGCTGAGGAACTGAATTACTTATCCTACCTTATTTCAGAAAGTTAATTATCTGCCCCCACCCCCACACTTTTTTTTTCCCATTTTCCCAATACCAGGGACTGGTTTTGAATACCTTTGAAATGATAGCTTGGAAATATGCTTTCAAAAAACAATAGTATCTAGTCAGATAGTACCCATTACAATATTAATTTGAATATGCTGCAGCTCAAATCATGTGAACGTGAAAATGTGATAACCCACAATTTATTCATATTTAAGAAATGCACTCAGTCTATATGTTATCTACATAAAATATGCAAATATAAGTATGACAAAGTTATTGCTATTGTCTAATTTACAAACATGGGGTAAGGAGGGTTTTCTTTCACATTTTAAAACTTTTTAATACATTAAATTTTTTATTTCGGGGACATTTACACATCTGACAGTACATGTGTGGAGGTCAGAAGACAGCCTATGAGAGCTGATTTTCTCCTTCCAGCATGTGTGTCCTGAGAATCCAACTCAGGTCATCGGTCTAAAGTATCTTTACATGCTTAGTCATCCTGCTGGCCTAATTGACAATTGATTGGTTTTGGTTTCTACTTATTGTTTGCTTTGTTAGTTCAGAATGCCTTCTTCTGTGTTTAGTGACACTTGGTCATTTGAGGGTACCACCCTTGCACATTTCTGACCATGAAGTGGAGAAGTGGTTCTTGAGTCACATTAGACATACAAAGTGTTCTGCTCTTTTGATTATGGTGATGAAGTTAGAGCCTAGCCTAAGAGCAAGTCTGAGTGAAGGAGCCATCACCACATACCCACAGGAAAAAGAGCATTGGAAATCTCATGGAGGCACTTTAAAAAATGCTGTTAATCCTTTAATTGTTGAGGAATATGATATTCAGAGGAAGGACTAACTTAGAAGTCTTGGAGTTCTTTTCAGATTTCTCTGACCACAAATCCCTTGACCACAGTCTCTACTCCAAATTCCTATGCTTTTCCTCCAGTACTTGAGCTTGTTGACATATTTGTTAAGGAAGGCACCTACAGATGTGATAAAACCAAGGCTCGGGCATGAGGAGATTACTCTTGATTATCCAGGGGAGCCCACTGTAATTACATGACTTGTTAGAAAAAGAAGAAGCAAAAAAAGGGAGATTCAGAGAAAGATATGGTCACACAAGCAGGAGTGAGGACAATGTCGAAATGTGGGAGGAATCAAGAGCCAAGAAATGGTGTCAGACTCCAGGAGCTGAAAAAGACAAGCTCATTATACTCCTTCACAGAATACATAGTCCTGAAGATCCTTGGATCTTAACAATGTAATGCTATATTTTGGATATTTGACCTTCCAAATTATACGACAGCACATTTGTGTTACTTTAAGCTGTAACATAGTGGTTTTTACATAGCTTTTTACAGGAGTAACAGAAAGCTAGCACAGATTTTCATATTATGAAGTAGAGAGCTACTGCAAAAGAAATGCTTGAAAATATCAAAATGGCTGTGGAATTGGGCAATTGGCAGAGACTAGAAGAATTTTAAAGAGCATAATATGGAAACACGGCATTGACATGAGCCAACTATAGGCAAACATGGTGTTTGCCAGTGAGAGCTAACATGAAAATGAGGGGAAAAGATCCTGTTTACAGTGGAATAAGATTCAGCATTATGCTTTCCAGTTACGTGAGAAGCAGAACTTGTGGTGAACTCAGATAGCTGAGTTTACCTAACTTTTGAAGATGTGGCCAAATTGCTTCCTATAGTAAAATACGATAGAAGAGTGGAATACACAGAGGGAAGAGCTATCATGCATAAAAAAATAGTGCTCTTGGAAATGTGAACATTCTCAGTCTATTCAACTATGCATACTGGAATAGGACACAGTGGTCAGGGAAGGCTGCATTGGAGTAGAAGCCATGAATGTGACTGTGCTATCATGTTTATTCATGCCTCATAAAGGTCAAAGGATCAGGATATTCAGTGAATTACAGGCATCTTTAAAATTAAGCATGACTTGTGGACCATTAGCCTGTCTGAGCTGAAGCTAAGGGTGAAGAAGAAATAGTTCAAGAAGGTTTTCCCAGGAAGACTCTGGCTTAATGACATGTACATGGGAGGCCAACATGGGTCTTGAAACTGCCACACGGGTAAAACACTGCCAAACTGAAGTAAAAGGAACAGAGAAATGGCAGGATAAAAGGGGCATTATACTGGCAAGAAAGAGCTGCAAAAATGTATTCTTCTAAGGACAGAGATGTGAAGTTACACAGAAAAGCCATGAGCCAAAAGTAAGGAAGCCATAAAGCACAAAAATTGTACCTAGGCTTAAAAACTGTTATTTGCTTGGCTGGCTTTCAAAATTGCTTGGGACTAAACACTCAATTTTTTCCCCTTCTACTTTCTTGCTTTTTTTAAACAATGTATCTATAGCTGATTTACTAGGGCCTATTGTACTACTTTATTTTGAAATCATGTAATTCATCTTCTAAATTTTAATCACCCCAACAAAGATGAGTCTTCCACCCATATGGATTATACATATTACTTCACTAGGCCAGAATAAGATGAAGAGATTTTGGACACCCATGCTGGTGATGTGTGAAGTTTTGTTACTTACTTGACACTGCTATGATATAAAATGTTGAGTCTACCGGATGGAGAGGTAAATGTGCCTTACAAGTGAGACTGATATGAGCCGTTGTCCCTTCAAAGGTCTCCGCATCACTGTTCTGGGAACCATGGATATGTCACCTATCTCTGACAATGGGGAGCTGTGTAAAATTACTAAAGAAAATTCAAAATGGAAAGATTGCCTGGGATAGCTGGTTGGATCCACTATAATAACAAGGTCCTTTAAAAGTGAAAGAGGTAGGCAAAGTTACCAGTTCCAGAGTGTTCTGTGATGATGAACCCAGAAGTCAGAATGCCACATTACTGGAAAGGACCATCAGCCATGGGATACAGGCAGCCTCTGACACTAGAGGTCCCAAGATCAGATTGTGCAGCAGAGTCTCCGAAGAGAAACAGCTCTGTGCACACTGTAGATTTAGAGCTGTAAGACCCATCTATTGACTTTTGACCCCTAGAACTATAAGATAATAGGTTTATGTTTGTTGTAGAAATTCAAATTTGCATTCATCTGTTAATAACATGAAATTTAATAGTAAAAATTGTAAGGAAAAAAGTTAAAACTGTAAGATTAGACCAAGAATGAAATCAATTTAATTCTAGATATTGTTGAGGTAAATTCAGTAAGCCACCTTCCCTAATGTCAACCTATCTTCCAGAATTCTCAGTTACAAGGGGGCAACTAATTCCTCTACTATTAAGTACAAGAAATGATAGGTTTCAGCCTTTCATAATATGGTAATTAATTAAAAACAAAAATAATCTTTATAAAGCAAGTTTTCTTACAATGAAAGTTGTGGCTTTTATTTAGTTCCAGTTTTATAACTAACCTGGGGATGAGAGAAGTCAACAGAAGTTGAGCTCTTAATGGGGTGATATGGCAGAAGGAAAGCCCTGCTGTTGCTATGCCATATTTAAATTGAGTAGCACAATTGTTAGAAGGAAGACATGTGTTTCCTGTATTCAGCAGAAGGATGGATCCTGTTTTCCTATCTATTCTGTTAGCCTGTGTCTTTTATTGGTGAATTAAATCCACTGAGATATTAATGACCACTGACTGTTAATTCCTATTTTTTTGTTGTTGTTCTTGGTGGTGGTGGTGGTGGTAGTGGTGGTGGTGGTGGTGTGTGTGTGTTTCCCTTCTTTTGGTTACTGGTGTGGGATTATCTATTGCCTATGATTTTGTGGGCATCAATAACTTCCTTGGGTTGGAGTTTTCCTTCTAGTACCTTCTGTAGAGATGGATTTGTGGATAGGTTTTTCATCTAGATGTTAAAACTATATGTGTAATTTGTTTTAAAAATACTGAAGTAACTTAGAGAAAGGATATATATATATATATGAAGTTATGCCACTTGAGTTGATAATGCTCCCCTAAAGAGTCATATACTACCCTACCTATCTAACAAAAACCCTAGTACCAAACATGAGAAATGTTTATTTGAATTGTTGGTCAAGATTATCCAAGTGACTTTCTCTCTCCTAACCAATTAAGTTAATGTTATTGCCCTTCTTTGGGTCTCAGAGGTTGAAGGCATTTCCTATTGCTGAAGATACCACATATTTTGAACACAGGACTTGGAAGATTCTAGGTGGATATAACCTGAAAGTTTGCTTCCTGTGTTTTAGCTTTTGAGTATCAGAAAGTACTATGTAAGCTGCCAAGCAAGAGAAGCAATCAATGATCCTCTCCAGCTATGATGCTTGTGAACTATAACAATGACCAGTATGGTAAGATACTCCTAATGGTGTAATAGTAGTATTCATTTGTTGGTGATTACCAATACCTATCTAATTGGAATTAATGCCCACTCAATAGAAGGGAAATTATGCCTGGTACTAGAAAATTGATTATTAAAGACGTAGTTTGTAAACATTAAGGAGAGAATAAAGAACAATGAAAGCCAGCATGGGTTTCCTTAGAACAAATAAAAGCTTATTAGAGTTGCTGGCAAATATTACAGAGAAATAGTATCTGGATTCCAGTAAAGTATTTTATTATGCAATCATGGTATTGTCATAAATATCAAAATTTAAATTTGACTAAAGATACCTACTGTTATTATTACTATTAGTAACTGTAAGTGGAATGTATATTAATTGGTTAAAGCCAATTAATGAACAACTAGAAAATTATTCTCTGGCAGTGTTTAACAGGGTGTCTCTCTCCTTGATCTTATAGCAAATGCTTTTGCTTGATAAGGACATAAATATTGGCATGTTTAACAAACTGGATGGTGGTGTAAAGTAGATGGAATTACTAATATAGCTATTGACAAAATTAAAAATAAAACCAGTATGTAACTATGCATCAATATTTTATTAGCATATAGTAACTATGCATACTGGATTTTAATATGACAGTCTCATATGTATATAATGTATTTCGATCATATTCATGTCCTGTTACCTTCCCCCTTCCTTTCATTCAGATGCCTGACCTCTTCCCAATCAGTTCTTCTATGCTTTTTATGGGTTATTGTTATTGTTGTTGCTTCAACAGCTGGAGAATTACATTAGGATTGCTTACCAAACAAATCACAGAGTAAGGGGTTATTTACAGGAATATAGACACCTTCCTAGTGGTTGTACTACTAAAGAAAACATCCCTTCCTTCCAAGTATCTATTAACTTTATATAATTCTCAGGGAGGGTGGAGACTCTTCACACTCCATGACAGGATGTTGGTGGATCCAATCTCGTGAAAACCTGGGGTAGGAAATCACAGTTGCTCCGAGTTCAAGGATGCAATCATCATGTTATCCTTAGCAGTCAGAATTCTACATAACTAATATCTGTGAAGAACTACAGTCAGTAATTTCCATTGCAATCTACCCCAAAATTTTACTTCTATTAATAAAGATTGTGAAAGAAGATATCTGACTTCAAGGCTTAAAAAACCCTGAGAGTTCTGTTAGATTTTAAGTTTGATGAGAGAAAAAAAAAGATATGATCCATTCACTAAAATATGTAGGGCCCCATGATTTCACATTAGACATGAGACATGATGGCATGCATCAGTTAGGAATGTAAATACTGCCCTGCTCTGCATGGCAAATCGCACTGAGGGATTTCTGTTTGTAGAGAAACTCAAGGTCATCACTGTAACTCTTTCATCTGTTTTTAAGACATTCCTTTTCCCTTATTACCCCCACAAATGTGGGTAATTACCATTGAGTTCAGAATTAAAATTGGTCTAACTGCCAAAAGAACAATATATTTGTATATACTTAACTATATACTTAGGAAATTTTATTACGTAATATAATATGTAAAATATTTTAATATGACAAAATATACCCAACTATTTTAATGCATTAATATTACATACTATACTATTGGGTCTTTTTGCATCTTGTTATGCTGCTTTTGATGGAAATCACTAGGAGATCTGCTCTTTTCTAAAGGGAAATGGAGAAGTAGTGGATCTGGGGAGAGAGGAGTTTTGGGGGGACTGGAAGGAGGGGAAAAAGAGGAGACTGTGGTCAAAATGTAGTGTATGAGGGAAGAATAAATTTTAAAAATATATTATACACTATTAATTTGTTCTAATGTTATATCAATAATTACTATAATAAATCCTATTTAATGACATGGATGTAATTATGTGGTTAATATCCCATTCTGTGAAGAAGCAGGTCTGAGTAGTGAAACTGAAAAAAAAAAAAGTGACTTCTCATGACAGTGTTTATGAAAAGAAAAAGGGGAGGGTCATGCAGGTTTGCCGCTCAGAACAGACACGAATGCATGTTCAGTGGGGGATGAACATGCTGCCACAATTTTCATGCTTACTGTGTGTCAGGCTTTATTCTGGTTCTTTCAACGTGTGATCTTGTCCAATATTCCAATCAACTCTGAAGGGTATTTTTCTACCCATTTGCAGAAGAGAAGCCTGAAAATAAGATTAAGCCTGAAATAAGATTAGCAGGTAGGTGTACTGGCTGGTTTGTGTATCAACTTGATACAAGCTAGAGTCATTAGAGAGGGAAGAGCTCCAGTAGAGAAAATGCTTCTATGAGATCCACCTGTAAGGCATTTTCTCAATGACTGATCAAGGGGGAAGACCCAGTGTGGTGGTATTGTGTTCCCTGAAATATTGTGCACCCTAATAAACTTATCTGGGGTCAGAGACAGAACAGACACAATATTAAACATAGAGGATAGGCAGTGGTAGCACACGCCTTTAATCCTAGCATTCCAGAGGTAGAAATCATGTATGTGTTCAAGGATACAGCCAAGCATGGTGACTCATGCCTTTAATCCCAGAAAGCAAGCCTTTAATCCCAGGGAGTGATGGTAGAAAGCAGAAAGGTATATAAGGCATAAGGACCAGAAACTAGAGGCATTTGGCTGGTTAAGTTTTTAGGTTTTGAGCAGCAGTTCAGCTGAGAGCCATTTGGATATGAAGACACAGAGGCTTCCAGTCTGAGGAAACAAGATCAGCTGAGAAGTTGGCCAGGTGAGGTTAGCTGTGGCTTGTTCTGTCTCTCTGATCTTCCAGAATTCACCCCAATAACTGGCCTCAGGTTTGATTTTATTAATAAGATTCTTTAAGATTCATGCTACAGCCCAGTCCATGCTGAGTGGTGCCATCCCTGGACTGGTAGTCCTGAGTTCTATAAGACAGCAGGCTGAGCAAGCCAGGGGAAGCCAGCCAGTAAGACCCACCCTCCATGGCATCAGATCCTACCTCCAGAATCCTTCCTTGTTTCAGTTCCTATCCTGACTTCTTTTAATAATGAGCAGCAATATGGAAGTGTAAGCCAAATAATACCTTTTGCCCCCAACTTGCTGTTTGGTCGTAGTGCTTTGCTGCAGCAATAGAAACTGCAACTAGGATTCCAGACAAAAGAACACATTATATAAAAGAGGGAGTGTTCAAGGAGATCTCAAGGAGGCCCTTCCTACTAAATGTACTCTGATGTTGCTTTCAGTGGCTGCTGGTTGTTATGTTCTCAGTCATGTACATCAAAGCAAGGCCACCCTTAGAGCCACCTGCTCACAGAGCATGATTTCCTTGTGTGTTTAGCAATCCCTTCCTTGGTTATAGGTTGTGTCCTTTGTTGACTGGAGAACTACTATTAAAACCCCATCCTATAACACAAACTGCAGTCCAGGCTGGATTCTGGTGATTACCTAATATGAGAAATCACAAGGGAACTTACTCTGGGCTTTAGAACAAACTACCTTAAAATGCTACAGCGTGAAATCCTTATAATAGCTGAGGTGCCTGAGCCTAGAACCATGAGTACATGCTCTTCATAGCTTTGAACCAACAGTTCACAGCCTGAAGATGACTGCCTACCTGGAGAGCAGAGCTAGCTCCATCTCAATAATTGTCTTCTACAAGTTATCTTCAGGAACACGGGTTGCTTTTTCTATAATAACTCATGGAACAGAGAAAAAAGCTTTATTGATTTCCAAAATGAGAAAGGAGCTTTCTTCTAGCTCAGCAAACAACGAAAGTAGGCTCTTTTGCACATAGAGAAGTGTCATTTCTGCAGTTGAATACTCTTGAAAATTGGTACTTTGGCACAACTCTGTTCACTGGTACTGAGGGAATACTCCTTCAGATGCTGGAGAACTGCTTCCAAAATAGCCTATTTGTTGCTACAGCAGTGAACTACAGAGGCTTAATTGAATAATTTCTTGTTTCTGGTTTCACCTTGTAAAGCATTACAGAAGGCACAAGGGCTGGCCTTGATCCACGAGAAACTTTTTTTTCTTATTGAATATGGTTTTTGCACACCCATAGCACAGTGCTCACTTGAGAGAAAAGAAATGGAGGTAGGCTAATTTTGTCTGATGGTAAAAGAAGCAAGAGAAACCAGAAAGCTTTGGAAAGAAAGCCTGAGGTCTTTATTAGAAAGGCAAAGTAATAGATAAGGGAACAAGGGAGAAATTTTAGTCCCAAGCCATTATGAACGAGAGCTGCGCTTTTATGACCATTATCCTCAGACAAGTAAAACCATTAAGATCTAGTACCCAAGTGTGAAGCAAGTTACTGACCCAGTGATTTTTTTTAAAGAAAAAAAAACGATATATGAAAATATAGACATTTTAACTTTTGCACACAATATTGCCTCTGGCGATGAACACATTGATTGCATCTGCAAATACGATGAGTGCATATTCATGTAGCTGCATGCTTATTTCCCAAAAAGGCAAAGTATGACTTATTTGGTGTCATTGTTGTTGTTACTTGATTTGATTTTGAGACACAGTCTCTCTGTGCAGCTCTGACTGGCCTGAAGCTCACTGTGTAGAACAGGCTGGCCTCAAACTCAGAGAGAATAGAGCGACCCCTATTTCCAGAATACTGATATTAAAAGGCATGGCCCACCAAACCCAGATAAAAATGTAATTTAAAAAAAATACATGAAATAACTTAAAATTAAAGAGACTAATGCAATAACCCAGCTTAAACTATTTTTTTTCACAAAGGGAAGATCATTTGTGTGTAGATAGAGAATTATGTAAATTGTAGACATTCTGTTAAAAATATTTTCTTACATATATGTTAGAAAGATTAACAACAGAGGGTGAATTATGTAAATAGTGTGCCTGAAAATGGATTAAGGGATTAGGCCTTTAAAATAATACCACAGAGTTAAGGATGTGGCTAAGTTGATGGAATGCTTGTCTAGCATGACTGAAACCCTGAGCTAGGTTTCCAGCACCATACAAAATGGGCACAGTTATACTTATAATGTCAGTGCTATGAAGGTGGAGGCAAGAGGATCAAAAATTCAAGGTCATCTTCCTTAGCCTCCTAATGAACTATGGGTCAGTCTGCAACATGTTAGATCTTTTCTCAAAAACAGTTTCTAAAAGATAACACAGACAATGTTGTCATGACTCCTTATGATAGCCTGAATGAAAAATATGAAAAATTCTAATATCACATATATTTGGCCCTTCTTTTGCAATATATGCATACATAATATAACAAATAATAAAGGAGATGGGTTCAGGACCACCTAAAGTTACCCTTAAATCATAGTTGCATACTACGTTTACTTTATTCAAATGAACATCTCTGGTCTCTATTTCCTTCTTTATAAAATGTAAACAGAAAGACAGCCCAAGAATAAACTTCCTTTTAGCTATTAAAACTTCCTACCTCCTTTTAACACAGCCCATGGCTTCTTTTGAAATGTAAGATCAAGACCTTGTCTCCCAAGTGTCCAGTGGCTGCATATCTTGTTCATCTTACTAAAATTTGCTGTCACTCAAAACTCTCATTCTTCATGGTGCCCTAAAAGAAGCCCAATGACCCATAAGACCTTCCATTCCTCTTTGTTTTCTAATGTTACCTAATTTGTTCCATTTCTTCAGCTACTTTCCTCCTGAATCTTCCAGCCTCATTGGGCATTCACTCAGCTCAGGGCCTATGCATGTGTTTCCTTTCTCTTCATAATTTCTAGCCACACCTATGAAAGGCTTCCTCTCTAATTTCCTTCAGTTTTAGCTCAAAGCTCCCTTTCTTTTTTTTTTTTTTTTTTTTTTTTCTTTTCGAGACAGGGTTTCTCTGTGTAGCTTTGCGCCTTTCCTGGAACTCACTTGGTAGCCCAGGCTGGCCTCGAACTCACAGAGATCCGCCTGGCTCTGCCTCCCGAGTGCTGGGATTAAAGGCGTGCGCCACCACCGCCCGGCTTCAAAGCTCCCTTTCTGAGAAAACCTTCCCTGCCCAACTTTCTTACAGAAGATATCAGAGAAGGAAAGACAGTTTTAAGAGACCAGGAGATTTTTGATCTTGAATACTTTCTTTACCCCCATCAGTTCTGCTGTCCAATCTTCATTCACCTTTATAGTTCAACTCTCATTATCACTTCCTCAGAAAACCTTTGCTGAATAGACCACATTCTCCTACGCTAACCACTCCCGTCTCTTCTATGTCATCTTCGTTGTATTTATCACAGCAGCAGTTTTACAATGTTGATCAATGTCATCTTTCTCAGTAGACTATAAGCATAATGAAAATGCAGACTTTGTTCACCGTTACATTTTTCAACAGTGCTCCTAGTGCCTGGCATATAATGTGTTGTTCAATACATGCTTCTTACAGAATGATTATATTGGCTTTGTGTGTAGGAGCTGTGGAAGAAGAAAGCCCAATGTTGTCGGAGTCAGGGACCCAACATCATGTCAATCTTGCCTTAGCAGACAACTGATGCAGCAGGAAAGACCACATTGGAAAAACCGCTCCTAGAGTAACAACCTCTCCCAAGACTGTCCTGGCAGCAGGAACAGAGTAAATGGAAAGAATCATAGTGATGTTCAAGGGCATGACAAGGAAGTTACCCATCACCGAAAATTGAGCAGAGGTTTCAAAAGGACCAAATGCCAACGACCAGCCCCTGGGATCAGGGAGAAAGAAGGGTGGAAATGGAAAGACTTTCACAGAATATGTTTTGTATGGAAGTTACTAGAACTGTTTGTCAATGGGAACTTTGTACATATCTTCCCAGCTACAGACAGTCAGAGCAAGTCCAAATCCAGCTCTTATAGGATGAACATTATTGTGATACCTTTGCCTGTAACAGTCATTGCAGGTTTCACTATATCAATAAATTGAAAACTATGCTTATCTGAAATACAGAGTATCTTAATAAAAATGATTTTTTCTTTTAATCATAAAAAAAGCCCATAACATTTTTTTTGGCTAATGAAAACATAGATTATACCTTTGGGTGTTGTTAAGAAAATAGTTACACTCTACTGTAGTGCATGATCTAGTCATTTGGAGTCATATATATATATATATATATATATATATATATATATATATATTTTAAATTTAATTTATTTATTTATTTCACATCCTGTCTGCAGTTTTTTCTTCCCCCTCTCCTCCCAATTCCTCCCTGGAACCTCCCCTCACCACCACCTCTCTTCCATTCACTACACCTTTCATATTCAGAAAAGTGCAGGCCTCCCATGGATATCAACGAAACATGGCCTATCAAGCTGCAGTAAGACTAGGCACCTTCCTGGTATTAAGGTTGGACAAGTAACCCCATATGAGGAATAGGGCTCCAAAAGCCAGCAATATAGTCAGACACAGCCCCTGCTCCCGCTGTTAGGGTTCTCACAAGAAGACCAAGCTACACAACTGTAACTTATATGCAGAGGGCCTAGGTCAGTCCCATGAAGGCTCCCTGGTTGTCGGTTTAGGCTCTGTGAGCTCTCATGGAGCCAGGTTAATTGATTCTGTGGGTTTTCTTGTGATGTCCTTGACCCCTCTGACTCCTACAATTCTTCCTCCTTTCTCTTCAGCAGAATTTCTGGAGCTCATAACATCACCTGCATCTTCATGGAGTCATTTCTTCCTCTGGTTAAATTGCTTTTACAGAGGACTTCTCCCTGTCTTTCTCTTCATTTGAGATGAGGCCATTTTGAACATATATCTGACTATGCCAAATCACACATATCTCTTTCCATAGAATTTTGATAAGTGCATTTCCCTGTTATTTCCATAGCTGTATAACTGGGATGAAAAGATCTGGGAGGATTTGAAAGAGGGGGGAAACATGATCAAAATATAATGCATGAAAAATACCTTCAATTGAAAACTTAACTGCCTTCATGATCTCACTGATTTCAAAGAAATTGTCATTAAGGCTTGTTTACAATACCCTCACCTATTTGCAATCTTAAGATCATCTCCTGGAGAAAATTACTAAATCTATGAATTTTTTTTTACCTTTATAATTAAAATATTAATTATGCCAGTGACTTGTGTTGACATGCAAAAGTGCCTCTGATTGAGATCAGCTCAGACCTGTTCTTCCAAAACACCCTTTGCTATTTATAATAAGATAATGGAAAGAGTGCTACTTTAGTAACTTCCCATATCAAGAATGAGATAACAGTCCTGGGAAGAAAAACCTTAGCTTAAAGTACATATAATAGTCAGGGTATTTGTGATAAACAGCCAAAATAAAGACTGTTTGTATATGTATAATATATCTGACACCCAAAATGTGGGTTCTCCAAAATAAGCAAATTTCCAAACCTTTGTGGACACCTACTGGGTGTTCTGACTTATTTCATTTCTGAAATTCAATCCTCAGATTTTAGCAAAGCCCCAGAGGATCC
The DNA here is from genome assembly GCF_004664715.2 of Peromyscus leucopus. Classification (NCBI taxonomy): domain Eukaryota; kingdom Metazoa; phylum Chordata; class Mammalia; order Rodentia; family Cricetidae; genus Peromyscus; species Peromyscus leucopus. Next base: position 59,965,741 of record NC_051079.1, read on the forward strand.
TGGCCCAATCTCAGGTCACATGGCATGCCCCTCCCTTTGTCTTACTGGACTACAAATTGCAGCTCAGCACAATACCCTCTTGTGTTTGGTAATGTGTCGTTATGCCTTGCTGACTCAGAGAAACACTGTACTATCCTTTCCAGTCTCTGCTAATGGACATCAACACAAACACAAATCAGCCATTATCCAAAGAGGGCCAAGGGACAAGTTCTGTCTATCCTGACAGTAGGTGCTTCTGTTTCTGTGAGGAGGACATGGACCACATTCTCAGCACGTGGACGAATCTGATGAGCCAGGAGCTATCCAGGTGCCTCTGTTTAAGATTTTACAGAAGTTCAGTTATATAATGATGAAAATCTAAACCACTGGCCATTGGAGATTGGACTCAGTTTATAGCACTTATCTTCCCAGTCGGCATGTGTGTCATGTGTGTGTATGTGTGTGTGTGTGTGTGTGTGTGAGAGAGAGAGAGAGAGAGAGAGAGACAGACAGACAGACAGACAGACAGACAGACAGAGACAGAGAGAGAGACAGAGAGGTGTGAGTACAAAAGTTCTGATCTTCTACTAGCATGACTAAGCTCCTCTGACAACCAACTGCCTTACGGAAGCTGTGTAGGATGTGAGCCATTGCTCATCTCATTAACGTGTAGAAGACAGTCTTACCATTCTGGAGATGCCAAGGCTCACAGAATTATGTGGCAGCACAAAATATTATAACAAAAGTAACAAGACTTGCCCACATCAGTCCCATCACTTAAAAAGTTGAAAGCATAATTGGGGTGTTCTGAAAGCGGAGATCAACTGCACAGTTTTCACTCTGTCACAACTGAAACATGACCCAGCTCTTGTAGAGCTGACTGTCCAGAGGATGAAGCACATGTACCAAGAGACAAATGCAATTCAGTGTAATCAGCACCATGCTATGTGCAGGACAGAGCACAGCAGAGGCATATGCATTTGCTCCTAAAGGCCTGAGAAGTACTTAGTCAGAATCTGAGTAATAAGGTATTGCTCAAAGGTGATGGAGCAAAGGGGAAGAAAGTTTGGACAAATGACAAATGGACACAACAATACAGGTGAACGGAACACCTGCAATGCCGTGACAAAAACCCCACCCTTCTTCTGAAAGGACATCTGCTTTGGGGTTCTTGTTTGCCTGTTTTTTTAATTTTTCCTTCTGTTGCAAGTGTGTGAGAACACTGACGGAAAAGCAAAGTCACGTTTTTGAAAACTCTAGTGCTATTCAGGACAATATGGCCTTTTCCTGACAGATGGAAAAATACTAGAAAGGAGCATCATTCATATGAAAGGCCATATTCATGATCATTTTCAAAGTGCAGGAATTTCTTCAGTGCAAATTCATTTGAAAGAGCCATATTATTGAAGTGTTCTTTGCACTCCTTCAGGCACAGATCCTCAAGGGGGAGGGGCTGCCAATTTCAGCTTTGTCAGCATGTCCGGAGTGTTCAAGACACACGTGTTAAATGGAATTTAGGCGTGCTTCCTAGAGTTCCATCTTCATTCAAAAAGTACAGCTTGCTGTTTCACTGGATCAGAGAAAAGATGTGAAGTGGAAGGTAGGACTCAGGACTGAACCAGTTGCCAGGTTCCTTCTAGTCACTATGAAGCTTGTGATTGAGAAAGATGAGAAACTAATACGTGATAAAAAAAAAAAAATCTTTAGAACCAAGCACATATCTGGCACATCGTTCTGTGCTTTCTTGAATAATTTTCTAATTGTATCTTATAGCCATGAGCTTTGAACATTTAATCAATATGCATAAAATTAAAACTCTAGCAATACGAGGGAAGATAGAGGAAAATCCTCAATTAGGATGTGATAACCGTGAAATTGTGTTTAGACTTTAGCAAATTAAATGGGTTGAAACTTTAAAACACAAATAGGGGTAACAGTTCAGCAAACTTCATGCAGAGCTCCTGAATTGGGACTCCTCAGAATTTTTTTTTTTTCTTTTTTGCTGCAGAATATTATGATATGGTTTGCCCTAGCATCTGGGGAAGACCATATCATCAAGATTTTATTAATTAGTCTCAATTCTTAAGTCCAGAGAACAGCAATTGCACAAAGCCAACAAGAGATTTGTTACAAATCACCCTGGAATGGAAAACAATTTCCTTGAAGGAAATGTGACCCGAGGTGGAGGAAAGAGAGCAGGCTGGGGAATTTAGAGATCTGAGATTTTGGCTAGTCTTTTTCTGTTCAGCAAGGTTATTTCTAAAATATGAGAACAAAACCACATTAGTGGTTCCAGAATGTAAATGTGCATCAGACAAATCAGAGATGTTTGTTTAAAAGTTCAGATAACCTGGAGATATAGAGTGCAGCATAGCATTCACAAAAACCTGGACAAGGCCCTAATATCCCCCAAACCCAGGGTGATGACTCATTTCTCTAATCTTAACACTTGGTAAGTAGAAGTAGCAGACTCCAAAGTTCTTGGTCATCTCAGAAACATAGTTAAAGTCCTGTCTGGTCTATAGACCCTATCTCAACAAACTGATGAACAACAATAAAAAGGAAACTCATTGGCTTTATCCCATATGTGCTCCCAGGAGCATTCTTTGAAATCCATGCCTTTATCAAGTTTGCCAACAAACTTTATGGCAGTAATCGAGGACAGGACCTCTTGCCACCATCTGGAAATTCCCCAGTTTAAGTAATCTAGAACTCATTTCAGCTCAAAATTTTTCTGATGCTATAATTAAATATGACCTTTAAAAAATATGCCCAAGAAGAAGCCTAGTATGGGATAGTTTCCAGGTTGGTTGAAAGTGCTCAAGTTAATAAATTTATCCAACATTCCTAGGGCTCTCCCTGAAACTGACTCTCGCAGCCTGATGCTTAAGTGCCTCGGGAGCAGAACTAGCTTGTGCTCTTTTGACGGAGAGCCCAGCTTTTCATCTTGGGAAAAAAGTCTTTGCCTAAAAGTCTTCTAGATGTACCAATTACCCAGCAAAGAGTCTGTCTACACTTGGCTAATTAAGGTGCTACTTATCTGTTGACTAAGTACTTTTATGTACCTTTGTTCTCTGGCACAGGATCATGATCAGACTTTCATGGAGGCATTTCAAGTTACAGACCCAGAAGCCCGAGCTTCTCTGGTTTTAAAAAATCCCAAGTTGGGCAAATGGGACTATAAAGTTAGAAGATATTTTGTCAAAGATGACCAAACTGTGAACTTGAATATCGCCTAACTTACCAATATTTAAAATATAGAAACTAAATTGTGAGAAATGTGAGAAAGTTCTGAACCTTAGACTGGAAAAAGAAACAAATCACTTAATTTAAATATTGCACAAAATGCACAGTAAAATAAATTAGCTACCACATGTTAATATGGATACCTAAATACACCTAGTTTAGTGCTCGTGTGCCCATGCTTCTTCCTGTAGAATTGAGGATGACACTTTTATTGTCTATATACTTGAATTTCTAAATATATTGTCAGTTATGAAGACATGAATTTCAATTTCCTCCCCTTGCACAATCTAAAAAAAAATTTCACAACCTTAGATAATTCTTCAATAAAACGCAAAACAAGCCTCAAAACATGTAGGCATCACAGGGTACTATCATGTTGTAGCAAAGAAAGTGAACACTTATCCTACAGGTCAGACTGCTTGGAAGCCTTTGGCAATACTGGCATCTTGTATTTCAGAACGTGCCATATCTAGGAGCTCCCTTAGGAGATGGAGAAATGGTCTTGATTTGGGGTTATCCCCCCAAACCAAGTACTCATTACTTTCATATTAGAGATTCATTAAAGACCCCCCTCTCGACATATATATTATATCATATTATATTATATTATATTATATTATATTATATTATATTATATTATATTATATTATATTATATATTATATTATATTATATTATATATTATATTATATTATATTATATTATATGTCCTTCTCTGTGTAGGTCATACAACTAGGAAAATATTTTGCATTCAGTACATTAGCATATTAAACCTGCATTTCAATTAATAATCCTGACTATTTTAAAGACAAAGTCACTAGCTCACACTGGCCTCAAACTCCCTATAGACTGACAGATGATCTTGAACTTCTGGTCTTCAAGCCTGTTCTGGAGTGTTTGGGGTTACAGGAGTGCCTTACTGTGTCCCGTTTATAGGGTTCTGGGAGCAAAGCCAGTGAGTCATGCATGCTAGGCAAGCACTCTGTCAATTGAGTTTCATCTCTAGCCCAATAAACCTTGACTTTATGAAGGGAGGGATATATAGTCTTCCCTGAAAGAATGATGAGAAAAAGCCATTGAAAACAGTAGTAACAAGCTCTACAGGCAGTCTCCAGAAATAGTAACAAAATGCTCTGAACAAAAGCAGTACAGAGGAAATAAAACTCATATGGTGATTACTGTAGAAGAAAGCATAGTATTTTAAAAGATTTGTGTGTGTGTGTGTGTGTGTGTGTGTGTGTGTGTGTGTGTGTCTACTCATGTATTGGAGGTAACAGAAGAGGATGTAGGATGTCCCAGAGCAAGAGGTGCAGATGATTATAATCCATTGGACATTGATGCTTGGAACTGAACCTGGGTTCCCAGCAAGAGTGCCAAGTACACTTAACTGCTGAGCCATGTCTCTAGCTCCAAGAGAATTTAATAATGTGGAGAGCATATCTTGTTCAGTATATAGACTAAAGTAATGGCCTCTTTTGTTACTAGTTGGATTGTTTTGAAATATTACTTAGTCTCTCCAGAACTGGCATTCCTTTACATATTATTGTAAGAGTTAAATTTAAAAACATAGATACAGAGATTTTAAAAATGTACTACATAAAAATTGAGGGTAGTAATATACCCAGAAATCTATAAACAAGAGACTATTCATGAAATATAATCTAGCTATTTTGTTGTTATATTAAATGTATTGAGTTGTGTTTTCCCTCTCATATTTCTGTTAAGAGTATAAAATGTATTTTCACTAGGAGTTTCCTGTGTATGTAAGGTGTCCTTGTTAGCAGTTAGCATTAACCGTCAATTTGACAGGAAAGCCTTGACTGAGGAATGGCCTAGATCAGATTGGCTTGTGAACATGTCTTTGCTTTGATTGGTAATTGATGTAGAAGGACCAGGTTCACTATGGGTGGCACCAGCCCTAAGCAGGAGTGTACCATGAATCTTAAAGGGTCTTATTAATAAAATCAAACCCAGTGCCAGGTATTGGGGCGAATGCTGGAAGATCAGAGAAGCAGAACAAGCCACAGCTTCCTCACCTCGACAGTTCCTCAGCTGATCCTGTTTCCTCAGACTGGATGGCTCTCAGCTGAACTGTGGGTCTCCAAAGCCTAAAAGCTTAACCAGGCCAAAAGCTTCTAGTTTCTGGTCCTCACACCTTTTATACCTTTCTGCTTCCTGCTATCATTCCCTGGGATTAAAGGTTCTTGCTACCATGCCTAGCTGTTTCCAGTGTGGCCTTGAACTCACAGAGATCCAGGGGGATCTCTGCCTCTGGAATGCTAGGATTAAAGGTGTGAGTGCGAACATTTTTTTGGCCTCTATGTCTGCCTAGTGGCTCTTCTGTTCTCTGAATCCAGATAAATTTATTCGGGTGCACAATATATTGGGGAACACAATATCACCACACAGGAGCTCATGAACTCTACAAGAAAGATAGCTAAGTATAAGCCCACTTGCAAGCCTGGTAGTAAGCAGCATTCTCCTTTATGCCTACTATACTTCCTTCATTGAGAAGTGAGTTCTTTGGTCAGATATGATGCTGCATGAAACAGCAACCAGAACCACCTTCAAGGTCTTGTCTTGATTTTCCTCAGTGATGGAATATGACCTGGCATTGTAGGGCAAACAAAGCCTCTCCTCTCACAAGCTGCTTTTGGTCAGAGCACTTTATCACAGCAAGAAAAAGATAACTAGAACAATGGGGTGGAAAGAAGATGAGAGGAGAGAGGAGGTACACATGCAGCATGGGCAGCATGAGCTAGCTGCTGATGACCTCAAAGGACTCACAGAGGTGAGGCTAGCAATATCCCAGTACACACAGTTGGGGCAAGCCAAAATGGTATTTTACTGGATTAAGGAGAAAGAAAAAAGATACATATTCACATAGCCTCCAAGACAGAGATTCAGATAAGCATTTCTTTGTTTGTTTTAAATATTAAGAGCATAATATTCAAACTTGTTTGGGAAAATTCCACATTAGGCTGAAGAGCCATTAAGTAAGTAAGTGGTTCAAACACTGAAATGTATTGAACTTTTTTCCTCCAAACAAGGAATACTGACATGTGTGCACTCAGCAATAGAGAGGTTGACCTCCCAGTAATGGCTCTGCAAGACCACTGTGTGGTATCAGCTTGCCTTGGGAGCTCCTAGCTTGCATGAGTGCTCCAGGGAGCATCCTTTGTGTGCCTTCTGTGCTAATGCAATGTGTTTCAAATTAAGGCATTTTTCTATGTATGTGGAAACATGTCTTCATTTAGGTATATGCAAATGTGAATATGATATATGTGCATGTATGTAGAAACAAGAGGTTGCTTTTCAACATTGTTCTGCCTTAGGTTTTAAGGCAGGGTCTCATGTCAAACATGGAAAACATTCATTTTGGGGTAGACTAACTGGCCAAGGAGATCCAGGTATCCCTTTTGTGGATGATGTATGCTTGTCACCATGCTGGCTTTTTTGATTTTACGTGGGTGCCTGTGATCTGAACTTAGCTGCTCATGTTTGCGCTGTACTGAACTGAGCCATTTTCTCTGCCCCTGATGACATTTTCAAGATATTGGCATCCAGTGGCCAGAGACGCTATAGACATCTTGCAAGACACTTCACAACCTCCCTGCAGGATTGCAATGTTGGCTTAAAATGTTTGCTGTGGTGACAATGAGAAGTCCTGCTCTAAAGGAAACTGTCTACTGTGCTTTGTTTTAGGGTTACTAGAATAAAGCACCAGCAACCTGTAGAGCAGTGGTTCTCAACCTTTGAGTCATGACCCCACTAGGGGTCACATATCAGATATCCTGCATATCAGATATTTGCATTATAGTGCACAACAGAAGCAAAATTACAGTTATAAAGTAGCAATGATATAATACTATGGTTGGGGGTCACCACAACATGAGGAATTGTATTAAAGGGTCTCAGCATTAAAAAGGTTGAGAACTACTGCTCTAGAGTTGCCAGTGTCCAGTTGGAAATCCTTTCAAGTGGACCTCTTGAACCCATAGCTGAGCCTCGTCTTTGCTGTCCCTTTACTACCTGACATCAGAGAAGTCCCCTCTTACCACCAGTGCTGCCACGTGTCTGTGTACAAGATGAACATTTGGAAGTAAAGAGATAAATTTCTAAAGATGTGCTTCCATGTCAAGATATCCACAAGGGGGCCTCATGAAAGCCAGTGTCAAGAACTAACTTCCTTAGGTATTGATGCCTCAGGATAACGGGGACTAGTCAGCGTTCTCAGCATTTCCTGGGTACTAAGACTCTCAACCAGCACCATTAGAAGGTGACTGCTGTTATCCAGCATCTGCTACCTGGCAATGAGACTGAAACAGGAAATACCAGTGCAAGTCTGCCAGGTATCCCCAAGTCTACAGAAGTAAATGATGCAGACTTCTCCTCCTAGAGGACACACAGAAAGAGAGGATGCCGATCCCAGGAAAAATAACCATCCACTTCTAATTTGTCCAGAACATCAATATATTCCTCTCCTTGTCCCATAACCCTAAATCTCTGGTGTGTGTGTGTGTGTGTGTGTGTGTGTGTGTGTGTGTGTTGCCGAACAAAATTTGTCAAAGTACATTTTTGATAACTGTCAGATATATTATTTCTGAGTTTCTGTGTACTTTTGAGGACTTATTATTTAAATATTTCAATACAGCTAATCTGAAATTATCTGAAAACATAAATGATAAAAACAGTGACAAAACTAAGGAAATCAACAATAGCTAGATGACTATATTCGCATTAATATAAATGCTCTTGGATTTGTAAAGATGTGTCCCCGAAAAGGGGCAAATTACATAACCAATTGAAGAAAAACTGAACTGGAAGAAAAAGGAACACAAGTTTAGCAAGCTCTTATCGAAGACTAAAGAGTCCTTTTCCAACTATATCCTTGCAATGCAGATTTGCTACAACATTCTTTTAAATATCAAGTTCCCTTAGTACATTTAAAATTGATTCAATTTACCAAAATTCAATGCACACTTGACTCGTTGGGAGCTCCTCTTTGGCTTACAATGAAATACACCTGCAAGAACTCATTTATCCTCACAACATCCCAATTTCCCCCAAAAAACATTATTTCCCACATGTTTGAGATAAACAGAAAATGATAATGTAGCATCTTTTGTGAGCAAGGAAGTAAGTGAATGCTATTTGATGAGAATGATTCACAGTAATAATAATGATCTTGCTGATGACAATGGTAACCGTGAATTGTCCATGGTCCTAGAATTAGAGGCAATAACTTCTCATTTGCACAATAGAGCTCTTTTTTATTATAACTAGCTACCATCATGGTAACTGCATATTATAAATGGTGTATCCCTTTCTAATTTCCAACATAATATCATGGCCTCACTACTGATGAGAAATGATCATATTAATGTATTCAAAAATTAAAATTAAGTATTGTAACATCATCATGATTTACTCTGGCAGATTCTGATGGTTATTTGCTCAGTACCTTTATTCCTTGCCACAGCCCTTGCTGGCAGGATATTCCTTCACTACAGGCGCTGACAGAAGAAGCTATTTGCTTCCCCCAAATTTTCTTTCATCCAGGCTATAGGCAAAAGGGACAATATGTCAAGAACAATCAGCTAGAAAGCTAGAAAGGCAATTCTTCCCTATTTTATTTGATGTAGCCATGCAAAGGAAGGAAGCCTAGGGCAACGGTATCTAGCAAACAAAATAGGACCAGTGAAAACTAGGCTTCTGGTGTCATGTGCATTTAAGATATGGAAACAGGAAAATAGGTAAGGCTTAGGAATGTGAGAGAAGGGTGTAAATGCCTGAATCCGAGAGCTATCATCAAAAATTTACCTGTTAGTAGGTTCCAGGAGGTTACATGTCAGGTATAAATCTCACTAGATGAGGCCCTGGTTTGCAAAAGGCTCAGACGCTTCTTTCCAATTGTGATAATCAACATCTCTTTATATTAGAAGTTTGGTGTATAAAGAGGTCCTCCTGTACTTGTTAGCTTCTGTGCAATGGGAGGAGGGTCCAGAATCGGATGGACATTCATTCTTTTCTGGAAACACCGGGCACTACCTCTATTGCTGCATAAGGTCATAAGGTGAAAGGAATCCCAGTCACTCAAAGTGGTTATAGAGGAGAAACAAACTCCGAACATAGAGAACTGAATGGAATGAAGCAGGGTTGTACTTATGAAGGAGACACACCACTGTTTCACTAAGATCCCATAGCTGAACTTTAGAGATGTACAACTAACTGTACATCAGTGTGAAGAGGACTTTTAAATGAGGAAGCAGTCTAATGATTTCTTCATTTTCTGAAATCCACTGCACTTAAAGAATCAAGTGATCCAGCGTCAGCCCCTCACTGTTCACTTTTATTTTGAACAGATCTCTAACTCTGTTTCTATTTCTAATTCCCCACTGAAGGCCCTCCCTGAATCCAATATAAACATCATTGCCTTCTGAAATTAACCTCTTTGCTTCTATTTTTTTTTTTTCATTTAAACAAACTTTACAGTTGAGACAAGAGTAATATTTCAAGTATCTGTCTGTGGATATAAAACTTCTCTCCAAAATCTTTCAACACCATATGGACATCCAAACTAAGCTGTCTCAATTTAGGATCTTCTGTCTACCCTCTGTCATCTTATGACCTTCCTTAGTCTTCCCCTTTGTTTTCTAAACTTACCCTATGAATGAGCACCTTTGTGTTGCTGCTTCCCCGAGTTCCCTTGTCACCCATCACTGTCTATTGAAGCTCTAACTTTTTTTTTGGATTGACTGAGTTGCTCCCTTTTTCTGCTTTAAGATGTCCCTTTGGGTTTTATCCACCCATTTGTCCACAGTCAGAGGCCATGGGTGGGGTCTAGACATGGAATGTTTTTCAAATGGCTCATGTGGTGAAGCCCTGGTTCCCAGCTTTCAGTGTTGTTAAGAAGTGATTAGGGTGTTAACTTCATCAATGGATTAGTCAACTCTGAATTGAACTCTGAATAGGCAACTAGGAAGTACGGCATGCTTAGAGGAAGTGGGTCACAGTCCATGTGAAGTATGGTTTGACCCCAGACCAATCCTCTCTAGATTTTTAGCATTCTGGTTACATGCTCTGTCACATACCCTGCCCCAACCATGACAATCTTACCTCAGTTTTAAGCTGATGAGCTCGGTGATCTTAAAACTCTTGAGTCTGTGAGCCAAAATAAATTGTCACCCTCTCAATTAGTTTAGTCAGATCCTTTGTCACAGTAACAAAAATCAAAATGCAGAATCATGAACTCCTTAAGACATTTGGTAGATGCTCAAACGTGTTTGCTGTCAAAATAACTTCAACTATCTTAATTTCTAAACTACACATTGCTTGGAAACAAAGGAAGTGTCTGTTTTAGAATTAGAATTCAAACACTTTTTTATTCCATCTGGCCCATAGCTTTCTTGACAGCAAGAATTCAATAAATGTTTATTGAGTATTGGTCTATGTCTCTACCCAGCCTCTATTATTTATCCAGAATTTTTCATATGACAGGTATTCAGCAATAACTCCTTCTAATTAGGTGACCCATTCTAATCCAAACAATTAAACCAGTACTTCTCAAAAAAGAGAAAGAAAAGAAAGAAGGGGAGATATACTAACCATTTAATGATTCAGATTAGAAAGAAACAACATGAATAATGGCTCTTTGCAATACAGCCAGGTCCTTCCACTAGTGTGGTCACTGATGAGCAGGATCTCTTTCTGGATACATCCAAACAACTGAACTATTCACTGACCAAAGACTTACATCACTCATTCCACAAATGGCTGTCTCTGAATATCAGACTTAATAGACAGTGTTATGGAATAATCTTTTTGTACACTGTGAAAATGTATCTTTGCCAAGGCACCTTCTGATTGGTTTAATAGAAGGCTGACTGGCTAATAGCTAGGCAGGAAGAAGTTAGGCAGGAGAGCCAAAATGAGAGGACACTGGGAAGAAGAAAGGTAGAATCACAAGGAGTTCCCAGGAGATGCAGAGAAAAGCAAGATGAACATGCCATGCTGAAAAAAAGGTACCTCCACATGACAGAGCGTAGATAAAGAAATATGGGTTAATTTGAGTTGTAAGAGCTAGTTAATAAAGAGCCTAAGCCATCAGCCAAGCATTTATAATTAATATTGTCTCTATGTGGTTATTGGGGAGCTGCCTGGCAGTTTTGATGAAAAACTGTGCCTACAAGACAGATTATAAATGCTTTCTTAAATTTTCTGTTATCACTGGCATGTCACAGACTCTTTGGGAACAAGCACCTGTTGTCTATAAAGCAATGTGGGTTCATCTATGCTCAAACATTTTAGAAATTAGATGAACATGTTGAACTTTCTCAACTGTATTTCTTTCTTTCTTTTTATTATTATTTTTTAAATTTTATTTTATAATTTAATTTAATTTTACATATCAGCCATGGATTTCCTTGTTCTCCCCCATCCCACCCCTCTTACCCCCAGCCCACCCTCCATTCCCATCTCCTCCATGACAAAGACTCCCCTGAGGATTGAGTTCAACTTGGTAGCTTCAGTCCAGGAAGGTCTAGTCCCCTCCTTCCAGGCTGAGCCAAGTGTCCCTGTATAAGCCCCAGGTTCCAAACGGCCAGCACATGCACTGAGGACAGGTCCCGGTCCCACTGCCTGGATGCCTCCCAAACAGATCAAGCTAATCAACTGTCTCACTCATCCAGAGGGCCTGATCCAGTTGGGGGCTCCTTAGCCATTGGTTCATAGTTTATGTGTTTCCATTCATTTGGCTATTTGTCCCTGTGCTTTTTCCAACCTTGGTCTCGACAATTCTCACTCATACAAACTCTTTCTTTCTTTTTTAACCACACATCTCTTTTGGTTAGCATTTCACTGACTAAATTGGTTATTTCCCATCTCCACCTGGCTGATGGACTAATTAAGAAACTTCTATGTTTTTCAGCCTTTGGAGACTGCTCAATTTAAACATCAATTCTTCAGCTGTGATAGTTGAAACAAAAGAACAAACAAATAATTTTAAAAAAGAGGATGAAATCATCAGGCCTAGGGCAGGGACAGAAACACATTCTCTTGTTCCCTCTCCCCCCCCCCATACTGTCCTCTCTGTGTGTACAGAGGATTTGTCTATAAATGCTGCTGAGATGACAAGAACAGATTTCATGGTCCCATTTCACCCTCAAGAAAATGCTAAAAAGAATGGAAATTCTATAAGGTCTGTAAAGTTTCAAATAACCATCTGCATGCTTATGTGTAGATATTTTGCTCTTTAGTTTTCATTTTAATTGCCCACTTTATGGAACAAATCAATACTACTGAAAAGCTGACTTGCCAACAATGTGTAAACATGGTATTATTAAACATTTCATACTATATCCTTGATACAACAATGACTGTGTTTAGATTTTAGGATTGTCATTAAGTCTTCAAGTGTCTGAATGAATCCATCTAGGTATATTGTGAAGTAAATGATATAATTATTTTCAAATGTGACCATGTATGCACATATTGAGAGAAGTTTCAAACCATGTGTTTTATAACTAATTGATCTTTGCATAAATATTAAAGAAATACTATGAGCCCCAAAGGTACTAATTTGTAACATAGATGTTCTGAGTTTATGATATTAATATATTATGTAAGCCAGGATAAGAAAAACTATCCCAAAATCTAAATGGATTAATTTTTTAAATATTTTGGGAAGAAATGTGTTACAAGTTTTTGCTCATAAAGTTATTCCCATAGTTTTAATAGAATAAGTTATCTAATTCTAAGTATTATAATTATTATTATTTACCACCTGGTCCCTTTATGGGAATGGGTTGTATATAAATACATAATGTAAGAAAAGAAAAAGACATGAGAATGTATGAAGGAGTGTCATAAGAAGAAGATTGTGAAGAGATTTATGGTCAAACATGTAGCACAAAACATGGGTTGTGATGGAAGTGTTGTAAAACAGGCATCACATGTTATCCATGCTTCTTATTAAGTGTACTTGAGTGCTTGATATCCCAAACTGTAGGAATACCTCAGTATATTCCAGAACTTAGCTGAAACATCTTTCTTTTGTTTTTGAAATGCATTTCTAGGTAGCATATCACCTTTTCATGAATATATATCATTATACTTTGTTTTTACACACATATTTCCCTTCCCCACTGGACTTCTCCCTTCCTTTTGGTCCCTTTCACTGGTCTGCTTTTTATCTTCAAATATATCCCATTAATTCATTCTGACACTCCTTAAAAAAAATCCCTTTCTCTCCCTTAAGACGTCTTCCTCCCATGCCACTAACCCTGTTGTACTTTCAAGACCCACACACTTGTGCACGCACACACACAGAGAATGAGAGAGAGAGAGAGAGAGAGAGAGAGAGAGAGAGAGAGAGAGAGAGAGAGAGAGAGAGAGAGATTTTAATACAGTCCACATATGAAAGAAAACACACATAATTTGTCTCTCACACTGGTTTCTCCCACCTAATCCAGTGCTCTCTAGTTTCATCTATTGTTTTTTTCCTGGAAATACCATGATTTTATAAACTGCCATTGGGAATGAATGTATTTTTACCCATTCTTCTGTTGATAGAAAGCAAGCCTGGTGTCATTTCTTAGCTTTTGTGAGTAGTACTGCATGGCAACAGACACACAGATGTGAAACATCTCTGAGGTGTTTTGACTTAGAGTCCTTCGGATTGACAGGCAGAACTGATGTTCGTGGGTAGTATTTTGCTTCTGTGTCCTGGTTTTTGGATTCTATACACTGGTTCCCACAGTGGCTGCACCAGTTTACATATGTACTAGAAATTTATGCAGGGGGTGGGGTGGTCCCCTTTCCCCACATTTTCACCAGCGTTGGTTGTCACTTGTCCATTTGATAACAGGCATTATGACTAGGATAAGAGGCAATACCAAAGTATTTTTAATTTGCATTTCTTTGAAGGCTAAGGATGTTGAGCACATTTTGTTTTATTTTTGAGTGTATAGTTTAATTAAAACATTGCCCCTTCCCCTTTCCTCTCTCCAAGCCCTCATACATCCCTCCTCATTCATCTTCAAATTCATGACCTTTTTTTCATTGTTATTTCATTTCATTGCATGTTTATCTGTATATACATACATATATACACATTCTTAATATAACCTGTTCAGTCCATACAATGTTGCTTGCATGTTTGTTTTCAGGGCTGATCATTTGGCACTGGACAATCAGTTGGTGTGCTCTTCCCTGGGGAAGCCGTGTCTCCTGCTCCTCGCTTTCCTCGGTTGCCTATAGTTCTTTGTATAGGGTTAAGGACTAGTGGAGTTTGCACCATTCAGTTTTTCACGTTCTCTGGTATCATCATTGTTCAGTACTCATTTAGGCAATCATGTTAGGTGAGATTTTGTGGGTGTAGTTTCTGATATTACTAGGTGACACAATCTCCCAGCAAACTCTCTAATCCTCCAGTTCTTATTGTCTCTCCGCCCCTCTTCTCCAATGTTCCCTGGGTACTTTTTCATACGATTTTTAGCCAGTTGTATTTCTCTCTTTGAAAAATGTCTATTTAGTTCCTCAACCCATTTGTTGAAAGATGGTTTATTTTCTTGGTATCTCCTTTTTTATAGACTTTATATAAAGTTGTAATATAATATTATATAATCAATATATTACTCTCTGTCTGAAGTACAGTTGGCAACTATTCTTTGTCCTGTTGTATAGGCTAGCTCCTGATGATCATTTTCTTTGCTATACAAAAGGATTTTAGTATTATGAAAACCAATTTACACATGTGTAGCTTTATTTCCTTAATATTTGGAACATTTTGCACAAAGTCCTTATGTATACCTCTGTCTTGAACTGTTTTCCTTATGTTGTCTTCTAGAGGATTTTAAGGTTTCAGATTTTATATTAAGGTCTTTCATCCTCCTTTTTACTCTGATGCAGGGAGAGTATATATTTAGGCTATTCCTCTTTTTTCTTTATTAAGAATATTTTATTCATTTTACGTACCAACCACTGATACCCCTCTCATCCCTCCTCCCACTCCCCCCTAGTCTTCCCCTCAACCCATCCCTCATCCCCTCCTCTGAAAAGGTAAGGCCTCCCGAGGGGAGTCAGAAAAGTCTGTTACATTCTGTTGAGGTAGGTCCAAGCCCCTCTTTCCTACATCAAGGCTGTGCAAGGTGTCCCACCATAGGTAGTGGGCTCCAAAAGTCAGCTCATGCACCAGAGATGGACCCTGATTTCACTGTCAGGGTTCCCTTAAACAGACCAAGGTACACAATTGTTGCACTTAGGCAGAGGGCCTAGTCCAGTCCCATGCAGGCTCCACAGCTGTTGGTCTTAAGTTCATGAGTTCCCACTAGCTTGGTTCAGTTGTCTCTGTAGATTTCCCCCAAATTTTGAAACTAGTTTTCCAAGGAACCTTTGTGTGAAGGCTGAATTTTTTTCCTACGTACGTTTTTGTTACCTCTGTTAAATTTTCATTGCTATGATCCTATGGCTTTAATTTTGGGTTTTCTATTCATTCCATTGTTCTGTGTGCCTGGTTTTGAGTCAATGGCATATTGCTTTCATTACTATGACTCCTTAGCAGAGTTTGAGATAATATATTGTGTTGTGTCCAGCATTGCTCTTTTGACTAGGCATTATTTTGGTTACTCAGGGTATTTTACATTTGCATATGAATGTTAATATTATTTTTCAGATCTGTAAATAACATAATTGAAAATATGATAGAGATTGCATTAAATCTATAGATCACTTCCAATAATACAGAAATTTTTGCAATATTATTGCTGTGATCTGGAGGTATCTTTCAATCTACTGGGCTGTTTGTTGTTTGTGGATAACTAGCCTCAATTTCTGAATGACCAGTCTTAATCAGAAAGTCCTCACCTATGACTGTATTTTGAAGTATTCTCCCTATTTTTTATTATTATTTTATTTTTACCTCTAACAGTTTCATAGTTTCAGGTCTTACATTAAAGCCCTCAATTTGATCTGATCAGCATTGATTCTTCTTTGGGGTGAGAGATAAGGATTAAGTTTTATTCTTCTACATGTAGACACCCAGTTCTTCCAGCAAAGCTTGTTGAACATACTGTGTTTTCACCAGTCTGTTTTTCACATTTTTTTAAAAACAGGTGGGTGTTGAGAGAATTTTATCACACCATGTGAAGATATTTCGCTGTTTTACCTAACTTGCCTAAGGCATCTGGTTGGTTTTAAAAAGAGCTGAATGGCCAGTATGTAGACAGGAAGAGTATGGCAGGACTTCTGGACACAGAGAAGAACTCGGGATGAATGTAGGCATGGAGAGAAGCCAGTGAGACACTGAGGAAGTTGGGCGTACTGAAGGGAAGGAGGTTAAAAGCCATGTGGCAGAACACAGGTTAATAAGAAACATGTTAATTAAAGTGATAAGAGCTAGTGGGACAAGCCTAAGCTAAGGCCAAGCTTTCATAAATAAGTCTCCATGTCATTATTTGGGGGCTGGCAGTCCAAAGAAAGTCTGAGAAGAAAGAGTGGGTATAGGTGGCTATAGTTAACTTGCATTATATCTTTTGCTCAGTTCTGTTTCACTGATCGGTATGTTTGTTCCGTTGTGGCGTCCTGCTGTTTTTATTACTATGGCTCTGTAGTATAACTTTTTCTCTTAGGATTGCTTCATTAGCCTGCTGTCTTTCGTTCTTCCATATGAGTTTTAAGGCTGCCTTTTCTATTACTGTGAGCAATTGCATTTTCATCAGGGTTTTATCAAATCTGTAGACTGCTTTTGGTAGGATAGTCACTTCATGCTATTAGTTCTTCAGGTCCATGAGCAAGAGAGGTCTGTCTTCTAGTGTCTGCCTTGGTTTTGGTTTTGGTTTTCTTTGCTGTTTAAGCTTTTGTTGTTGAGATCCCTCAATGACATATCTTGTAAAAAAAAAAAAAAAAAAAAAAAAAGATTGATTTTAATTCTGTGTGTTTTGCTATGTACTGAGCTTTTGCCTGGTGCCTGTGGAGACCAGAAGAGAACACTGGGTCCCTGGTACTGGATTTAAGATGGCAGTAAGCTGCCATGTGGGTGTTGGAAACTGAACCCAGATTTTCTCTGCAAGGAAAGCATGTGTTCTTAACTGCTGAGCCATTTTTTTCAGGCCCTGTTGTGTTTTTATTTAAGGAAAAACAATGAAGTAACTTACTCAATATTCATTTCTACCGTCTTTTCCAACTGGGCTAACTTTTTGCCCCCATAGCAAATATTGGCCATCTGGATCCAGGCCTTGGTTCATTGATTAATGCCCATATTTGTTCTAAATGAAACTTCCATTTATCACCCACTGCTCCGGGTTCTGCAGAGACTGACAGTAACCAAACTGCTAAGTAAGAAAATCTGAACCTGCTCCTCAAGGAAATCGAAGGTGGTCTTCCTCTCCTAACAGTATTGGTACAGTGGATCTGACACCAACATAGACTCAACCATCTTGATAATAGAAATACAAAGTGAAACCCAAGCTAGACAACAGGTGTAGCTGGAGAAAGAAGAGAGGAAGAAGGGGAAGAGGAGAGGGAAGAAGAGGAGGCTGAAGCCTAGAGGATCTGAGTTCCTGATGACATTTGCCATTCAAATTCTAGAGTAGCCCTTACAGGTAAACTCTGAAGGTGGTGCGCTGATCTTTCCTCCTAAAATATTTCCAAATCCTAACCTGAGGTATCTGTGGGTCTATGAAATCAAGGATCTTGAGATGAGATCTTCCTAGACTCGGAGTAGACACCAAACTCAATCAATTTGTGTCTTTATAGGAGAAGCAAGGAAGATCTGAAATACTCAGAGGAGAAGGCTGTGACAAGACATAAATAAAGTCTAGCAAAAGCAGAATTTGAGTTTTGAATTTTCTGTCCACAAGAAGCAGCAGCAGCTGGCTACAGTCATGAGTGCAGGAGACAGAATGAAGCCAGTTCTCCTTCAGAATGTCTCCTGGAAACAAATCCTACACTGCCTGAATTTTGGATTTCTGATCTTCCAGATTGGATGTGGATACATTTTTGTTGTTTTAAGCCACACAATCTGTGGCAAATTTTATGGCTGCTGTAGAGAACAAATCCAATAAGAGAATAAATATCCTTTCTAGGTGGTAAGTAACAGTTTATCACTACTTAATTCTCTTTGCCACCTCACGGTATGGTGTGTGCGTGTGCGTGCGTGCGTGTGTGTGTGTGCATGCTGCGTGCGTGCGTGTGTGTGTGTGTGTGTGTGTATGTGTGTATCTATGTGTGTGTGTGTGTATGTGTGTGTCTGTGTTTGTGTATGTGTGTGTGCATGTGCACACGTGTGTGCCTATGGAGGCCAGAGGTTGATGTAAGATGTCTTTATCTTTTTTTCCTTGTATTTTAGAAATAAGGCTTCTCCTTGATCCATTAAACCTGAAGTTTACTGAGTGACTAGACTGTCTGGCTAGTAGTCTCTAGAGACCCTCCTGTCCTTTGAGTACTAGTTATCACAGGTCAACACCATCTTGCCTGCTTTTTACATGGGTGCTAGAGATCAAACATGGGTCTTCACACTTGCACAGCTGGCACTTTATCAACTAATTTATTGTCCCAGTCCCACATTGTGGAATTCTTAACACATGGATCCCTATCAAATTGTTTTAGCCCCCAAACAGGCCTTCACATTAAACAAACAAACACGTTTTACTGCCTCAAAAGTTAACAATGATCGGGCCCTAAGAAGCCCTCAACCTATATTGCCCACACTTTTCTTTGCCCTCGCCAGACCAGTTTCCCAGTGGTTCCTGTATCACCTCAACTTTATCTCTATCATAGGAATAGCTGTGCTCCTGTGAAAACATACTTCTGAAATATACTATATATGTGTATGATTTTATGACTTCTTTGCTTGAAATCTTACTCCAGCTCTTCCTTACCATTGGGATCTATGGACCATATTACCAGTGCCTATTTGGGTTACTCTATGGAAAACAGCCACAAGTCCCACCACTCTGCGCCAGGGCAGCTGATGCCCCTCATCACATCCTATCATTCCTCTTTTCCCCATACTTAGAACCTTCTAATACTCATGATTTAGTTTATATTTTGTGACTTAGCTATTATCTACCCTCTAACTACTATAATATAAAGTCTGTGACTGCAAGAAATTTTAAGTAGTAACTTGATTCTATCCCACTCCACTTAGAACAGAACAATAATACCTCAAGGAAGGCCAGCACATAAATGCCCCAGTGATTGTTTTGGGCCCAAGGATCACATAAGTGACCTCAGCTGATTCCCAGCAGTCTGAGGTTAATTACATACAAGTAATTCTTGTTTCAGAAACTTTGCTTTCTGCATTCCTATCACTTATCTGATGTATATTTCAAATGTTTTATGAAGTTTACATCTGTGTAATAAATTAAAATAGCTCAGTTCTCTGTATAATCTGGAAACTACTACATTAATTCTAACTGTTCTAATACAACATCCTGCCATTTTTAATTTATTTAATGTATTTATTTTCTTTCTCTCCTTCTTCACCCTACCCATCTGTCTGTGTGTGTCTGTGTGTGTGTGTGTGTGTGTGTGTGTGTGTGTGTGTTACCTATCCCACAGCATGGGTGTGTCAGACAGAGGACTTGTGTGTTAGGTCCAATCTCTTTCTACTCATTTTGTCTGGACTCAGGGATAAAATCCAGGTAATCAGATCTGGTGATTAAGCAAGTAAGAAGGAATGCTGTGTGACAATACATATTTACCCCACTGAGCCACATTGTAGGATCTCACATTTTTCTTTTGCTCCATGACCATGACTGTTCTGAAGTATCCCCTAGCCTTGTGAAACCCCATCAAACTGGACTTACATGCACAAAACTTGAAATTTGAACGTGATTTATTAAGTTCGTCTTACTGAAGTTTATTTTTTCTAACTTTCTATTGTAAATATTTGAAGATACTTACATAGCAACAACAACATTTGCCCAGATGTTATATTAGTCCTTTTTTTGCCAGCATCAATCAATGCTGTTCCTGTTGGGGGATGGGGCAGTTCTCCAAATGAATCTGTGTGTCTAGAATCCACTTATTATTGGAATTTGGAGATGGAGCTCCAACAGTAACCCACAGTAAAAGCTTAGTTTTTAAATAATTCCGGCATGTCTGGTAGTGTTCTCTGATGCTTTGATATGAATGTGCACATCAATCCTGAAGCCTGGTTAGCACTGTCTGTCCAGATGCATCAGAATAGGAAATATGCTTTACTACACAGAGTTCCTTTTTATTTGTGGTGCTGTGTGTACTTTAGGTCCTGTCCCCTCTAAATAGATGAGTTCAAAAGGGTCCTGAAAAGAGTAATGAGATTTATTAGATATGAGAAACAGAAAGAAACCTCAGAAGATGAGGCTCTTGGTCAAATCAGAACATACACTAAAGGAAACTGATATTAGAAAAAGAATTGTCTCTGATAGAAATGTCTGCCCATAGCATTCTGTTGACAGAGCCTTCCTAATGCACACACATGCTCAAGGTGGCTTTACTATGGTGTCTTTGCCTAGAGTTGCATCAGTTTCAGCTTTACTGAGTGAGGAGAATGTCCTTCTTACAGAAGCATTTTCTTTAGAGTGTAAAGCTTAATTTTACACAAAAGACTCCCACTGAGTATAGTCTCTCCATTTTACATTTTTCTTATCCTATTTTAGTGTTGTTTATTATTATTGTATATATTTAAATAGAATGGTTTCGTTGTTTTATCTGTGTACAGGATGTGAAGGACTGCTACATAAAGATCATCGACATATGTAGCCATACTTATTTCTGTTTTGCATGGTGGCAATAAAATTGGAAGCCTATGCTCTTTTAAGACTTTTAGAATGTAAGTCTGTTATTATTTATAGACATAAATAAATAAGCATATTAACTCCTTGGGGCTTATAATTTAATGTCTGTACCTCTTAACCAAAATCTCATTTTCTCTGTTCTCCAGCCTTCTGGCCAGTCTCGTTCTATTCTCTGTTTCTATGACTTTGACTGTTTTATTTTCCAGACTTTATGTATAAATGATATAATAGGGGAATTGTTTCTTTTCCTGCTCTATTTTACTTAGCATATTCCTTTCCAGTTCCTTCTGCATAATCATAAATAGTAGGGTTTTTTTAGTCTATATAGATTTACTTTGCTTTTATGTGTACGAGTGCATTGCCTGAATGTACTTGTATTTACCCTGTACGGGTTTGATGCTCTTGGAGGCCAGAAGAGGGCATCAGTTTCCCTCGAACTGGAGATGACTGCTTCCATGTAGGTGCTGGGATTTGAATTCAGGTCCTCTGCAAGAGCAAGTACCCTTAATTGTTGAGCCATCTCTCTAGACCTTATGAAATTCTTTTGAATGATTACATGATATTCACATGCATATATGGATGGATAGATATGGGCTTTTTTAAATATAATCTTCTGTCCAAAGACAGGTAAGATTCTAACTATATTGGATAAGGAAATAATGCTACAATTAACATGATAAAGATATTTCTTTGAAATTCTAATTTTGGGACTATTTGGATATATACCTATCAGAGTCACATTTAAATTTTGGGATAAACTGCCATATTGTTTTGAGGAAAGACTTTACAAATTACATTGGATTGATTTTTATTTTAAGGTTTAAAATCAAGAAATATGATGCTTCATTCTCTAGATCCCTTTCAGTATTTGGGGTCTTTTGTTTCATCACGTGAATTTTAGAATTTCTTTTTATTTCACTTTAAGTTTTATTCATGAGTACTGTGTTTGCACCGTTTCTACCCTAATTTCTCTTAAGTTAATGGCTTCTATAATTATTTTTAAACATATGGACATATATGTTTACACATATATACAATCTGTTGAGTACATTTAGTATTGGTGTTATGCACATGTGTTTAACGTTGACACATGAGAATGGATAACCAATCAGGGACCATCCCTAGAGAAAAGTAATTTTCTTTCAGTAACCATTATACTTGTAACACTACATCTAGATGTGGGACCTTTTGAGATTCCCTCCATGCATGTTAGAATGTCAGCTTTCACTATGTAAGTCTTATTTAGGCATATTTTAACCGTATTTTTGAGATTTCATGGATATAAATGTCTATAAGACATTATCTCAAAGCTGGCAACCTGGTGCTCTGGCTCCAATAGTCATTTTGTTCCCCTTCTGCTATTTTCCATGGACCATAGATATAAGAAGTTGTATTGTAGATACACCAACTGGGGATGGGATCTACATGGTCATTTATTCTCTCCTCTCTTAATAAGCTGTGGATCTCTGTAAACGTCTCCATTTGCTGAAAAAAGAAGGTCCTTTGATGTGAGAGGAATAGTGAAAGGAAGACTTATCTATAGATATAAGGTAAGTATTTATAGAACAGTTAGAAACTATACTTCTTTAGGAAAATGCCACTAGTAGATTCTCCTCTGTAGTCTATGAATCCCAGGTATGGGTAATTTGATAGGTGTGCAATACCTGGCATGAATTCCCTCTTATTGACAGGAATTTGGGTCCAAGGAGCCAACTATTGGTTACACTCAAAACAAAAATGCTATTATTGCAGTACTGGGACATCTTCCTGGGCATTAATGTTGTAGCTGTAGGCTTTATTTCTGGGTAGTACTATTGGTTGCCTTTCTCCATTGACAGCTTTTCCAGAAATGTACAATGGGAGCTATATGTCAGGGAGGTCCGTTCAAGGTCACTTCCAGCTTGATTCCTTCAAGTCCTGTGTCCAAACTGTGTGGTGTCTTCAGCTACAGGGTCTTCTTACCTTCAAGTTATGGAAGAAACAAAGCCAAGTGGCAAAGCTTATCTTGTTTTGGAGGGCTACAAAACCCTCCCCCTGACCAACAACTTGGAGAGATTTTTGTTTTAATGCCTCACACTGGAGTTTTAAGAGTCTATGGCTCCTAGATGAACCATTTTCGTCATTCCATGTGGCCTAATTCCATTTAAACCATATGTACTTACATATATTTATAATTATGTATGCATTTAAGTAAGCTTGTAAAATAATGTGTTCCTCAGCTGGATGAAAACGAAAGAGCAAGTTGAGCATTAGCATGCATGCATTAATTCATTCCTCTCTGTCTTGACTGTGAATGTGATGTGATGAGTTGCTTTAAGCTCCTGTAGCCTTGATTCCCCTGTAATGATGGACTGTCACCTGGAATTATGAGCCTCCAAACCCATTCTCTCTAAAGTTGCTTTTGTGAGACTTATTTTATTGCAGCAATAGAATAGGAAACCAAGACAGAATGTATCTGTTTCTTCTTGGTATTCAATTTGTTCTTGAATAATTTGTATATAACCCTTATATACAAATAAAGATAATTATTATCTTTTTATTGTTATATTTTATTGTATATATAACTGTCTTTATTATCATTATTATCTTTTATATTTTTGCAACAAGAGTTGTAATGTCTCCTCTTTAATTTTGAAATTTATACACTAAATTGTTCTCTTTTTTCTTAGTCTACCTAAAGTTTTATATATTTTAGTATTTTCCAAGACAAATTCTAATTTAAAAATTTAAATACAGCATTGTTATTAATTCTTTGAGAATTACACATACATATGCAATACATTTTGATCATATTTACCATCATCCATCCCCTTAATTCTTTCAAAATTCTCTTCCTAAAAACTGAAACTTCCTCTTAACCCCATGTCTTTTGTTTTTTGTTGTTAAAAAAATATAAAATATAAAACAAAAAAACAAAAGACATGGTGTTCTAAATTGTGCTGCCTGTTACTTAGGGACAGCATCATGGCAGGTGCTCCACCTACAAGGGACCATACTATTAAAGTAGGCTGAGTTTCCACCCCCCAGAAGCCAGGGGTGGGTCATGTGAGCCTCTGACCCCTTCTGGAATGTTGGCTACCTTAATCTTGTGCAGGCAATCAGAGCTATTGTGAGCTCATTGGTGCAGTAATCCTATTATTTCCAGAGGACACTGTTTTATTCTGGTCCTCCACAATTTTAGCTATTACAATCTTTCCAATTACTCATCCACAGTGGTCCCTGAGCTTTTTGGTAGGTTAGGGTATAAATAGTTCTCCCATTTGAGATTGAGTACTCCACAGACATTTTCTCTATACTTTGACCATTTGTGAGACTCTAGATTAATTCACTACATAAACTTTTCTCTGATGAGGGCTGAGAGCTATACTCATCTATGATTGTAGAAATACAAATTGGCTGCCGGATGGTGGTGGCACATGCCTTTAATCCCAGCACTCAGGAGGCAGAGGCAGGCGGATCTCTGTGAGTTCGAGGCCAGCCTGTGCTACAGAGTGAGTTCCAGGACAGGCTCCAAATCTACACAGAGAAACCCTGTCTTGAGAAACAAAAAACAGCAACAACAACAACAAAAAAAAGTAAAGAAAGGAAATACAAATCAGAGTTACCATACACGGGACATAATGTTCTTCCCAGCAGCCATGGTTTATCAAGTACAAGACCCAGTGTCAAGTGTGAGAGTCCTCCTTTGCAGTTATTCAGGTGTTATGTAGAATTCTGGAGGGAAAAGTCATCAGTGATCTTACCCAACTGCAAACTATGTGAGCTACAATACTGACTGGTATGGCACACATTTTATTGGATAACCAATTACTCTATGATGGAATTTATGGTCCCTTCCGTGGAAAGAACCTGTGTCTGGTACTATCAATCTGGTCAAGAACTCATGGTGGGGAAACTAGTGGGTCCCAGTGGTGGACCAAATACTACTATTTTGGTAATTGGATAGAGTAACCAACTCAGTGTTGCTGATCTTCTTTGTCTCTCTGTCCCCTATGCCCCCTGGTGTGTGTGTGTGTGTGTGTGTGTGTGTGTGTGTGTGTGTGTGTGTGTGTGTGTTTCTACAATTATGGGATTACCATGAACTTTAACAAAATGTAGGATAACTTCTATTTGGGCCAGGTAACAGCATACATTTGATAAAGTACCAAATTCCATCCACCCTTTTACTCTGCTCTTACAATTATTTTTTGATGTCACATTGTGAAGCTTTTAAAGATTTATTTTACTCTTGGTTTATGTGAAGTGAGAGTGGTGTGTATGTAGTATGTGTGAATGTGGGATGCTTGTCCAGGCCAGAAGAGGATTTCTGTTCCCTCTGAAGCTACCTTACAGGGGTGCTGGGAACTGAACTCACATCCTCTGGAAGAGCAGCAAGCACTCTTAACTGCCAGGCCATCCCTCCAGCCTGATATACCAATTTACATTTCTGTGTTGGTTATTCAATATCAAATTACTAGAGTAATTTGAAGTAAGTTTTTTGTTGTTGTTATTGCACTTTTTTCTTGTTGTTGTTTTAAGACAGGGTTTCTCTATGAAGTAAGTTGTTTTTAACACTCCTGCCTTCTAATCTTTATCTTAAGATTAGCGACTCACACAGTGCCGAAACTGGATTTGAATACTTTTAATTTGACTATGCGCTTTGCTTACCTGTGAACTTTACAAATGCATTGATTTTTATACAACTAGTGAACATCACTGTGTATCAGCTTAAAGAACTCCCTTGAGCATTTATTTAAGGCAGTTCTGGGGGCAACAAAGTCTCTCAGCTTTTTGCCCAGGAAAATTATTACCTTCCTTTCCACTTTTTTGAAGGAAATCAGAGGTTGCTAGAATAAAAATATTCCTGGTTTGTATAGTTTTCTTCAACAGAGCGTCTATCCTACTCTATTCTTTCTCCCAATCTGCAGGATTGCCTTAAAAAAAAAAAAAAAAAAAAAAAAAACTGCTGACAGCCACCTGAGTGATCTCTGGCAGAAGTATATTTTCTTACTATTTAAGGATCATGTTTATTTTCTTTTCAGTTTTAATATAACTTGCTAAATCCCTTGTTGAGTTGAATTTGTATGTAGACAATATCTTGGACAGTGATTCTGTGCCTCATGTACCTCGACTGATCTCTAGGGATTTGGGAAATTTTTAGATTTATTTAAATGAGCATTTTATCATTTTATCCTGCCACCACTCTCCATTGCTGAAGTATTACATACATAAACATTGTCTCATTGGAGGACATACTCTTTCACATCTTGTGGTTTTCTTCCCCACTCAATCACTGCGAAAATTAGATGAATATTTGATGATCTTATGAATTATTTGATTCTTTTTCTTTTTGATCAAGTCTTCTTTGATTCTCTATGATAAATTTTTTTCATTTCATTGTATAATCTAATTCCTTAATTTCTCTTTGTTTCTTTAATAAATAATTCTACTTATTTGTTGAATTGTTGTTTTGATCCTGTATGTTTATTTTTTCTTAATTTCAATGAAATGCTTTTAAAGTAGGACCCACAAGCCTCCTTCAAAAATTATCTACTATTTTTATTTTTAGGTCTTGTGCATGGATATTTTGCTCACCTGTTTTCTGTGTGCCACATGTATGTATATTATCTGTGGAGGCCAGAAAAGGTAGTTAGTTCCCTTGGAACAGGAGCTACAGAGCATTGTATTTAGACCAACATATGGATACTAGGAATTGAACACAGGCCCTCAAAATCATTTATTTTATAATTTTGAGATTATAATATAACTACATTTCTCCCTTTCTTTTTCTCTCTTTAAACTGTTCCATATACTCCTCCCTGCATTTCTTAAAATTCATGGTCTCTTTTTTACTGATTGTTATTGCATTATTTTAAAGTATCTCGCTGGAAACTTACCAATCTTTGTTTCTTTGAAATTGAAAACTGGATGTTTATCTGTGATTGTCTTTTTATTTAATGTGTGTATGTACATATGTGTGTCTATCTCTATTTCTATCTCTCTCTGTCTCACTCATTTCCTCTCTCTCCCCCCCCTCTCTCTTTCTCTCTCTCTGTATGCTTCATGTAGCTTTTCATTTATTTCTGTACATTTCATTGAGTAATCATGTTTTTGGACTTTGTAGATCACCATTGATAGAAGCACATTACACTCAAAGGAAGGAAATAATTGGGTGAAGTGTTACGCTTCTACTTTCTGAGGAGGCCCAACAAGAGTATCCATGGAACTATGTCAGACACTTAAAGTGTTAATAAAGATTGGAAAGGTCCTCCACAACCAAGGCTGAGTGATCCCAAAGGCAGTGGCTACTCAGAATTCTCCATGGCAAAATCTTGTATTGATCTCCAGATATCTTATCTTCTAGTGCTTGGTATGTTCATCCTGTGGACAACATCTCAGTGACTGTAGCACTCTGGTCTAATGAGCAGAAACTCATACAGTATCCATACAGCCAAGATCTAGAGTATGGTGTTCTGTAGAGCACAGCAGCTCTGATGCCCAGAGTTTTGATTAGTACTTAATGGCTGCAGCCTCAGTGCCTATACCTCATGCATATGTTGTATTCCATAGAAGACACATTTGAAACACAGGCAAAGGAGTTGTAAAGGCAAGGTCTGAAGCACAGATGAACATAAACAGCTATGGATCATATATATAGCATCTCATATAGAGGACACAACATCAGTATCTGCCAACATTACAGAGCCTTCTACTCTTACTGATCTGGGTAGCTCCTAGTTGTCACTAGAGAGGTTCTGGTCATAAGAGTTAATGACAACCAAAGTCTTATACAGAGCAAGCAAGTGGTACAACTGGGAAATGTGCTATTAGGACCCCCAAATGACTGACATAAATATCCCAACCCTTCCTTGTCCTTCTATCTCTCTGGCAATCACAGTGAATTTCAGACATGATTCTGTCTTCACTGATATGGTGTGATGATGCTCATCACTCTGCTGTTCTTTTTAGGATCCGTTGTATTGTTGTAGATTTTTGTTTCAGCTGTCCAAGATTTTGCTGTATTTCTTATTTATAGACGATTAATTGAAGTGTGTGTGTGTGTGTGTGTGTGTGTGTGTGTGTGTGTGTGTTTCATTCATGTACATATTATCTATTCATTTCCTGATTTGGAGCACACAGCCATACCTCCTAATTGTTGTGCCCCACTTTCTTTTGATCCATATAACATAACCATCATAGAGAACAATACATCATCTTTAAAATAATATAACATTTTTAAACATATACAGAACATTTACATAATTCCTTATCTTTAATTGTCAGTCTAGTTCCTGCTTCAATAGAAACAATAGGGTAATTAGAATTGTATGTAATAGTCGTAATTCTATGCATTTGTTTATATATTTTTGTAGTTCCAGAATTCATCTTCTTGGAGTGATTTTTCTTTTTTCTTTTATAAGAAATGTGGACAAAATGATAAACATTCAATTTGCCACTGAGGTTGTTTTTTTCATTTTGTGTTTCCTTCTAAAGGAAATAACACAAAGGTTAATATACTTTTCCCATTGAGCTGTTCCCAAATATGTTTAGTTGCACATTCTTGAGATTTCAAAGGACAATTAATGTCTCATCTTATTCAATAACATTCTGAAAGGTATTTTCTGTTGGGTACTCTTTAAAGAATTATAAGAAGTTGGGGAAATGCCATCTGCAACTTACCATTAGTTCAACTTCAGTACAATAACAGTAAAGCTTATATAATCCTGCCATACAACACATCTTGATTTTATGTTCACCTATGTTCTATTCCTTCTCATTGGCTATGGCTCAATTTCTCTAACTACCAGGAAATAAGCAATACTTTAATTTAGGTAATGACCTCCTAAGAAGAGATGAGATTGTATTTACAGCCTTTTCCTTATGAAAGAATTGAGGCATCTGAATTCTAGGAATTCAGTGATTCAGTGTCTGTTTTCCTTGTTGTCACTGTAAGCTGTCTTCTAAGAAGACGCTTAGAGAATTGAATAATCCTTCTAAGTTTCTCTTTGTCATTTCCAAACCTTTTATTTTCCTCATTGAGACCCAGCTTGTTCCTAGAAAACAGAGCACTTCTATTGGTACTGTTGGGTAAAATGATAAATACTGCTTTGACACTTCCTGGAACCTAACACAATGTTTATGAGATGCCAGGAGCGCTGAGATATGGTGCTCTACTTCCCTTTTAGACAGAACTTTCTCTCTTTCCTTCTTTCCTTTTTGGATAGAACTTTCTTCTTCTTCTTTTTTCTCAGCTCTCATTCACCTCACAGCAGAGTTCCTTTCTACCACATCAGAGTTTTTTGTTTGCATTAGCATTGTCCTCTCATTCTGCCCCTTGTCTTTTGCTTTAAATCAATGCTTCCTTAACTGCCTCCTTTGGAAAGGATATGCTGTGGGGATAAAGCCATGGTTACTTGTTCAAGTATTATCCATAGATGCTTACATGCTGCATAGTTCAGTAACTATAAGAGAAAATATATGGACAAAACAAACAAAAAAACCACAAAATTTCACTGTGGCCCTGGATAAAAAAAACCTTTCTCAGGATCCTCATGAAATCACTGAGCCAGATCTATACAGTATGGATGGTCTTTCCTTTATATTAGAACTTCAAGTTCCAGCAGATATGCAGTTTATGGTTTGTTTAAATTTAACACTTACTATTTTAGATTAAATGTGGGTTCACAGTAAAATTAAGTAAAAGCACAGAGTAATCTTATATATACCCTGTTTATGCATACATACACAAGCACAATGGTGTATAATTAATGAACCTGCATCATCCAAACCTCATTGCTAACACTGGGATTGACTTTTGATAAACATTCAATGTCATAAAGCCCTTCTTCCTGTTGTAATATATGCAGCATGATTTCACTGCCCTGAAAGTCCTTTGCACTCTACCCTGCCCCTTATGCCTCAACCATGAAGCTGTTGATTTTATTCTCTCCATGCTTTTGCCTTTTTCAGGTTTTCATACAGTTGTATTCATGAAGAAAGTGACTTTTCCTATGCATCGCCCATGTCTTCATATGTATTTCTTTTTTATCATTGTACGGCAATCTGTTGTTTGGGTGCACCATGCTTTGTTTAATATTACACTTTTTGAGGTACATAATAGCTGCTTTCAAGTTTGGTCGATGAGGAATAAAGTAGCTATACCCGTTCATGCGCCTAATTCTGTGGAGTTTTCAGTTTCCCTACTTAAATCCCAAAAAATAGTGCCACAGTCAAGCACCAGGCCAAGCTCTGGAAGTCCAGTCGAAGTGAGGGAAGAGGGATTCTATGAGCAAGGGGCACCAAGACCATGATGAGGAAACTTACAGATAAAACCAAACCAAGCTAGTGCAAACTCATGAACTTTGGACCAACAGCTGTGGAGCCTGCGCAGGACTGGACCGGACCCTCTGCATGGGTGAGACAGTTGTGTAGTGTGGTTTGTTTGTAGGGCCCCTGACAATGGGAATAGGACCTATACCTAGTGCATGAACTGGCTTTTTAGAGCTCATTGCCTATGGTGGGACACCTTGTAGTGTCTTGATGCAGGGGAAGGGTTTGGACCTGCCTCAGCTGAATGTGCCAGGCATTGCTGACTCCATACCTTTTCAGAAGAGGAGATGGAGGGGGGGTGCTATGAGGGTGAAAGCTGGAGGGGGAGTGGGAGAGGAAAGAGGGAGGGATCTGTGGTTGGCATGTGGAATGAATAAAAAGTTCTTAATAATAAAAAAAAGAAACACAACTGTATGGTAAGACAAAGTTAATCAAGTTTTGTAAAAACTGCAAAACTCTCTCACCAGCAGTGCTTACTATTTCTCACCAGTATTTGATATTGTTGGTGTTATGGATCTTGACCATTCTCATAGGTGAATAGTAGTAACATATTGCATTCATTTATATTCCAAATGACATATGATGTTGAACATTCTTCTATGTGCTTACTTGTCTGTCTTAGTTGACAAGGTATCTTTTCAGATCTTTGATCATTGCTATAACTGGGTTTTAAGGGTTCTTCATATACGTTAAATAATTGATCGATTCTGCTAAGTCTTTTAAAAGTATTCTATCCCCATCTGAGATGTTTGTATTTTTTAAAATGACTATTTAATTTTCTTTTTCTTTTTAGATAGGTTCTATGTGTATCCCTGGTGTGCCTTGAACTTGCAATCCTCCTGGCTTAAACTCTAGAGAGTAAGGAGATACATCCCGATATTCAACCATATTCCAATTACTTAAATTTAGGAAGTAGTATAGTAGAGTTTATAAAGGTATGGCAATAGAGCAAGTTAAATCTTTTAATAGGCTTTAAAGTATTTTTGATATAAAATTAGCACATATATACTATAGGTATCTTAGAATGCATACATAAACTAAATCCTTTTGGTCATAATTTACTTTTCATTAGCTATGTAAAAATGATAGTGATGCATATCTAAATAATATTACTAAATAATACTGATATAGCAAAAGTTGAGTATGTATTTGATAAATAAAGTATTTCTATGTTGTGAATATTTACTGAAACAATACCTATTTTCCACATTCTTTAAACAAAGGCATACTACATTGTGTGGTTGGATAATTGTTTAATTGACTGATTGGCAGTGCTAATTATGTTCATATATTTTATATTTTTAAAAAAGCATTGATAAGTATTCTAGAAAAATACTTTTAACCATATATATTCCTTTATTTCTTTAATAATACTGTCCAAAACATCATTGTTGTAATAAAACATGCAGTCAATTTTAGAATTCTTGATATGTAGCTCTAAGACATCTTCCAGAAAGTTTATTTTCCTTCTAATTAACACTCTGGGGGATATCAGTATTGTAAATGCTCAAGCATTTCAGTTTATGAAGGACACTAACTCATATACATTTACTGTATGATCAATCCTTTCCAGCTATAAAATTATATTTAATAACTTTATCTATTTACCATCTCTACATTTGCCTTGGGATTAGTTTGGTTATTATCAAAGAGGTCAAAGATTTGAAAAAAAATTAGTGAAGGTTAAAAGCAAGGGAACTCAGGGAGGGGCATAGAGTTCAGGTTGGATGAAGGAGAAATGGAGAATAATGGGACAGAAGGGGTTAAATGTGATGGGGGTGGAAGAACAAAGTAGAAAAGGGATAACTAACATTAAAAACATTTAAAAGTGTCATATGGAAACCTACTACTTTAGAAGCTTCTTAAAATGCATACACATATTTTAAAGGTATGTATGTGTGCATGTATGTATAATAGGAGTTAACTTATAATGAGGGAACAATGTCTCCCCTAGACACTATTGGCTATAAAATAAGAAGCCCACTGTCAACTATAAAATACTTCTTTTGAGTTTTTGATCAGTGGGTTCCCATAGACCTCACAAACATTATTTCTATTGTGAATGCTTTTGGCATATGTGATAGTTATTCTTGATTGTCAACTTGACTGCATCAAGAATTAACTAAAATCAAAGCTGCTGTGTATACTTGTGAGGGATTTTGCTTGCTCGGATCACTTGAGGAGGGAAGACCTAGCTTAGATCTGGAATGTGTGTGGTAGGAAGGTTCACATTAAATCCAGGCCGTATCTTCTGGTGGCAGCCTATACAGAGAGCATGGAAGGAGGAAGCTCTTGCTCTTCACCTATGTGCCCTCACTCTCCCTGGTAATTTCATTCCTTCATTGGTACTAGAACATACTTCTTCAGGATTCTGAAGTAAACTGAAAACCAACTAAGACATCCAAACTTGTGGACTAAACAACTATTGTATTCTTGAACTTTCCATTGAGACAGATATTATTGAAATAGTCAGATCATAGCCTGTAAGGCACTATAAAAGATATATGTATGTATGTGTGCATTCTAGCAGTTACACTTACCCCTCCCGAAATTGCTAGTAAGACCCTATTTCCTAAGGACACTACATGTCTGAGTATAGGACATGAAGAAATCAAGTTAGTACTAACTTGGAAGCTTCATCACTACTGGCTAGATTTCATTGTGCACAATTTGCATGATGTAGAGGAAGAAAAAGTGTCTTATACAGCTCTACCTTGAGAGATTCAAAATGACTCTTCTGGCAAAATACGGCTACTGGTGCAACAGTGGAACAAATGTTTGGGAGTAACCATTTTCTGATTGGCTATAAAGCTTATTCTACTAGATGTAACTCATGATTTGTACTGCTAACTGGGCTAAAAAAATGTAGCTGACTAAGACTTAGGTCATAGGGGAAAATCTAATAATAATATCCTGCTAAGTGGACATAATAATAAACTGCCTCCTAAATTCTTATCTTTATACCCATAGATTAGTGCGTTTCCTAACCCTCATCAGAGAAGGATCTTTTTACAGTAGATGGCAATTAATACAGAGGCCAGCAGTTGATCAATATGAGGAGAACAAGGGATTTTGGATTACTTGGCTCTAAATGGAACATGTATATCACATACGGACATCTTCAATAGAATAGTGTTTTTTGGAGATGGTCATTTAGTCACACACATGAACTCACAGCAGTTATCAGTGCTGTGGGTTAAACAGTGTATTAATAAAAAGAAACATGCTGTGAAAAACTAATCGTGGTGAAGAGGATATGGGAGAAATTGTAGGAAAGAGAAAGGGGAGTGGATTTGATTAAGAAGCATTATTACATACATGTATGAAATTATCAAGCAATAAATAAAAAACAAGGAAACAGAAACCAAATAAAGCCTCAGTTAGTATAGACTTGAAAAATAAATTTAGAAGATGCTGTAAGGCTCAGGGGTCTATGTGGAAGAGGAGGCAGAAAGATTTTAAAAGCCAGTGAAACCATGTCCCTTAGACACAACAGGACCGATGTGCACATGAACACATGGAGACTGTGGCACACATTCAAGACCACAAGCCAAATGGGGTCACAGAGCTGAGAAGGGAAAGTGGATATGGAGTCTTACCCCCTTCCTATTGATACTTATTGGCAAATAGAAAATAAGTTTTCTCCAATGAAGTGTCACTGGGTCTATTAACCACACCGAAGGCAGGCCCTATGCCCAGCATCAGTGAGCCAACACAAAACAAACACTGGCTTTTGTAGAAATTTCTTTTATTTTGACACTTTTTGCTTTATTAATCTTGTTTGTTTTGGTTTTTATTTTGGTGGGTTTTTTGTTGTTGTTACTTGTTCATTTGCTTTAAAAAGAGTCAGTAGGGTCGTGGGGAGGGTCTTGGAGGGGTTGAAGGAGAAGAAAATATTACCAAAATATAATCCATAAAAATTAATTAAAAAACCAAAAAGTTTAATGAAATATGTGTTTTTGAGTATATATTGTTATATTACATACACCACCATCAGCATACACAATAATGATTTAATTTTCACATAGAACTCTAATTCTATAACATTTACCTAAAATGATTACGACTTAAATGC
This sequence comes from Peromyscus leucopus, assembly GCF_004664715.2. Taxonomy (NCBI): domain Eukaryota; kingdom Metazoa; phylum Chordata; class Mammalia; order Rodentia; family Cricetidae; genus Peromyscus; species Peromyscus leucopus. The sequence goes on from NC_051079.1 coordinate 60,000,129, forward strand.
TAATTGATTCACTTTGAATAATTTAATTTTTTTTTGGTGAATTTGTCAATGCCACTAGCAAGAAACTCCCTATGAGAATCACCCCGATACTGTGAGATTATAAACAGGCAAGAATTGGGGTCAAATTTTAAAATTCTGGTAAATCACTTAACCTTGATAAGCCTGAACATCTTTGTTTACCAAGGGGGCAGATTACTTACCTCATTAAGACTATGCACAGGTTTACATAAAGCATACAGAGCACCCAGTAACTGACCTCATTATTTTTGTAGCAATGTCTGGTTCTTCAAAGTAAAGCAACCCTGTCCTAAGGACTATGGAAACTGTGAAAGGGCATATCCCTAAAGGAAATAAATGATATTAAACAGAACTCAGAGTTAGCCAAGTAAAATTTCAACTCTGCTCACTGAAAGCAATTTCTGGATAAACTGCTAGAGGAGGAAATTATGATTGTGGGTATGATGTTGGAGTGAAGACAGAATCTCAGCATCTCATTAGTAACAATGAGAAAGAATAGAGAGAAGCTAGAAGCTGAGGTTAGGCAATACATGTTGTCACCGAGTGTCAAGGCAATTTTGGGATACTCTGATTTTTGTTTAAAAGATTTGGCTCAAGATTAGATGGCACAATAATGCTACCAAATAAATAATGCTTATATTCCAGCTCTACAGCTGAGTGATAGCCTCCGCCTAGAAATTGAATGAACAGTTTAATGGTAGTTCAAATAGTAGCAAATAGTTGTTTGCCAGTTTACAATCACTTACTTGCATTCGCTCTCTGTCATTTTCTGAGCTATGTTGCAGTTAAGAAAGCTGTCATACAAAATGAAAGTGGCTTTTTCAAGCAGAAAACAAATGTACTCTGGCTGGCAGACTGGCATTTAATCATTCAGTCTCTCAGCGTCATTACTCTACTGCTAGCACAAAGCGTCCTGCATTGTTTACTGGGGAGGGGATAGGCTGGGAACACCTGGCCTTTGTGGCATCTTTTGCCAGCCTCTGTATGTAGGTACCATTGAGGTCTTTGTTGTCTGTCTGGGAAGTGATCTTTCTTGCTGTGACATCTAGGTTATCAGCAACAGACCACTTCAAGGGCTGTGGCTTCTGAAGTCACATCTGTTGGCTTAGGGGTGAGAGTTTTAGGATGCAGTTCTGCTCTCCCTCTTTGGCTTGTATCATGGTATGACCCACTAGAGTTCAGTGATTGGAAGCTATTTAAACCATGTATTGTGTACTCCTTTGTGATTTCACCATGATATAAGCTAGTTAACAAATGCAGGCTTCAGTGTCTGATGAAACTACACATAATGAAAGCCAGGCAGTCTGCAAATGATTGTGAATATCCAGTGCCCGTCTCTCCTTCATTACCCTACTGTTGGTGCTAGTGGGATGGTGTCTTTGGAGAGGAAGGCAAAGGTATTAATTAAATCTACTTATAGAGAAGGGTAAAATATTTCATGACCACAGGTGGGCACTTGCTGCCTCCTATCAGTTCCAGGTGGTTCTGAATCAGGGGATATTTGCCAAAGATTCAGATATCAAATAATTCCCTCAGGTCTTTGGATGTGCCTTCTAGCAGGAAGTAGGAGGAAGAATAACCTGTTGCAGAGGGAAGAACCATACTTGATTCCTGCTCCTAATTGTATCTGGAAGGAGCAAGGTGACTGTCAGCATTGTACTGAATTTGGTGGTTTCGATAAACTAAAAGTGACACTCTTCTTTTATCATCAACTCTTTATTTCAGTGTTGTGTCCAGGCATTTTGTAGGTATTGGCCATAAAGTCCAACCATCATAGACAGCATTGGGGTTAAAGCTTTCTGGCCTTCTTTGTACTTTTATGTGGAGAGATTTCTTTGTGGGAGACCAAAAGTATAACTATTAAAAGTTTAGATGGAAACCTGCTATGAGGTTCCCTTATTTTCTTGAAGAATATGCATTGATAGGAAAAAGACCAGACATGTTGGTAAGGAGGTCTGGCAGTCAGGAAAGGGATAGAGACTAGACTGGATTGTTTAATCCCAATGAAAGCTGAAAATCACTGAATTTATTGTGATAAAACCTTAGAAAAAGTTCATTAAATTAGTGATTTATGTTGTTTACATTTGTATGTCAAGGGTGTTGATGAGACTCAAATTGGGCATTGGCTTAAGGTTCTTTTGAAATAAAGTCTTTTACAAATAAATAAATGCTGCTTGTCTTTAGTCCTCTGTATTTTAGATCCCACCCCCCCAAAAGAATGCCACATAATCTTCAAAATCCAATTAGACTTCCTATCAGAGTTGTTAGAATGTCAGGCTCTTATAGGGATGTCTATACTGTAAAAATAGTCTCCATTTCACCCCATGCAAGAACAATCAGGCTTAATCAATGCCCAGTTTGTCAGAACATTTGTATTTCTACTGAAATTCAGAACCCTGCTGAGCCTGCTAAGGAACAGGAAATAAGAGAAACACCAAGAATGCTTTCATACTAGAATATGAAGTAAAGCGTTCTCTGATTCACCAGTTCCCAAAATTCCAGCTTCTAGAGCTGAAGTTAAAACCATCATACACTATTAGGAATTGGTGATAGGTTATTTGCTTTCAGTAGGAAATCGAAACAGAAAGGCCAGGGGGGGAAAATAAGCTAATACCAGTTAAAATGAGGTATTTGTGTTATTAAAGTGTCAGGCCGAAACTCGCAACCATGTGGGATTATGTGAATCGCCTGGCACCTCTGTAAGTCAGAACTATCCTTCCCATTATTGTTGTGTCTTTCCTTTACTCATCATACAGCCACATAAAGGTCTTTCCTATTAGATCTGCTTTTATTTCCACCCCTTGTGGAAAACTGTTTAATGCTATTGTCAGCACCAACCGTGCTTGGGACATTTTAATCTTGTAAAACATTCCCCTTCGTTACTCAGGGGAGTCTGCTTTGGAGCATCGGATGTTATCATGAATGATAAGGGCTCCGTATGCGCATCCCTTTCCAATTTATTTTATTAACATCCCTAACACCTCAGATAATTTTAACTTATAGTCATATGTCATGTGCCTCTAACTGTTATCAAGTGCATTCTAAAGTTATCTCTGTAAACACATCCATTTTCCTCTTGGTGTACAGTAGACTGCTGTTTGAACAGTGGTGGTGGAAGGGCCTGGGTGAGCTATGGGTATGTAGGATCATGCTGCCAAGCAGAATGCTAAAAGGAGGACTAAAATTTCCTGTGGGAAACACTATCACAAAGCAAAAACAAAGAAGTGAGAGGTATTTATGGAGTGGAATTCACAGGGCAAAAAAGGAAGTGGGAAAAGGGAATAAAATGACTTCTGATATTTTGGTTTGGGCAAGAAGAAAGTTAGGTTCTTACAAATCCTTCATCGAGGATTTTTTTTTTTATCACTCTTACTAGCTAGCAGCCTGTATTCAGATGAACCGAAGAAAATGGTATTCATTTGCTCATTCGTTCCTTCATTCATTCATCATCTTCCTGGCAATGTTGCCTATCTCCTGAGTTACTAAAATCTCAGAACTCACAGAGCAGTTATGACAGCATCTTTGTCATATTCTGTACATGTGCCTAGATTTTTTTTGCCTCCATGGGAGCCATCAAGAGTGCACTATGTACAAATGACTACATAACTCACAAGTAGAATGAACGGTGAGGCGCAGGGACAAAGAGAGAAGAAAACCCAAAGAGGAGACAGTATAGAACAAGTTCACTTAAGAGACGATCCCTGAATAGGGCTGTGAGGAGTGAGGATCCAGTAGAAGGAAAAAAAGAAAAGAACGAAGATTCAGAGTGGGAATCACCTCATGAGAAGAGAAAGCAGAGAAGCTCCTGGTATCCTTTACCCTCCTCTGGTATCACATCAATCCCTTCTGGGTTTTCATGTTACCAAACCCTGTTTCCTTCCACATCAGATGCCAAAACATGCAAAGATGTTCCTTTCTGGCCCTTTAATCCTCCTCACTGACAGAGGGAAAGGGTCTTAGAACTCTTCTACTGAGGTGTGTTTCAAAATGGAGTCATACCAAGGGAGATGGAAAGCTTAGACCTAAATCAAAGCAGCAGTTTCTGCTTGTGTTGAAAGTGTGCGATGTCTGAATAAAGATATCCATAGGGAAGTAGGGTCTGCTGACACCAAGCCACACAGGAAAGAAGTTATCATTCCTCACATAACCAGGTCAGATCATCAATAGATATGGCTGACCAAAGGGTAAACTCTATCTTCTATCTGGGAAATGAGGGGGGCGGGCAGTTAAGAAATCAACACATACATTGAGCAGCAGTAATCAGGAATGACTGACAACAAGCAACAAAATCAGAGTCCTTCTCAGTGGCCTTCCTAGAGCCCTGTCTTCGGAGACTATCTTACTGTCTTTTCCTCTTTCTGTGATCAAATATTCTGACAAAGCAATTTAAAGGAGAAAGTACTCACAGTTCCAGGGTACAGTCCCTCATGGAAGGGTAGCCATGGAAATAGAAACTGAAAGCAACTGGTTGCAGGCTATCCACAGTCAAGAGTGCAGAGGGAGACAAATGCCTGTACTTAGCTTACTTTTGTGTTTTATTCCATCCATGACTCCAACCTAGAGACTGGTGTTGCCCACATCTAGTGTGGCTCTTCCCACCTATTAATCCAATCAACATAGTCCCTCATGAGTATGCCCAGAGTCTAAATAATTACTAAAGGTGTGTGTTAGGAGGCATGATTTCTGGGTGCTTCTGGGTCCCATCAAAATGATAAGTATGACAATCTACACTGGGAGACTATGGGTTTGATATTGAAGGGAAAACTTAAGAAGTATCTATGCTCTGGGATCACCACAATTTTCACTTCGGCATGCTGATATTGGTGATGGAGTTCTAACATACTCCTATATTCTACCATCGCTGAACTCTGGAAAGGAAAAAAAATTAGAAGCTCTGTCCAATTTCCTATTTTGACTGTCTAGTAATACAATAACCCCTCTCGGGAATGCTGCTGAGAGAACACTGCTTACCCACATTCTAAGACATAATTGGCATTATAATTCTCAGTTGACTTCTTTTGCCAGCAGATATCACTTTACTGATATTGATAATATACTGTAAGGCTTGAGCTCATTAAAAAAAGAAGAAGAAAACAAACAGTGAATGCTTGTGATTCTGAAGCACTCAACGTAATTGGGATCAGTGGCTTCAATTGGAAACATTTTATTTGTTCATATAATAAAAAGCACATAATTGTTATTGGTCCCATGATTCCTTCTGGTGAATACAAGCGTGTTTGCCTTCACCCGGACTTCATTGCTTTTTATTCTGCATCATGCACTTTATTGATTTTTCTGTTACTATTATTTCCTTCAATAAGCCTTTTAAAAATAACACGGCTTCTTTTTTCATCATTTCCCCCAGTGCTTTGTTCGTATCCACAGGCTTCCCGAGAAGTGGGAGTAAGACAACAGAGCAGGGTTTCTTTCTCCCCTGCCGCTCCACTGTGTCTTGTTGCCTCTTCTAATTTATTGTCCCTATGATATTATAGGTTATTATAGGCGGAGCAATGAATCCTCCCTTTTCGCCTGTTGAGTTGAAGACCAATTGGGGGAAAATATAGGCAATAGTCCAATGGAGATCAAAATGTCTGCCTTTACTTCTGATGAAGGTGGTGGTTGAGTGGGATCGCTGCCGCTGATGGTCCTCTCTGGAGGTAGACAGGCTTAGGCATGAAGGCCGTAGACAAACTTGGCATGTTGAAGACTCTCCTCATGCAGGTTACTCCTCTCTGCTCAGCAATGCTGTATGACTGCCTCTGTCCCCTTTCCAGGCTGGCTCCAGGAAAGAGTAGGTGAGACAGAACATGGTGTGTTTTGATATACCTAGTACTCCCTAGACCAAGTCTCTGTTTCCAAATGCAACGTTATTGTAAATTTCCACTGGTCCCATTCTGAACAATGTATAGGAATATGGCAAGTAGCCTGGAAGCTTTCTTAGGGGAAGGCCTTTGAGGCTAAAAAAGATATACAAACAACATTACCACCACCACAACAAAAACACCCCTGAGGGCAAGCTGACTTTTCCAAGGAAAGCTCACCAACTGTCCCCTGAACCTGAGTTAATGGGGAACTAATTCAAGTTCAACCCTCTTTTACCTCTCCATTCTCTCACCAGGTGCCTGTGTATCCTACGTGGGATGAAGATATGGTGATTATTTAGATCAAGTAACCTTTGTGCTTTGAATGCCTATATTTAAAATAGATGTGCATTTCCAACATCACTACATCTAAATACCATTGTTACCATGATCCTGCAGAGATAATCTTCCCTGGTTCAGATCAGATATGAACCCTGGTCACTGGAAACAGAAACCCAAATGAATAATATTGCCAGTATTTTTGATCTTCAGGGTTCAGTCAAAAGACTGAAACTGGGATTTCTCATTCCTCAGCAGTTTATATTATATCCTGATCTCCCAAATGGTGATTTTATCACATCAGTAGATTTAATAATTAAAGGTAGATACCCATGTAGTTGGGCCATGGAGTTTTACGATTTCATTTATTCTAATTCCTTCTCTTCTCCCTAACCCTGTCGCTCTTTATAAATGGAAATTCAGGCAAAAAAGGAGATTAGCAGTCAGGAATGAGATTGTTGGAAGTTGGTAGAATATGCTTATTCAGTGGAAGGGAATTGTGAAAATGACCAGATATCTGGAGAATGAATGCATGGGATAAGAACAGCTCACACAATGAAATGGATTTCCTTTTTTTTAAAATTTCTACATTTGAATATATATCTAAGTCTTCCTATAAGAGATCGTGCATGGATTTCATCCACAGTATCCATTTCATATTTTCCCTACCACTTAGAAATGAAGGTGACATTATATGATAAACATTGGAGTTGCACACTCAAGTAGTTTCAATATTTGCAAAGTGTGGTGTTTAATAGTGCGAGCTCTGTAGTCCCACTGCCAGCCTTCCAGACTCAGCCCTGTGACCATGAAGGTTATTTCACTTTCCTAGAGCTCATTTTCTTCATTGGTCAAAAGGGATATGGTAGTAAGACTCTTGTGATGACTAAGTGAGAAATGCACAAAAATGTAATGCAGAGACTAGGGCAATATGAGCAGAAAATCAAGCTTTAATAGTAGTTCAGAGATTTGAAGGTGGACAAGGACACTAAGATGAAAGGGTGGATGAGATATACACAAAAATATACAACAGAAATCACTGTGGGCAACTCATTCCAACCTGTTCTATAGTACTAGGCTGTCAGTGATGGGGAAAAAAGTAAGTGGGAAAATTAGAGTGATTGCTAATGGTTGTGTCATTTCTTCTTAGGTAAGGAAAATGCAATGATGTTTTCTTTAAAAACTGTTATTCAGAAAACATATACATATATATGCATATAGGAAAAATTAATGAAAATAAGAGACCATGAATTTGAAAAAGACAATGGAAGGTCATTTGGGAGGCTTTGGAGTGAGGAAAGTATATGAAGAAATGATGTAGTTATATTATAATCTCAAAAATTAAAATAATTAGAAAAACTATTATTAATGAAAGTTATTAATAGTGATTTAAGACATTAATTTTTACTATTGAATAGTTTTACTTTTTACTGATCCCATTATTTATTTATCAATTCCTGGAGATGGCAGTGGAGTTAGCTCCAGTGTTTGTGTATTCAAATTCTTACTTGGATCATACTTGATTACATGCCCTTATCAACAAAAGCTAGCATAAAAATTGTTATAACAATTTGCATTTCCATCAACAGCTTATAGGATTGTTAGGTTTTAAAATTGTTAACCTGGTAAATTTAAATATGCATTTAATTTTGTTTTAATTTACAAATGTATGATAAATAGCAAAGTTACACATCATTTATTTGCTTGAATGTATTTATTTATGTTGACAGTCATTAAACTTTGCCCATTTTTATTCAGTTTTGATATATCTTGTTCTCATTTGAGATACTTTTATTCTGTTCTGATTATTACATATTTTAGTTATATGATGTAAATATTTGTACATGTATTTTTGATATATATGTGTTATATTTTATAACAGCAGAATATTCCTTGTTTCTTATGATTTTTAAATGTATGTTTGACAATTACATTCTATCATAATACCTTAATGGCATTTTGTTCTAGGTACTTCAAATGTTGTTTGTTCTGTTTAGGTTCTTTATCTACTTGGAACCCACTCTTCTGAAAATACGTGACTGAGATTTAGATTTTATTTTTTTTATTTTGTTAATTTGTCTGACACTCTTATGTTTCCTGTTGCTATGATAAAATATTCTGACAAAAGCAACTTAAATACCACCTTAGCTTTCCGTGCCTATATTTACGAGGTTCCCAGATCATAAACAGTTGGCATAAACTTCTACAGTGCTCCAGCTCCTGGTGGCAACAGATAAGGGATTCTAGACCCTAAGCTCCAGCTCAAGAGTCAACCAGCCCATAGCACTGGATGCCAAAAAGTAAGGCATCCTTAGAACATGAATTCTAGGTCCATATTTCAGAAGTTCCTCTAGCTTCAGACACTGGCCAGTTCCCTAGCTCCATGTACTGACAGCTAAGCAGACATCTAGTCCCTGGACCACCCTTCTACTCAGCTAATTCCAGATACACTTTCTAACACACAAACAAAAGCATGCAAACATCTGAAAGCCTCAGAAGTAGGCAAAAGAGTCAGCAACAGCCCCTACCCCCATTAGTAGCAACCCCACAAGAACACCAAGCTCCTCAGCCATATACCTGTACATACAGGGTACCTAGGTCAGACACCTACATGCTCCTTGATCTTTTCAAGCCCCCATGAGTCCCAGTCAGTTGATTCTGTGGGCCAAGTTCTCTTGGTGTCCCTGACCCCTCTGGTTCCTCTGATCCTTCCTCCCCGTCATCTGCAGGGTTCCCTGAGCTGAGTCTAATGTTGGACTGTGGGACTCTGCATCTGCTACCATCGGTTGCTGGGTGAAGTCTCTAGTCTATTTGATAAGGACTGTGCTACACTCTGGTCCCAGAACACTCTACAGGCAGGACAAACTATAGGTCACAGGTTTCTGTGACTGGGTTGGTATCCTAATCCCTCCACTTGATGCCTTGCCTGGTTACAGAAGTTAGCCCATTCAGGCTCTGTGTCCCCCATTACTAAGACTCTTTGGCCTGCCATGGTACTCTTTTTCTCCTACTGGGTTGCCTCAACCAGGATGTCATGGTGTGTACCTGGTCTTATTGTAGCATATTATGCCATGTTTGTTTGATGTCCTTGGGAAGCCTACTCTTTTCTGAGGGAGACAGAGGGGGCATGGATCTGGGGAAGAGAGGGGAGATGTACAGAAAAGAATGAGAGAAGGGAAACTCTGGACTGGTTGCAGTATATGAAATAATAATAATAATAACAATAATAATAATAATAATAATAATAATAAATCTTTTAAAAAGCAAATGTACATCAAAAATATGAAACCTCAAAAAAATTAAAATATCTTCAAGTAATTTTAATTAATTAACTGAAAGGCAATTGCAAATTAAATATCAAAGGAAAAAAAGTTGGAGAACAGAAAGTAGAAAAACCTCATCTGTTCATAGATTTGAAGGATCAATATTGTAAAATTGGACACCTTCCCTGTGCTAGTTGGTTTTGTCAACTGTACACAAACCTAAACACATCTGGAAATGTTAATCAAGAAATACATCTGTAATATTGTCCTATAAGAAAGTCTGTGTGGTGTTGTCTTGATTAATGATTTAGGTGTGTTGTGGTTTGAATAAGAATGTCCCGGCAGTGGTATGCATGCCTTTAATCTCAACACTCAGGAGGCAGAGCCAGGCTGATGGATCTCGGTGAGTTTGAGGCCAGCCTGGTCTACAGAGCGAGATCCAGGACAGGCACAGAGAAACCCTGTCTTGAAAAACAAAACAACAACAACAACAATGTCCCACATTCATATATTTGAATGCTTGGTTGCAAGTGGGTGGAACTGTTTCACAAGGGTGGCCTTGTTTGAGAAGATATGTTATGGGGAGTAGGCTTTGAAATTTGAGAAGCCCAAATATTATTCCCAGTTCTTCCTTCCCCTCTCTCTCTCTCTCTCTCTCTCTCTCTCTCTCTCTCTCTCTCTCTCTCTCTCTGTCTGTCTCCTACTTGCAGATAAAAAGTATTCTCTTAGCTACTACCAGACTCCCTACCTGCTGCCATGCTCCCCATCATGATGGCTAGGGACCACCCCTTTGTACTATAATCCCCAATAATCTCTTCCTTTCATAAGTTGCCTTGGTCATGGTATCTATTCACAGAAATAGAAAAGTACCTAAGACAGTATGCAAAGGTCCAGCTCATTAAGGTTGGTGCCACCCCTGGGCATGTGGTCCTGGATTGTATAAGAAACCAGGCTGAGCAAGCAATGAGCAAGCAAGCCAGTAAGCAGCATTCCTCCATGGCTTCAGCTTCCATTCCTGCCTCCAGCTTCCTGCTTGAGTTCCTGCCCTGACTTTCCTCAGTAAGGGAGTATGACCTGAAAGTTGTAAGTTGAAATAAACCCTCTCCTCCCCGAGTTGCTTTTGGTCAATGTGTTTTATGATATAACAATAGAAACACTAAAATATTACTAAAAGCAATATATAAGTTCAAAGCATTTCCCATAAAAACTATAGAACTTTCAACATAGTCCTTCACAGAGATTGAAAAAATGATCTCAGACTTCACATGGAAACAACAACAAAACAGTATAACAACAACAAAAAACTTGAGAAATAATTACCAACAAAGATATCACCAGTCCTGATTTCAAATAATAGTAGAGAATCATAATATTAAAAGCAGTATCATACAGGCATAAAAACAGTCATATTGATCACCAGAAAGGAATAAGCTCATATTTCTATCCCCAACTGAGTTTTAACAAAGAGACCAAAAATACACCCTGGAGAAAAGAAAGTATCTTCAATAAATGCTGCTAGTCAGAATGTAAAGCTACATTCAGAAGAGTAAAACTAGATATTCATCTTTCACTATCCACAAATATCAACTCCAAGGAGATCAAGGACCTCAGTCTAAGACATCTTTGAAAGTAGGGAAAACACATCACCTGATAAGCACAGTTAAGGACTTTTAGAATAGGACCTAGAACTACAGGTATTAAGACCAACAATTGACAAATGGGACTTCGTTAAACTAAAAGACTTCTGTACAGCAAGAGATACCATCACTTGAAAGAAGAGCATGGAAAAAACCTTTATATGCTGCATATATAATAGATAATTAATATTGAGAAAATATAAAGAATTTAAAAAGAAAACTAATACCCTACAATGCCTCCCAAACACCATTAGTTATCAAACAAACAAATAAAAAAGCCCATTGCCAATACTGAGTTATCTATTCTTGAGTTATCAGTGGGGTCCCAAAGACCTTGACCAAACATTACAGAACTTGATGGTAAGACCCAGTTGTTAAGACACTGATTATTTCAGGTATAGGGTATGGAGAAATCAAGCTGGTATCAACCTGGAGGCTTCATCCCTATTGACTAACTGCCATAGTGCTGGAAGGAGCCATGCATGCTATTGAGAGAAAAAATAATCAATAACTTTATCTAGTTCTGAACTTAATATGCTCCACTAATGACAAACCTGGAAAGATATAATACCTAGTGCAGTAGTGTCATGAGTTTTATGAGAATAACCAAACACTTTCTGGTTGGATTAAAGTCCACTCCACAAGATGAAACCCATGCCTGGTGAAGTCAACTGGGCCAAAAGCCCATGAATGGTTAGGTCATAGGCCATAGGCCAGAACCTAGTATTATTGTTCTGAAAAGTGGACATGGTAGTATACTGAGCACCTAGGTTTGCATCTTTATACCCATAGAATAATATATATATATAATAAATATAATATATAAATTAATAATATAGAAGCTTTTAATTGCAGTAGATGGTGATTGAAACTGGTCAACATACAAAGAATAAGATGTTATGGTGTGCTCAACTCCAGATGAGACAATGATATCATACCTCAACCCCAGGCAGGGTTCAGTAATCACCACAGAAGAGAAGACAGAAAGATTACAAGAGCCTGATGGGGCAGATATCTGTATCCAAACAGTATTTCTGTGACATGACAGTGCAATTGCACACATGATCTCAAAACAACTCAGCATACATGCACGAATCTAGTAGACCATCAAGCCATAAAAAGTTCTTGCTCTGGCTTGAAGAGGGCCTCAAGAAGTTTTGCCTCACCCAGAGGTGCAATGGACAATTGATGACTACTGGGAGAGGGAGAGTCAGTTTTCTTCAGTCATGAAGACTCTAAAAGGCTCCCTATGTTCCAGTAGTCTCACACCCATGCACACGCAGGAAGTACTAAATGGACTCAAGGGTTATTAAATGAAAAAGAGATAGCACATGAAGTTGGAAAGGAAAAAAAAAGAGAGGGGTGGATTGAATCTAAACATTATATGTATGTATGAATATTAAATGAAATATTTCAGAAATTTAAAAAAATGGGATTATATTTTTTCAAAAGTTGTGACAAGCAACCCCCAAAAGCATGCTTTTCATCCACTGTTTACATGACTTAACAGTGAAATGTGAACGTGACATCTCACTTCTTCCATATGTTCCTTCAATGTGGCACTTTTTTCCTCCGAGAGTAAAAGTAGTTAGAAAAACTTTTAGCAGAGGTGGAATCTTGCAAATGGAAAGTCACCACACCCAAGCAAAGGTCACAGATGAATAGAACACAAGTTTAAATTTGTGGAAATGTCACTTAATCCATGTTTCCTACAGATGAAAATAGCAGGTGTATCTAACCTCACAGATGAGCAATGGAGAACGTGAGGAAAATCAAGATGCTACATCAAGTGTCATGGTTATATTCCTGTTTAAATCCTCTGCACTGATCTCTTCAGTTTAAATTAAACTAACCTCATTTTAACTTTAAGATTTCAAAGTATTTAATAGAAAGTACATGATCAGCACAAACAACTCTGCATCCACAATGAAATCACTGAGTCAATCTGGAAAAATCACATGCAGACTCTTCCAGGGTTTACTTTGGAATTATTCCTAAGTAGCTTTGCAGGGCAACAAGTCAAATTTAATGGTTTTATTCCCAGTATGCAATATCCATTAATTGAAAGAGTAGTTTATCCATCTTATTAATACTTAAGTGTGCACAGGGAACTGTATAACACTGAAACACAATTCAGTGTGAGCAGCCAACAGCAATATAGCAAAGCAAGAGAGGCCTGCCTGTTCAATTCCAAGCATAGAGGAACAGAAAGGGAGAAAACAGGTAAGTTTCCTTTTTTAATAAGCTATACTAATCTCAATGCTTCTTCTCCAATACATCATTACTAGATGAGAAAATACTAGGATTGTTTGTAATCATAATTACAGATTTTAGATAGTTTTGAGATACAAAGATAAGTGGAACCAAGAGTTGGTTTTATGAAAAGATAAATAAGACTGACGAGCTCCCAGCTTAATTAGTCAAAAGAAAGAAAGAGAAGACTCATTTTAATAAAATAGAAGTGAAAGGGAAGCATTGCAACAGATACCAACAAAATTTAGAAAATCATAAGGACATACTTTTTAAAAGTTTTATTTCTATGTTCTATGATTCAGTGTGTTAAGGGTAGGGAAGAGGATGTGGATGTGGGAAGGAGTTAGAGAGAAGATAAATATAATAAGAAGGCATTGTATGCAATTCACAAAAAATAGCAAAAATAAAAAAAGAAAAGAAAACCTCTTTCACTTACTGCTAACCAAAATTACTCAAGAGTTTGTACTTGATAATTAGAAAAAAATAGAAAATTATCTTGCAAAATTGTCACTTACTGTGTTGGTTAAAAGGTAAAAGGTGAATCACACATACTTCCCCAAGAGAAGGTCACTGTGAAAGGAGATAAGAAAGAGAAGGGGAGGGACAGAGAGGGAGAGTATACTTCTGAGAATAAGAAAAACAGCATTATTGGTAACAGAATATTTGCTTGGCTCACACAAAGGAAAGGATGGCTTGGAAGAAAGCATATATGAAATAAAGTTTGTGAACTACTTAGAAAGTCTTTGATAGAGGATGGGAATAAACATCCATTTTCTCAGAAGGGGAGAGTCTCACATTTGTAATGTATTTAGCCATTTTAATGGGAATCATACTTTTCAAAAACAGAACAGAATAATGAATGTCTATATATCAATGGAACTGACACATGATTATTGCCATTATTAACACTATCTTTTCTTTTGCCACCTGTGGTATACATAGTTTTCATTTTAATTTTGAGATTTTTTTAAATTTTTTTTTATTTTATTTTACAATACTATTCAGTTCCACATAACAGCCACAGATTCCCTTGTTCTCTCCCTTCCTGCCCCCCTCCCCTTCCCCCAGCCTACCCCCCATTTCCACCGCCTCCAGATCAAGTTCTCCCCCGAGGACTGAGATCAACCTGATAGACTCAGTCCAGGCAGGTCCAGTCCCCTCCTCCCAGATTGAGCCAAGCATCCCTGCATAAGTCCCAGGTTTCAAAGAGCCAACTCATGCAATGGGCCAAGGACCCGGTACCACTGCCTAGATGCCTCCCAAACAGATCAAGCCAATCGACTGTTTCACCTATTCAGAGGGCCTGATCCAGTTGGGGGCCCCTCAGTCTTTGGTTCATAGTTCATGTGTTTCCATTCATTTGTTTATTTGTCCCTGTGCTTTATCCAACCTTGGTTTCAACAATTCTCACCTTTAATCCCAGAAAACCAGCCTTTAATCCCAGGGAGTGGTGGTAGAAAGCAAAAAGATATATAAGGCGTGAGGACCAGAAACTAGAAGCTTTTGGCTGGTTAAGCATTTGGCTGGTTAAGATTTTGGCTGGTTAAGCATTCAGGCTTTTGAGCAGTAATTCAGCTGAGACCCATTCCAGATGAGGACTCAGAGGCCTCCAGTCTGAGGAAACAAGACCAGCTGAGGATCCGGCGAGGTGAGATAGCTGTGGCTTGTTCTGTCTCTCTGATCTACCAGCATGGACCCCAATAACTCGCCTCAGGTTTGATTTTACTAATAAGTACTTTTAAGATTCCTGCAACAGTTGACCGTATCCTTTGCTTTACAAAAGCTTCTCAGTTTCAAGAGGTCCCATTGATTGATTGTTTCTCTCAGTGTCTGTGCTACTGGTGTTATATTTAGGAAGTGATCTCCTATGCCAATGTGTTCAAGACTACTTCCCACTTTCTCTTCTAGCAGGTTCAGAGTAGCTGGATTTATGTTGAGTTCCTTGATCCACTTGGACTTAAGTTTTGTGAACGGTGACAGATATGGATCTATTTGCAGCCTTCTACACGTTGATATCCAGTTATGCCAGCACCATTTGTTGAAGATGCTTTCTTTTTTCTATTGTACACTTTTGGCTTCTTTGTCAAAAATTATATGTTCATAGGTGTGTGGGTTAATGTCAGGGTCTTCAATTTGATTCCATTGGTCCACATGTCGGTTTTTATGCCAATACCAAGCTGTTTTTATTACTGTAGCTCCATAGTAGAGCTTGAAGTCAGGGATTGTGATGCCTCCAGAGGTTGTTTTACTGTACAGGATTCTTTTGGCTATCCTGGGTTTTTTGTTTTTCAATATGAAATTGAGTATTATTCTTTCCAGGTCTGTGAAGAATTGTGTTGGTATTTTGATGGGGATTGCATTGAATCTGTAGATTGCTTTTGGTAAGATTGCCATTTTTACTATGTTAACCCTGCCTATCCATGAGCATGGGAGATCTTTACATTTTCTGACATCTTCTTCAATTTCTTTTTTCAGGGACTTAAAGTTCTTGTCATATAGGTCCTTCACTTGCTTGGTTAGTGTTACCCCAAGGTATTTTATGTCATTTGTGGCTATTGTAGAGGGTGATGTATCTCTAATTGCCTTCTCAGCTTCTTTGTCCATTGTATATAGGAGGGCTACTGATTTTTTTGAGTTGATCTTGTATCCTGCTATGTTGCTGAAGGTGTTTATAAGCTTTATCAATTCCTGAGTGGAATCTTTGGGGTCACTCAAGTATACTATCATGTCATCTGCAAATAGGGAAAGCTTGACTTCTTCTTTTCCAATTTGTATCCCCTTAATCTCCTTATGTTGTCTTATTGCTCTGGCTAGAACTTCAAGTACTATATTGAATAAGTATGGGGAGAGTGGACAGCCTTGCCTCGTTCCTGATTTTAGTGGAATTGCTTTGAGTTTCTCTCCATTTAATTTGATGTTGGCTGTTGGCTTGCTGTAAATTGCCTTTATTATGTTTAGGTATGTTCCCTGTATTCCTGATCACTCCAAGACTTTTATCATGAAGGGGTGTTGGATTTTGTCAAATGCCTTTTCTGCATCTAGTGAGATGATCATGTGGTTTTTTTTCTTTGAGTTTGTTTATATGGTGTATTACATTGACAGACTTTCGTATGTTGAACCACCTTTGCATCCCTGGGATGAAGCCTACTTGATCATGGTGGATAATTGTTCTGATGTGTTCTTGGAGTCTGTTTGCCAGTTTTTTATTGAGTATTTTTGCATCAATGTTCATGAGGGAGATCAGTCTGTAGTTCTCTTTCTTTGTTGTATCCTTGTTTGGTTTAGGAATCAGGGTAATTGTTGCCTCATAGAAGGAGTTTGGTAATGTTCCTTCTGTTTCTATTATGTGGAACAATTTAGAGAGTATTGGTATTAACTCTTCTTTGAAGATCTGGTAGAATTCTGCGCTGAAACCATCTGGTCCTGGGCTTTTTTTTGATTGGGAGACTTTTAATGACTGTTTCTATTTCCTTAGGGGTTATTGGATTATTTAAATAGTTCATCTGGTCTTGATTTAACTTAGGTATGTGGTACCTATCCAGAAAATTGTCCATTTCTTTTAGGTTTTCCAGTTTTGTGGAGTAGAAGTTTTTGAAATATGACCTGATAATTCTCTGGATTTCCTCAATGTCTGTTGTTATGTCCCCCTTTTCATTTCTGATTTTGTTGATTTGGATTCTCTCTCTCTGTCTTTTGGTTAGTTTGGATAAGGGCTTGTCTATCTTGTTGATTTTCTCAAAGAACCAACTGTTTGTTTCATTAATTTTTTGTATTATTCTCTTAGTTTCTATTTTATTAATTTCACCTCTCACTTTGATAATTTCAAAGTCTCCCAGGAAGAATAGATGCCAGGTAATTTTGAGATTTTTAATGTAATTACAATTTTTGTCTTCATTTTCCTCCTTCGAAGATCTCCCATATACTCCTTACTCTCATGACCTTTTTAACCTTTTAAATTCATGACCTTTTTTCATTAATGGTTAGTATATCTATATATGTATATGTATACACATGTATATCCCCAAAAATAGCCTTCTCAGGCTATATAGTGATACTTGCATGTATGCTTTCAAGGCTGATAATTTGATATCAGTGTGCTCTTCCATGCAATTCTGATTACTTTCAAGATGCATGAAGACTCTTCCAATCTAGTGTACTTCTGGAGAGAAATTAAAAGTTCCAGAAAGAAATGTTCAAAGAGTAGATTTGTGAATTAGAATTCTATATAGGTATGTCATTAACTTTTTATCATTACATTTTTCTCCAACATAGTCTTCTATATAAATTATGACAAGAAACCTAATTTTTTAATGACAAATACGGACACACACACACACACACACACACACACACACACACATATCCAGTTTAATTTTATATCATCATATGTCAAATGTATATATATATATATATATATATATATATATATATATATAGCGTGTATGTATGAGAAACCAAAATGTGTAAGTACAACAAAACATTTCTAACTGCAAACCTGTAGTGCATTTTTGAAGCATATTTATACAACAATATTTGTGTGTTTAAATATTTTATTGCTTTCTGTCTCACTGTTTTGTAAAAACAAGATGGAATAGCTGAAACAAGGAGTATAGATCTCAACAACAAAATAGAGTTGAGACAAAGATGAAACTCACTCTGTGTGACAAAGATGGTAAATCAACAAGATATGCTCTGGGCTGACACCAGTCAAGTGTTTGTTCAGTAGTGAATAAGATTACAGCGCACAGGAACATATTTGAAATTTGAGAAATAAATCATTGAAATTTGAATGAAAAGAAAAAATACAAATGAGAACAAATATATTTTAGTTCTTCATGCCTAGATTCACTGTTCCCTAACTTTAGACTACACAGTTTCTTGTCTAGACTCTACATGTCAACTTTGATATACAGTATCAACAATGTGTTGTGAATAAAAGTATAGTTTCTCTATTTAGCTGGTGTAAGACCAAAATAACACAATCCATAATCATAAATATTTCCTGATTGCTGAAACAATTGTAAACTATTAATTTCTCATGAACTGTCAATTCACACATCAACTTTTATGTATGTATATACAAAAATGGACTTGCGTCCACCTATTCTAATTTTATAGCAAGAATATGTTATAGGGTATGGCTGGTGGACATGATATCAGTCTCAACAATGAAGAGGAAAGCCTCAGAATCCTGATTTTTTTCTATAACCCATTATTACTGTGTCTATGATTACAGCCATCTTTTAATTAATTCTCTTATCTAAGGAAATCCTATATGTTCCCATCCCATAACTTAATATTACAAAAGTAAAAGTGTAATTCTAAGATTTAAGAAATATTTTCATTTCTATGTACACTCAACTTTTAACAACATGAAAGACACCCACTAAATATTCAGTATGTTTCTGAACCTACTTTGGTTTTTTATGTCAAATCTATATAACATCTTATTCCATAATTCATTGATGCACTTACTTATTGAGCACTTATCAAGCACTTATTCAATATTATCCTATTAGCCAAAAAGAAAGATTAGTTTCAATATAATTTATTACCTTCAGTAATTGGTCTATCCAGAAGGAAATATTATATTTATAACCATTATTTCCTATAATATTAGAGAGAGCAAATGATGTGAATAAAGGTAAGAAATAGACCTCTGCCAAGAAGTTTCACTGTGAAGTCCCTAGAACAATGGCTTGTGGATAAAGAACAGAACTTTTTAAAAGATAGACAGGTAAGGGATGCTTCTTTTATCAGCCTCTATGAAACCAGAACTTTAGAGACATTCTCTGATCAGCATCAGGAAATCTTGAAAAATCTATATTTTTTATATCCAGGGATGAATAAGGGAACATTATAATAGCAAGAGACAAGGGAAGCATGGATCCACGGAAGGCAGTGAAGCTGAGAAAACATACTTTTCTGATCAATGATGGCTGAGAACTATGCTATTTGAGGAAGTCTAGAATAAGGAAAGGGAGAAGGCACATGAACTCGACAGTCTAGGAAAATGAAAAATTTCTTTTAAAAGGAGAATCTCATTTAAAACAATATTTTTTCCAAAAAAGAGCAGCATTCACATTAAAAAAAAAGTACAGATATGAAATACTTGGATGTTTCTGTTTAAGACTTGAGTCCAGATATAGCAGAACAAGCAGAAAGAGAAGACTAATGGGGATTCCCTGTGACCAACATACTTTCTGGCATGTCCATGGCTAGAACTCATACTTCCTGAATGGGCCCCAAAGATATAAAGCAGAAATTTGGTTTAAAGAAATTGTATATTGGTAAGGTCCCTGGGTAACCAGATTGGCTGACTCATGCAAAGCCAACCTGGATAAATGAAATTTCAGCCAACATCAAGTAAGAATCTGCATCAATATATCTATCACTCTGTTTGTCTGGATGTCTTTTGATCATGTGAGAAGGTTATATTAAACAAATAAACTAAACAGGGTTCACAGGGACTCATTGATACTGAAGCAAAAATTGCAGAGCCTCCATGGATCTGCAGTAGGTCCTCTGCATATATGTTGTGGTTGTGTAGCTTGGTGTTTTTCTGGGGCTCCTAACAGTGAGAGTGGGGGTGCTCTCTGACTCTTTTGTCTCCTCTTAGGACCCTTTTCTTGCTACTGGGTTACTTCTTCCAGCACAGATATGAGAGTTTGTGCCTAGTCTTAATGTATCTTACTATGCCATGTTAGATTGATATATTTGGGAAGACTGTTCTTTTCTGAAGTGAAGTGGAGGAGGAGATTTGGGCAGATGGGAGGTGAGGGATGGTACTGGAAGTAGTGGAGGGAGGGGAAACTATAGTAATGTTATTTTGTATGAGAGAAGAATAAAAAAAAGAAATAGTTGGCAAGAAGATAAAGAACTAAAATTTAAATAAAAGGAAATTATCATAGAAGTATATGAGAGATATATAAAAGGAGGAGTTTATGTATTTAGAAAGTAAAGACAATAGGCAAGGTACTAAGTTTAAAAAGAAAGTTGGTGAGACTTTTTCTGATTTGATGAAAAACAAGCTAATCTATAATCGTAACATACCTCAGTTAGAATAAATGCAGGTTAATTTGTAATTAGATCTATAATAATAAGAATACAAACTATCCAGTTCTGGCTAATGTAAGAAAAATATCTTAAGGGAGAGGCTTATAAACAACAAGATATATTTTTGAGGATGATAAAATGAAGGTCATGGCTGATGGGCTCCTGTTTCTTGGTTCATAGCCAGTGGCTTCTAGCTGTTTTTCTCATATGGCAGAAATGGGCAAAGGAGCTCTAGGCCCCCATTTACACAGGCACTAATTATATCAGGAAGGCTGCATTCTCACTGTATTATCAAAGGTCTCACCTTATAATGCCATCATGTTGGGGTTAGACTTTCAGCACCACAACTATAGGTTTGGATCAGATCATGAGACAATGGAGACCAACCAAAGGGAAAAAGACCACCCCAAATAAGATATGATACTCTGAGTTAATGTGTTGAAACTAACCTTACAAACTGTTATAAAACGGTGTCTCCAAGTAATTCTAGGAAAATAAGTAACTGTGTCTGCTTAGAATTCCAGAACCAAAACATCACTTGTAAGAAGGAAAATGAAATTTTAATATCTACTTATTGTGTAGAAGTCTGAAAAGGTAATCTTTTTCACTATTATTTTTTAAGACAGGACAAGAACCTAAACATGGTTAAACAGGAGAAAATTTTAACTTCATAGAGAAATATCACACAAAAGACTTTCTGAAGCTCTGTGACCCAGAATGCTGTCCAAGCTGGTAAGAAGAATTCAACTAATTAAAAATATAGAAAAAGCAAAGTGGGAGCAGAGTGAAAATATAGAACCTCTGGAGGCTACAGAGTCTGTGTTGGTCCATAAGCTATTCACATTTTTTATTGGGTGTTCTAGCATAAGTACTGGGGACAGAATACAATCCTCAAGAAAGACTGTTTTGTTTTGTTTTGTTTTTATGATTCAGGAAAGGACAGAAGAGTAATCAGTGTTCCAGTGGGAACAATGCAGAAAACATAGAATTCCATCCCAAATCCTTATCTCCTAGCTTTTCCCATGGGACAAATGACTTTGAGCTATTGGAAAGAGGCAGTAGACCCCCTCATTTGTAGGTATACACAGAAACATCTATCACAGCTGTGTAGAAGAAAATGTTCAACTACTAGAAATCAGAAGGACTGTGTCAGAATATTAGAGATCAGTTATTGGGTGGGGTGAAGCAAGATATACCCAGACTCAAATGTATAGAAACTGTCAAGGAGACTGAAGGAGAGAAACAAAGTATACCTGTCACTATCCACTACCACCATCAACAAGCAACAACAGCTTACTACTAAGAAAGTTTCAAAAAACTGCAGAGAAATTGATTAGTGAGGCACATGAAGAGAAAACACAAAACTGAGGAACGAGAAAATTCTCCAACATCAATCTCCTTCCTTAACTAAAATGTAACTGAGTAATTAGAAGCCTGTGGTTCACTGAGGTCAATCACATCCCCTACACTTGCTTCTGCCTAGACTGATTTAACTACTATATTATAGCTCGACAGAAACAAAGGTTTGACTGTTTGCAGGAACACTTTTTCCCTGTTCTTTATTGTTTTATGTTGCAAAAGTACAAACAGGAATATACAATACATACAAAGAAAAATTATAGAAAATCAAGATATACAACCATCAATAGAAACAGAGACCGCTATGGTTATTATCATTTAAAAAATAATTAGAGTGAATTCATTAAGAAATTTAGCAGGAAAATAAATATTATGCATGATCACATGAGTAACTTAAGCAAAAAAAAAAACATAAGAAAGATTGCAAATGAAAATATTACAAGTGTGCCTTTTATTGACTTGTAGGCAGGTTTGACCATACTGTGAAAATAGCCACCAAACTTGGATATGTGTTAATAGAAAGTATCCAAATGAGAGAGTACAGCGTAAGACAGATACCTGAAGAATTAAGGTTGAAATAATGATTTTTATGTACAAATAGAACAGCTTAATTAAATAGAGATTCATAGATTCTTAAAAAGTTTAATGAATTTGAAAAATGATAGGAAGGTCTGATATAGAAATATTGGTATTGTTTTTCTGATATAAACTCATTCTCCTTTGTTCTATAATAATGTGTGTGAGTTGGTAAATATTTCTCCACTGCCAGCTAGTATGCTGTTAAGCTTTGTCAATAGATGATCCACAAGGGATATGAAAGAAAGAATGATTTCTCATCTTTGTTCTTCTTTCAATGTTTCTATTGGGTTTAGTGTTCTGTATGAAGCACTGTTAGAGCTTTTTCCTTAGTACTTGGCTCTTACAAAAGGCTCCTCTAAATCCTGGTCCCTGTATCAGGAGATGTCTAGAGCAAGACACTAATCCTAAATAATTAATGCTGAAGTTAGGGGAGATTGTTCTATAGATCAAGCCAATAAAAGATAAAGCAAAGCACACAAAAGGCCTGAGATTTATTGGCATAGATCTCAATTTTCCTTTTTCCCCCTTTCATATATGTATATATATGAAACTATATTATAGCCTGACAGATATATATGATATATATATATATATATATATATATATATATATATATATATATACACACTGGATACCTGAGAAGAAATTAAGCATTTAAATTAGAAGCAAGAATTTCTTTTTTCTGCCATATATATATATATATATATATATATATATATATATATTCAATCTTCTTCCTTTACAACAAAAATTTAAATTATAAACCATCACCAGAGCCAGAGGAATATGCTTTCCCATGTCTCTTATTTCATGCTCTTGAAACAACATCCAATTACACATCTAGCTCACAGACATTCAAAACAGGAATGATACCTTCTGACATTTATGGGGAAATTTCTTCACTGGTGAGTTTCTCAGGTTGTATAAATTCAATCTACTTTTCTCTCACAATGTAAATATGACTCTTTAATCTCAAAAGTAACTGGAATTCCACTTACATGCTATCCAGATTTTCCCTTTGCATATTCTTGATTTATTTCTATAAAAGCATTAGTGAAGTTAGACTTCTCCTTGAACCAAGAGACCATCCTAGTTCATAGATTTTTGCCTAGAATGAGAGAAGTCTTTGCAGCCTGCAGATCAAGTCTGAATTATGCTGCCTTAGCATCAAATAGGAAGAAAACAGCTGGTTATTCTTATTGTGAGAAATGTAAGACATGAACTTTCCAACCCGTGGTTTGATCTTTTAACCGCTTTGTAAGAAGTAGAGTTTGAGAAATGCTAACATTATAAATCTGTCCTTTCCTCTCAGATTGGTGTTTATATTGAAATGTCTCATGGTGTTCACAATACAAATTTCCCCAAATTTTTCCACCATTGAGGAATGTGGAATTCAACAATCAGTTCCTCTTGTGTTGTGGGGTTTCATGCAATGCCCCCTCAATGTATTTCAGTGTACTTTCCTTCTAAGCTCTCTGTGAATTCTAGATACTTTGATTCCCTCTTACCTCTCAGGCCCTATGCTCTCAGTTATTATGGCATTTCTTCTTACCTCACCTGAGACTGCTTGAATACCCAGTCTCTACTTCAGAGTATTCTTTCTCTAGATATTTGGGCTTCCTTTTTCTAGTTATCTACTCTTTCTCTCGTGAGACATTATTAATAATGTTGTGTGAAGTTCATATGTTCACAATTGACAAATTCATATATCTAATCCTGACCACTCCCTTCAAATTTAAGAAGTGCCTCTCCTATCACCAAGCACTATTCTTTTGCTGTTTCTTCTATAATGGTACCTCAAAATCAGTGACTGTAAACCTGTCTTATTTTTTCCTAACACACTTGTTTCTTCAGTTTTGTGGCACAAGTGTCTCCCAATATTCAGTAGTTCAGTCCACAAACTTTGTGGAAAGTTTTGGTTTGTTTTCCAAATCTTGTAACAGATCTATTTTTATTATCCCTACCTATAAAATATACTTATTTCTGTCTATATCCAATATTATACTAGAAATTTGTATTCTGATACTCATTTGTCATGAACCCAAATGCTACCAAAGAACAATAAATCAATGACTGAAAAACATATTCTGAATTTCTTAATTAAGTCTGATCTGTGAATCAAGGTCAATGACGTAGCTGCTGGAAGACAAATCATGAAATGGTAGAATGAATGAAAAGGGGGTGAAGGTTGAGAAAACATTATCTTCAGCATAAGAAAAATGGCTTACCATCTTATTTTTTTATGTTAACCCTGCAATAGAAATGAAGTTGCAGATATTCTTTTATCTGCATTGAGGCAATGGGCTGATAAGCATACTAGAAGTTGAAAATATTCTAAGTTGGAAATGCAGTTTATGCACTTACCCACCCTGTGATAGTGTGAACAAATTTCTACTAATCTAATAAACTGATGACAGACCAAAATAAGTATACTACTAACATTCCACTTGGTGTATGTCTTAGATAGGGTTTCTATTGCTGCCATAAAGCACAATGACCAAAAGTCAAGTTTAGGAGGAAAGGGCTTTTTGTTCATTTTTTTATTCTTTTCTCATACAATATATCCTGACTGCAGCCTCCCTTCCTTCCCTCCACTCCTCCCAACTCTCCACACATACCTCCCCTCTCCCCCAGATACATTGCTCCTCCATTTCCCTTCAGAAAAAAAAAAGCAGGCTTTCCCAGTGATATCAATTGAACATAACATAACAAGAGGAAAGGGGTTATTCACCTTACATTTCCATATTGTAGTTCATCACTAAGGAAAGTTGGGATAGAAACTCAAGCAGGGCAGGAATCTGGAGGCAGGAGCTGATGTAGAGTCCATGGAAGAGTGATGCTTACTGGCTTGCTCATTATTTCATCATCACTTGCTTAGCCTGCTTTCCTATGGGAATTCAGGAACACCAGCCCAAGGATGGTACCATTCACAATGAGTTGAGCCCTCTCATATCAATCATTAGTTAAGAAAATGCGCTACAGACTTACCTACAGTCTGATCTTGTGGAGGCATTTTCTTAATTGGGGTTCCCTCCTCTCAGATGACTTTAACTTGTATCAAGTTGACATGAAACTGTTCAGCACAGTGTATCAGTGGGTTTTATTGGGTTTAGTTACAGGAGTATGGGTGAGAGTGAGAGGTTATTTCCAGGTGCAGAAATGATTCAAAAACTGTTGCATCACTAAAATCCCACTTAAGCATTGGTGACAGCTCTTGGAGGAGCCTAGTGAATCTCATCAGTTTCAAGGACTTCCTGAAGCCGTTGTTTTCTTCTTCTTCTTCTTCTTCTTCTTCTTCTTCTTCTTCTTCTTCTTCTTCTTCTTCTTCTTCTTCTTCTTCTCCTCCTCCTCCTCCTCCTCCTCCTCCTCCTCCTCCTCCTCCTCCTCCTCCTCTTCCTCCTCCTTCTTCTTCTTCTTTCGGGGACTGGGGGGGAGGGCATGGAGACAAGGTTTCTCTGTGTAGTTTTGGTACCTGTCCTAGAACTCACTCTGTAGACCAGGATGGCCTCGAACTCACAGAGATCCACCTGGCTCTGCCTCCCAAGTGCTGGGATTAAAGGCGTGCACCACCACTGCCGGGCAAGCTTACTTCTTGAGTTTAAAAAGCATCTCTACTGAATGATATGTATTACCTCCCCTCATAAGATTACCTCCCTTTTAACATCTTGCATCTTAACAAGCTTCTATCCACGATAGAAGTTTTTAAAGTCAGAGGAAATTTCCACACAGTATGTACAGAACATCAGATTAGCAACATTGTACCCTGGAAAGCACTGAATGTTTCATGCTATAACCACATGGTTGATTTGGAGCTGCAGCAATCTGCTGCTGCCCAGAATAATGAGAGAATGCTGTAGAATAGATCTGTAGCCTGGGAAAAGATTCAGCCATCAAATTAAGTTTTCTACAAATGTATATCATGTCTGAAAAATAGTGAACTGCAAATTTGTAAATTGAATTATCTCATGTCATTAACTGTTTACATACTAACAGTGGAAGCTGAAATTCTCAAGTTGAATCAATGTAAAAGTGGGGTTTTTGGAGCCCACTTCCTATGATGGGACACCTCATGTGGCCTTGAGGCAGTGGGAAGGTCTTGGACTTGTCTATACTGGATGTGCCTCCTCATTTGAGGCCTTGCCTTCTTGTAGGGGAGAGTGGGGGGTGGGTTGGCAGGGCAAATCTGGGGAGCACTGGAGGAGGGAAGAGAAGGATCTTTGACTGGTGTGAAAAATGAATGAAAAAAATTCTTAATAAAAAAATAATAATGAATTTTACATACTAGTATTTTTAGAAACACAGTCTCTCTCTCATTTCCACATTGGGGTTCTGAACAATATATGTGTTGGAAGTCTATGAAGATCAAAAATTGACAAAATGAAAATACTCAATTTTCTACTCAGTATTCACCAAGACCTTAAAATTCAGGCTGTCAATATCTTGACAATCCCCTAGAACTGATGTGACAGATGTAAAGAAAACAATGAATGGAACTGTAGAATGTGTGTGGTGCAGTTTTTCCAGGCCTTAATAAATGAAGACTTTATTCATCCAAGAAAACAGATATCTCATATATGTTCACTTGTTTGATTATGAAAGCATTGTCATTGATCAATAAAATAATTGATCAATAAAATTTTAGTGAGATCATGTGTTACATATGAAAACATACATCCCAGAAAGAAAACATTCTGTTAGGTAACAAGTATGATCATGTGACTAATTTTTGTCAATTTAATTTATTGTGGTCATAACTATGTTATTGTATGACTAAGATTTGATAGGTTTTGGTTTTAGTGGAACTCAGAGATGACTGTAAAAGGATACACTACAGAATGTTGTTTCTGAATGCTGTAGAGTCATTTTGTTTCAATCTCATGAATTGGAATTTTCCAAAGTAGTCATTGGGAACTTTAATATTAAGACAAAGATGAATCTGGCTGTGTGTGATGACATGAATATGTAATCCTGGCACTCAGAAGCCTGAAGCAGGAGCACCAAAAGTTTGTAGTTGGGAACACAAATGAACTCAATGGTATTTTTTGAGATCTTGTTGTTGTCATGTGGCTTTGTTAGGGCATTTTTTTACTTTTCTGGTCTTTAGCTTGTATATTACAGTTTCTGATTTGTGTGTGTGTGTGTGTGTGTGTGTGTGTGTGTGTGTGTGTGTGTGTGTATGTTTCTAGTGCTTTTATTTTTGTTTGTTTTGCTTTATTCTGGTTTGTTAGTTTTATTTGCCTGTTTATTTTCTAAGGAGAGAAAAAAAGAAGTGGAGTTGGAAAGGTAGAAAGGTGGGGAAGATCTGGGAACAGATGAAAGAAAGGAACCCTGGTCAGAATATATTTTTATTAATTATTTTAATTAAATAATTAAACTTAAATTAAATAATTTAATTATTAATTTAAAAAAAAACAGCTAGAGGTCAGGGACTAGAGAGATTGCTCAGTGGTTAAGAGTGCTAGTTTTGCCTACAGAAGGTTCAGGTTTAAATCCCAGTTTAAACCCATGGAGGCTCACAACCATCTGCAATTCAATCCCAGGGGGTATGACACATTCTTCTAGCCTCTAAGGGTACCAGGCATTCATGTAGTACACATACATGCAATCATACACATAAAAAAATAAATAAAATCTCAAGCAATATCTCTGAGGCTAGTCTGAGGTCACAGCAAGGCATGGTTTTAAAGAAAAGCAAAGAAAAAGAATGTTTGGGCAAGCAGTATGGAATTATGCATTATTTTTACCCCTTCCATGGGGAGAGGACAATGATTCAATATTGGAGCTCTTTTCAGTGTTGGGTAGATTGAGCAGGCTATACCTATTTACACAAAGAAGAAAGGATTAGAGAATTTCCTATTCAGTTTTGGAAATTACAAACAGTCTCCTGATTTTTGAGAAAGTAATATTTTGGTTTAATTCTTTCTCTACTTACTAAACAAATATTGCATTTTTTAGAAAAGTATACATTAAAGGGTAGTGGAAGCTAGATGAGATTAGAAAACTTACTGCAATGTATATACTTCATTTATAGTTTAGATCACTCATTTATACTATGAGGCAATTAGATCACATGATCAGCAGCATTGCAAATTGGCACTAAGGGGTATCAGTTGACAGACAATTCTTCCAGGACACACAGGGACTCTCTGACTCACTTTGAGTTTAGAGATATATTACTTGGTTCTCTATCTGTTCCCATAACTTCAAGTCCTGCTGAGACTCATGAGACCTCTGACCCAGGGTGAAATCAGAGATCTGTGACCCAATTTTTCATCCCCAAACTTGTGTTACACCCCTACAGGGACCAGCAAGGACTCTGACTGACTCACTATAAGGTCACAGATAAATAATGTGACCTTCTTTCATATTCTCTCACTTTTCTCTATATTCAATAAGACCACTGGGGACTCTGACTGACCCAGTGTGAGGACACAGAAAGGCCAGTCAGATATCTACTCTGAAGCTCATCTTCAGATTATTGTTGACATTTGTAGAAACTCTGACTGACCCAATCCTTCCTGGAACTCTGGGGACTCTTATTGACACAGGTTTAAGTTCAGGAACCCATGACTTGTGACACTTTCTCTTAATGTATCTCTAGGTTCATGCTGAAACTATAACAGTTCTGAAAGACTGTATGCAAAGTCAGACCAACAATCCAACTTACTAACCTAGGCTCTTGTTGGGACCTACAGGGACTCCAGCTAACTCTGTATGAGGCTAAAAACCACAATCTGCTACCTCAGAACTCACTACCCAGTTCATTCACACCACAGGGTTCATGTCTCCAGGTCAGCAGTCATTGAAAATTTTACTTTCCATGCCTTTGAATTCTGTGGATCCTTTTCCAGAGGTTAGAGATAATGCCATTAGCCAAGTGGGAATCAACTCAACTTACCTAAATCCAATTTACATGAAGGAACACAAAGAACAGATTCTAGTAACTCACTCAACCCAGCTCTGTTAGAAAAGTTCAACTGAAGAAGTAGCTCTGGGTGTACAAATTTCAACAAAGAAAAACAAAAACTCCATAAACAGTAAGAAAAAACAAGTTTAATATGCCTTCTCCCAAAATTACCAACCACGTATCAGTTTCTTAGTAAGAGATACTTACATGAAATTACAGATGAAGAGTTTAAACGAACAATTATAAATATGCTGACAGAATTCAAAGAGGGCAAGAACAAGCTCCTAAAATGAATTCCAAGAGAAGATGAACAAACAACTGAATGAAATAAACATTAGAATAGAATTGATCAAAGTTGTAGAAATACTTAAGAACCCAGTCTCTCCAGACTTGCTCTTAGTCCTGATATACCTTGCCTGTAGAAGCTCCATTTGCCACACCAGCTACATTTCCCTGGAAATTTTTCTCTTCAGGAGATCCTCTATCACAATCCTTTTCAAGCTGTGGGTTGTAACCCCCTTGCTAAAACTTTATCTCAAAAAATATTTACATTATGATTCATACGAGTAGCAAAATTATAGTTATGAGGTAGCAATGAAAATAATTTTATGATTGGGAGTTACCACAAACATGAAGAATTGTATTAAAGTGTTGTAGCATTCAGAAGGTTGAGAACCACTGCTCTAGAACATTCCCCCTGCTCCTCTCAGCCTTTCCTCCTAGTCTACCTCCATTTGTGTGTGTGTGTGTGTGTGTGTTACATGCAAAACCAAAACTACACTCTCTACCAGAGCCCTCACAGTCATCACATTAGGATCCACAGTAAGAAATAGCAACAAAGGAACTTAGGGCCCATCCAACAAAGTCAAAATCAGATATCTACACCCCAAAATACCTGAAATGTCATAGCTCTAGATGCCTAGATCACAGTACAAAAACACAGACATGAAGAGCCAGTATAAGAGGCCTCCTCCAGAAACCAGCAGCCCTTTTGTAATGGGACCTGAAAAATTCAGTTTAGCACAAGCACAAGACAAAGACTCAAAGTAGAAGTTATGCATATGTTCAAGGACTTTAAACCGATATGAATAAATGCCTTAATAAAGGCAGTAAAAACACAAACAAACAGTTAAATGAAATAATGAAAAAAATTCAAGAGAAAAATAGAATAAGAAAACATAAACTGGAATAAAATTGGAAATTAATTCTGAGGATGTCAACTCCAGAACTCACACTCACCAACAGATTATAAGACATGGAAAGAATTCAGAATCTCAACATTGAAGATGAGATAGAAAGAATAAAGATCTCACTTTAAGTAACATGTTAAATCTAAAAAAAAAAAATTCCAGGCAAAAAATATCAAGGAAATCTAGGACACTCTGAAATTACCAAACTTATGATTAATAAGTATAGAGGAAGGAGAAGAAACCCAGGTTACAGGCATAGAAAATGCTTTTAACAAATTCATAGAATAAAATTTCTGTAGTCCAAACAAGGAGATACCTATTAAGGTACAAAAACATTCAAAACACCAAATACAAAGGACAAGAAAAAAAATCCCTGAGGACCAATAATAAATGTACAGAACAAGTAAAGTGTATTAAAAGCTGCAAGGGAATAAAACAGAGTTACATGCAAAAGCAGGCCTAATGAAACAACACCTGCCTTATTAATAGATACTCCAAAAGCCAGAAGCCCTAGACAGATGTTCTAAAACACCAAGAGACCACAAATGCCATCACAGACTACTATATCCATAAAAACTATCTGTCACACTCCAAAGAAAGGAAAAACCTTCCATGATAAATCCAAATTTAAATAATTTCTCTCTACGAATCCAGCTCTACAGAAGACACTACAGAAGAAATGAAAAATTTCAATCTGAAGAAAAGGAATTAACAACAGATGAATAAATCAAAAAGGGGTGTCTACACCATAACAACAAAAATAACAAGAATCAATAAATAGTGCCCATTAATAACTCTAAATATTAGTGGTCTCAATTTCCCTATAAAAAGACACTAACAAACAGATTGAATTAGAAAATAGGATCCATCTTTCTGCTGCATCTAAGAAACACACCTTACCATCAAGGATAGATATCACCTTGGGTTAAAAAGATGGGAAAAAATATTTGAAGCAAGCAGGTCCAAGAAGCAAATAGGTTTAGCCATTTTAATATCTGAAAAATAGACTTCAAACAAAAACCAATAAGCAGAGATAGTGAAAGATGCTAAATACTCATTTTTAAAAATCCACTAAGAGAATATTGCAATTCTAGATATTTATGCACCAAACTCAAGGGCATCCAAGTTCATAAATGAAATACAGTATCATACCCTTATCAATAGACAAGTCATTTAGACAAAACCTAAACAGAGAAATTCCAGAGTTAAATAATGTCTAATATTACCACCACACAAAACCTAGCAAAAAAAATGTATGAACATAGATGGAAAAACATCTCAATAAAACACGTGCAAACTAAATTCAAGAAGACATCAAAATAGTATTTATCATGTTCAAGTTAATATCATCCCATAGATGCAAGCCAGGAATAGTTCAAGAAACATAAATCAATAACCATAACCCACCACATAAACAGATAGAAACACTTAAAGGATATAATTATCTTATTGGTTGCAGGAAAGAAAGATGTTTGACAAAATCCAACATCCCATCATGATTAAAGTCTTAGCGAGATCATGGATACAAGGACATATTTCAACATAATAAAGATAGTTTACAGGAAGCCCACAGCCAATGTCAAACTAAATGGAGAAAAACACAAAACATTTCCACTAAAATCAGGAAGAAAACAAAGTTAACCACTTTCTCCATACCTTTTCAATAAAGGATTTGAAGTCTTGGCTAGACTAAGAAGACTACTGAAAAAGATGAAGGTGATTCAGATGGGAAAGGAAGAAGTTATCTTTAATTAAAGATATGATTTTATACATAAAAGACCCTAAAAAACTCCACCAGGACACTCCAACAGCCAGTAAACACTCTTCGTAAAGTAGCAGGACACAAAAATAACACAAAAAGTCCTATTCATAAATGACAAACAGAAACAGAAAAAGAAATCAAGAAAACTTTACTTTTCACAGTCTCAAAAAAGTCAACTCTAAGCAAGTAAAGGACTTGTATAATAAAAATTTCAAAACATTGAAGAAGTCACTGAAAGATTAAAAAAAAACTCCCATTCATTAGTAGGAAGAATTAATATTGTGAAAATATCCATCCTACCAAAAGCAATCTGCAGATTTAGTACAATCCTCATCCAAATTCCATCATAATTCTTCACAGAAATTGAGAAAACAATCTTCAATTTCATGTGGAAACACACACACACAGCAACAACAACAACAAAAAGTACAGAATAATTAAAACAATCTTGGATTAAAAAACAAAAACTCTTAGAGATGTTGCCATTTTAGATATCAAGGGTTTTTTTTTTCTCCAGAGATACGATAAAACAAAAACCAACATGGTATTGTGATCAAAACAGTCACATTGATTAATGGAATTGAATTGAAGATATAAGAGAAAGTCCACAAACCTACAGAAATCTGACTTTTGATACCAGGACCAAAAATACACACAAGAGTAATGACAACATATTCACAAATGGTACTAGTCAAGCAGAGTAGCTGCATGTAAAAGAATTCAAATTAATCCATATTTTCAACCTGTATAAAACTCAAATTCAAATGGATCAAGAGACTCAAAATAAAACCAGATACCCAGAACCTGTAAGAAGAAAATGTTGGAAATAGTCTTGAACTCATTGACACAGGAAAGAGCTTTTTGAACAATACACTAATAACACTGGCACTAAGAACAGCAATTAGTAAGTGGGACCTGAAAAGCTTCTGTATGGCAAAGGACACCATCAACAGTGTCCCTGTGGAAGCTCCCAAACACATAACCTATTGCCAAGGCTATTGGTTACTCAACACAACCTATTGGAGAAATTATTTTGGCCACTCCACGTAGTTTAAAGGATATTTATTTAATGGCATAACTCACAGATTAAGTAATGGGTAGGTCACAGGGTCTGGGGAAGGTGTAACAAAGTCCAGCGGTGTTCTCTGGAGCTCTGCACAGTCCACCTTCACCGTTCAGCATCCCGGCACCAAGAGAGTGCACAGAGAGAGTGCTGGCCCATCCAGCTCTCAGGTCCCCAGGCGCCTCCCCTCGCCCCGCCTCGTAGGCGTGACAGTTGCCAGAGTCTCAATGGGG
The DNA here is from genome assembly GCF_004664715.2 of Peromyscus leucopus. NCBI lineage: Eukaryota > Metazoa > Chordata > Mammalia > Rodentia > Cricetidae > Peromyscus > Peromyscus leucopus. The sequence goes on from NC_051079.1 coordinate 60,033,589, forward strand.
GTTGGAACTTCCAGATCCAAGCTGGAATGGCTACCCACTACATCTCCCCCTTTTTGTCTAAATAAGAAGGCTCTAAACTAATACAAGACTATATACAAAGGAATGGTTATCAAATATTGTCCAGAAATAATGAGGGATAATGACCTAGATAAGATGTAACTACAACCAATGCAAACAATATCAAGCAAGAAACACATACTAAAATCCAGAGAAGTATAGAGCATAGGTAAACGGCATGTTATAAAGATCATTCAAAGTTGTCCTATCCTAAAGAACCTGAATCTAATACTTAATATGTTCTATCTAAGATATTATATATACTAAGTTGTAACTATAACTGCTAGTCTTCAATCCCATCAAAGACCTGAGAAGGAACATAATGGTACCTGAGAAATGGTAGATGGATGCAAGCAACTTTCGGGAATCTTGCAAGAGTAGACCAAGACAGCTGGCAGCCTGGACAGTCACCTAATGTTTCTCGGCATTGTTGGTGCATTCAAATTGGCTACAGGCCTAGAGTATCTGACAGACCATTTTCAGAAGCAGGAATTTTAAGAGACCATCTTACCCTGTCTTGGCAGAGTACAGTGGTCGCTTTCCTTGTGTCCCGCTTGTCCAGAAAGGACAGCATTGCATTTGTACTGTCAGCCATCAAGGCAAGGGCAGTTCTTTGCCCAGTAGGCCATTTTGTGCCAAAAAGACAAACTTCCAAATGGAAATGTCTTAGAAGCCCAACATTCTCTCAGGATCAATTGGTGCAGCCAGGAGCAATTGTGTCTCACGTCAACAGAATTCTAAATTATTTAAATGCCATATTCTCTAGGTCTATGAAGTGTTTGAAGATTACCAGCCCATCTGACCTATGTATCTGTAAATCTGGATAGCCTAACTAACGTAACTATAGGGATGTCAGGCATAGGCGACTATAAATCTATAAATCTTATCTACCGAAATAACCTAAGGACTAAGGCTTCACGTAAATAAGGTAAACAGTCTATAAGCAAATGTATGGTGAAGAACGATGACTTCAAAATTGTGATAATACAGAAGATATTTATAACAGAGGTAGGAATATATAGTGTGATATGCAAAATGACAAAAATCTTAAATATATATCAATATACCGAATATCCTAAACAGAAGTAGAACATATATAAAGTATGACAGATATAAATTTACATTTGTATCAATATAAAAATGTTTCAAATAAGAGTAGAAATATATGTACATTATAACAAATATAGTTCTGTATTTGTATCATTATACAAATTATCTTAAACAGGAGTATAAAAATAGCTTACATTTGTATCAACACATAAGAATCTATAACAGTACAAATTACAGTGCAAATTATCTAAGGTTGCTATTTTCCTAAGTTTGTTTACTAGTATGTACAATGATTTACCATTATATCTTATACCTATCCGTTCCATTTCTTCTCCCCCCCCTTTTTTTTACAATACTGAGTCTAATATTTTCTTCCACCCCCAACCCTATAACCGTCATCCATAACCCTGAGAATTATGAAACCTAAGGGAGAAGGGGAGTTGTTTTCTTAGAATTGCTTCCTGCCGTTTAGGGGGTGATGTTATCTCTGTTGGGTACTGTGAGAAAGCTCAGATAGTTAAATCTCAGTTAGACTAACTGTAGGTTCTGCAGCAAGTTTTAGAGTAATGGGTAAGATTGTCTGAAATTCTGGCAAGAAGTGTAGTATGATGATGATTACCATGGCATCATTCTGGATTGGGGGGTGGAGTTGTTGTTGTTGGGGCCCCATCTTCCTTCTGTAGACTTCTGAGATTGCTATTGGAAAAACTTATTCGTTATCAAAAGTGGGAGGTTTGGATTTAAAGAGGACATAGCATGTAAGAAAAGATTCTGAGAAATGGAGAGTAAGCATGGAGAGAATTAGAATTTAGAAGACAATGGTCCCTTTTTATTGGTTTCCTTCTGTCTCAAACCAGAGGGCTCTTCTGATACGGGACTGAAGAATCTCTCAAACTTTTCTTTTAGCAATGTGCTTGGGATTAGCGAAGGAGTGAGCCAATTCCATCTCCAAAGCCAGCTTGGATATAATTGAATTGGAACCACAACTTTTCTAGATTGATAGAGAGAAAGATGTTAGACAGTGAGATTTTACCATGTGTAGATTGGTACCAATAGATTCTTCCTTTCTGCTGTAAACATCCGGTTATCCAAGGTCTTATGAGTTTTGAAAGATGGGTATTTCCATTATCCTGGAAAGACAAAAACAGAACCTTACCCCACCCTTTGATTGTTAAATTTTTCTTACAACTTGTAGAGATGTCACATTGGTGGATGATCTTTTACTTTTCTTCATCAAGGGGTTTTTCCTGTTCGAATCAAATTTTTATTAATTTTGTTGGTATCCATAGCTTTTCTTCTCCTGCAGAAACAAAGGCAAAACCCCTTCCCCAACGTAGAACATATCCAGGTTTCCATTCTGAGGTCAGCACATCCTTGAAATAAACTGGTTGGTTTAGCTCAGGAGTTTTGTCTGTCGTCCAATGTTTCTCCGCAGCTGTTGTTCCTTTCTCATTAGCATTGAGAAAATTCAAGGTTTATAAAGCACTATGCAGTCTATTTCTAGGAGTCATTGTTACCTGTTGCTGTTTATTTAGCATATCCTTTAAAGTTCGATTGGATCCTTCTATGACTGCTTGGCCTGTGGGATTGTGTGGTATACCTGTAACATGCGTTATATTGTAATAAGCAAAGAACTGTCTCATTTTATTGGAGACATATGCTGGGGCATTGTCTGTCTTAATTTGTACAGGTATTCCCATGATGGCCATAACTTCTAATAGGTGTGTAATCACAGAATCAGCCTTTTCAGAACTCATAGGAGTTGCCCATTGAAATCCTGAATAGGTGTCAATGGTATGATGTACATACTTTAATCTTCCAATTTCTGCAAAATGAAACACATCCATCTGCCAAATTTCATTTCTTTGTATACCTTTTGGATTACTCCCTGCAGGTAATAGAGTTTGATTATAGATGGAACAAGTAGGACATTTTTTCACAATATCCTTAGCCTGTTGCCAAGTGATGGAGAAATCCTTCTTCAAACCTTTGCTATTTACATGGTGTTTCTTATGACATTCTGAAGCTTCTAGCACATTACCTATTAGTAACTGATCAATCTCATCATTACCTTGTGCTAAAGGTCCTGGCAGACCTGTATGGGATCTGATATAGGATATATATAGGATGTTCCCTTTTTCTGATGATTTCCTGCAATTGTATGAATAATGAAGTTAATTCGGTATTATCAGGAATAAATTCAGCAGTTTCAAT